>NC_142488.1:40122776-40734026 GCF_049115385.1 Moschus berezovskii | reverse complement strand
TAGTTGCTGATAGTAGTCTCTTATGATCCTTCATATTTGTATTGTCTGTTGCGATTTCTTCATTTTCATTTCTAATTTTGTTGATTTGATTCTTCTCCCTTTTTTTCTTGATGAGTCTGGCTAATGGTTTATCTATTTTATTTATCTTCTCAAGAATCAGCTTTTATTTTTGTTGATTCTTGTTATAGTCTCCTTTGTTTCTTTTTCATTTATTTCTGCCCGAATTTTTATGATTTCTTTGCTTCTACTAACCCTGAGGTTCTTCATTTCTTCTTTTTCTAGTTGCTTTAGGTGTCAAATTAGGTTATTTATTTGATTTTTCTCTTGTTACTTGAGGTAAGCTTGTATTGCTATGAACCTTCCCCTTAGCACTACTTTTCTGAATCCCATAGATTTTGGGTTGTCATGTTTTCATTTTCATTTGTTTCTATGCATATTTTGATTTACTTTTTTACTTCTTCCATAATTTGTTGGTTATTCAGATGTGTGTTATTTAGCCTCCATATGTTTGTATTTTTAATAGTTCCCCCCCCCCCACCGTGGTTGACATCTAATAACTAGGTTTATATCCCAGGATGTGATATATCCTGGAGAATGTTTCGTGTGCACTTGAGAAAAGGGTGAAATTCATTGTTTTGGGGTGAAATGTCCTGTAGATATCAATTAGGTGTAACTGGTCCATTGTATCATTTAAAGCTTGTGTATCCTTGCTAATTTTCTGTTTAGTTGATCTACCCATAGGTGTGAGTGGGGTATTGAAGTCTCTCACTATTATTGTGTTACTGTTAATTTCCCCTTTCATCCTTGTTAGCACTTGCCTTATGTATTGAGGTGCTACTGTGTTGGGTGCATATATAGTTGTAAGTGTTTTATCTTCTTCTTGGATTGATCCTTTGATCATTATGTAGTGTCCTTCTTTGTCTCTTTTCACAGCCTTTATTTCTAAGTCTATTTTATCTGATATGAGTATTGCTACTCCTGCTTTCTTTTGGTCTTCATTTGCATGAAATATCTTTTTCTAGCCCTTCACTTTCAGTCTGTATGTGTCCCTTGTTTTGAAGTGGGTCTCTTTTAGACAGTGTATATAGAGGTCTTGTTTTTGTATCCATTCAGCCAGTCTTTGTCTTTTGACTGGTGCATTCAACCATTTACATTTAAGGTAGTTATTGATAAGTATGATCCCATTGCCATTTACTTTGTTGTATGGGTTCGAGTTTATAAACCTTTTCTGTTTTTCCTGTCTAGAGAAGATCCTTTAGCATTTGTTGAAGAGCTTGTTTGGTGGTGCTGAATTCTCTCAGCTTTTGCTTGTCTGTAAAGCTTTTGATATCTCCTTCATATTTGAATGAGATCCTTGCTGGGTACAGTAATCTGGGTTGTATGTTTTTCTCTTTCATCACTTTAAGTATGTCCTGCCATTCCCTCCTGGCCTGAAGAGTTTCTATGGAAAGATCAGCTGTTATCCTTATGGGGATCCCCTTGTGTGTTATTTTTTGCTTTTCCCTTGCTGCTTTTAATATTTGCTCTTTGTCTTTGATGTTCATTAGCTTAATTAATCTGTGTCTCTTGGGTGTTTCATCTTGGGTTTAATTCTGTTTGGTTCTCTCTAGGTTTCATGGACTCGGGTGGCTATTTCCTTTTCCATTTTAGGGAAGTTTTCAACTATTATCTCCTCAAGTATTTTCTTATGCCCTTTTATTTTGTCTTCATATTCTGGGACTTCTATGACTCAAGTGTTGGGCCATTTAACATTGTCCCAGAGGTTTCTGAGGCTGTCTTCATTTCTTTTAACTATTTTTCTTTTTTCCTCTCTGCTTCATTTATTTCCACAATCCTATCATCCACCTCACTTATCCTATCTTCTTCCTAAGTTATTCTACTGTTGGTTACCTCCAGAGTGCTTTTGGTCTCAGTTATTGCATTATTCATTATTGATTGACTCTTTTTTATTTCTTCTAGGTCCTTGTTAAAAATTTCTTTCATCTTCTCAATCCTTGTCTCCAGGCTATTTATCTGTAACTCCATTTTGTTTTCAAGATTTTGGATCATTTTTACTATCATTATTCTGAATTTTTTTCAGGTAGACACCCTATCTGTTCTTCTTCTTCTTTTTTTTTTTTTTTTTTGTTTCATGGGCATTTATCATGTTCCTTTACTTGCTGAGTATTTCTCTGCCTTTTCATCTTGTTTATATTGCTGTGTTTGGGGTGCCTGTTCTGTAGGCTGGAAGTTTGTGGTTCCTCTTTATTGTGGAGCCTGCTCCCTGTGGGTGGAGTTGGACTGGTGGCTTGTCATGGTTTCCTGGTTAGGGGAGCTTGCATCTGTGTTCTGGTGAGTGGAGCTGGATCTCTTCTCTCTGAAGTGCAATGAAGTATCCAGTAGTAAGTTTGGGGGTATCTATGGATTTGGCATGGTTTGGGGCAGCCTGTCTTTTAATGCTCAGGGCTGTGTTCCTGCTTTGCTGGAAAATTAGCATGGTATGTCTTCCTCTGGAACTTGTTGGCTCTTGGATGGAGCTTCATTTTAGTGTAGGTATTGAGGCTTTTGGATGAGCTCTTGTCTATTAATGTTCCCTGGAATCAGGAGTTCTCTGCTATTCTCAAGTTTTGGAGGTAATCCTCCTGCCTCTGGCTTTCAGTCTTATTCTTACAGTAGCCTCAAGACTTCCCAATCCATACAGCGCAGATGATAAAACATCTAAGTTAATGGTGAAACAGTTCTCCACAGCAAGGGACACCGAAAACAGTTCACAGAGTTGCATGGAGAAGAGAAGAGGGAGAAGGGAGATAGAGGTGACCAGGAGGAGAAGAGGGGGAGTCAAAAGGGGAGAGGCCAATCTAGCCAGTAATCACTTCCTTATGTGCTCTTCACAGCCTGGAGCACCCAGAGAGATTCACGGAGTTACATAGAGAAGAGAAGGGGGAGGGTGGAGATAGAGGTGACCTGGGGAAAAAGGGAGAGTCAAAAGGAGAGAGCAATCAAGACAGTAATCACACCCCTAAGTAAAAATGGAAACTGAAGGTTATATTGTTAAAGGTACAAAATTGATAACAAATACCAAAAAGCAAAGATTAAAAATCTAGAGTAGATGTTAGACTCTCAAAAATACAATATTAAAAATACAAAACAAAATCAATCACAAAAATTATAAAATATGTATATTAATATATGAAATTTGCTTTAAAAATAGGGCCTTTTTGCAAGGTAATAGTAGGCTATAAAATGAAAATTAAAGGAGTAATAAAGAACTTAAAGTAATTAAAAAGTGTTAATAGTAAAAATATATCTAGGAATTTCTCTGGAGCTGTTGTGAGAAGCATAGGGTAAGTTCAGTTTCAGATAATTCCTTGTTCCAGCTTGTACTTGTTCTTAAGGTACAAGAACACTCCAATGTTCTGTCAATGTTAACTACAGGGTTTTAATATGTTGCACTTGTCACTTCCAGAGCAGTTTCCTCTTCTTTTTTTATTTTGACTTCCTCTGTTTGCAAGTCTCTTCAGTGTCTAATTTCTGCCCTGACACAGGGGGCAAAGGTGGTCACTTATTTAGGCTCACTTGTTCAGTTGTGTTGTGGGGAGGGAGGAACACTGCAAACAAATATTGCTGGCCTGTGTGGGGAGTGCTCACAATGTATAGACCATATTGGGATTTCCCCCGCTCACAGTGGTGTGTGCTTTCCGGGTCTACACTGCTCAGGCTCCAGGGTGCTCTGCAGGGCTCTGTCCAAAGTGGGCCCTGTGCTTGTGCACTTCCCAGGTCTAAGCTGCTCAGATTTAGATTCTCGAGTACTCCACAAGGGCACAGACTCAGTTTGGCATGCGTTTTGTGCCCTTCCCAGGTCCAAGCAGCTCAGGTGACCAGGTCCTTGGCGAGTGCACTGTCCCAGGTGGGCTGCATATCTTAATCACCTCCCTGGTCCCGGCCACTTTTTCCTGAGTGCACAATGAGAGCACCATTTCAGGTGTGCCATGTGTCTCCTCTGGGGAGCTGATCTCAGGCTGTGACCCTCCTGGAAGATGTCAACCGTTGAAGATACCAGGAAGATGTGGTTAGCAACTGGAAGCCTGCTCACAGTTTGGTGGAGGATGCCAGTCTCTGGGGTTGAGACTGGAGCAGCCCCTTGCCTTCCAGCTCTGGCTGCCTCAGGCAGAAGGGGGTCAGGTGTGGGGGAGGGGCCTGTATGCAGCTGACTAGCTTTCCTTTGGTATTTGCTCAATCCTTGTTCTGTGAGCAGGCCAGGCTGCGAGTTAGAGCCTTTCCTGGGAAAGTTCTCTCTCTCTTTTTTTTTTTTTCCCTCTCTGGCAATCCCTCAGTTTTGGTTGCTATCTCACACTGGCTCCCTCAGATTGTCCTTAGGGCATTCAGACCCGGTCCTTACCCTAAGGACCAACGATGCTGCCCACGCCTCCCTGTCCAGCCTCCCCTTGCTGGTGGCAAATTCAAGCATCTGGGCTACTTCTCCACTGGCAATTGTGGTTAGGCGCCTATTCTGTGGGATTTTTTTTTTTCCTCCTGGTGATATTGCCCTTTGAGATTCCAAAAATCCCCACAGACCCACCTGTGAGAGAGTTTCCTACTGTGGAAACTTCTCCTCCTTCATGACTCCCTCCCCAGGATGGGTCTCCATCCCTCTTTTGTCTCTCTTTTCGTCTTTTATATTTTGCCCAACCCCCTTTTGAAGAGAATGGCTGCCTTTCTGGATGCCTGGTGTCCTCTGCCAGCATTAGAAGTTGTTTTGTGGAAGTCGCTCAGCATTCAAATGATCTTTTGATTAATTTGTGAGGGAGAAAGTGGTCTCCTCATCCTATTCCTCCACCATCTTGGGACCGCCCCCCTAAATATAGCAGTTTTAACTGTGATAGCAAAAATTGGAACTGGTCTGGATATCCTTCAGCAGTTGAATGGCTAAACAAACTATGGTATATGTATATATATACATATGGAATACAATTCACCAATAAAAAGGGATGAACTATTGATACCTACAACAACTTGGATGAATATTTGAAACTACATTGAAAGAAAAAGAGTCAATCCCAAAGGATTATATACTGTATGATTCCATTACTGTAACATTTTTTGAAATGACAGAATTTTAGAAAGGAAGGTTAGATTAGTCATTGTCAGGGATTCAGGAAAAGGAAGGAGCTGGGGATGGTATGAGAAGAGAACACAATGTATCCTTGTGTTGATAGAACTGCTTGTTCTGGGTCTTAACTGTGGTGGTGGATACACAAACCTATGCACTGAATAAAACTGGATAGAACCAAACACACACACACACATACAGTTTATACTTTTTTATTGTCACTCAAAATCATGGAAGCTTATCAAATTGTCCTTCTCCCAGAATGCAAAACCAAGCCACAGAGTCCTGTACAAACTATAGCCCTAACACCCTTGCACTGGGTTGACTCCTGCTGTCTTCCAGGACTCTTCTACAATTAGCCTGATGCAGTACAGTCCTTGTAGCTGAACAGGTTACTGCAGGCTGCAAGGACCCTTGCCCAAAGAGCCCTAGAAGTCACCAAGGAGCTCACTGCCAATAGATAAAAAAAGACTCCTATGTAATTAGAATAAATCCTATAAAAGAAGTTGATCATCTTTCAGAGGATGTATACAAGAAGGATTAAGGGAATGAGCTGTGGATTAATTCAGACCTGGGATTTAGTACTAAATTTACCTAAAATTATCAGAAGTATAACTTTATGTAAAGTAAATCTCAGTTTCTACACAGGTAAAATGGGGAGGACAAGAGTATCTTTTTATGTCATGGAGCTGTTGAGAGGATTACATGAGATTTTTATGTAAAGTGGGTAATGCACTGTTCTGGACTAAATTGTGTCCCTGCTAAATGCATATGGTGAAGTGGAATATGGAGATGGAGCCTTTAAGAAGCTATTAAGGTTAAATGTGGCCATAAGGTTGTATACTGTCACCCTGCTTATTTAACTTATATGCAGAGTACATCATGAGGAACGCTGGGCTGGAAGAAGCACAAGCTGGAATCAAGATTGCTGGGAGAAATATCAATAACCTCAGATATGCAGATGACACCACCCTTATGGCAGAAAGTGAAGAGGAACTCAAAAGCCTCTTGATAAAAGTGAAAGAGGAGAGTGAAAAATTTGGCTTGAAGCTCAACATTTAGAAAAAGAAGATCATGGCATCTGGTCCCATCACTTCATGGGAAATAGATGGGGAAACAGTGGAAACAGTGTCAGACTTTATTTTTTTGGGCTCCAAAATCACTGCAGATGCTGATTGCAGCCATGAAATTAAAAGACACTTACTCCTTGGAAGGAAAGTTATGACCAACCTAGATAGCATATTAAAAAGCAGAGACATTACTTTGCCAACCAAGGTCCGTCTAGTCAAGGCTATGGTTTTTCCCGTGGTCATGTATGGATGTGAGAGTTGGACTGTGAAGAAAGCTGATCGCCGAAGAATTGATGCTTTTGAACTGTGGTGCTGGAGAAGACTCTTGAGAGTCCCTTGGACTGCAAGGAAATCCAACCAGTCCATTCTAAAGGAGATCAATCCTGGATGTTCACTGGAAGGACTGATGCTAAAGCTGAAACTCCAATACTTTGGCCACCTCGTGCAACAAGTTGACTCACTGGAAAAGAGTCTGATGCTGGGAGGGATTGGGGGTGGGAGGAGACGGGGACGACAGAGAATGAGATGGCTGGATGGCATTACCGACTCGATGGACATGAGTTTGAGTGAACTCCGGGAGTTGTTGATGGACGGGGAGGCCTGGCGTGCTGTGATTCATGGGGTCGCAAAGAGTCGGACACGACTGAGCGACTGAACTGAACTGAACTGTGGTCATAAGAGCAGGGCCCTAATCCAGTAATACTGGTATCTTTATAAGAGGAGGAAGAGACACCAGGGATGAGCATGCACTGAGGAAAGACCATGTGAGGACACAGTGAGAAGGCAAGCCAAGGAGAGAGGGCCCAGTAAAAACCAAACTGTCAGTATTTTGACCTTGGACATCCAGCCTCCTGAACTGTGAGAAATAAATTTCTATTCTTTAAGCCACACAGCCTATTGTATGTTGTTATGAAAATCTGAGGTGACTAATACATATACCATCAGACACAGAGTTATGTGCTCAATAAATATGAGCTGTAATAGTGATGTTTCTTGTTATAATTAATGTAAGTAAATTTTCAGGCCCTGTGGCAAAAGATATGTTTCCTACATTCTTAAAGGCTCAAGAGGCTTCTGTTGGTAGGTACGGGGCTGTGATCAAAAGAAAAGAGTTCACAGGATGGAGAATAAGCAATGTGAAGTGGAATGTGGGCTTTTCCAACATGAGCTCCTGTAAAGAGGAGATGACCATATAGAGCAACAGCAGGAGCTCAGTGGAAAGACAGACAGATGATGAAGCAGCCTCTAGCGGCAGGGAAGAGTCACGCAGGGAGTGCAGCACTGCAGCTGAGTTCTGGGACCAGAGCCAGTTTAGGGCTTCCTATGGCATAGCCGGGAGAAATATCAATAACCTCAGATATGCGGATGACACCACCCTTATGGCAGAAAGTGAAGAAGAACTCAAAAGCCTCTTGGTGAAAGTGAAAGAGGAGAGTGAAAACGTTGGCTGGAAGCTGAACATTCAGAAAACAAAGATCATAGCATCTGGTTCCATCACTTCATGGGAAATAGATGGGGAAACAGTGGAAACAGTGTCAGACTTTATTTTTTGGGGCTCCAAAATCATTGTGGATGCTGATTGCAGCCATGAAATTAAAAGACGCTTGCTCCTTGGAAGGAAAGTTATGACCAACCTTAATAGTATATTAAGAAGCAGAGACATTACTTTGCCAACCAAGGTCCGTCTAGTCAAGGCTATGGTTTTTCCCGTGGTCATGTATGGATGTGAGAGTTGGACTATGAAGAAAGCTGATTGCTGAAGAATTGATGCTTTTGAACTGTGGTGTTGGAGAAGACTCTTGAGAGTCCCTTGGACTGCAAGGAGATCCAACCAGTCCATTCTAAAGGAGGTCGATCCTGGATGTTCATTGGAAGGACTGATGCTAAAGCTGAAACTGCAATACTTTGGCCACCTCATGCGAAGAGTTGACTCAATGGAAAAGACTCTGATGCTAGGAAGGATTGGGGGGTGGGAGGAGACAGGGACGACAGAGAATGAGATGGCTGGATAGCATCACCGATTCGATGGACATGAGTTTGAGTGAACTCCAGGAGTTGTTGATGGACAGGGAGGCCTGGCGTGCTGTGATTCATGGGGTCACAAGGAGTCGGTCACGACTGAGCAACTGAACTGAACTGAACTGATGGCATAGCCATGAACAGAAGGAGGAAAAGGCCAACATGAGACAAATTCCTAGAGAACGCTGAAGATCAATACTTGGAAGATGATGTTTAAAGGTCAAATCCAAATTGCTGGGGCTGGGGAAAACCATGAGAGACAGGGACAAGGGTCAACAGCAAGGAGAAATTGGAACACATTCCACAGAAAGCTGTGGAGAACAGCACTGACATATTCGCTGTTTGCTTTTGTTTGTGACTCCATGCTGCACAGTGGGTATGACTAGTTGAAAATTACAAGGTTAGTGAGAGAGTTCCCAAGTCAGGTTTTATAATAAGAAGAAGCAACTAATATGCAAGGCACTAATAGACTTTGAAATGAGCAAAAGGAATCATAGAAAAGGCCAGAATTCAATAGGATCTGCACACAAACTTACCTGAACAAAACTGACCCCAAATGATTGCTCATCACCTGGTCGCTTGCACAAACAATGTTAACGTAAGAAAATAGGCTACCAGCCCACCAACATTAACTGGGCATTCCATGGATGATCTGAGGCTGTATTTCTTTGAAATAAGTGAGTGGTCAGAAAACTTTTTCTATAAGCACCAGCTAATAAATATTTTAAGCTTTGTGGGCTATATAATCTCTGTCACAATAATTCAACACTTAGAGACCGAAAACAACCACTGACTACATGCAAATGAATGCACATGAATGTAAATGAAGGCTATGTACCAATAAAACTTATGTGTGGACACTGAAATTTGAATTTTGTATAATTTTTTTGTCCTGAAAGATTATTGTTGTTTTGATTCTTTTCAATCACTTAAAAATATAAAAACCATTCTTAGTTTGTGGACCACAAGAAAGCATGCAGCAGGCCAGATTTGTCTTAGGGACTATAGTTTGCTGATCTCAGATATAAAGAGTACACAGCCCTCCAGAGATGAAACCAGCCAATCCTAAAGGAAATCAACCTTGAATATTCATTGGAAGGACTAATGCTGAAGCTGAAGGTCCAATACTTTGGCCACTTGATGCGAAGAGTCGACTCATTGGAAAAGACCCTGATGCTGGGAAAGATGGAAGGGGATGACAGAGGATGAGAAGGTTGGATGGCATCACTGACTCAATTGACATGAGTTTGAGCAAACTCAGGGAGATAGTGATGAATCCTGGCATACTGTGGTCCATGGGGTCACAAAGAGTCAGACTCCACTTAGTGAATGAATAACAATGACAAGCCCACCAGCATGAACTGGACACTTCACCAGGTAATTTTTGTTTCTGTGACATAAACAAACAATTCAGGTTATGAATATAAGAGGTGACTTGATTTTATTTGTAATTTAAAAAATACTTGTGATTGTAAACTAGTTAGCCATGTTTTTAATCAACCCTTTTGTTTCTGATGCTAATTGTTGAAGCTTATAGCTCTTTTGATGGGCTAAAGAGCATTGCTTGATCTTTTGAAACTATGCCTTTAGTAAATACCCTGAACCCATTCATTTCTTATTTCTCTAGATTAATCATCTCTTGCCTGGATGACATTATCTTCCCAATTTTCTCTTTTCCCTCTACAGTTTCTTCTGCCTACAACAGCCAAGTAACCCCTTTAAAAGATAAGACTTCGAAAAAATGTCTACTTAGGTCCTCCATCCATTTTTTGATTAGGTTATTTTTTTTTTAATATATTGAGCTCCATGAGCTGTTTGAATATTTTGGAGATTAATCCTTTGTCCATTGCTTCATTTACAAATACTTTCTCCCATTCTGAGCATTGACTTTTAATTCTGTGTATGTTTTCCTTTGCTGCAAAAAAACTTTTAAGCTTAATTAGGTCCCATTTGTTTATTTTTGTTTTTATTTTCATTACTCTAGGAGATGGGTCAAAAAAGATCTTGTGATCTATGTCAATCAGTCGTTTTCCTCTAAGAGTTTTATAGTTTCTGGTCTTACATTTAGATCTTAAAGGGAGGGTAGGACGAATTAGGAGAATAGTATTGACATATATACACTACCATGTGTAAAATAGATAGCTAGTAGGAAGCTGCTGTATTGCACAGGGAGTCCAGCCTGGCTCTCTATGATGACCTGTAAAGGTGAGATTGGGGGTGTGTGGGAGGAAGGCTCAAGAGGGAGGGGATATATGTATACATATAGCTGATATACTCTGCTGTAAAGCAGAAACTAACATAACATTGTAAAGAAACTATACTCCAATAACAAAAAGATAAGACTAATTGCATCACTCCTTTGCTTAGAATGGAGAAGGAAATGGCAATCCATTCCAGTACTCTTGCCTGGAAAATCCCATGGACAGAGGAGCATGGTAGGCTACAGCCCATGGGGTTGCAAAGAGTCGGACATTACTGAGCAACTTCACTTTCTTTCTTTCTTTCTGCTTAGAACCCTACAGAATCTTTCCATACTATTTCTAATTACCTACATAAGTCCTTATCAAACTCTGTTGCAGTCTGGATTCTCCATCTGAGATGGAGTTTAGAGGGCAGGGTATTAATTAGGGAGTGCCCTTGGGATCAGCACAAGTGGAAAGGAGGGCAATAAGGCAAATGTGGCAGAGGAAGACGTTCAATTACAATAGTCCTGACCAATGTCATGGGGGAGCACTGGAGCTGGAAAGGCCCTTTAGAGTTGTTCCAAGTTAGGCCAAGATGCCAGGCCTTTACACTCTTTCAGTGATCACTCATTGGATGTAGGCAGGTTGGGAAGGAGCATGGCCTTAGTTGACATGAAAGTGAAAAGTGAAAGTCATTCAGTCATGTCTGACTCTTTGCAACCCCATGGACTATACAGTCCATGGATTTCTCCAGGCCAGAACACTGGAATGTGTAGCTTTTCCCTTCTCCAGGGGATCTTCCCAACCCAGGGATCAAACCCAGGTCTCCCACAATGCAGACAGATTCTTTACTAACTGAGCCACAAGGGAAGCCCAAGAATATAGGATTGGGTAGCCTATCCCTTCTCCAGTGGATCTTCCCAACCCAGGAATCAAACCGGTGTCTCCTGCATTGCAGACAGATTCTTTACCAATTAAGCTATCAGGGTTCTCAGCAAATGGGGCAGTCTCCTAAAGGCCTGTCCATGGCACTCCTAGAGCTGCGGAAACAGGTCCATTAAAGAGGATTTGTTTAGCACTTTCCCTGATGGCTTGGTGGGTAAAGAATCAGCCTGCAATGCAGGACACACAGGAGATGTGTGTTGGATCCCTGGGTCAGGATGACCCCCTGGAGGAGGAAATGGCAACCCACTCCAGTATTCTTGCATGGAAAATTCCAAGGAAGAGGAGCCTGGTGGGCTACAGTCCATGGGGTCACAAAGAGTTGGACACAACTGAGTGACTAAGTACACGGGCTTATAGTGCCCGACATACTGTTCTACCTCATCTTCCATCATTCTTCCACTCGTCAGTCACCTCCACATAAAATAGCTGTCTTGATATACTTACTTACCCAAGTAAGTCAAGTACAATATGCCTCAGAAACTTTTCCCTTGCTCTTCTTTCTCTGAAAGTGAAGTAAAAATGTTAGTCGCTCAGTTGTGTCCAACTGTTTGCAACGCCATGGATGGTGGCCCACCAGGGTCCTCTGTCCATGGAATTCTCCAGGGAAGAATACTGGTGGGTAGCCATTCCCTTCTCCAGGGGATCTTCCTGACCCAGGGATCAAACACAGTTCTTCTGCAGTGCAGGCAGATTCTTTCCCATCTAAGCCACCTGGAACATCCTTATCTGCCTGAATTAACTTTATCCAAGTCTCTTCTCAAAAGGAGCCACCTTAGAGAGAGAACTTCTTTAACAGCTCTGCCCCAAACAGCAGGCCTTGTCACCCTCTGTCTTGCTATCCTACTTAATTTCTCTTCATAGTACTTATTACTATTTGATACCTAGAATATATTTTTGCTTCCTTGATGGCTTATTATCTCTCTTACTAGAATATAAGCTCCATGAACAGACTTGTGGTTGCCAATGGGGAGGTGGGTGGGGGAGGGGGTTGATGCAGACTATAGTATTATATATAGAATGGATAAACAACAAGGTCCTATTATATTGCACAGGAAACTATATTTAATATCCTGTGATAAACTATAATGGAAAATAAAAAATTAAATAAATAGAATATAAGCTCCTTGAATTCAAGATTTTACCTATCTCATTCATTGTTCTATCTCCAGGGCTTAGAGCAACACATGACACAAAACAAGTCTTCAATCAGTGATTGTAGAGTGAACACAAAAAAGAATGAACTGCTTGCCATTGATTCATAACACTGGTATCCAAAGGATCAGCTTCTGATTGTTTAAATGCAGATAATGGCTTCACTTCTCTGACACTGGCCATTCTCCACCCCCTCCGCCGCAGCTGGCTAGCAGATTCCCCTCCCTAGAACACATAGTTCAGTCCATAGGTCCATTTTCATAGCCAACACAGTTTCCCAGCTTTTTCTCGCACCATATTCTCTCCCCCATCTTTTCTTTAATCTCTTTGACACATAATCCCAAACCAACTTCCTCTGACCTTATTATATGAATATGCTTGGGGAAGGCGAGAAGAAGGAAAGGAAGAGGGAGAGCATGAACTATTAGTCTAACAATGACATTAGATGAATGACATTGAAAATCACAAAACAAATCCATCCTTTCATTCTTATTTTATCTAATTTTTGCCTGAAGGCTGCACCTACAATCAGTCTCCATCTTAGAACTGTCTACTTCCAAAAATTGATTTGACTAAATTGAATTCAAAGCAGTCTGAATTCAGTAAAATCTTCTGTTCCTCTTTTATGACACTGATTTTAATTTTAAGTAACTCATGTATTTCCTACCTCAGTCCAAAAAGAATAACATCTCCTTATTGAGCCATGTATGCACTGTGCTAATGACTCTTGTTCTGATGTTACTGAGATGATATCAATCAGTAAAATATTTATTCAGCATCTTTTTTTAAGGATACTACTATGTCCCTGGGGTTAAAAAGTATAATTTCTGCTTCAAGTCCAACACAACTGAAGCAACTTAACACACACTTTGTATATAAGTTAAATAAGCAGGGTGACAATAAACAGCCTTATCATACTCCTTTCCCAATTCTGAATGAGTCAGCTGTTCTATGTCCAGTTCTAACTGTTGCCTCTTGACCCACGTACAGATTTCTCAGGAGATCAGTAAGGTGGTGTGGTACTCCCATATCCTTAAGAATTTTCCACACTTTGTTATGATTCTTACCACTATTAGCATCTAATAGGTCTAACTAGGTCACCTGCCAGTACTCAAGCTACAAGGAAGCCTGGGGAAGCAAGTATTTTTGGTTTCAGCTTTTACAGGGGCAATTTTCCAAATCAAGACTGGTCCATCAGATGCTAAGCATGAAAAACAAAAACAACAGATACCTAAGAAATAGTGAATCCTGTCACTGCCCCTTAAGAAACTGGCAGTTTAGATGATGAAACAGGCCTTCACAATTTTACTGATCAATCAACATTTTAGCCTCTACTATGTGCAAGTGTTGTGTTAAGGGCTATAAGGCTGTGAATATTCTAATTAAAAGAAACACAGTTCTTGCCTTAAATAACTTATTCCTCTTGGAAGGGTAAAGATAGTGTCAAGATAACAGAGTTCAGGAGCAGGGCTAACTCATGCTGATTCTTAAATGCAATAAATACCGTTTTTAATTCTTGTTTGAGTAATAACTGTGAGGCAGCCATATTTTGAACAGAGTTTGATACATTGTTGATGTCCAATAAATATTTTTAATAATGAGTGTTTCTGGAGGAATAACATCCAAGAGTATTCCAGCAGATGGGAAAACATTTTTGCACATTTGATTTCTGCCAAAGCAACCCTCTATCTTACTTGTGAGGGGTGGAAAATCAAACAGAAAATTAGAGACAGCTAGACAAAGCATGAGAAATGTCTGGCAAGAGCTGCTGAGGAGGCTTATTCATTTGCCATGGTTGGACTAACTGTATCTTTCCTTTAGCTTTCATGAAGAAGCAGAAGGGGGAAAATGTCAGTATGCACAGGGTATACATTGTATTATCTCTTATTTGAGTCTACAGGATCATTGAGAAAAAATTAACAATCCGATATTTAAAATAAACTTGTTTCTTATATGTCAAAGTAATAGCAAGGAATTCCTAACATGGTTAAACTTCCATCAGGAAGTGATTAGACTCTGTTCTGTGTGCTGTGCTAAGTTGCTTCAGTCTTGTCTGACTCTTTGCGACCCTATGAACCATAGCCCGCCAGGCTCCTCTGTCCATGGAATTCTCCAGGCAAGATTACTGGAGTGGGTTGCCATTTCCTACTCCAGGGGATCCTTTCAACCCACGTCTCTTATGTCTCCTGCATTGGCAGGTGGGTTCTTTACCACAAGTGGGTTGCCATTTCCTACTCCAGGGGATCTTTTCAACCCACGTCTCTTATGTCTCCTGCATTGGCAGGTGGGTTCTTTACCACAAGTGGGTTGCCATTTCCTACTCCAGGGGATCCTTTCAACCCACGTCTCTTATGTCTCCTGCATTGGCAGGTGGGTTCTTTACCACGAGTGGGTTGCCGTTTCCTACTCCAGGGGATCTTTTCAACCCACGTCTCTTATGTCTCCTGCATTGGCAGGTGGGTTCTTTACCACAAGTGGGTTGCCATTTCCTACTCCAGGGGATCCTTTCAACCCACGTCTCTTATGTCTCCTGCATTGGCAGGTGGGTTCTTTACCACGAGTGGGTTGCCGTTTCCTACTCCAGGGGATCTTTTCAACCCACGTCTCTTATGTCTCCTGCATTGGCAGTTGGGTTCTTTACCACCAGCGCCACCTATTCTAACCATCCCCAATTTATAACTGACTAAAAAGGCAACTGAGGAACAAAGAGTTTGAATCACTGTGTGGGTTAACCCATGCTGACTCTATTTTGTCAATTCCATCTTGGGTTTGCACTCCTACGCCCTCCCCTTTTGCTCTTACTGAGCTTTAGCCCACTCATGAGGAATGCACCCAAGTCAGATAAGTTCTCAATCAACTTTTACCTGTGTCTTCAGCTGATATGAAAACCAGAAAATGCCTTTTGCTGATTAATCTTTAATGCCTTTTGCTGTTTAATCGTCATGAGTGACTCCGTGGGGGAGGAGCAGTCCCTGCTTCTGGTCAGTGTGGATTGCTTTTCAACATGGTAGTCAGATTCTGTTTTTAGCTTTGGACCTTTCAAATTACTGTGTACCCCTTTTAGCCATGTGGAGTGTAGCTGTGAATGCCTCTGGACCTTCCAACTGCCTGATCCTTCCTGCCTATAAGTTATTGCTGGTGTTGAGTAGTCATGTCTGACTCTGTTGTGACCCCATGGACTGTAGCCTGTCAGGCTCCTGTGTCCATGGGATTCTCCAGGCAAGAACACTGGAATGGGTTGCCATTTCATTTTCCAGGGGATCTTCCTGACCCAGGGATCAACCTGCATTTCCTGTGTGTCTCCTGCTTGGCAGGTGAATTCTTTCCCACTGAGTCACCTGGGAAGTTGACTGTGACTTGAGTGTAACTGCCTGTAACTTAACCACAATAAATTTCATAATTATACTTTATAGAGTTGCCCACTTCATTTTTTGGTCTCAAAATTCTATCTCCACTTCCCAACAGTGGTTTACTAGAGACCAGAAATTAAAACTGGATTTTTCATCAGGCCAGTGCATGTCTTAGAGTTGTTTTAGAACATATATCTTGTTCAAACAATCCTAAAGGATGCTGTGGGATATGAGAAGATGGGAAAGATTCTCCACTCTGTAACTCAAGCATTAGGACAGTTGAGACTCCACAAAATAGCATATTTTGTTCTGGTCCTGTTCAACATGGTGCTGAAAGCATCTCTGTCAATCAGTATGGCACAAATGAAAATAGAAGGGGCCCTGTGTTCTTTTCAGACTATATGTCCACTAAATACAGTAAATTAAGGTGGTAATGTGTGTGTTTGTATGTATGTGAATATGCATAGTGTGTGTGTTCACATACAATATAGTGAAAATAACCCAGACACAGTAAGTGTAATACTCTCTTACACACCAGGAAGCAAGCATTATTTCAAGCCTGGGAAAGAAAAGGAAACTTCCACCATGTTAATCCTGTCATTCATTTCCTACTTTCAGTTAGCAGTTTCTGTGAACTTTTTGGCACTCACTTGAAAAAGGGGTGTAGAGTAAGGGACTGACTCCTTCCTAATCGCATCGCAGCAACCTTATGACATCTGAGTTTAAGATTCCTCAGTAAGAACAGTTGCCCTTACTACATTCCAGGATACTTATCTTTTTTTTTTTCCACAAAAATCCTCTACTCTTTCATAATTGCTCCCTCTGATTCACTTATCAGGATAACTGGACAAAGTAAGATTTATATTTCTTAAGAATGTTTGCTCAAAGGCATCAACCTATTATCCATGAGTGTATTACCTCCAGACTTTTAAATTTACTGAATGGACCTCTCTCAGTCCATTTATCCAAAAAGTGGGAATAATCATTCATGCTCCACTTACTTTTTAGGATTAATTTGTTAGAAAAAATATCCATGAAATCTCATTTTCATTGTCAACTGTAATACATGATTTAATCTAACTTGCTGTAGATTGGAAATGGCAACCCACTCCAGTACTCTTGCCTAGAGAATTCCATGGACAGAGGAGCCTGGTGGGCTGCTGTCCACGGGGTCACACAGAGTCAGAAACGATTGAAGCAACTTAGCAGCAGCAGCTGTAGATTACCCGATATATTTCAAGATCGTAGGCATTTCTGATGACCCAAAAGAGGTGGGCACTAGGGAATCCTGTTGCCAATTGGCACAAAAAGTGAAGAAATCAATGTGTTTATTTCACTTGAAAGAAAGATTGCCTTCATCATTAGCTCCTTTGAGGTTCTCTGACTCAGAATTGTTAAAATCCTCCCATACCACTTCTTTATCCAAACTCAACTCTAAGCTCTTTGAAGGCAAGGGCTCTTCATCATGCTTTTCTTTGCCCCTTGCTAATTTTTTTTTTTCTTTTTTTCACCATGTCACAGGGCATATGGGATCTTAGTTCCTGGAGCAGGGATTGACTCTGCCCCCTGCAGAGTCTTAACCACTAGACCACAAGGGAAGCCCCTACTCATTGCTAGCTTCTTAACAAACATCAGTTGCCTCTAGAAAAATTAACACAAGTCACTGGAGATGAAAGAGCTAGATCTTATCAGTTCAGGCCTTTCCCCCTCCTCTTTTTTTTTTTTTTTTTAATTTAAGATTATTGTATTTCCTTACAGGAGGAACGTTTTAACAAATTTTACAGGTGTCAATCAACCCTTGTTCAAAATTGGGCACACATCAAATCTAGCATTATGGGAGTTTTATTTGGAAGTGAACTTTTAACTACTAATACAAATGCCAAGAGATACTACACAAAACATCCACAAGAATTTTTTTCATCATTTTCTTGAATTGTTCACAAACATTTCCTACATAATCCAACATACAACAGAGAAATGGTACATCTTTTTCTTTCAATTTGCATACAATGGAAGAACAAGAATATATATATATTTTACAAAGTTTAACTAATAGACACTACCAAGCTGACAGTTTAAGTCTATATGTGAGAAATTATCTAATAAAAAATAATCAGAATTTATTTAGCATCAGTCACTTCCATAACCAAGTATTATTCTGATAGATAAAACTTATCATTAAGCTTCTGGTATAAACTTATACCACTATTCCATCGGTTGTGTTGCTCCCCACCTTGGTTCCTCAGAATTACAAACAGAAAATCGTTGCAAAGTAGGGGCAAGCATTTGCAAAAACAAACAAAAATCCCCAGCTTATTATAAGCATGAATGTGCAGTGGAATTTTCTCCCAAGCAATGGACTTCAAATCATTAAGAATCACCAGAACTGAGTATTGTCAAGATATTTTGCCTAAGTCCAAGAAGAGATGCCATTTATTTATATCCAACAGAGGACTGAAAATTAGTGTTCCATTTGGGGGTAGGTTGGAGGGAACTCAGCCATTTGAAAAATGACCATCTTAAAAAAAATGACCACCAAAAATAGGTTCATTAAATTTATTTTAAAAATCATAAAACGTTTCTTACAAAAGAGCATTACATTCTGCACACTGCTCTGAATAGATGCTAGGGACATATGGACTACTATTACTTTTCCTCCATGTCCCACCATCCCAAATGTTACAGTGACCACAAAGCAAAGTGTTCACAATAATTACATGGGGGGACTTCTTTAAACCACCAACAATGAACAAAAATTAAAATTCATTCACTCTGCTGCTGTTTCAAATTTTCAATGTTAGTTTTTGCACACCCTCCCCCACCCCCCACCCTGTTTGTAAGGAACTAAAACATTACATCTGGTGAACAGCAAAGATTTCACTACACCTCAAATGCAGAACATCTATGAAGCAGAGGAATGTTGGCTTTTTAAACAGAAGCAGATTTAAAAAAAAAAAAAGATGCAGGACTCCTTCAGTTCTTCACTAGTCTTAGAAAAACTTTCCAGAATACTGCTTCACACTATAAAAAAGAAAAAATATCTTGTATTAGAATCCTTCAACATCTGCATACTGCTTCACACTGTTCTGCAGCAAATACTGTGCATTCTGTATCTGGTCCTGTGTTCCTGTTATGGTAATGATCCGATCTTCAGATCCTTCTAAAGGCTCATCAATTTTGATCGAGGCTCCTGACTCATGACGGATTTGTTTAATCCGCTGACCACCTTTGCCAATAATAGATCCAGCCAAATCTTTGGCAATAGTTACTTGTGTAGTAATAATAGGTCCACCAAGATCACCATATGAGCCATGATCCCCTGAATAGGAATAATCATATCCAGAGCCACCCTGGGGTTCATAAGCCATTTGCCACTCTGATGGGCTCCATGTATCTATTGCAGAGTCCCAGGTTTCATCAGCACTGAAAGAAACCAACCATGCCATCATAACAGTCTCCAGGTCTTCCTCTTCTGTCATAGGCCATTAGATCTCCTCCTCTAGGCGGTGGTGGTGGTGGAAGAGGAAGATTCCGAGCTCTGCTACCGCCCCGGCCACCTCGCCCGGGAGAGGGAGGAGGAGGTCCTCGACGAGGGCTCATATCATCATAATCTCTTCTGGAGGGAGGCATGGGACGCCCACCCTGACCAGACGGCATTCTGTCAAAACCACCTCTTCCCTGCATGGGAAATCCCACAGGACGTCCACAGCGGTCATCAAACATCATTGTAAAACCACCGTAATCATAAGCTTCATCATAACAATTGGGATCATAAGGCTGAGCACGTCCTTTGATGGGAGACTCTGATATAAGATCAAGGATGATCTTTATGCACTCTACAACCCTATCAGGTTTTCCTCCGATAAGAACGACTCTGTCAGTAGATTGAGGACAACATTCCTGGAAAAGCTTGATTGTTGTCTGAATGTTCTCTCGAAGTTCTTTGATTTTAGCACCTTTGACTCCAATAATTCCTCCTGCCAGACTCTGATGAATCAACAGTCTCAACTCGCAGTCAAAGTCACTTCCTTTATAGTGTTGGTAATTTAAGCATTCCACAGCATCAGATTCAAGCGGGAGCTGGCTGGTTGCAGTGGGTGATGGCAACTGCAGGCCCTCTTCCAAGGTAGGGATGATTTTCTTCAGAATTTCTCCAATCGTTTCAATATCAGCACTGATATGCGCTCGGGGCCACTGCTGTCTGGGACTGAAACACTGGCATTGTAGTCTGTACGGAGAGCCTTAATATTCTTGCCTCCTTTTCCAATCACTGCCCCAGCATTCTTGCTCTGAAGCAGAATGCGCAATTCAACCATCTCATCAGTGTTTCTGGATCTTTTAAAAGCTTGTTCCTCTTCCATATCTTCAGCAGGGCGTTTGCCAAATTCGCCATTGGTTTCGGTGTTGGGAAAGGTTTCCTCTGGCTGTTCAGTTTCCATTTTCTTGTATTTAAGGGACACACCAATCAGTTATTAAATATATCCTTCCAGGGCAGAACTGAAGTGTTCTGGGCGGGGCCAACTGACACCCTAGTGCTGTAGTAGCCCGGCAAGAGTACCGTCCCTACGCCGCCGCGCCTCCTCAGCCAGTCGCAGCTAGACAGAGAACAAGCGTAGGCCTCCTCCCCCTCCTCTTTTTATTATGTAAACCATGATTATCTTTTGTATTAAGGTTTAAATATACAATAACTCAAATCTCTTAAAGTGACTTTCCTTAAAATCACACAGTTGAGGAAAATCTCTCAAATTCTGACATGGTCTTACTCTGAAGAGAGAGGAAATTAAACCAATAAATGAGCCCAAAGAGTATATTACAAGTACTCAGAAATTGCAAATGACCTAGAGTCAGAGCAGTTAGTATGGTTGATGCAAATGATTTTAGTCTGTTTGGGGTCTGTTGGTACATATAAAAGGACACTGAGTGGGCTGGCCCTCCACCACATTCACCCCTGTGTACCTGAAGTCCCATTCATCTCATCATTTTCATCTTCTCATATTTTGACAATTTTTCTCAGTCCTTTCAAAATCTCATTGATTTCACTAATGAACAGAGTGGGGAAAATTTGCTAATTTTCAAACCTGTGGTTTCACGGCCAAGCTGCTGCTATCTTTTCCCAGATGACATTTCCAGAATTGAAAGCACCCACATACAGAGCAGCCCTCATAGGATGCAAATGCATTCATGGATGAGAAATGAAATTGCGAGTTTATGGAATGTCATTTCATATCTAGGCAGCCACGTTGTGCCTGGGTCTTTGGTTCAAACAATTAGTAGTAGTATTGCTTTGACAGAAAAAAATTAGTCAATTTCATGAATTTTGGGGTTTTTCACAGCAGGCTTTTCCTTTTCCCTGATCATGAAAAATATTTAATGCAAATTCATAGAACTGTCATCAGGACTTTGAGATACAGGATTGGGGAACACTCACTCATTCAATAACTGTGGACTTGGACAGAGTACTGAAACCTGAGGCTCATTGCTTTGACATTTATTTCAGTTATCTATTGCTGTATAGCAAACTACTGCAAAACTTGGTAGTTTAAAACAATATTCATTTTCTTTTCTTACAATTCTGTGGCTTGAGCTGTGCTCAGCTGGGGGTTCTTTGGTTAGTCCTCCATTCAGTCAGTAGTGTGGCTAAATTCAGCAGGCCTAGTGACTGGGGGCTGAGCTCAGCCAGGATTCTGGAAGAGCTTTCTCTCTTTCCATAAGGCCTCTCCATATGATGAGTACACACAGTGTCTTCCATATAATAGACTTCTTTCATGATATCCCAGGCTCCCGAGAGTATAAAGCAGAGGATGGCAGACCTTCTTAAGGCTTAGGCCCAGAAATGGAATAATAGCAATCTCACCATATTCTTTGGCTAATGCCAACACAGGCTCAGCCCAGATATAAGGTAGAAGAACATACAAAAGCATGACTACCAAGTGCTTCATTTGGGACCAGCAATGCCACAAAGAAGCTGAATATTAGCACCAGGGTCTCTCTCTCTCTCTCTCTCTCTCACACACACACACACACACACACCCCATGTATAGGTGAATATTTGAGCTCCTCAGGCAATTTGAGATGCTTTCCAATGGCCACTATGTAATGAACATGCTCCAGTAGATAATGGCTTCCCTGGTGGCTCAGTGGTAAAGAATCCGCCTACAATGCAGGAGATATAGGAGACATGGGTTCGATCCCTGGGTCAGGAAGATCCCCTGGAGAAGGAAACAGCAATCCATTCCAGTATTCCTGCTGGGAAAATCCCATGGACAGAGGAACCTGGTGGGCTGCAGTCCATGGGATTGCAGAGTCAGACATGACTGAAGTGACTGAGCACGCATGCAGTGAATATTAATATCTGTGACCAGCAGAGAGAAAGAAGAAAAACACCTACTTTGGAGACAGGAAAAGTGAATTAAAGGTCTGACATTGCCAAGTTACATAATCTCTTTGAGCCTCAGTACATTCATATGAAAACCAAAAATAGTGGTGCATGTACACCTACTTCAAAGGATTATTGTATTAAGAAAACATCTGTGAAATTGCATTTCAAAGTGTAAGGCATCATATAAATGTAAGTTGCTATTAAAACAGCTGATGAATTTCATGACTGTCATTTTGTGTTTTGTTTTGAGTCCTCTGTGATTTTTGAATTATGTTTGTAATTTTGGATGAGAATTCTTATAGCTAACTTTTAGCAACACCAGAATATTATTAATGGTTCCACAGCTCTTATTATGTTTAGTTTCCTTTTTCAGCAACCAATTTGGATAATGGCTTTAAAATCATGATAGAATATTTGGTTATTACATTACCCTGGATTGATTTTAGGGATAAACATTGTGTATCTTATGATTAAATAATTTTTCATGCCATCTCCCTAATAGTGGAAGATTAAGAAAATTTCCTGCCCCAAGTATTAGGGAGATACTAATAAGTTATTTACAGTGCTCTGATTCATTATTTTTCCACATACAAGCTTATATTATTTTAAAATTATCATTAAAAGTAAAAATGACAGAATTTTAGTCGGATCCACAGTATCAAATGTGATCTTTCTTTGACATTACAGCCCTCAAACTACTAAAGGTGGGAGAAGGGAGTTCAGAGGCTAATTTAGGTCTTTCTCAGGTGTAGTGTGGACAGCTAGAAAAATATGATCAGCATCAGAAAGTTCTGTAACTGGGAGACCAAATAAGAGTGGCAGCCTCTGCCTGCATTCCTCCTGACAACCAGCTGGGCAGTAGTTCCTGCTTGAATCATGCTAATGCAATCCCATTGGGATTCACTGCTGAGAACTGCAGGACACTGTATTTGATGCCTCCTCCTGGTGCAGGTTTCTATAGTGACTCCCAGTAAAGCCTTAGATCTTGACAAGATCTATGATTTGCTGCTGTCAGTTTTACCAAAGCAGAAATTTTTTAGTGTAATGTGCTTCCTAAATTTATATTGAATTACACATGTATTCATTTTATTATTTTATTGAAATATAGTTAATTTACAATGTTGTATCATTTCAGGTATACAGCACAGGGATTATATATATATATATAATTTTTTGTTATCTTTCCTATATGGAGCCACAAAATACTTGAAATAGCAATATGGTGTATTACCATATTGAATATAGTTCTCTGGGCTATACAGTAGGACTTTGTTGTTTACATATTTTATAGATAGTAGTTTATATCTGATACATATTAACAAAATGAAGGATAAAAATCATCTGATCATCCCAATAAATGCAGAAAAAGCGTTTTTCATAATTCAACATCTTTTCTGATAAAAACTCTCAAAAACTGGACATATAAAGTCATGTGTGTGCGTGTGTGCTTAGTCACTTCAGTCATGTCTGACTCTGAGACCATATGGACTATAGCCCCCCAGGATCCTCTGTCCAGGGGATTCATCACATGAGAATACTGGAATGGGTTGCCATTCCCTTCTCCAGGAGATCTTCCTGACCTGGTGATCGAACCTGTGTCTCCAGAGGCCCCTGCATTACAGGAGGATTCTTTACTGCTGAGCCACTGGGGAAGCCCATAGAAGCAATGTACCTCACTATAACAAAATCTATACATGACAAGCTCACAGCTAGCATCATAATCAAGGATGAAAAGCTGAAAACTATTCCTCTAAGATCAGAAACAAGACAAGAGTGCCCACTCTCACCATTTTTATTCACCATAAATAAGCCAAAGCAATTCGGGTAGGAAAAGAAATAAAGGCATCCAAAAAAGAAGAAAATAAGTAAAATTATTTCTGTTTGCAGATGACATATACAGAAACTCTGACACCATAAAAAACTGTTAGAACTAATAAGTGACTTCAGTAAAGTTGCAGGATACAAAATTAATACACAAAATCAGTTGAAATTCTATACACTAATAACAAATCATCAGAAAGAGAAATTAAGAAAATGATACCATTTATAATAACATCAAAAAGAGTAAAATACTTAGAAATACATTTAACCAAAAACATTAATGATCTCTATACTGAAAACTATAAGATATTTGTGAAAGAAATTAAAGAAGACACAAAGAAATAGAAAGATATTCCATACTATGGATTGGAATAATTAACATTGTTAAAATGTCCATACTATCCAGGCTTCCAAGGTGGCACTAGTGGTAAAGAATCCACCTATCAAGGCAGGAAACACAAGAGACATGTATGGATTCGATCCCTGGGTTGGGAATATCCCCTAGAGTAGGAAACAGCAACCCTCTCTAGTATTCTTGCCTGGAAAATTCCATGGACAGAGGAGCCTGGAAGAGTCAGACACAACTGAGTGACTAAGCACACCATGTTACCCAAAGTGATCTACAGATTCAATCAATCTCTATCAATGGTATTTTTCACAGAAATAGAAAAAAAAAACTTACAATTCATATGGAGCCACAAAAAAACTTGAAATAGCAAAAACAATCTTGAGCAAAAAGAACAAAACTGGAGGCATCACACATTCTGCTTTCAAACTATATTACAATGCTATAGTAATCAAAACAGTATCAAATTGGCATAAAAACAGACCTTAGATCAACAGAACATAATAGATAGTCCAGAAATAAACCCACACACATGTGGTCAGTAAATTTATGAAAAAGCAGCCAAGAATATACAATGAAGAAACTATAGTCCCTTCAATCAATGATGTTAAGTAAACCGGAAAGCCACAAGCCAAAGAATGAAACTGGACCTCTTTACTGAACCATACACAAAAACCAACTCAAAACAGATTGAAGACTTCAACATATGCCCTAAACCCATAAAATTCCTAGAAGAAAACACAGGGGATAAGCTCCTTGATATTGGTCTTGCCAATTAGTTTTTGGGTTTGATACCAAAAGCAAAAGCAACAAAAGCAAAAATAAGCATTGTTACCACATCAAACTAAAAAGCTTCTGTACATCAAAAGAAATCTTCAATGAAATGAAGAAACAAACTACAGAATAGGAAAAAGTATCTGCAAAGTATATCTGATAAGGGGTTAATATCCAAAATATATAAAGAACTCATACAACTCAATAGCAAAAAACAATCAAACCATCTGATTAAAATTTTGCAAAGGGTGATTGACATATACACACTATTATATTTAAGATAGATAACCAACAAGGACCTACTGTATAGTATAGGAACTCTGCTCAATATTCTGTAATAACTTAAATGGGAAAGAATTTGAAAAAAGAATAGATTCATGTGTATAACTGAATCGCTTTGCTGTACACCTGAAACTAACACAGCATTGTTAATCAACTATTCTTCAGTCATGTTCTACTCTTTGCAATGCCATGGACTGTAGCCCACCAGGCTCTTCTGTCCATGGAATTTTCCAGGCGAGAATGCTGGAGAGGGTTGTCATTTCCTCCTCCAGGGGATCTTTCTAACCCAGGGATCAAACCTGCATCTCCTGCCTCACCTGCATTGCAGGTGGATTCTTTAATGCTGAGCCATTCGGGAAGCCTATTAATCAACTGTACTCCAACATAAAATAAACATTATGTTTTAAATGTGCAAAAAATGGAATAGACATTTTTTCAAAGACATGCAAATGGCCATCAGGTACATGAAACAGTGTTCAACACTGAAATGCAAATCAAAATCACAATGAGCCATCATCTCACACATGTTAAAATGGCTACAATTAAAAACAAAAGAGATAACAAGTGCTGGTGAGGCTGTGAAAAAAAGGGAACTCTTTTGCAATGGAAGTGGGAATATAAATGGTGCAGTCACTATAGAAAACAGTATGGAGACAAAAAACAGAGACAGCTCTACACATGGATATCACCAGATGGTGAACATCGAAATCATATTGATTATATTCTTTGCAGCCAAAGATGGAGAAGCTCTATACAGTCAGCAAAAACAAGACCAGGAGCTGATTGTGGCTCAGATCACGAACTCCTTAAGCCAAATTTGACTTAAATTGAAGAAACTAGGGAAAACCACCAGACCATTCAGGTATGACCTAAATGAAATACCCTATGAGTATACAGTGGAAGTGACAAATAGATTCAAGGGATTAGATCTGATAGATAGAGTGCCTGAAGAACTATGGAAGGAGGTTCATAACATGGTACAGGAGGTGGTGATCAAAACCATTCCAAAGAAGAACTGCAAAATGGTTGTCTGAGGAGGCCTAACAAATAGCTATGAAAAGGAGAAGTGAAAGGAAAGGAAAAATGGAAAGATATACCCGTCTGCATGCAGAGTTCCAAAGAATAGCAAGGAGAGATAAGAAAGACTTCCTCAGTGATCGATGCAAAGAAATAGAGGAAAACAATAGAATGGAAAAGACTAGAGATCTCTTCAATAAAATTAGAGATACCAAGGAAAAATTTCATGCAAAGATGGGCAGAATAAAGGACAGAAATGGTATGGACCTAACAAAAGCAGAAAATATTAAGAAGAAGTGGCAAGAATACACAGAAGAACTAAAAAAAAAAAAAAAAAAAAGATCTTAATAACCCAGATAACCACAATGGTGTGATCACTCACCTAGAGCCAGACATCCTGGAGTATGAAGTCAAGTGGGCTTTAGGAAGTATCATTAAGAAAAGTTAGTGGAGGTGGTGGAATTCCAGTTGAGCTATTACAAATCCTAAAAGATGATGTGGTGTGAAAGTGCTGCACTCAATATGCCAGCAAATTTGGAAAACTCAGCCATGGTCACAGGACTGAAAAAGGTCAGTTTTCACCCCAATCTCAAAGAAGGGCAATGCCAAAGAATGTTCAAACTGCCGCACAATTGCACTCATCTCACAGGATAGCAAAGTAATGCTCAAAACTCTCCAAGCTAGGCTTCAACAGGATGTGAACTGAGAAGTTCCAGATGTTCAACCTGGATTTAGAAAAGGCAGAGAAACCAGAGATCAAATTGCCAACATCTGCTGGATCATCGAAAAAGTGAGTTCCAGAAAAACATCTACTTCTGCCTCATTGACTATGCCAAAGCCTTTGACTGTGTGGATCACAATAAACTGTGGAACATTCTTAAAGAGATGGGAAGACCAGACCTGAGAAATCTGTATGCAGGTCAAGAAGCAACAGTTAGAACTAGACATGGAACAACAGACTGGTTCCAAATTGGGAAAGGAGTATGGCAAAGTTACACATTGTCACTCTGCTAATTAAACTTATATGAAGAGTACATCATGTGAAATCCCAGGCTGGATGAAGCACAAGCTAGAATCAGGATTGCTGGGAGAAATATCAGTAATCTCAAATATGCAGATGACACTACCCTTATGGCAGAAAGGGAAGAGGAACTAAAGAGCTTGATGAAAGTGAAAGAGATGAGTGAAAAAAGCTGGCTTAAAACATAGCATTCAAAAAACTAAGATCATGGCATCTGGTCCCATCACTTCATGGCAAATAGATGGGGAAACAATGGAAATAGTGAGAGACTTTATTTTCTTGGGCTCCAAAATCACTGCAGATGGTGACTGCAGTCATGAAATTAAAAGACGTTTACTCCTTGGAAGAAAAGTTATGACAAACCTAGAGAGCATATTAAAAAGCAGAGACATTGTTTTGCTGACAAAGGTCTGTATAGTCAAAGCTATCGTTTTCCCAGTTGTCATGTATGGAGGTAAGAGTAGACCATAAAGAAAGCTGAGTGCCAAATAATTGATGTTTTTGAACTATGGTGTTGGAGAAGACTCTTGAGAGTCCCTTGGACTGCAAGGAGAATGAACCAGTCCATCCTGAAGGAAATCAGTCCTGAATATTCATTGGAAGGACTGATGCTGAACCTGAAACTCCAATAGTTTGGCCACCTGATGCAAAGAACTGACTCATTGGAAAAGACCCTGTTGCTGGGAACATTGAAGGTGGGAGGAGAAGGGGACGACAGAGGATGAGATGGCTGCATGGCATCACCAACTTGATGAACATGAGTTTGAGAAAGCTTCAGGAGTTAGTGATGGACAAGGAAGCTTGGCATGCTGCAGTCCATGGGGTCACAGAGTCAGACACGACTGACCAACTGAACTTACTTCTGACTTCACAAACTGAAAATAAAAGTACCACATCATCCAGCAATTTCACCTCTGGGTATATATCCAAAGGAAATGAAAACAGGATATCAAAAGATATCTTCAGTTTCATATTCATTGCCACATTATTCACAGTAGCCAAGATATGGAAATAATATTTCTCTTACCTGATGAATAGGTTTAAAAGGTGTGATATAGATATAGATATAAACATTATTCAGCCTTGAGAAAGAAGATCATGCTGCCTCTTGTGGCAACATGGATGAAACTTGAGGGCATTATACTAAGGAAATAAGTCAAAGAAAAATACAAAGACTGTATGATATCAGTTCAGTTCAGTCGCTTAGTCGTGTCCAACTCTTTGCGACGCCATGTACCACAGCATGCCAGGCCTCTCTGTTCATCACCAACTCCCGGAGTCCACCCAAACCCATGTCCATTGAATCGGTGATGCCATCCAGCCATCTCATTCTCTGTCGTCCCCTTCTCCTGCCCTCAATCTTTCCCAGCATCAGGGTCTTTTCAAATGAGTCAGCTCTTCACATCAGGTGGCCAAAGTATTGGAGTTTCAGCTTCAACAACAGTCTTCCAATGAACACTCAGGACTGATCTCCTTTAGGATGGACTGGTTGGATCTCCTTGCAGTCCAAGGGACTCTCAAGAGTCTTCTCCAGCACCACAGTTCAAAGCATCAATTCTTTGGCACTCAGTTTTCTTTATAGTCCAACTCTCACATCCATACATGACCACTGGAAAAACCATAACCTTGACTAGACAGACCTTTGTGGCAAAGTAATGTCTCTGCTTTTTAATATGCTGTCTAGGTTGGTCATAACTTTCCTTCCAAGGAGTAAGTGTCTTTTAATTTCCTGGCTGCAATCAGCATCTGCAGTGATTTTTGAGCCCAGAAAAATAAAGTCAGCCACTGTTTCCCCATCTATTTGCCATGAAGTGATGACCGGATGCCATGATCTTTATGTTGAGCTTTAGGCCAACTTTTTCACTCTCGTCTTTCACTTTCATCAAGAGGCTTTTTAGCTCTTCTTCACTTTGTGCCATAAGTGTGGTGTCATCTGCATATCTGAGGTTATTGATACTTCACTCATATGTAAAATTGAAAATAGCTGAACTCATAGTAACACACTAGAATAGTGGTTATTAAGTGCTGGGTGGTGGAGGAAAAGGGGAGATTAAAAAGTGACAAATGATCCATGTTTAAGAACTCCCAAAGAACTGTTTCAATAAATATTAAGAATAATTTGCAGTACTAAAAAAGTGAATGCTAATTTACAGATTCAATGTGATTTCTATGAAATTATCAATGGCATTTTTCACAGAACTAGAACAAAAATTCCATAATTCATATGGAAACACAAAAGACCCCGAATAGCCAAAGCAGTCTTGAAAAGAAAAACGCAGCTGGAGGAATCAACCATCTTGACTTCAGATTATACTACAAAACTACAGCTATCAAGACAGTATGGTACTGGCACAAAAACAGAAATATAGACCAATGAAACAAGATAAAATCCCATGCACGTATGGGTACCTTATTTTTGACAAAG
Organism: Moschus berezovskii; assembly: GCF_049115385.1. NCBI lineage: Eukaryota > Metazoa > Chordata > Mammalia > Artiodactyla > Moschidae > Moschus > Moschus berezovskii. The sequence goes on along the minus strand of NC_142488.1, from coordinate 40,704,153 downwards.
TAGTCAAGAATATACAATGGGGCAAAGACAACCTCTTCAATAAATTGTGTTGGGAAAACTGGACAGCTACATGTAAAAGAATGAAATTAGAACACTTCCTAACACCACACACATAGATGAACTCAAAATGGATTAAAGATCCAAATGTAAGACCAGAAACTATAAAACTCTTAGAGGAAAATATAGGCAGAACATTCAATGATGTAAATCAAAGCAAGATCCTCTATGACTCACCTCCTAGAATAAGGGAAATTAAAACAAAAGTAAGCAAGTAGTACCTAATTAAACTTAAAAACTTTTTCACAGCAAAGGAAACTATAAGCAAGGTGAAAAGACAATCCTCAGAATGGGAGAAAATAATAGCAAATGAAACAACTGACAAAGGATTAATTTGAAAAATATACAATCAGTTCATACAACTCAATGCCAGAAAAACAAACAACCCAATCAAAAAGTGGGAAAAAGACATAAATAGACATTTCTCCGAAGAAGACATACAGATGGATAACAAACACATGAAAAGATGCTCAACATTGCTCTTAATTAGAGAAATGCAAATCAAAACTACAATGAGATATCACCTCATACCAGTCACAACGGCCATTATCAAATGACTATGAATAATAAATGCTGGCGATGGTGTGGAGAAAAGGGAACCCTGTTGCACTGTTGGTGGGAATGTAAATTGACACAACTACTATGGAAGATGGTATGGAGATTCCTTTAAAAAAACTAGGAATAAAACCACCATATGACCCAGAAATCCCACTCCTAGGCATATACCCTGAGGAAACCAAAATTGAAAAAGACACATGTACCCCAATGGTCACTGCAGCACTATTTACAATAGCTACAACATGGAAGTAACCTAGATGGCCATTGACAGGTGAATGGATAAAGAAGTTGTGGTACATATACACAATGGAATACTACTCAGCCATAAAAAGGAACACATTTGCATCAGCTCTAATGAGGTGGATGAATCTAGAGCCTATTATACAGAGTGAAGTAAGTCAGAAAGAGAAAGATAAATATCATATACTAATGCATATATGTGGAATCTAGAAAGATGGAAAGATGGTACCAAGGAATTTATTTGCAGGGCAGCAATGGAGAAATAGACATAGAGAACAGACTTGTGGATATGGGGAGAGGGGAGGAAAGGGTGAGATGTATGGAGAGAGTAACATGGAAACTTAAATTACCATATGTAAAATAGACAGCCAATGGGAATTTGCTGTATGTCTCAGTGAACTAAAACAAGGGCTCTGTATCAACCTAGATGGGTGGGATGGGGAGGGAAATGGGAGGGAGTTTCAAGAGGGAGAGGACATATATATGCCTATTGCTGATTCATGTTGAGGTTTGACAGAATGCAAAATTCTGTAAAGCAATTATCCTTCAATCAAAAAATTAATTGCAAAAAAAGAGAAAACACACATACACACACAAAAAGTGAATCTGGAGAATAAAGGGTTGTCAAACTTTGTCAGACATTTGCACTAAACATGACCCACAGAAGATCTATTATGTGTGTCTGGCCCAGTCTTGTAGGATGTTCTGTGCACTAAGCAGATCGGGGATCACACAGGGCCTAAGTCCCAATGACTAAATGAACGTTTTAGTTTCGGAGATATGAGTTCAAGTCTTGACTCACAAGGTGCAAGACTTTGAGGAAGTTCACTAAACTTCCTAAAGCTGTTTTATCTATAATAACATTATTAACATTTTTATTTATAGAGTTCTGCTGAGCAGAGAAGATAATATGTAGAAAAACCTTAACCAAATGTTTAGAATGATTTTTCTTAATCCCTGAAACTATAATGACTGAATTTGTACAGGGTTATTTTTTTCTAGTTTAACCATCTTCATATTTTAAGATTGTCCATCTAAAATTTTTAAAAAACTATCTGAAATTATTTGGAAACTCTAAATTTCTGAAATGTGCTGCATTTTTTTTTAAATGAGAGAAAACCAAGCATGTTGCTACTCCTGACTGTTTCTCTCTTGCTTTTCATTATCCTTCCCTGATTTTATTTTAAAGAACACTTGCTCTATTTTTGTCAAGTCTCTTTTAATTTCCTAATTTTATTTATATTTGAAAATCAAATTTATCTTATCCAGTGACCTAGACATAAATTAAATGTTATCTCACAATTTGTTTATTTAAGCAGATTTCACCCCCTAAATCTCTTTTTTAAGAAAGATTCTAGGTTTCCTGAAATGTCATTCAGTATTAAATCCATCTTTGTCAGAACTTTTGTTCAGGTATCTTGGGCAAAAATGATGTATGCTTAAATATGTACATCAGCTACATTTTCTGCCTCTCAGCTCAAATAATTAGGTCCATTTCCCATTAAATATTTTTCAGAGTCCAAGATTATCTAGATAGATTTTTTAGTAATGTAACCTTAATTCTTACACTTGGCAAATTTCTCAAATGGTCCAATTTATCCTGTCACTCCTTTTCAATGTGACCTTATTAAAAGCCATTATTACATTTCCCCTTAATTTCATTTAGAGGACACTCATCTACTCTCAGCCTCTAGTTTCACCCCTGGACCTGTGGAGACACTTACCCTATCACATATATGGTCATTCCAAATCTTTTCCTTGCTAAGAAATGGAAGCAGAAATTGGTTGTAAAGTGGAAAGTACTGTAAAAACCACATGGAAAGGTAAATTCTTTGTTTGGCAGATCAATGATGAAGCATATACACATATAAGTTTAACTTGACCTTGAGAACACACAGACCCAGAGGAGCACTTTAGCAGTGTATTACTCCCCAGGTCTCCCTGGAGACCCCTAGCTGAACCCAGCTCTGAGAGCTTTGGCCAAACCAAGAAGATGAAATGTCCAGAGTCCATGTTTGGAATGAAAAGCTAGCCTCAGTATTTGCTTATCGTCTGCGGGGCTGTACTCTCTTTCCACACTCTGTTGGGGGCACTAGTGACACGGTAGCAGGAAATTTTGAACAATTGCCATTTATATGAACTTTCTTGGGCCATTGCCCTTTAGAGTCTATGTCTCAGACCTCCCTGCCATGTAATATTGTACTCAACAACTTCTATCAAATATTTGAGTAACTTTAATAAGACCAGATTCAACTTACAGTTGGGAGAATACACATACATTTGGATGTTTCTTTGATCACTGTCAATAATCATTTTTTACTGTATTTTATCCCTGATTCCTTAAAAACCAGAAATCAAGAATAGACCCTTATACTTTAACCCTTAATTAAGGAGTGTAATCCCAAGTTCTGGAGAAGGGAATGGCTACCCACTCCTGTATTCTTGCCTGGAGAATTCCATGGACAGAGGAGCCTGGCGAGCTCAGCTATGACAAATCTAGACAGTGTATTATAAAGCAGAGACATTATTTTGTCAACAAAGGTCCATATAGTCAAAGCTATGGTTTTTTGTGTACCCATTTATGGATGTGAGAGTTGGACCATAAAGAAGGCTGAGTAATACTCCATTGTGTATATGTACCAAAGCTTTCTTATCCATTCATCTGCAGATGGACATCTAGGTTGCTTCCATGTCCTGGCTATTATAAACAGTGCTGCAATGAACATTGGAGTACATGTGTCTCTTTCAATTCTGGTTTCCTCGGTGTGTATGCCCAGGAGTGCGATTGCTGGATCATATGGCAGTTCTATTTCCAGTTTTTTGAGGCATCTCCACACTGTTCTCCATAGTGGCTGTACTAGTTTGCATTCCCACCAACAGTGTAAGAGGGTTCCCTTCTCTCCACACCCTCTCCAGCATTTATTGCATGTAGACTTTTGGATAGCAGCCATTCTGACTGGTGTGAAATGGTATCTCATTGTGGTTTTGATTTGCATTTCTCTGATTATGAGGGATGTTGAGCATTTTTTCATGTGTTTGTTAGCCATCTTTATGTCTTCTTTGGAGAAATGTGAAACGAATCGCCAGTTCAGGGTCGATGCATGTTACAGGATGCTCGGGGCTGGTATGCAGGGATGACCCAGAGGGAGGATAAGGGGAGGAGGGAGGTGGGAGCGGGGTTCGGGAGGGGGAACTCATGTACACCCGGGGCAGATTCATGTCAATGTATGGCAAAACCAACCAATATAATATTGTAAAATAATTAGCCTCCAATAAAAATAAAAATTAAAAAAAAAGACACACTGCTGTCAATAAAGCTAGTGGATGCAATGGAATTGCAGTAGAGCTATTCCAAACTCTAAAAAAAAAAAGAAGGCTGAGCACCGAAGAACTGATACTTTCGAACTGTGGTGCTGGAGAAGAATTTTGAGACTTCAGGGAAATCAAACCAGTCAATTCTAAAGGAAATCAATTCTGAATATTCATTGGCAGGACTGATGCTGAAGCTCCAATACTTTGGCCACCTGATGTGAAGAACTGACTCATTGGAAAAGACCCTGATGCTGGGAAAGATTGAAGGCAGGATGAGAAGGGGATGAAAGAGGATGAGATGGTTGGATGGCATCACCAATTCAATGGACATAAGTTTGCGCAAACTCGGGGAGATGGTTAAGGACAGAGAAACCTGACGTGCTGCAGTCCTGGGGTCGCAAAGAGTCGGACACCACTGAGCAAATGAAGAACAGCAAGAGTCCCAAGTTAGCAAGAAGAAGGGAAAAAGTGAAAGTGAAGCTGGGAAGGAAAGAGGCCAAATAAAAGATGGTGCATCATGGGACTGACCAAAGCCACACAGCAAAATACAACTCACTCACATAGAATGGGTCCAGAGAGGCTGCAGGTCTTAAAACCGTCCATTAGGGGAAAAAGGAAGAACCATAACTTCTTCCCATCTCCAGTTTCTTATTGGTCTACAAGACATTATCTTTCTTACACTTCTGGGTTAAGTTACCTGGGCCTCCTGGGAAACCCCTAGGAAAGCAGGTCTTTTGTGGGGCCCAGTCCAATATGCCAGCACAGTGGTTTCCCTTTATCAGTCACCTCAGCATATGGGGGCTCCTCTGAGTATGGCAAGAGGGGCATCCACAGTGTAAAAGACGCCAAGAAAAACACAGGCTCTAAGAAAGGCTTTTCCTTAGGGCCACTCCTACTGGCAAGCAAGGGATGTGACAAAGTCCAGGAGAGACCTGGTAGATGAGAAGTAACATAAGCTGAGTACAGTATACTGAGTATCACACTGTACGTGACAATAAGCTCGACACAGCAAGTGGAGCCAATGGGGATAATGGATCAGGGATGGGCTTATGCTTAGGCAAAATAGGCATCTAGCTACATGGTGTGGTTTGAGGAAAACCAAGAAATCTCCTCCCTCCCACACAGTTCCCCAATCAAGCTGCTCAACTAAAAAAGACCACAGTTTGAATCTATTCTTTGCTTGAGGCTCTGAAAGATTCTGTTAAGATGTAAGCATATTAGATAAAGTATAACATATTGAATCAATGTCCCCGATTGTTTTATTTATAAAGAGTAAGACTCTGGGGGAGTGAACTTCAGGAAGGATAGTTTCATTAGGGTAAAATGAAATGAGAGCTGAGGGTGAAATAGTCAAATTCCACTTGGTACTGCCCAAGGAGGATATATCTGGTCAGGAAACAACTAACTGAGGAGTCCTGAGTAATTGGAGGGCAGACTGAAGTCGGAGAGCTTGAAGTGAGGAAGGGAGAGGAGAGAATGAATGGGCAGTGTTAAAGATCAATTTCTCTACCTCACCTTTGGCCTTGGTTCATTCAGTGGCCCTTTTTCCGTGAGTCAAATTACAGAGAGGTTGAACACTGTGTGGAACTCTGGCTTCAGGCCTCACTCTGCAAGTGCTTCTCTCAAACTTAATTAGCTCAGAATTCCATTAAGAAATCTTTTGCCCTATGGCATGTCTACATTATGTTGGTCTCTCTTTCACCCTCCAAAAATCTCTGGCAAAGACTCCTTCTCCCTTCCCCTTCCCCCTTCTCCCTTCTCCATTGTTGGAAAGCCAGGCTTCAAGTCTAGAGAGAAGCCAAACATTCTTAAAGGTGCTTTCAGAAGGAAATTCTACAAAGAAGTCTCTTCAATCAAGCACCCCCTTCTCCATTTCCCAACACACACACACACACACACACAAATTTTTTCCATACAGCATTTAAGGAGAAAAACAAATACCTGTTGTTTGCATAGTTCTAGAAATCTTGGTGACCTCGTGGTGGCCCATGTAGTAATGGTTTGAGGATGTGAATTTCAAGGTCAAGTTAAGTGTGAATATTTGGGATGATTTCTATTGCTGTCTCATATGGTTTTCAGATTCTTCTGTTCATAGATTCAAGTCAAGTATTTCCTCCTAAGATCCCGCCCCTGATTCACTGCACCACTTACATTCCACATTTAAAAGATATCTCCCTATGACACTAAAATGTTTGATGTTATTAAAATCATGCCATTGATATTCATATCAATTATGTCATGAGTGTGATGCTTAGTATATCTATTAATAAAACTTGGATTTTCCTCTTTTGGGGTTTCTGCAAAAATAATTTATAGAGACACAAATAGTAATATTAAGGTTATCAACCATAAAAGTCAATACTTGACAGCATCTTGCAATTTAAGAGTTACATACATATGAATTCAGATCCTATGCTTTCCAAATGTACATACATTAGCTGCACAACAGAAATTTAGAGTTTCAGAAGCAGCAAGCTGTCAAATGATAGAGCACTGATGTTTTGAAAATGAACTTTTCAGCAAAGCAGGAAAATTGGCAAAAAGGGTTAGTACATAAAATACGTATGTCTCTTCATTCCACTAAATTGTCCTTAGGGTATATTCATTAACACTGTTTCTTTGCTGAACATTTGTTTTTGAAAAAGGTTTCATATTAGCTTTGAAGTAAGAATTTCCCAGAAAGGGGAAAAGCTTTGCTTATGATTTTAGAAGCTCATTTGCAAATAATATAAAGCATAATCTTCAATTTAAAAATTCACAACTATATTAATAAGATTATAATCATTTTGTCACTGTATTTCTCAAGTCCAAAATATTTTCACAATAAAAAAGGATCAACAGAGGAAAACAATTTGCTGTTTCAGGAAGTGAGTTTAATCAAAATGATCTGTATTTTTGGACCTATTTGAGAATTCAAGTTCAGTTATTTGTAATGAAAGGGTCCCCACAACTTGCCAGCCAATGGGTACAAATGTAGGGGGAGCAGAGATGTTACTTCAGTTGTAACAACACTTGTTTCATTGACTGTTTTTGCTGGTTGCTCCTTTTTTAAATTAAAATATAGCTGATTTACAATGTTGTGTTAGTTTCATGTGTATAGCAAAGTGATGCAGTTATATATATATATATATATATATGTATATATATATATATATGTATGTTTTTTAGATTATTTTCCCTTAAATTTCAAGTATAGTTCCCTGTGCTATGTGGTAGGTCCTTGTTGTTTATCTACTATATATATAGTACTATTAAACACAAACTCTTAATTTATTACTTTTCCCATTTTCCCTTTGGTAACCATAAGTTTATTTTCCATGTCTGTGGGTCTATTTCTGTTTCTTATATAAGTTTATTTGTATCATTTTTCTTTGATTCTACATGTAGGTGATATCATATGATATTTGTCTTTCTCTGCCTGGCTTACTTCTCTTAGTATAATAATCTCTAGTTTCATCCATGTTGCTGCAAGTTTCATTGACTTTTGCTACCCACTCTATGCAAAGTAGGCTTCCTGGTCACTCAGATGGTAAAGAATCTGCCTGAAAGGCAGGAGACTTGGATTCTATCCCTGGGTTGGGAAGATTCTCTGGAAAAGGGAATGACTACCCACTCCAATATTCTTGCCCAGGAAATCCCATGGACAGAGGAGCCTGGAGGGCTACAGTCCATGGGGTTCTAAAGAGTCAGACACAACTTTGCAACTGAACAACAACACTTTGGCTATGGGGAAATGGTACCAATATTGGTCATTGGTAGAAAGCATATCACATCCTTGAGGTCAGTTCCCCAGCCTCATAGACACAAGTTCCTTCTGTAATTGGCATGATAGCCATATCTTCAATAAGCTATTTCAACCTTCAAGGAAACCATCTGCTTTTTGAGTAGGGGAGCACATGGCAAGAGGAGTGAATTTCAGGGCCAAGAGGCCAAGCCACATTTCTTTTCCTGAAAAATTAGATGTTTGATGAAAAGCAATGTTATGTGAAAAAAATCTGATAGTGAATAGTTCATTATGTAAATCTATGAATGGTTGTACTGGCAATAGTATCATGGGCAGGGATGGCAATCTATATTCAGAATACATATATTTGTTGGCCAAAAAGTTCATTTGGGGTGTTTTGTAAACCTGAACGAACTTTTTGGCCAACCCAAATATATTCCAGTAACAACAAATTGCTGCTCTCTCCATGATGAAAGAGGTTGAAGATAATCAGTCTCCCACTAAACAGCTGGCTGAGTTCCCCTACCTGCCCCCTCCAGTGTTGGCAGACAGGCCACTCTATAGTGATGGTAGCCAGAGCAGCCTGAGTAAGGTAAAGTCAATGTGGTTGAGCCTATGCCTACTTCCTGTTCTTGCTACCACAGTCACTTTGCACCTTGAGTAATCTGTCACAAGCTTGGGAAAGAAGCCGACTAAAATCCACAGGATGGCCAGTGGTGAAAGTGGAGAAAGTGAAATATCTCCACTTTTTCACTGGAGAAAGTGAAAAAATTGATCATATCTTCATGAGCAGATGGAAAGGAAGAGATGTTAGTTTAAGCAAAAGAATAAAGGCAGGGATAATCATAGCGTCTGGCAAAGCATGGGGAGTCCAGGCTAACTGGAGGCCAGTTTGTGCCATAATGAACCTTTTGGGGGAGGGGGGGAAACACACAAAGTTTAGAAAGAAAGAGTGTTGTAAAGTTCTATTAATAACAACAACACATAGTAATATTATCTTACATTTACCAAGTCCTTAAGGTTTACTGTGCTGAGCACTTTATATGTATAATATTATTTAAACCTTAAAAATTATATGAGCTAAATAGTGATACTACTTGCAATGGACTGAATGTTTGTGCCTCCCTCCACCAAATTCATATGGTGAAACCCTAATTCTAGTGTGATGGGGTTTGGAGATGGAACCTTTGGGAAATAATGAGGTCAGGGTGGTAGAGCCTTCAGGTATGGAATTTGTGTCCTTGTAAGAATAGGTCATCTCTTGCCTGAAAAATCCCATGGATGGAGGAGCCTGGCAGGCTGCAGTCCGTGGGGTCGCTAAGGGTCGGACACGACTGAGTGACTTCACTTTCACTTTTCACTTTCACACATTGGAGAAGGAAATGGCAACCCACTCCAGTGTTCTTGCCTGGAGAATCCCAGGGATGGGGGAGCCTGGTGGGCTTCCATCTATGGGGTCACACAGAGTCGGACACGACTGAAGTGACTTAGCAGCAGCAGCAGCAAGAATAGGTCATAGAGCTAGCAAGTGCTTTTTTTACCCTATGAGTATACAAGAATCCAGCACTTTGCAACTGGGAAGAGGACTCTTTCTAGAAGCCAATGATGCCAACACTCTGATATTGTACTTTCAACCTGCAGAGCTGTGAGAAATACATTCCTATTGTAGATCAGCCACCCAGTTTTTGGCATTGTGTTATAGCTTCCCTAAATGACTAAGACACTATTATTATGCCCATTTTAGAGAACAGTTCCATGAGGTTAAGTAAGAAAATATAGAGGACCTCTTGACAGTGACACACAGAAGACAACAGAAGTTGTTTAAACTGGACTATACTACCTTGCCATTCAAGCTGAGTAGTATTGACTCTAATGTTAGACGAAGGGGAATGATTGGGGACATGTGAGCAAAAACAAATCTTGGAGAAAATTAATCTAGCAATGTTACATAGATTAGTCTCTTTCTCTATTGGGGGACGATTAAGAGCAAATCAAATGGGAAAGGTTTGAGCCTTGAAGATAGTCCCAGGTTTGTATCTCAGGTCTGTCTCATGGCCTGCAAAATTCTTAATGTTATGTTCCTCTATTTCCTCATCAGTAATAAGACAATTTTAAGGAATAAATGACGTCAAGTGTATTATGCTTGTACATGATACAGAGTCAATAATCCCTAAATGTTGATCCTATTCTTTCCATCCCCTTTCTCCCCAGTAGTGACTATTGGAATAGGTTTCTAGAAGCTTTTCAAAATGGGAATCTCATTGTTCTAGAATTTTTTAAATGACACTCTTCCAGAGAGTGGATAATAGCTTGGACACAAATCCATCCAACAAACATTTATTACTAGTTATGTGCCTTTCTTAATATCGGGCTCTGGAGGAACAAAAACCCATGCAGTATGGTATTTGGCCAATGGATAGATAAGTCTAATCTAGTGATATTAGGGCCATAGGAAAGTTTGTACCAGGAAACACAGGAAAACATTTGGGGGAGTATAGGAGTCTATGATCAGTTCCCACAATGGAAATCAATTTCCATTGATTATATTTAAAGTTCAGAAAAGAACAATATCACTCCAAAAGTCTTACATTATCCTCTTTTTTTTAAAAAAAAAAGTTAACAAATTATCTCTCCTCTCCTCCTCAAAAGAAAGAAGATGATTGGAGAAATGAAGATCATCAGCGAATAAGGCGGTAGTCTCAAGTTTCTCTCTTGATCACTAAGAAACTAGCTGGTACAAGGCAAAAAGCACAACAAGGGGCATAATTATTTTTCCCAAGAGATCCAATGGCAAATAATGGGGATGGAGAATAAAAAAGAGGACCTCAATACTCTTTGAATGTTAATGGAAAATAATAATTTGTTGAGAAGGAAAGACCAATTGGAGAGAAAGGAAGATACTTCCTTTTCATCTTTTGAGAGTGCAAATGGGGAAAGACAGTTCAGGAACAAGGATGGAGTTGATAACTTGCCTGTGAGAAGTTCAACTTACCTGACTGTCTCAAAAAAACTGGAAAAAATCATGGTATAGCACTGAATTTTAAGTTGTTCCCATCATAAACTGGTCCTTCAGTAAAATTTATCCTACCCTTCCTGCTTGTGTGGAGACATAGTAGCAGTAACAAACAGAAGCACAGGATGTCAAAGGGGAGTGTGGCTGGTCCCATTACAAACTAACTGTGGCTTTTCTGAGAAAATGGGTTTAGGGTGTTCAGATGTTGAACAAGCGGTCACAGAGCCACCAGGAAGGAGCGAGGAGGCTTGCACTGAAGGCTGGACAATTGAAACTGAAATGATATGAAACTTCCTCTGACCCCGGATGAAGATGAACTTTGAAACCTGAAGAGGCAACTTTGAAGAGGGTACTAAGTCCTGTTCCTTGACAGGACTCTATAATATACATATTATATTTGTAACAAGATTCATCCATCTTTTTGCTTTTCTCTCTAAACAGAATTTCTATGCACTGTCACTGTTTCATTAACTTCCCTCAGAAGAATGTCATTACCACTTCTGTGACAATCCAGGTATCCAAGTCTAACTCTGACACAAGGACTCAATATACTCAGCCTTCCACATACTCACACGACACAAAATACCCTGCCAAGTGGTGCAAACTGGAAACGAAGATGTTTTAAAAAATAAACCTCACCTATTCACAGCTGACAGCCTTGTTCCCCATGGGAAATTTGGGCAAAGAAGAGCAGTGGCTGTTACTCAGCTTCCCCAAAGCTTCAGGGACTCACAGGAGTCTATTATCAGCGGTGATTGCTGTCCAGAATGAAGCATTTTCAAACAAGGGCAAATTGTGGTGCAGGTCCCCAACCTACTGATAAAAATTTCAATATTTTCTAAAGTTCAAATGAAACTTCATATGGGTGTTATTGACGGGGTGCTCATGTATCTTATGAAGTAGAAAATATGATTTGATATTTCTCCTCACTCCTACATGCAAGTAAAAGGAAATTTTCCATGAACTATCTTCACTCCTGTGATGTGTAGTTCCTCTTCATCATTTTAGTAATGCTGGGTTTAAGACCTGTCAACATATGACCGAATTAAGCTAGAAACAAGTAATATGTATACATATACACACGTACATATAGGGGCTTCCCAGTACACTAGTGGTAAAGAACCCTCCTGCCAGTGCAGAAGATGTAGGGGACATGGGTTCTATCCCTGAGTTGGGAAGATCCCCTGGAGGAGGGCATGGTCACCCCCTCCAGTATTCTTGCCTGGAGACCCCAAGGACAATCCATAGGGTCACAAAGAGTTGGACATGACCGAAGTGACTTAGCATGCATGCATGCATACATACATATATATAAAATATGTAATGTATATATAATTTATTTGTATATATTCATTATTAATTTAAAACATATATTTATCATTGAAATAATCAATTATTAGACAACCATATACACCTCTCCTTTCCCTTCCTCATCTACACTCAGCCCCCAACCCCACACACTGCAACCTATGCCACAACCACCAGGTTATTTGTTTTTTCTTGAACCCAACTAATATTTTCAAGCCTTGGATCAACAGTTCTTAACCTTTGCCCCAAAGCAACACATATAAGGTATGTGCACCCATGTGCAACAAAACAACCCACGTAGCCATGTCTAGATGTTGACAAACCCCAAAATTCTGCAGAGAAGTAAAACAGTGTCACAAGTCAAAACAACCCAGATATTAACTGGAGGTAAGAGGCTGCTGGTGAGGCACGATTCCCTCTGAGCAAACTCTCGAGAACTAAGTTCTCTCCCACTCAAAGCAAGGGGGTGAGAATGAATATTTATAGGTATAACCTTGAATTTCCTCTAATTTTAAAAATATGAATCATATTCAACTTTGGTGCTTTATTATATTTGCCATGGACCACACACATGCTGCCTTAGTCCTTCCTACTCTTGTATGCTAAAATGCTTATCCTCATATCACGACATCATCTAAGGTTCAATTTAAATACCACCTCCTCCAGGGAAGCAGATGCTGTATGCACCTCAGCCAAATTCTGTCTCCATGCACCACGCAAGTTTATAGCTCTCTGTCTGAGACCTTTCAATGGTTGGACAGGAATGGGCTAGCCCATATGTGAGACAGCTCAGAAGTACTGGAAAGTTAACACCGCTGGGCAGAGCTCTTAAACAATGATGAGGATTCGGTAAAGCGATATCTCATCTGCCTTCCTCTTCAAGTAGAACACTGATATGTGTTCTTCACCATCTCCCAATATATCCCCAGTGGGACTGGGCCCCAGTTGCCCATACCAAGTGACATGCCTAGCACCCTCTTCGACTTCCTGAGATCACCTCCCAAATCAATCTTGTGTTGAAATACTACTCTCGGTCTCTGCTTCTAGGGGAATCCAACCTAAGATTTCTTGGAAATCCTTTTCCAGTGACCCCATAGAAAATAACTCCTTGGCCATTAAAAGGAATAGAATAATGCCATTCACAGCAACATGGAAGGACCTAGAGATTGTTATATTGAGTGAAGTAAGACAGACAAAGAAAGACAAATATCAGATGATATCACTTACATGTGCAATCTAAAAAAATGATAAAAATGAACTTATTTATGAAACAGAAACAGACTTACAGACTCAGAGAATGAACTTATAGTTGTCATGGGGGAAGAATGGGGAAAACAGATAGGCAGTTTGGGATCAGCATAGTCTGCTATATTTAAAATGGTTAACCAACAAGGACCTACTGTATAGCATGGGGAACTCTGCTCAGTGTTATGTGGCAGCCCGGATGGGTGGGAAATTTGGGGGAAAACAGACATGTATATGTATGGCTGAGATGCTTTGCTGTTCACCAGAAACTATCATAACATTGCTAATAGATTAGACTCCAATATAAAGTAAAAAGTTGGGGAAAAAAAAAGCAAAAATAACTCCTTCCCCTTCTGGTCTCCCTTAGGACTTTGCTAAAAAGTGACAAATGGAATATAAAAAAGACACAGTGAATAATAGATATATCTGTCCCTCCTCCTAAGCATTTGAAGGTAAGAATTTTTATTTCTCTATACAGCTTCAAATCGCTGAGCAGAGCACTTTGCACATTCTTAGTGCTTCATAAATATTTTTTTTTTCATTTGAATTAATATCAATACAATGATAGCAACAAAGACAGCAATTTTTAATGTTTTCTTCTGCCTGGAATATTATTAAAGAACAAACATAGTGAAGAGAGTGAAGGTTTAGCATCACAATGATAGCTAGCTAAAGCATTTGATTCAACATCTCAGATTCATTTTAAAAATGTATAGTAACTTAACAAAAGGGAAACATTATGGTAGCATGATAAATGAATTCTGAGAATAAGATAGCACAATAAACCAGGAAGAGGTTTCCAGCAGTGTGTGTAAGCAGGGAGAAACTTTCATCAATTTCATGACAGGTAGGTGTGATTTGGAAACACAATCAATAATCAAGGCATGCTCAAACTCTGAGCAAAAAAGCACAGTTTGGAAGTGAGTGGAAGAAGGTTAGGACCACCACCACTTTTTGCCTTCAGCTCAGAGCACAAAGCTACAGTAGGGCAAAAGCCAGTGTCACTCTTTTAACTTCACAGGGGCTATCTTCAGGTGCAGAAGAAGCATCATTCTCCCAACACCTTCTCCAGCCTCCTTTTATGTAGTTCCATGTGCAACATGATGGTTCAAAGCAGTGGGGAGGATTAAAAATGGACCAAGGAATCCTGAGATACCCTCTAGGGCAAAGCATGCTATGTGTAGACAGAGGAGAAGGGTAGACTGGCATGAACCATCGTGGTCAAAAATAACTTCTATGGAATAAAGCATTGCATGATGGTCAGGAATAGACTGAAATCAGACAGACCTGAGGTGGAGTCCTACCTCTTCTTACTGCTTGTCTCAAGATTTTGAGTTACTTAATTCATTCAAAACTTAGGGTCCTTATAAGTAATATGAAATAAGAATTGTAGCTCTCTCACAGATTTCTTAAGAGAGGTAAATCAGATAATTAATATAAAGATGTTACAGAAGTGCCCAATAGAGTCACCAAGATTATTTCCTCCTCCTTCTCCTCCTCCTCCTCCAATTCCACCATCACTCATGCATTCTGCAGAGTCAAAGAATGAGGCAGTTGAAGAGGAAAAGTTTCCCTTCCAGTTCAGCAGATCTATAATAAATGAATGCTTAGAGAGTAATGGATTTGGGGCTCAGGGTTATGCAAATCAAACTAGCATCTGGCTTTATAGCTGAGAAAGGAATTCTCTCAGCTTCCAAGTAGACAGTCGAAGCAAATAAGGGTGCTCAAGCCCTTACCTGTTACAAACATGGGGCCAGTATAGATTTCTTCTCATTTGGTATGATTGGAAATAAAACAATAGAAAATGCAGGGCCTAGGAAATTTTCTAGTCTACTTATAAGAAAATGTATTTCCTGGACAATTCAGAAAAGGGAACAGATTCAATGCCATGTAATCACAGCAGAAACTGAAAGAAAATCTTAGAAAATTTCGGCTCTGATCTCAATAAAATTAATAACATTCTTGCTAATGTTAATCTAGAACAGATTTATGATAAGAAAAATGTTGGATAGAATAAAAAGAAGTGTTGCATATGAAAAGTTTACGAGCTTACTCAAAAGGAGTAATAGAATGAAAATCTACATTGGAAACCATAACTAGAAAAATTGACTAAGCAGAAAATTGAATGCACAATATAAGCAGAAAAAATTTAAAAATTCTCCCAGAGCACAGAGGCAAAGACTTGTGTGTGCTCAGTTGCTCAGTCGAGTCCGACTCTTTGCAACCCCATGGACCGTAGCCTGCCGGGCTTCTCTGTCCATGGGATTCTCCAGGAAAGATTACTGGAGTGGGTTGCCATGTCTTCCTCCCGGGATCTTCCAGACTCAGGGATCGAACCTGGGTCTCCTGCATTGCAGGCAGATTCTTTACCATGCTTCACACGTAGGAATATAACAAATCATATTCCTTATTCTTCAGGTCACACTTAAAATTATAAATTTACCACAGGTTACAATACACAATCCCCTCCATAGAGCCAGAGATGCTACTATGAGTTCCTACCTCTTCACCTACTCTGCCTGGATGAGAAGGATAAGAAGAGAAGGATCCACAGATTTGTGGGGTTGCCCTGGCTGCTGTCTCTAACCCTGGGCTGAAGTAGATTTCCTGTGTTGCTGTTGAAGATCCTACCTGTGGCAGAGATGCTCAGTCTGCACCATCCCAGCTCAAATTTGGAAACTGTGGAACATTCTGAAAGAGATGGGAATCCCAGACCACCTGACCTGCCTCTTGAGAAACCTGTATGCAGGTCAGGAAGCAACAGTCAGAACTGGACATGGAACAACAGACTGGTTCCAAATAGGAAAAGGTGTACGTCAAGGTTGTATATTGTCACCTTGCTTATTTAACTTATATGCAGAGTACATCATGAGGAACGCTGGGCTGGAAGAAGCACAAGCTGGAATCAAGATTGCTGGGAGAAATATCAATAACCTCAGATATGCAGATGACAGCACCCTTATGGCAGAAAGTGAAGAGGAACTCAAAAGCCTCTTGATGAAAGTGAAAGAGGAGAGTGAAAAGGTTGGCTTGAAGGTCAACATTCAGAAAACAAAGATCATGGCATCTGGTCCCATCACTTCATGGGAAATAGATGGAAAAACAGTGGAAACAGTGTCAGACTTTATTTTTTTGGGCTCCAAAATCACTGCAGATGCTGATTGCAGCCATGAAATTAAAAGACGCTTGCTCCTTGGAAGGAAAGTTATGACCAACCTTGATAATATATTAAAAACCAGAGACGTTACTTTGCCAAACAAGGTCCGTCTAGTCAAGGCAATGGTTTTTCCCGTGGTCATGTATGGATGTGAGAGTTGGACTGTGAAGAAGGCTGATCGCCGAAGAATCGATGCTTTTGAACTGTGGTGTTGGAGAAGACTCTTGAGAGTCCCTTATACTGCAAGGAGATCCAACCAGTCCATTCTAAAGGAGATCAGTCCTGGATGTTCATTGGAGGGACTGATGCTAAAGCTGAAACTGCAATACTTTGGCCACCTCATGCGACGAGTTGACTCACTGAAAAAGACTCTGATGCTGGGAAAGGTTGGGGGTGGGAGGAGAAGGGGACAACGGAGAATGAGATGGCTGGATGGCATCACTGACTCTGTGGACATGAGTTTGAGTGTACTCCGGGAGTTGGTGATGGACAGGGAGGCCTGGCGTGCTGTGATTCATGGGGTCGCGGAGAGTCGGACACGACTGAGCGACTGAACTGAACTGAACTGAACTGAGTTAGTGGCTGCATCCCCACCTCTGTTATTTCTGGCTTTCTCTTTGTATTACTATTTGGAGCACTGATTATCTGGAGAAGGCAGTGGCAAGCCACTCCAGTACTATTGCCTAGAAAATCCCATGGATGGAGGAGCCTAGTAGGCTGCTGTCCGTGGGGTCGCTAAGGGTCGGACACGACTGAGCGACTTCACTTTCACTTTTCACTTTCACACATTGGAGAAGGAAATGGCAACCCACTCCAGTGTTCTTGCCTGGAGAATCCCAGGGATGGGGGAGCCTGGTGGGCTTCCGTCTATGGGGTCACACAGAGTCGGACACGACTGAAGTGACTTAGCAGCAGCAACAACAGCAGCAGCACTGATTATCAAACTTAAGCATGTATCAGAATCACCTGGAGGGCTTGTAAAAACGTAAGTCACCGGGTCAGTGGGTCTGAGGTAGGGCCTGAGAATTTGCATTTCTAAACATATGCCAGGGAATGCTAATGCTGCTAATCTGGATATCATATTTTAATAACCATTGATTCTAGAGGAGGGGTTGGCAAATGTTTCCTGCACGGGCCAAGTAGTAAATATTACAGGCTTACAAGCCATACAGTCCCTGTTGCTCTGCTACTGTAGCTTTAAAAACAGCCAGAAACAATATATAAGTAAATGGTTATGGTTTCATAGAACTTTATTTACAAAAACAGGTGGTTGGACTGTGGGCTCTAATTTGCCAACTTGCTTGATCTAGAATACAACAGGAGATTCTGAGTCCTTAATTCTTGGAACCTAATATGTAATTAGCAAGTAGAGGAGGATGATCTGCAAAAGAAACAAGATAGGGTCAAAGATGTAAGAAGAGAATCAGGAGCATTATGTCATGGAAGTCAAAGAAAAAGGGACTGGTCAACATAGTGAATGCTCTGGCAATCAGTAAGCTGAGATGAGCAACTTCTATAGGATGTAGTGAGTCAGAATAATGCTTTATCATCACTGAGAGGGCTATTTTAGGGAAGGGATGAGGCCAGAACTCAAAGAAGATGGAAGATTTAGTTGGAATAAGAAAAAACAGGAGCTGGAGACTT
Organism: Moschus berezovskii; assembly: GCF_049115385.1. Taxonomy (NCBI): domain Eukaryota; kingdom Metazoa; phylum Chordata; class Mammalia; order Artiodactyla; family Moschidae; genus Moschus; species Moschus berezovskii. The sequence goes on along the minus strand of NC_142488.1, from coordinate 40,685,895 downwards.
CCCTGGTAGTCCAGTGGTTAAGACTTAACCTTTCAATGCAGGGGGTATGGGTTTGATCCCTGGTAAGGAAGCTAAGACCCCACATGCCTCAAGGCCAAAACAACCAAACCATAAAACAGAAGCAATACTGTTAAAAAAATCAATAAAGATGTTAATAATGGTCCACATTTTTAAAAATGATCTTAATAAATGAGAAAAAACAAAAAACGGGAGTTGCAAGAATGCTGCCACATTTTGGATCTCTGAAACAGAGACGTGGTCAATTTCAAATGGCTACAATTTCTTTGCTACTCTTCCCATTGAGAGGTGGAGTCTACCTTCTCTGCCTTTGAATCTGGGTGGGCTTTAGTGACTTGCTTAGCCAATAGAATATAGCTTAAGTAATATTCTGGGCTAAACCATGAGAAGTCTTGTGGCTTCTACCTGAATCTCCCGGGACATTCACTCTGGAGAAAGTTGTGGACTCTGTAACAAAATGGTCCATTCTGAGACTACCATGCTGTGAGGATGTGATAGATTTGGGGGGGCTAGAGAGGCCAAGAAGCACTGAGACACCAGAAATGTGACTGAAGAAGCCATCTTGGAAGTGGAGGCTCTGGCCTTATCTGCCACAGCCCGTGCCACGTGGATTAGAGAAAAAATTCCTACCTAAGCCGGCCCTGAACTCCAGATCTACAATATCTTGAGCAAAATGAAAACGGTGTTTTAAAGTCTTCAGATTTATGATAGTCTGTGATGCTGTATGGCAAGCCACTCCAGTACTCTTGCCTAGAAAATCCCATGGATGGAGGAGCCTGGTAGGCTGCCGTCCGTGGGGTCGCTAAGGGTCGGACACAACTGAGCGACTTCACTTTCACTTTTCACTTTTACACATTGGAGAAGGAAATGGCAACCCACTCCAGTGTTCTTGCCTGGAGAATCCCAGGGACTGGGGACCCTGGTGGGCTTCTGTCTATGGGGTCACACAGAGTCGGACACGACTGAAGTGACGCAGCAGCAGCAGCAGCAGTGACGCTGTAAGAGACATATGGTAAATTACAAAGACTCTTGAGAGTCCCGTGACCTGCAAGGAGATGAAACCAGTCAATCCTAAAGGAAATTAACCCTGGATATTCATTGGAAGGATTGATGCTGAAGCTGAAGCTTCAGTACTTTGGCCACCTGATGGGAAGAGTTGACTCATTGGAAAAGGCCCTGATGCTGGGAAACATTGAAGGCAAAAGGAGAAGAGGACAGCAGAGGATGAGATGGTTAGATAGCATCATCGACTTAATGGACATGAACTTGAGCCAACTCCAGGAGATAGTGGAAGACAGGGAAGCCTGCATGCTGCTGACCATGGGGTTGCAGAGAGTTGGACATGACTTAGCAACTAAACAACAATATGTGGGCAGACAGGGTACCAGAGAGTTTACATTTTAAGTGGTGGGAAGATGGGGGACTTGGGTGGATTTAATGAACCTCAATAACCCAGTTGGAGGTGAAAACATCAGGATGTGGCCCTGTCAGATTTACAAGTTGCTCGTGCATTGACATAGCACAAAACCTCCATTTGGCTTTGAGAGTAGGAAGGGAAACTGGCTTTTTAAATTGCCAATAATTTATTCAGAGTCTATGTGAGAGATTTTTAGGATCTGAACCCTCAAGAGTGGGGCAGTCCATGGTTGGTGGATAACATAAAAAAGAGGAAAACTCAGAGTAATAGAAAACCCCTCTCAAATCCTGCATCTCGAGTTTCAAATCTTTCCCCATCATTGGTTGATCTACAGAGTCTCTCCAGAGGTGCTTGGGATTTGTGTAAAAGCACAACACAGTATTTTTTTTCTTTCATTTTTGCATCCGCCAAAGGAGCCAGAGACAACAGGGCAGAGTGTGCTGCATTATTAATAGAAAAAGCATTTTCCATATTATTAAGGGTATCTATACTCTAGCTCAAATGGTAAAGAATCTGCCTGCCATGCAGGAGACCAGGGTTCGATTCCTGGGTTGGGAAGTTCCTCTGGAGAAGGGAATGGCAATCCACTCCAGTATTCTTGCCTGGAGAATTCCATGGACAGAGAAGCCTGGGGGGCTACAGTCCGTGGGGTCACAAAGAGTCGGACACGACTGAGCAACTAACACAGACACACACACATACTCTTAAAGCTCCACAAATGCTAAATTCTGCCAGGTGAAAGACTGAACAAACCACCCAGATTTGCACCACTGCCGTGTGCTGGATTTCCAGAGTCGTCTTGCTAAATGTGAAATTAACAGGAACATGGTTTCCAGAACCATTGCAACTTGCATCTGAATTGCACAAAGGATGTCTCAGGAACTGTGTGGTGACAAACAACATATCTAACAGCAGGGTAATCCTTGGTTCAATGGAAGGAACAGAGTACATGCAAGTGTGGAATCAGAATGCAGAGTCTTTCAACTGTCTGGATTGCCGTGAAAATTTAAACTAGAGAACTAAATCAAAAACCAATGACACAATTAGAACCATTTTATAGGCAGGATAAACAAGGCAGCTCTACAAGAACCAATATTGCAAGTAGACAGGTAGAAAATAAAACCAAATTCCAGGTGCTGTTTGTTTCCCATGGGGGGAAAAATTTCGTGACTAGAAGCTCCAAAGGAAAGGGCCAAGAACAATGTCTTCCTAACACCTGGCTTTGAAAGCAGATGACTTTAACAATTAAATGTCAACAGACTCATCCAAGTTAACAAATACATGGGTATTTAATTTCTAGGAATACTCCCTCATGAAAAGGTCTCTGCTCACTGAAATCTTAACCTTTTGTTATGAGATATCTGACAGAAATGTTGTCTTTGGCTCATCTTCTGAACATTACTTTAAGATTTTAGACTCTAATTCCATCAGTCAGTTTAATAAGCCAAGAGCCTTTAGAAAGAATGGGAGACAGCATAAGACCAAAATATAGAGTTCAAATTAGACCATATTTTCAGATAGTTCACATACTTACAGTGTCAAATGCAAGCACAGTCTGAGGCCTGGTTGCTAATTTATTTCTAACTGTAAGTTGAGAAAAATCATTGCCCTAAATGGAATATGCTAGGTTGCTATAGAAACAGACCCCTCTCCCATCTCGTATTTTACTGTTCACAGCTTTCCAAGTGAAGCTGTGCTATGTCGCTTCTTTGACTGACTATAAGAGGCAGTTTTTACAATTTTTTTTCCACCACTCATATTGCCCTTTGCAAAATCTAAAGAGGTTGATATTTCCTCTTCCTTCTGGGTATGAAGTGAGATAATTCAACAGAGTAATTATAATAAACAATTTATCCCATTCAGGTTTACTGTCTCATCCTTGCTTTCTTTTCCAAGAGCATTAGAAATCCATCACTGGTTTGAGATCTCTTTAAAAATGCATGAAGGGAAGAGAATTGGCAGCACAGTTAAATGAATTTAATTCAGCCAGATTTTACATTATTAACTCACTTCCGAAGAGCTGAATGCAGGGAACGAGGGAAGAAGAAAGTGGAACTAAAATTGGACCATTGATCCTGGCAGTCTTGGTGCCAGGCAGACGTGGGAAACAGGCTAGAAAAACTGTAAATGTCTTTTGACACCAGTTAGAGATACAGAGCATTCATTTATTTTAATCAGTATGGATATGTATTAGGTGGATTGTCCCTCCTGACTCACTATCCAATGCACCCTGATACTGACTTAACTGATGCCGGAGTTGGCAGCCTCACAGTTCAGCATTGTTTGGAATAGCATATTAGAGCAACAGGATTTCTCTCTTCCTCTGTTGTTAAAAAGAAATAGCAAATGCCTAAAAACCAATAGAAGAGAACACTCAGCATTCAAGTGATTACACTCAAGCTCTGAGATTGAGATTCTGTCTTTGGAAGGAAAAAGAAGTCAATATACATAATAAAGTACTCACGCAATGAAAGAAAGTTCTGAATGCATGTGCTTTATGTTGTTCCATAATAAAACAGCAGAGATGTTTATCCCCTTCAACTACCATCTGAATGCTGAATGCTGAAAATACAGGCCTTCTGGTATCAAAGACATAACTTCTATCTTACTTGGTCTTTTTCGTTTAAAATTAGATTGCTACAAGGATTAACACCTTTCTGGCTTCTAATGCACTACTCACTTGTTAAGTGACTCAATCTATTTGTTGTAAATGATTAAGAAGCCAGATGACCATCCTTTTTAAAAAGTCACTGAAATGAGACTTTTAAAATGTTAAGGTGTGCTAGTCATTGGGCAGTTCACAAATAGCTTGCTCTCCTTCTGGCATAGGATGGGATTATACTTCCCTCCCTCATTTGAAATCAGGTAAGGCTATATGACTTTCTTTGGGCAATGAAAGAGTGTTAAAGTGATATTTTTGTGTGGAAGCTTTAAGAGCCGGAACGTGATTCACTACATTTCTTTTCCCTGCTGGAGCGATAAGGCAAGCAGTGATCAAATGGAATCTCCTTAAGCCTACAACAATGAGATTCCTCCAGATGACATATATTGGACAAAGATTAAGAATGAAAAATAAACTTGTCTTATATAAAGCTCATGAAATTTTGGGATTGATTGTTACTACAGCAGTACTTAGCCTGCCTTGACCCATGTTTTCATTAAAATTCTCATAAAAGAGCAAAAGAAGATACAAAGCCATAACAATGAAAATGTGAGTAATACCCAACTATTGGCTAAATCCTATAAGGAGTTTCCACGAAATGTAGTGGAGATGAGACTAAATTTAGAAAAATATAATGGATCTCTCTTCTGAAATAATAATATGTTTTGAAGAATAAACTGGGCCTTTGACCCACCCCAACTGTCTTGCCCTAGAGATTGCAAGGTCTGTGGGAAAAATACACTAGGCAGCCACTGCAAACCTGCACTGAAATTTCTTTTTAAAGCAGATACGAGTGAGCCTCCCCAATTCAGTTTCCATCAATATCCTTCTTTTCATGGTTGGTCAGAAGTGACCATTTTGGCCACCACTGAGGTGGTTTGATGTCAGGTTGTATGGTGGTTGATGACTGCAGCAGCCATCAAGAATAGCCTTACTGAAGACAATGTGAACAATGCATATGAAGAGGATGCCTAAACTTTATTGAAAGATTTTTTAAATGACTCAAATAAATGAAGGGATACATCATTTTGTATATAAATTCAAAATATCTTGAAGATTCTGTTTATTTCCAGATGATTGTGTTGTTTCAATGTAATTGTCAGTCAAGTACCAAATGGAATTTATTTTTCAAACTTAAAATAATTGTGAAGTTCAACTGCAAAGAAGTGGATAGAGAAGAATGTGGTTTAAAAAAGGGTATTACAGGAATTACAAGTTATTAAAATACATTGTAAACCTATAATAATTATAACATTTTAATTCTGGTGCAAGGATAGACAAATCAATTAATGCCACAGTAAAGACAGAAACAACTGTGTGTGTGTGTGTGTGTGTGAATTAATTCATCAGAATGGAAGAATTGAGATGTAATAGAAAAATTAAGGACTATTCAATGACAAGGGCTGACAAGATTAATGTAGACATCCCTCTCATACTATAGAAAATAAGTTCCTGACTTGATCAAAGAATTTTTAAAATTATAAATAAACACTCACAGGTACATAGACAAGAAAGAAGAAATTGTAGGTGAGGTAAAGACATTCTAAGCTTAAAAATAATGTCGAGAAACAGAAAAGAATGAATGATACTTTTATATCTAAAAAAAACTTTATAATACTTTGGCATAAATTGAATTAAATTAAAAGAAGCATGACAAAGATTTAATGATATTCATATATAGAGGAAGTATATAATTGATTTTTAACAAGAATTCTATACAATAATAAACAAAGACTCACAAAAGAGAAAATAAAAATCTGTAAAAGAGATGCCATTAATACCTGTAAACTAAGCAAAAATTTTAAAAGATATGCTACTTAATTCTGACAACAGTGAAATTTGCATATAGTATGATTGCAAAAATTTCATATATATGCACATATATTTGTGCATCTATATGCATATTTAATATTAATACTTACATAGACATATTTAGAAAAAAGATTGGAAGTAAATATATCCAAATACTAACTGTAATTATTTCTGAGAGGTGAGATTATAGTGGAAATTATTTCTTCTTTATTCTTTTAAATTAATTTTTCTTGTATTTTCTAAATGTTTCACAATGAATATGGATTATTTTCATAATCAAGGAAAAATTTAAGTCTCTTGAATCAAGGTACAGAATCACAAGATTTCCAAATGAGCTCTTGGGAAATTTCTTGATAGAAATCTGTAGCACATTAGTACCCTACACCTGATGGTCTGACTTAATTGTATACATTCAGATAAAACTGTAGAGAGGAAAAAATAATCTAATTTCAAGAAAAATTAAAAATAATCAGAACAATTAGAATTGCCAGAAGCTTTGAACTGAATTTATTGTTTTGTGCTATGATCTTTGGATTTCAGGTATAGAAAGTTGCATTCATCATACTTTTCATTTCATGGTATAATCTTTGGTTTGTGCAAGACTTAGATTTTATTTTATTTACTTATTTATTCCCTTTTGGTCTCTTACTCATGTCCAGTACCCCACCCTTCAGCAACTATTCTTGATGGTTCATTTAAGCTCTTGTCAAATATGGATGGGTATTTTTATACTGATGACATTTTAATTTATGAAACTGATACTTTGTTATCTCTTTTTTTTCTTACTTTTTGCCCCCACTTTGCACTCATTTTAGGATACATACATTTTCTAAATTCTTGCCTCCACTTCCTGTATGATACTCCACGATGAATATCCACTATTTTTCTTTTCTCCAGTCTTCCAGTGAATGGACACCCAGGTAGCGTCAACACATGACTGCATTAAAGTAATTAAGAACCTCACGTATTTCCCTTTATGGAGCTGTGTGAGGACTTCTTATAGGTTAGTCCCAGATGAAGAATTGCTAGGTCATAGTGTATGCATATTGTTGCTTAGTCTAAGGAGTATCAAATTGTTCAGAGTGGCTGCTTTGGTTCTTGCTCTCATTCAGTAATATATCCCTACATTCCTAGCAATACCTAACATTAACAAGTTTCCTTATTTTTTCCAGTCAGATGTAAAGTGGATTCTCATTATTGTTTTAATATTCATTTCTCTAATAACTCTTGATTTTGAGTACCTTCATATATGCTTGTTGGCTTTTTGAATTTATCCTGCAAATTTTTTATTTATATTTTTGCCCAGTTTTCTATGAAGAGTATAATCTTTTCTTGCTTATTTGCTGAAATTGCCTACATATTCTAGATATTAATTCCATGTCAGTTTCAGGCAAATGCTTTCTCTCATTCTTTAACCAACCTGCTATCAATTTTGTCCATATTGTATCTAATTTTGGTGTCATTTTCCATGTGTTTGCGCTTTTATAAGAAGTTCATCCCTGCCCGTAAGTCACAAGGATATTTGTGGCCAATATTTTCATCACCCTTGTCTGAGCCATATACCTCAAAGAACTAATAAAATTCCAAATTTCAATAAACTTGATGACCTTCAATTAAAATATGGCACAGTAGTTCATGAATCACATTTTCTGCTTGGTTTCCCAGTCTCTGAACTAGATTCCATAGAGGTGGAGATGTCTCTTATGCAAAGCATCACTAGAGTTTCTAGGGTGATTTCTGTTTCCCAGTTCTCTCTATATATATGCCATTTGTTCCAAGAATCTATTGCTATGTAACAAATTACCCTTAAATTAGTGGTGTGAGACAAGCATTTTCTCATGCTCATGGATTCTGTGGATCAGGGATTGGAAGAGGACAGAGTGGGAATGAATTGTATCTGCTTAATGACATATGTAGCCTCTGCAGGAAAGACCTGAAGGCTGGGGATGGTTTAATAGCTGCAGGCTGGAATCATATGAAGATGTGCTTACTCTGCAGCCTGGCGCCTGGGCTAAAATAACTTGAATACTGGGTGGAGTTGGAATTTTTGGCTGGAGAGTCCACAAAAAGCCTCTATTTGTGGCTTGAGTTTTGTCAAAAGATGGCAGCCTGAAGTTTGGATTTCTCAGATGGTCCAAGAAAAACCATGGAGGAAGCAACATGGCCTTTTCTGACCTAGTGCAATTCTGTTGCACTCTGTTGGATAATTCAAAATATCAGCTTTACTTCTTGGTTGGAAGAATGTCAATGATTTTGTGAACATGTTTTAAAACCACCAAACCATTCATTTTACACCTAATCCTGAAATAATTCATTAAAGTTCAGCTTAGATAATACTGTCTTTCTCAACAAAGTCTCCAATGGCTTGCCTTATTGCTAACAATTGAGGAGATATGCCAAACTCCTCAAGCCAAAGCCCTTTACAACTGTACTTCAATTCATATTTCAACCATTCCTCCTCACTAATTTCTAGTATATAGTCTTTAAATCCCAACTAAACTAGACTTCTAAATGCTACATTCCTTAGTCAATCCATACTTTTCAATCTCCCTACATATTTATTCCTGAGTCTACCTGGAATATTCTCTCCAAATAATTCTCAATCTCTTCCCTCTTTTTTTTCATGTCTATTTCAAAATTCAGACTTCATGAAGATTTTTTCATTACACCACTCACTCATTACTTCCCTACTCTCCATATACTCATATGCATGACACACTACTTAAAGTAAAATTGCAAAGTAACACATATGTGCTGTGATTCATGGGGTCGCAAAGAGTCGGACGCGACTGAGCGACTGAACTGAACTGAACACATATGTAAACACTACATTGTCATTTCTCATTTAGTCACAAATTAATGAGGGTATCTTCTCTGACTGACACTAGTCCAAAATTTAGAGACTTTTCTGCCGTATACATCTATCTCAGGGTATTAGCCATAGCACTTAGTAGTTTTTTTAATTATAATTGAATAAAGGATCATTTAGAATGGAATACACTATTGCATTTATTGCTGAGCATACAGCACATATGAAATGAGTGTCTCCAAGGGACAAGAGCTTGTACTAAGCACTATGTGAAAGTGAGTGTTAGTTGCTCAGTCATGTGTGACTTTTGGGGATCCCATGTACTGTAGCCTATCAGGCTTCTCTGTCCATGGGATTCTCCAGGCAAGAATACTGGAGTGGGTTGCTGTGCCCTCCTCCAGGGGATCTTCCCAACCCAGGGATCGAACCTGCATCTCCTGCATTAGCAGGTGGGTTCTTTACCATCTGAGCCACCAGGGAAGCCCTGTGTACAGAGTGGTAAATAAAACAGTTATAATCTCTGCCATCATCTGGCTTACAGTCTAGAAAGGGAACCAAGTAAATATATAGTAAAACAGATAGCATCAAATAGTAATCCAGGTCAAGAAAAAAATAAAACAGGGTGATGAATAAAGGTTGTTCTTAATTTTGTTTCCAAATACAGAGATGTTTATTATGTTTTAAAGTATCCGTAATCTAAAATATCCTGTTTAAAATTCCTCCAAAATCCCTTTATAGCATACAACACCAAATACTGAAATAGTGTTCTCACAATATCACACTTGAAAATACAAATTAGGAATAATATTTTAGGAAAGAGAGGGTTTAAGGCAAGGTATTCATTTGGAAAAGTTAATTTCTCCAAATCATCCAGATTGGCATAGTTAATTTTCCACTTCTTTAATGTCATGGGATATGCAACATACATTCAGCAACAGGGCATGCATGAATAGTCAGAAAAGGAAGACTTCTCGGAGGAGGAGGCTACTGAAGTTGAAAAGAAGGAGCAAAGTTTGGAGGTGGGAAGCAAGTGAGCAAATTTAAGTGAATGAAGAGTCCCATGTAGCTGGACCACAGAAGGTAAGTAGGAAGGTAAAAAAAAAGATGAGATTGGAGAGGAATCTATAGTTAACTCATACAACTCATTAGAAAGATTTTTCATTTTTTTCCTAAGAGAAGTGGAAAACAGCTAAAGAGTTCTAAGCAGAAGAATGAAATAATCATATTTGTCGTTGTAGAGTTTCTTCTAGCTGTGATGTAGAGAATGAATAGGAGGTGGGAAAGAACAGACGCACGGGAACTAGTTAGGAAGCTGTGGCCCTGGCTCAGGTAAATAAGTGATGGTGAGTTGGATCAGGGAAATGGCAATGGGGATGGAGAGAAGTGGTGGGTTTTCCAAATATATTTTAGAAGTAGAAACAACAAGACTCATAGTTGAATTGGATGTAGGAAGGTGATGAAGTAGGAAGAATCAAAGATAAAAATGCTAAAATTCCTGACTTGAGAACCTGGTAGAACATGGCAATGATTACTGAAAGGGGGCAGCCTGGGAAAGAGGAGGTTTGAGTCAAGAGATCAAAGTTTCATTTTGCACATGAAAGTGTTACATTTGAAGAATATATGACAACCAAGGGAAGATTTCAGGTTGGATATATGAGCCTATACTCAGTTGGATATATGAGCCTATACTCAGAAGAATGTTTTCTTTGGGGGGGGGTGGTATTTTCTTGTTTGAGCTTCCCTGGTGGCTCAAATGGTAAAGCATTCGCCTGCAATGCAGAAAACCCAGGTTCAATCCCTGGGATGGGAAGATCCCCTGGAGAAGGGAATGGCAACCCACTCCAATATTCTTGCCTGGAGAATACCATGGACAGAGGAGCCTGGTGAGCTATAGTCCATGGGGTTGCTTTACAACTCTTTAGTTGGACATGACTGAGTGACTAACACACACACACACACACATTTTCCTGGTTACTTTACACACACCTGAAATCTGCTAATTCCCCATTTTCATCACTTCAGTACATGTAAACTCCATTTATTCAGGCCAACAACCTTAGAGTCATCATGCCTCCTCTTTTTCTGTCATATTCCATAGGCATTCCATCAGCAAATTTCTTTCTTTAAAATTCATCCAATATATTAATTGCTTTTCTCTACCTTCATCACTGTTATCTTGTTTCAGGCCATCATTATCCCTACCCTGAATTATTGAAAAATCCTTTTAAGAGGTGTCCTCACTTCTGCCCTTGTTTCCCACTGTCTATTTTACACAGAGCATCCAGATTCATTTAAACTGATAAAAGTCACATCTTTTCTCCATTCAAAACCTTCTAATGGCTTTCTAGCTTATTCTGACTTAGAAGCCAATGGCCTTAGAATCAGTTCAGTTCAGTTCAGTCGCTCAGTCGTGTCCGACTCTCCGCGACCCCATGAATCACAGCACGCCAGGCCTCCCTGTCCATCACCAACTCCCGGAGTACACTCAAACTCATGTCCACAGAGTCGGTGATGCCATCCAGCCATCTCATTCTCCGTCGTCCCCTTCTCCTCCTGCCCCCAACCCTTCCCAGCATCAGAGTCTTTTCCAGTGAGTCAACTCGTCGCATGAGGTGGCCAGAGTATTGCAGTTTCAGCTTTAGCATCAGTCCCTCCAATGAACATCCAGGATTGATCTCCTTCAGAATGGACTGGTTGGATCTCCTTGCAGTATAAGGGACTCTCAAGAGTCTTCTCCAACACCACAGTTCAAAAGCATCGATTCTTAGGCGATCAGCTTTCTTCACAGTCCAACTCTCACATCCAAGGCCCTAAATGATCTGAACCCCACTCCCATCTTTCTCACTCACACACACAAACTTCTTTGATCTCATCTCCTTTCTTTTCCTTCATTCACCTTTCTCCAGCCTCTCTGATATTATTTTCATTCATACCAAGAACACTCCCACCTTGGATCTTATTCTGAAGTGATTTTTTCCCTCCTCATAAGGAACCTTATCCTCATTCTCCATCTCTACTTATCTCTCTTACCCTGTGTCTTAGTCCATTTGGGCTGTCATAACCAAATACCTCAGATAAGGTACCCTGTTGTTGTTTAGTTGCTAAATTGTGTCCAAATCTTTATGATCCCATTAACTGTAGCACACCAGTCTTCCCTGTCCTTCACTATCTCCTGGAGTTTGCTCAAATTCATGTCCATTTATTTGGTGATGCTATCTAACCACCTCATATTCTGAAGGTGGCTGGTAACCATGACATTTATTTCTCATAGTTTTGGAGGCTGGAAGTCCAAGATTAATGTGCTGGCAAATTAGGTGCCTGGTGAGGATCCACTTTCTGATTTACAGATGGCCATCTTCTCACTGTGTCCTCACATGGCAGAAGAGATGAGGGAGCTCTTTGGGGTCTTGCTTATATGGGCACTGATCTCATTCATGAGGGCTCCACCCTCATAACCTAATCACCTCTCAAAGGTTCCATTTCCTAATACCATCACATTGGGGGTTAGGCTTCAACATGTGAATTGGGGAATTCCCTGGCATCCCAGTGGTTAGGACTTCACTCTTCAACTGCCAGGGCATTCAGGCTTGATCCCTCATCAGGAAACCAAGATCCCAGAAGCTACATGGTGTGGCCAAAAAATATGAATTTGGATGGCAGGATACAAGCATTCATACCATAACACCCTGCTTTATTTTTCTCTATGGCACTCGACACCATCTGATATGCTCAAACTTTTCTTACTTTTTTGTTTATTGTTTACCTCCTTCTACTAATGTAAACTTCTTGGGATTAGGGACTTTGCTTTATCTGCTACGATAGCTTCAGCATCTAAAACGTTACTCGGCAGATGATAAGGATTTAATAAATATTTGTCAAATAAATTGATGAATAAATGAATTAATATGTATTGGGGAATATCAGAATATTGACTGTTTCCAATAGTTCTTACCAGGCTAAGAATCTCTTTGACCCAAAAAAGAATGGTAACAAATGGAAGTTAAATTCTATACTCTCTCTTCCAGAAGCATAACTCAGGGTCAGTTATCATCATAGATTTACTTACTTTTAGTCCCCTACACCACAGGCTTCTCTACACTGCACTTCAGTCCCAAAGGGGAAGAGGCAAGGAGGGGCAATGAAGCACCTGAAAATCTTCAAGCTTTTTGAGCAAGAACTGTGTAAAAATGTCAGTACTCATTTACTCGTAGCCTTTATTTCTATTTGGGGGGAATCTCTCCCTCTCTCTATCTGGCACAGAGCATGTTCAAAATAGCTTTAGACAAAGCATGCTCACACAAAATTACTGCCTTTGCCCAAACACTTCAGGGTTTAATAAATCCTGCTTTAGCTTTGAAGATAATCATTTTAGGTGGATATGATTAAATCTATAAAAATGCTGTAAAAAGGCAGGGACAGTGGGACAGACATATGTCTTTATCTACACAGACATAAAGAAAGGGGGTCTCCTCTCTCAACTTTAAATTAATAAGTCAGCAGGGTTGGTCCCCTTTCTGAGTTTAATTCCATTTTAATGTTTTATGAAGCTTACACCAAGGAATATTAATGCCGGATGCCAGAAAAAGTCACTTGAGCCTTTCATACAAAGGCAGAATTTTTCATCTGATCTGAGAGATAATTTTTCTAAACAATATCAACATAGTCAATAGAAGTTATAATTAATTCATACATTGAGAATGTAATTAGCATTCAAATGAGAGAAATGATTGCTGTACAGCTTCATATGAAACCACCCTCCATTATTATATTTGATACAAATACAAAATGCTGAAAATCTTTCCATATTAGCTTTTGGCATGACGTGATCTTTCTCTTTTCCAGAGTCCCTCCAGTTTAAAAGCAATAGATCAAATAAAGCAAATGGTATGGCTTTGATGGTAAGCTTGTCCTTTAATATTTAGTATTGAAATGCAACCTATCTTCCCTGTCTTCATGTCTTTCTAAGCAATAAAGTTCATATTGCACTTTTCACTGATTTATAGGTAGGAAACATGAATAGCTGAAATAGACTAACAGGAACACCTTTATTTATATCAACTAATATGTCATTGACTAAGGCAGGATTGTCCTCTATGATAACAGTGTTTGTTTAGGAAAAGAAGTAATATCTTGAAGCCTAATGTCATCCCATTCCTTGTGAAATATTTCTGCAATAATCATCTGGAGAAAACAGAAGGCTACCAAGAGAACATGTTTGGGAAAAAGCAAAATCAGAGACTCAAGGCCAAAGAGTTTATTGATTCACCAACCACTTATCTGCTACTTGATAAAAACTAAAAGGCAATCATTGATGTGCTATAAAACTGGAAAGAGAGAGGGAAATACGAAGGACATAAAATCTCAAATATTGAGTGAGCCACCGTATTTTTAAGTGAATATTTCTTACATTATTATTATCTCTTTTTAGAACTTCTAAAAATATTTAACAACTTCATATAGATGCTAATTTCTTTCAATTTATAGGATGGGAAAGGAGGTGGGAGGGGGGTTCAGGGTGGGGAACACATGTAGACCCATGGTTGATTCATGTCAATGTATGGCAAAAACCACTACAATACTGTAAAGTAATTAGACCCCAATTAAAATAAATAAATTAAAAAAAAACCCTTTCATATGTATTATTCCACTAGCTCATTCTAATAACTCTACAAAGCAGGCTGACCTGGTATCACTGATCTTAATTATCAGATGAAGGAACTGAATAATAGAATATATATGACTTGCTTGCTGTTGCTGCTGCTGCTGCTGTTGAGTCACTAAGTCATGCTTGAGTCTTTTGCAACCCCAAGGACTGCAGTGCACCAGGCTCCTCTGTCCATGGGATTTCCCAGGCAAGAATACTGGAGTGAGTTGCCATTTCCTTCTCCAGGGGATCTTCCTGACCCAGGGCTCGAGCCCATATCTCCTGCTTGGCAGGCAGATTCTTTACCACTGAATCACCTGGGAAGATCATTGCTTGCTTAAGCTCACTCAGATAATTTGTACCCCAAACCAGGATTAAAACCCTTTTTCCCATCCTCCTAGAATGAAAGTTTTCAAAGTGTGGTCCTTGAAGAAGCACCTTCAGCATCACTTAGAACTTGTTAGAAATGTAAATTCTCTGGCCCACCTTAGACCTACAGAATCAGAAATTCTGAAGCTGTGGTCCAGCAATTTGTGTGTTAACAAATCCTCCAGGGTATTTCTGATACATGCTCAAGTTTGCAAACCACTGATCTGGAGATATATTCCCTACCTACATGAGAAAGACAAAGCATTCACATGTTGTAAATTTCAGGTGAATTATAAAACACAAAACTGTTATGACATTACCTTACTTTGTAAACATGGGTTATGTATAACCCTAAACTGAAAAGTAAAAACTTGCTCAACCTAAAAGAAAGAGACAGAAGCAAAACAAATTGAAAAAGGTCAAATTATTTATTGCTAAATTGCAAACTGAGGGACTGATTTTATAGTAAGTCTGATTTCAGTCTATGTAACTGGCCAATAAAATTAATCATAAGTAGGCATTACTAAATCTCAGGGAAATGAAGGCTGTGGAAATATTAATCAGCAAAAATATCCATCAGCAAATATAGCCTTGGAAATTCAAAAAGGTACAGAATTGTGTGCACATGTGCATGAGTGCACACACACATGTCTCAGGCAGCCCAGCATTGTATTGGCAGAACTAATTCTAACCTGAGTGTTAAAAAGAAAAAAATGTGGTTTGAATAAAGACTTCAGGGTAGGTTAGTAATCATTTCCAGTGGATGACCTAATACACCACAAGAGCAGGCAGAAGCTTGATTTAAAGACTGTGAGGATAAGAGCTGCTCCTTATTGTCTCTTGATTCTTATGAGTCTTATGTGCCTATAATCTATGAGACATTCTGGAATGGTTTAATTTCAAATATTCTATTCCAGCAAATCCATAAACCATTGAAATGTTTGAGACATTCAAAATTTTGATCTCCAACTTATATATCTATAGTGGCTTTTCACATCCAGTTCAGTTCAGTTCAGTCGCTCAGTCATGTCCGACTCTCCACAACCCCATGAATCACAGCACGGCAGGCCTCCCTGTCCATCACCAACTCCCAGAGTTCACTCAAACTCATGTCCACAGAGTCGGTGATGCCATCCAGCCATCTCATTCTCGGTTGTCCCCTTCTCCTCCTGCCCCCAACCTTTCCTAGCATCAGAGTCTTTTCCAGTGAGTCAACTCGTCGCATGAGATGGCCAAAGTATTGCAGTTTCAGCTTTAACATCAGTCCTTTCAATGAACACCCATCCAGAAACAGTCCAAATTCTTGTCAAATCCTATGTTCTGGAAAATGTAATCAGTAATAATGAATATTAGCAACTGATTTGCCCCTTTTAATATAACAAGATAAAAACATTAAATTTAAATGTACTAGAATACTTACTGAAACAATTCAATCTTTTTGGAAAATGAATAATTTCCTCTAATTTATCATCACCAAAGTCAAATGTTCAAATATCAGTGCATTTAAAACTGGGAGATCTTCTGCCCATTTTTTGATTGGGCTGTTTGTTTTGATAATATTAAGCTGTGTGAGCTGTTTGTAAATTTTGGAGACCAATCCCTCGTCAGTCACATCATTCACAAATATTTTCTCCCATTCTGTCTTTTCATTTGGTTTATGGTTTACTTTGAAGACCTAAGTAGACATTTCTCCAAAGAAGACATACAGATGGCCAAGAGGCACACAAAAAATGTTTAACATTGCTAATGTATATAGAAATGCAAGTCAAAACTAGAATGAGATATCACTTCCCACCAGTCAGAATGGCCATTATCAAAAAAATCCACAAACTATGAATTCTGGAGAGGGTGTAGAGAGAAGAGAATCCTCCTGCACTGTTGTGGGAATGTAAATTAGTGTAGCCACTATGGAAAATAATATGAAGGTTCCTCAAGAAACTAAAAATAGAACTACCATATGATTCTTCAATCCCATTCCTAGGTATATACCCAGAGAGAAACATGGTTGGAAAGGATATATACACCACAATGTTCACTGCAGCACTATTTACAATAGCCAAGACATGCAAGCAACCTAAATGTCCACTGACAGAATGTATAAAGAAGATGTGGTACATATGTACAATGGAATATTACTCAGTCATTAAAAAGAATGAGACAATGCCATTTGCAGTAACATGGATGGACCTAGAGATTGTCATATTAAGTGAAATATGTCAGACAGAAAAAAACAAGCATCATATGATATCACATATATGTGGAATCTATTGTAAAAAAATGATAAAGTGAACTTATTTACAAAACAAAAACAGACTCACAGACTTAGAGAGGGAACTTATGGTTACTGAGGGGAAGGGTGGGGAGTAGGGATAGTTAGGGAGCTTGAGATTGACATGTATACACTGCCATATTTAAAACGGAAAACCAACAAGGACCTACTGTATAGCACAGGGAATTCTGCTCAATATTATGTAGCAATCCAATTGGGGAAGAATTTGAAAAAGAATAGATACATATATATGTATAACTGAATCACTTTGTTGTACAACTGAAACTATCAAAACATTGTTAATCAACTATGCTCTAATATAAAATAAAAAGTTAAAAAAAATAAAAGTGGGTAGAAAAATTACATGATCATATCAATTGACAAATAAAAAGGATTTTACAAATATTTAATAGCTATTCATGACAAAAAACTCTCAGCAAACTAGAAATAAAGGGACTTTCCTAGTCTTGATAGAGAGTTTCTATAAAAAACTTTTACAGATAACATCAATCTTAATGATTAAAACAGAATGTCTTTAACAAGCAACAAAGGAAGGAACACTTCCACCACTCTTAATTAACACAGAAGTTCTCCCCAGCTCCACAACGCAAGGAAAGGAAATAAAGGGCATTCAAATTGGAAAGAAAGAAAGAAAACTCTCCTTCTTTACAGATAACATGATGGTCTCTATTGAAAATCCTGAGGAATGTACCAAAACCCCCCAAAACAAGCAAGAAAAAAACCTCCTATGACTAATAAGTGAATTCAGCAAAATCAAAGGACCAAGATCTAATATACAAGACTCAAATATACTATACACTAGCAATGAACACATTGAAACAAAAAATGTAAACACAGTATCATGTACATTAATTCAAAAACTGAAACAGGTATAAATCTAACAGAAATGTACAGGACTTGTGTGCTGAAAACTACAAAATATGGATGAAAGAAATCAAAGAAGATCTAACAAAGTGGTGAGATGTGTTGTGCTCATGGATTGGAATACTGAGCATAGGAAATATGTCACTTCTCTCCAAATGATCTATAGATTTCATGTAATTTCTATCAAAATCCCAACAAAATATTTTGTACATATATAAAAGTTTCAAGTACAAAAATTAAATTTAAACTAAAATCTGGCTGGTAGTATAAGACATATAAATATTAGCTATTATTTTAATAGTAGTAATAGTACTATACTTACATGAAAGTTGCCAGGATAGTTCATAGACTGTAAGCTATAGATTGCATTAATGAAATGAGGAGAAAGATATAACAAAGATATCTTCTCAAAATGAATTTACAAAACAACGTTCCAAAACAAATAAAAAACTTTTGGCAATAAAGAAAACCAATATGCTCAACAATTAGTGAATGAATATCATACTATGGGACATTTCAACAAATACTTTAACATGAGTATGATTAAAAAAATAGAGTGGCAGTCTCTAGTGGTTCAGTGGTTAAGATTCTGCCTTTCCACTGCAGGGGGCACAGGTTCAATCCCTAGTCAGGGAAGTTCCACATGCCATGTGATGGGGCAAAAAAAAAAATAAATGAGGTTCTTTTTGACACGGCAACCTAATCTCAATAACAGACTATCTCTCCTGCTGATTACAACTGAAAACAGGACAACACACACACACAAAAAGACGTACCTGAAGACTCAGAATAAAGAATAGCAGGCAGAAGGAAGGAAGTCAAAAATTGGAGAAATGACCTGCAGAGAGAAGAGTTTCTGAATTTTTAAAATTTCTTTTCTTGTGTGGATTTGCCCCAAAAGTAGGTCTAATTTCTTGAATTGCCCAACTGAATCTTACTGGCCAGAAAAATCAAGAAACATAACTCTGCAGGCTATAGAATGTAAGAAGAACCATGCGAGAAGAGATGCAAAGAAAGGGATTCCCTAATTCTGTGTATGAACTCAAACAATCTCAGACTCATTCTTGGACTATACATGTGTGGACTAGATCCAAACCAGCATAGCAAAGGTCTAGGAAACTGAACTGAGACTGAAACCCACTACCAACAGCAGCTAATGCAGAGATTGTGGTTTAAACCTAACTGGGTTGATACCTTACTAAAACAAACAAAAATAAAATAAAAAATCTCTAGAGGATTCTAACAAGACTGAGAGTCTGTATACCAGAATACTCACAATGCCCATGGTGTAATCCCAAATTTACTCAGAACACAAAGAGTCACAAAAATTGTAGTCACTTCTAAAGAGTGACTACATTCTTCCCTGGTGGCTCAGACGGTAAAAGCATCTGCCTACAATGTGGGAGACCTGGGTTCGATCCCTGGGTCAGGAAGATCCCCCTTGAGAAGGAAATGGCAACCAACTCCAGTATTCTTGCCCGGAAAATCCCATGGATGGATGGAGAAGCCTGGTAGGCTACAGTCCATGGGGTCCCAAAGAGTCAGACATGACTGAGAGACTTTACACTCTAAAGAGAAATGAAAATCATTAGATAACAATTCCTGAAGGACCTAAATGTTGGCAGTGTCAATAACAACAGATATCTAAACTATTCTTATAAGGAAAAGAAACATGCTAACATGCTTGAAATAAATGGAAAGACCAAGTACTTAAAAGAGAAATATAAGCTGTGAAGTAAAATCAAACAGATCTCCTAGAACTGAAAATTATAATATCTGAAATTTTAAAATCACTGGACGGAATCAACTGTACAATGGAGATGACAGAAGGAATAGTCAATGATCCTGAAGACAGATCAATAGAAAATACATAATATAAGTTACAAAGAGAAAGAACAATGAAATTTGAACAAAGTTTTGGGGATTCATGGGATAATATCAAATGGTATAACAGGGGTCATCAGGAGTCCTGGAATAAAAGAAGAAAACAACTCATATACAAAATATACTTGAAGAAATAATGAGGAAAATTTCCCCAAATGTAGTAAAAGGCATACATTTATAAATTTAAGAAAATTGTTAGACCCCAAACAGAAAAATTCAAATAGGGATAAATCTAGACACATCAGAATCCAACTGCTGAAAACCAAAGATAAAGAAAAATCCTTGAAAGCAGATAGGTTAACATGACATGCAGAAGAATAAAGATTTAAATGACTTCAAATTTTTCATCAAAAATCATGGAAGTCGAAAGTAGAACATCTTTAACATGCTAAAAGTGAAGAACTGTCAATCCCAACTTATATATCCAAAAAAAAAAAAAAACCTGTCAGGAATAAAGGCAAAAATGAAGACATTCTCAGATGTGCAGAACAGAGGACAAGATGGTTGTATGGCATCACCGACTCAATGGACATGTGTTTGAACAAACTCCAGGAGATGGTGAAGGACAGGGAGACCTGGCATGCTACAGTCCATGGGGTTGCAAAGAGCTGGACACAACTGAGCGCCTGAACAACAACAACAACAGATGTGCTCAGTCATGTCTGACTCCCTGTGGCCCCATACACTGCAGCCTTCCAGACTTCTCTGTCCGTGGAATGTCCCAGGCAGGAATAGTGGCGTGGGTTGCCATTTCTTACTCCAGGGGATCTTCCCAACCCGGGAAGTGAACCCACTTCTCTTGGGTCTTCTGCATAAGCAGGCAGATTCTTTACCACTAGCACCACCTGGGAAGCCCATTCTCAGATGAAGGACAACTTGTCACAAGAAAACTTCTCTACAAGAAATGCTGAAAGAATTTCTTCAGTACGAAGAGAAATGATACCAGAAGGAAATCTGGATCTTCTGAAATGAAGCAATAGATATGGTAAGTATCTGGGTAAATATAAAATGAATCCTCTTAAGTTCTTTAAAATGTATGATACATGCACCCCAATGTTCATTGAAGACTATTTACAATAGCCAAGACATGGAAGGAACCTAATGTTCATTGACAGATGAATGGATAAAGAAACAAGATGTACACACACACACACACACAATGGAATATTACTTGGCCATAAAAAAGAATGAAATTGCTATATATAAAATAGATAAACAACAAGTCTAGCACAGGAAACTATATTTACTATCTTGTGAGCTGACTCACTGGAAAAGACTCTGATGCTGGGAAAGGTTGGGGGCGGGAGGAGAAGGGGACGACAGAGAATGAGATGGCTGGATGGCATCACCGACTCTGTGGACATGAGTTTGAGTGAACTCCGGGAGTTGGTGATGGACAGGGAGGACTGGTGTGCTGTGATTCATGGGGTCATGGAGAGTTGGACACGACTGAGCAACTGAACTGAACTGAACTGAATAATCTATAAGGGAAAACAATCTGAAAAAGAATACATATATATTTTTTTTCTGTATAACTGAAACATTGTAAATCAATTATACATGGCTACTGCCACAAGAAATAATCATGTTTTTAGCAGGATTTGTAATATACTCTATCCAGTTCTTAGTATGAGCTGCCTCCTCTCACTTTTCCCTGGTTCTCCTTACTGTTTCATGACACATGAGTCATTAGACCTTGTAGTTAAGTACCATGCTTTTAATTACCGGTTTGAACCTACTATTCAGACTCTGCTTGGCTTCTTCCCTCCTGGCCATGACCTCAGTTAAAGCTTCCTTCTCCCCCTCTCCACCCCCCACAATAAATGTCCTATTCTGCCATCTTGGGTTAACCATGACTATTTAAAATCCTTCAATACTCCACTTGATCAGTAGAATTACTCAAATATTAGAGCAAGGCAATCAAGTTCTTTCACAGTCTTACCCAAACTCCCACTTCTTGACTCAGCCAAAGGTATCTCATCAAATTTCCCATTGTGTTTCACCCCAGCTTGCATTCCACATTCCTGTATCCTATTTCTACAGCCTACTATACCTTTCCTATCCTCATGAAAAAAGCTCAACTAAGAGAATATTTCATAACAAATCTCTTCCTAACAAACTGAACATTCCCAGAGTTAAGCACTAGTGCTGTTTTTCTTTTACTTTCTCAGTGTTATTAAAAAGAATAAATTCAAAAAGAATAGTTACCAAGTTTTGTTCCTTTGTTACAGGTACAGTGCTAAGATCTTTATATATGGTACCCCATTTTACCCTGAAAACAACCCTGTAAGAGAAATGGGTATTATAATTGCCATTTTTCAACTGGAATAATGAGAGTCTGAGGGGTTAGTGACTTATCAATGATAATACAGCCAGTTAGTAGGAGAACTGAGATTAGCAACCTGATTTATCCCTGTGTATCCTTCCGCCATTGCACATAAACAATAAGTAATTACAATGCTTTGAGATGTCTCATAAATATCAAATGGAAAGTTGCTTAGACTCTCTGAGCTTTAGTTTTTTCTCAATAAAAATTAAGTTTAATTAAGATTAATATATATTATATGCATGTATATATGCTGCATAGTAAAATATATAGAGCTGATGCTGTGTTTAGTATAAATCATATTGGTCTATAACTTGCTTTTACTACTTAACAATATATTATGAAGATCTATCCATGTTAGTATCGATAGCTCTATTCATTCATTCAAGCTAGAATTAAACAATTAACCATTCTCTTATTATTGGACAATTAGTTCGTTTCCAATTTTTCACTGTTCCAGGCACTGCTGCAGTAAACATTATTGCATATTTTTCTTTGTGCACATGTGCAACTCGGTCTCCAGGGTAGATGATGCTAAGAAGTGAAATTGCTGAGTCATGAGGTATGTACAGTTTTAAGCTTTAGTAGATACTAGCTTCAAGGCAGCTCATTCAACTTACACTGAATATCACCTGCCTCAGAGCTCTTATTTCAGGATTAAATTTGATAATTCACACACAATGCTCAATTAATAGGAGTCATTATTACTATTTTCTTCATTTCCACTTTATATTATCAACCTGCAAATTGTTACAAATAGTAAGAGGTAATATTTTGTTACTTTAGCTTGTATTTCCCTAATTGAGCATTTTTCCACTTATGCTTTGTTTATACTCCTGTTTCCATGAATCAAGTGTTAGCCTAAAATCTTCATTTTTCTATAGTGTATTTTGTCTTCATATTCATTTACAGAATCTTACTGTGTATTTTCAGTACTAATCTTTTGCCCTTTATATACATAGCAAATATCTTTCCCCAGTTTATATCTTGCCTTTAAGTTTTGTTAATGGTGTATTTCTCCATACAGCTTTTCATTTTGATATGCTCCAATGTGTCAAACTTTTCCTTTCCAGTTTGCACATTTTGTATTTTATTAAGGTTTTCCCAACCCCAGGACAATTTTACCAAGCAGTGACGCTTCTGAAGATTTCCATCTATTTTTCTTTTTAAGGGTCCTCAAATTCTGATCCAGATTCTGAGTAGGTAGGCAAGGGACTGATAATTATGAAAATGTTCATCTATATTTTTTTTACAAAATTATATGTCCTGTTACACACACACACACACACACACACACACACAAATAATATTGGGTAAACATGAATTAGATCAGTGGATTCCATCAATGTTAATATCCTGGTTGTGATATTGTACTTCAGTTTTACAAGATGCTATAATCAGGGGAAAGAGTATACAATATATCTCTGTATTTTATTTTTGTTACTGCATGTAAATCTACAATTATCTCAAAATCAAAACTTTATTAATACTCTTGAAGAGACAGAGTATTCTAAATTACTGTGTCTTAAAGACATTCCCAAAAGAGAAGTCTTAGCCATGATAGTATCTCTGAAATATTCATATAGCTTTTAAAGGGCACTGCTTAGAAGAGGAAAACCATAATATATTAAAACGAATCTCCTGGCCTCATTTTTTCGATAAGTTCAATATGCTTCTTTCTTTTCCTGGCCAACTTCACAAATTTCTTACAATATTTTTTTTTAATATTGAACATTTTGTCATACTTTTCATACTTACTCTCATTCATACCTGACAGTGACATCTAAGAGTTTTCCCCTCTTTTTTGAAGAAACTGTCTCAAAGAGGTTAAATGACTAAGAACACACAGCTAGTTTGGTCCCTTGTTCTTTGTATGTTGGTTATTATGCCTCTGTCGGTCACTCATCTCACTTTCCATTTTCAAGGTGAAAGCCACTGTCCTGCTTAATTTTCTCTCTTGGAAAAATCTTACTCTCCTTTCTTGCTTTGTTTTCCCCTACAGCTATTCCACTGGGGAGTTGTAAGTTAAATACTTTTTTATTCATCAATGCTGTATGCAGGTCCAGAAGCAATTATGAGAGATGCAGTTCTGAAACTGAATAAGCAGGCCAGAAGTTCCCTGAACATGATGAAGAAAAGAGTGAAATTGATTACTCATTTAAATATCCCCTCTGGAGACACTACAATTGACAGGTTTCTATCACCCCTTTCTCTCATACTTCCTTCCTTCTTGTCACAGGGATTTCTTCAACTTCAAAGAATGCTCTGGGCATTAAAAAGAGCTGAAGGAGTATATAACAGAGAAGAACAGGAAACAATATTCTTAGGTTACAAGACAATTCTTGCAGGTCATGAGGCCTTCAAACTTTTATGCTAATGTATCTTTTAAAAGTTTTATTAAACTAAATACTATTTCACAAATTTTAAGTTGACCTTTAAATGTTTTCATTAAAATGTTAAATATGTGCAAAGGAGATATTTAAAGTTTTGCCATTTTGAAATAAACTATTACATCACTCTTAAAGGTACTGAAAGGAATCTATTACTACAGTGCTACTCACTATAATTTACGTAAAAAATTATGTGAACAAGTTTTTCTTTAACTGCCAGAAATTTTACATTTTTTTTTTATTTTCTATTTCTGGTGCTGTCTCTCTCAGAATTTTTAGGTACTGTAATATATTTTTCTCTGAAGACCTACTAATTAACCTACTTTTCTTTTATGCAATAAATACTGTATTGAAATGGAAATCTATTTTTTTAATTTCCTTTGATCAGATGGCATTACACATTACAATTTTCTTCAGGATTGAAATATCATTACAATCATCATTTTAAAACTGATTGGAAACAACAAATATAGTTTTGACAAATAATTATTAAACATAAAAATATAATCTTAATGGAAATACACTTCTTAATAAGGTAGCTAAAATCATCTTTACATGATCAGTTTATGAATCCATGAATGAATGCACCTTATCCTTAGAATGAAACAAGATGCAGCACAAATTTGCTTCTTCTGTTCCATTCGTATACTAAGAAAACTTGTCACTTAAATAAGAAGATGGGAATTGAAGTAGCTTTGTTATAAAATTGCCACTCCACTCTTAGAACGCCTTCTAAGTTATATGACAAAATTCAAATACTGATCTGTCATCACAAATCATTCTTAATAGTCTATCAGTTGGTAACCTGTTTAGGTCATCCTTCACTTACATTGACAACATAGAATTAGAAACTCCGAGTTAGAGTTCCTATCAGAGGGATAACAGCACCACAGCCATACTGAATCCTCATGAAGGAGGCACACGAATGACTGGATTACAAGAGTTACAGGAATGAGAGCTGCTCACTTCCCAGAAACTATGACTCACAGAAAACCAACAAAGGCACGAGCTAACTCGGTATAAAGCCCCAAAGGTCTGTTACTTATTTTTATTTTATATTGTACTATATTTTATTTACAGTGTTGTGTTTGTTTCAGGTGTATAGCAAAATGATACAGTTTTATATATATATATATATATATATGAATTAACAAAAGCAGTTCCCGTCTTTTGATGGGGTGCTCATGGTTTATAACATAAATGGCATTATTTTGAGAGAGGGATAACTTAGGTATGGCATTGTTTTTTTTTTTCTTTTTGCAGCTTGAGACAGTTGTAAAATAACTTAATGTAGCTTTTTACAACTGTGTATTCTGTAGTATTTTTTTCATTTGGTGAAATTTTAACTGTTAATGTTTTTGGCATTGTGCTTTGTACCATTTATTAAATAAAAATTAATTAAAAAAAAGAATTACATTGTGCTGAAGTATGAAATACATGCCAGATTTCTAAGAGTTAGTTTTAAAAAAGAATGTGAAATACCTAACAAATAATTTTTATTGATTACACATACAGAGATAATATTTGGGGTATATTGGGTTAAATAAAATAGATTATTAAAATTTTGTCTATCTCCCTTTAATGTACCTATAAAAGCTTAAAATTACACATATGGCTCACGTTACCTTTCTATTGGGCAGGGTTGCTCTGAACTAATAGATGAAGATTCTAACACTTTAATAATTGCATGATAGTCGGTAACAGGGATGTGAAACAAACAAACAAACAAAGAAACCCCTGAAATGTAAAGAATATTGTTGCCCAGTCTTAAAAGTCACTCACTCTCTCAACACTTTTACCAATACTTTAAATTACACTTTGGTTGGCACTCTGGAGTGTGTTGGACTCTAGGGCAATGAGCCTGGAGATAATAAGATTCAGTATGAGGGCCTCTTTTCTGTAGACAGAGAAAAGGGCTATTGCAAAAGGGAACCTGCCTCAATGACAGGCTTGCCCTGGGCAGTCTATTTTTAGGAAAGAGAGTTCTGTGAAGCTGAGAGTCTGGAAATGAATCCCCTAAAACTTTGCTTGAATTTGTAGTATCTCCCTTCTGCCATAGTACACGTATGTAAATCTGAAGACCACTGCTCAAAATCACTATTACCCAAAACTTTGGGGAAATTTCTATAGTGCAACATAATGGGAATTACCTTAGTTCACATCCTGGCTCATTCACTTTCTAACTGTTCAATTTTGGACACATTACATAACCTCTCTGTGCTTCAGTTTCTTCCTTTGTAAAATGGAGATTGAAAGGGTATATATCTCAGCTGAGCTTCCCTGATGACTCAGACAGCAAAGAGTCTGCCTGCAATGCAGAAGACCCGGGTTCGATCCCTGGGTCAAGAAGATCCCCTGGAGAAAGAAATGGCAACCCACTCCAGTATTCTGCCTGGAGAATCCCATGGATAGAAGAGCCTGGTGAGTCCTAGTCCATGGGGTCGCTAAGAGGCAGACATGACTGAGTGACTAACACTTCACTTCATAGCTCAGTTACTGCTAAGGAGTAACTGAATCAGCATGTGTAAAGTATTTAGAATAACGTTCACTATCATCATCATCATTATTACCACCACCATCACCATTACCATAGAAATGACTGGTGATCTGGGATGAAGAGGGAGAAAATGATTAAAAGAAGGGAAAATGGCAGATGTGAATATGCGTCTGTATATGTGCAGGCATGCTGTGATGTAGGTGCATCTCAGAATCTAGAAATAATTAGAAAAGTTCTATTATTCAGATGCAAGTTCCTCAAAGGAATTGTCCCTGTAGCCTACCCCCACTTTGTCCTCCTTCATATTTCTTAGCTCATTGCTGTATCCACAATAAACTCTCAATAAATGGATAATTGAACGAGGAGAGAAAAATCAGTGCTGGTTAAGTAACAAGTTATGAAAGCAAATTTTTAAAAGTACTGCAGGTCCATCCACAGATAGTCATGGTCGTGGAAAACCAGTGTTTTCTCCTAAAACTGATTTTCAGGATCCTGCCCCACACCATTCATTTATTCTTGCCAATTCTATTTCTCTGACCTAAAGCTCACTGCATAATTTGCAGGCCCAAGAGCAAAAGGAAAATGCAGAGCCCCCTGTTCAAAACACAGGAAAAAATGACTGTGTTTAAAGATAAAACCTTTTTCTTCTTGAAGTTTCTCTCTAGGCTTGCCATGATTTTTTTTTAATCAGCGATTTAATGTCATTCTGAGTAAAGAAAAATTAAAATGGTAAACTATTAACATAAATAGTACTGTTTATGTTTATTTTGTGTGATGTTAGTATTAAATGCAGATATAAGAGCAGTTAACTCATGTAGGATCGCTGAAATCACAATTTATATTTCATAGTTAGTATATTCATGTATATTTCTGTTCTTACCAGAAAAATGGAAACACTGTAAAAAACTAACAACTGTTTTCATTTCACTTCTCTCTTTTTCTGACTTTTTAAATTGGAATGTAATTGCTTTAAAATTTTGTGTTAGTTTCTGCTGTACAACGAAGTAAATTAGCTATATGTATACACATGTCCCCTCCTGCTTGGATCTCCTTCCTAGCCCCTCCCCCCTTCCCACCCATCTAGGTCAACACAACACTGAGCTGAGCTTCCTGTGCTTTATCACAGGTTCCTACCAGCTATCTATTTTACACATGATGCTGGGAAAGATTGAGGGCAGGAGGAGAAGGGGGCAACAGAGGATGAGATAGTTGGATGGCATCACTGACTCAATGGACATGAATTTGAGCAAAATAGGGAGATAGTGAAGGACAGGGAAGCCTGGCATGTGGCAGTTGATGTTGCAGAGTTGGACACAACTTAGCAACTGAATAACAGCAACAGTGTATATATGTCAATGCTAATCTTAGAATTCATCTCACCCTCCCATTCTCCCTCTGTGTCCACATGTCCATTCTCTATGTCTGAGTCTCTATTCCTTCCCTGGAAATAGGATCATGTATACCATTTTTCTTTGCATTATAGGGGACTGGAATGCAAAAGTAGGAAGTAAAGAAATACATGGAGTAACAGGCAAATTTGGCTGTGAAGTACAAAATGAAGCATGGCAAAGGCTAACAGAGTTTTGCAAAGAGAACACCCTCTTCCAACAACACAAGAGAAGACTCTACATATGGACATCACCAGATGGTCAATACCAAAATCAGATTGATTATATCCTTTGCAGCCAAAGATGGAGAAGCTCTATACAGTCAGAAAAAAACGTGACTGGGATCTGACTGTGGCTCAGATCACGAACTCCTTATTGCCAAATTCAGACCTAAAATGAAGAAAGTAGGGAAAACCACTAGACCATTCAGGTATGACCTAAATCAAATCCTTTACGATTACACAGTGGAAGTAACAAATAGATTCAAGGGATTAGACCTGATAGACAGAGTGCCTGAAGAACTTTGGACAGAGATTTGTGACATTCTACAGGAGGCAGTGATCAGGATCATCCCCAAGAAAAAGAAATGCAAACAGGCAAAATGGTTGTCTGAGGAGGCCTTACAAATAGCTATGGAAAGAAGAGAAGTGAAAGGCAAAGGAGAAAAGGAAAGATATACCCATTTGAACACAGAGTTCCAAAGAATAGCAAGGAGAGATAAGAAAGCCTTCCTCAGTGATCAATGCAAAGAAATAGAGGAAAACAACAGAATAGGAAAGACTAGAGATCTCTTCAAGAAAATTAGAGATACCAAGAGAACTTTTCATCCAAAAGATGGGCACAATAAAGGACAGAAATGGTATGGATCTAACAGAAGCAGAAGATATTAAGAAGAGGTGGCAAGAATACAAAGAACTACACAAAAAAGATCTTCATGACTCAGATAATCAAGATGGTGTGATCACTCACCTAGAGCCAGACATCCTGGAATGAGAAGTCAAGTGGGCCTTAGGAAGCATCACTATGAACAAAGCTAGTGGTGGTGATGGAATTCCAGTTGAGCTATTTCAAATCCTAAAAGATGATGCTGTGAAAATGCTGCACTCAATATGCCAGCAAATTTGGAAAACTTAGCAGTGGCCACAGGACTGGAAAAGGTCAGTTTTCATTCCAATCCCAAAGAAGGGCAACACCAAAGAATGCTCAAACTACCATAAAATTGCACTCATCTCACAGGCTAGGAAAGTAATGCTCAAAATTCTCCAAGCCAGGCTTCAACAGTACGTGAACAATGAACTTCCAGATATTCAAGCTGGATTTAGAAAAGGCAGAGGAACCAGAGATCAAATTGCCAACGTCTACTGGATCATTGAAAAAGCAAGAGAGTTCCAGAAAAACATCTACTTCTGCCCTTGACTCTGTGGATCACCACAAACTGTGGAAAATTCTCAAAGAGATGGGAATACCAGACCACCTGACCTGCCTCCTGAGAAATCTGTATGCAGGTCAAGAAGCAACAGTTAGGACTGGACATGGAACAACAGACGGGTTCCAAATCGGGAAAGGAGTATGTCAAGGCTGTATATTATCACCCTGCTTATTTAATTTATGTGCAGAGTACATCATGAGAAATGCTGGACTGGATGAAGCACAAGCTGGAATCAAGATTGCCAGGAGAAATAACAGTAACCTCAGATAAGCAGATGACAGCACCCTTATGGCAGAAAGCAAAGAAGAACTAAAGAGCCTCTTGTTGAAAGTGAAAGAGGAGAGTGAAAAAGTTGGCTTAAAACTCAACATTCAGAAAACTAAGATCATGGCATCTGGTCCCATCACTTCATGGCAATAGATGGGGAAAGAGTGGAAACTGACAGACTTTATTTTTGTGGAGGGGGTCTCCAAAATCACTGCAGATGGTGACTGCAGCCATGAAATTAAAAGATGCTTGCTCCTTGGAAGAAAAGTTATGACCAACCTAGACAGCATATTAAAAAGCAGAGACATTACTTTTCCAACAAAGATCCATCTAGTCAAAGCTATGGTTTTCCCAGTAGTCATGTGTGGATGTGAGAATTGGACCATAAAGAAACCTGAGTGCCAAAGAATTGATGCTTTTGAACTGTGGTGTTGGAGAAGACTCTTGAGAGTCCCTTGGACAGCAAGGAAATCAAACAGGTCCATCCTAAACGAAATCAGTCCTGAATATTCAGACTGATGCTGAAACTGAAACTCCAGTACTTTGGCCACCTGATGCAAAGAACTGACTCATTTGAAAAGACCCTGATGCTGGGAGAAATTGAAGACATGAGGAGAAGGGGATGACAGAGGATGAGATGGCTGGAGGGCATCATTGACTCAATGGACATGAGTTTGAGTAAACTCCAGGAGTTGGTGATGGACAGGGAGGCCTGGTATGCTGCAGTCCATGGTGTTGCCAAGAGTCGGACATGACTGAGCAACTGAACTGAACTGAACTGGTACCATTTTTCTAGATTCTACTTATATCCATTAATACATGATATTCATTTTTCTCTGACTTACTTCA
The DNA here is from genome assembly GCF_049115385.1 of Moschus berezovskii. NCBI lineage: Eukaryota > Metazoa > Chordata > Mammalia > Artiodactyla > Moschidae > Moschus > Moschus berezovskii. The sequence continues at coordinate 40,654,980 of NC_142488.1, read as the reverse complement.
CTCTGCATGACAGACTATGTCCATCCACGTCCGTACAAATGACCCTATTTTGTTCCTTTTAGTGGCTCAGTAACATTCCATTGTATATATGTACCACATCTTTATCCATTTATCTTTTGTTGGATATTGAGAACAGTATGCAGGTTCCCTAAAAAACTAAAAATATGAGCTATCCCATATTGTACTGCAATGCAAAATCCCACTACTGACCATAAACCATGAGAAAATCATAATTCAAAAGGACATGTACCCCAAAGATCACTGCAACACTACTTTACTATAGTCCTAACATGGAAACAATCACTTTATTTCTTGATACACATACATTCTATCAACACTCTCCCTTTAGTTTACTGATGAGTTTAGATCTGAGAGAATAGAAAAAACAACTGTGGGCTGCCCCATTTTTCCTTTTCTATGTCATCATTTTCAGCATAAGTGGTTGGCTAATACAGGGAAATAACGTAAGAAAGGACATGTTAGAGCTCCTTGATCATTTGTATTTCTTAGAATGCCCCTGTATTCTTTCTGAAGTCAAAATTCTAATTCAAGTAGAAACATGTCCTTTGGGGGCTTATCAGTCATAGATGTAGTCTGCTGTTGCTGCTAAGTCACTTCAGTTGTGTCTGACTCTGTGCGACCCCGTAGATGGAAGCCCACCAGGTTCCTCAGTCCCTGGGATTCTCCAGGCAAGAACACTGGAGTAGGTTGCTATTTCCTTCTCCAGTGCATGAAAGTGAAAAGTGAAAGGGAAGTTGCTCAGTTATGTCTAACTCTTAGCGACCCCATGGACCGCAGCCTACCAGACTCCTCCAGCCATGGAATTTTCCAAGCAAGAGTACTGGAGTGGGGTGCCATTGCCTTCTCCGTAGATGTAGTCTATGTAACTTCTATTCACTTTGAGTCTCACCGAACTCCCAGGTAGAGTTAATCCACCAGAATTCTGTGCTCATTGGGTATTTCAAACTTATTCATGAATGAGGACATAAGGAATGGCAGACAGTCACACTGTGTGTGCATGTCCTCTGCTCACAGGCATGCTCCATTGTCCCATCAGATTTCACTAACAAAAGATCAAAGATAAAATGACTAAGAATTGTAAGACAGAAACTTCTAAGCAAGAAACCAAATGCAAGGCCTTCCTGAGCATGGGGCCCTGGGTGACTGCAGTAGTCACACATCCGTGAAGTTGGCCCTGCTCCGAACTCTTCAGTTCAGATCTCTCTTCCATGGATATATTCTGAGCCTCACTGCTTTCACAGTTGACTGAAAAGAGCTTTGTTGTTAGCTTATTCATTTGCAGTACCAACACGAGTCCAACACTAAGCAGCAAAGTGTGGAGCTACTGGAGTTCCTTTGTTAAAACCCTATCTGTAACTTGTAAGTTTATGCTGAGACCACTTGGTTATGAATCCGTAGGGAACACAGATATAAGCCTCCAAGATCTCCCTTCAAGGAAAAGTTTGTTGCCCCAGCTCTCAGCTCCTTTAGGGTCTGCCTGAGAGGGGACAGCCTAAATAGGATCTGCTGCAGAAAGCCATTTTTTCCAAGGTCATACTTTTCCTGGGCTGGCCCACAGTCAATGACTGATCAAAATTCAGGAATCCTGATCCAGACATCCTGACCCAATGAGAGTAGAGTTGGCAGACAAAATACTGCATGGGACATACTTATGCTAAAAAGTTGCCTGTTGTTTATCTGAAATTCAAATTAACTGGGTATCCTGTATTTTTATTTACTAAATCTGGATATCATAAATGGGGGACAGCTCTGAGGGATTGTCTCTGCGGGCACCTGTAAGTACCCCCCAGGCTCTCCCAGGCCTGCTTTGCTGTTCAGTTTCTCTCTCAGCCAAATCCTGCTCCTTTTCCTTTTTAAACAAACACCTCTCTCATGCCAAATTCGATCTCAAAGTCTGCTTCTAGAGAATCCAATGTGCATTAACACTGATATCCAAACCCTGACAAAGGTATCTTGTGATCTCTTGAGAAAGTTGCTCAGTCAAATCTGAGCACAAATTCAGGATCGTTCACTATCTACTGAGGCCTAGCAAAACTCCTACTGAAGCTGGAAAGACTCGGAAGAAAGGCTTCAGAACAAAGAGAACAGATTACACAATTGGATTTTATGACTTTCACATCACTATGAATACTTATTCACACACATGTACTATCCATTTTTAATGCTTGCATGCCTGCTAAGTCGCTTCAGTCATGTCCGACTCTTTGTGACCCTATGGACTGTACCCTGCCAGGCTTCTCTGCCCATGGGATTCTCCAGGCAAGAATACTGGAGTGGCTTGTCATTTCCTCCTCCAGGGGAACTTCCAGATCATGGGATCAAACACACGTCTCTTACTTCTCCTGCATTGGCAGGCAGATTCCTTACCACTAGCACCACCTGGGAAGTCCATCGTTTGTAATAGAAGTTAGCAAAGGATGTTAAAGTTTTAGACTAAAGCAACTGATAATTGTACTTTTACTGATATCTTAAAGGATTTTTTTTAATTGTACAGGAAATCAATGAAGACTCATTGCCTTAAAAAGCAGATACATGAACCCTTAAATTCCTATTTATTTTGGTTATGAATCAATAAATGATCATGACGAAGAATTTGGCTTCTGGAGTTGAATGGAGATGAATGCATAGCCTGAGTTTGTCACTTACTAGTTGTATGATTTCTGGCAAATTATAACTTTGTTAAGTCTTGGCATACTCATTTGCAAAATGATGATAATAATCATACTTAATCCAGAAGGTTATCATGAATTTTAAAAGAAATAAAGCATGTAAAACACTTAGCTCAGGGCTTTTTCAATAATATTTTTATTAATAATATTTTTTATTGTTAAAAGAAAGGGAAAATCTTTCTTAGTGCATGGTTCTTAATTGGCAATAACCATGAGGGGGCCAAGTATATTTTCTTGGCTATATTAATAATTCATTTATCTTCTTTATTTTACAGCAGTCTTATTCTATTAATGTAAATTCTCACCTCTAGCAAAAATGCTGAAATATATATTGAGTTGAAAACATTATTAATATTAAAATGATTATTCGTATAGTGATAATAGTTATTTTACTTTTATTTTCTTCTCAATATAACTGTAGGAACACTTTTAAAAGACAGGACACTAGTCTAACTAAGAAAATAAACCTAATCCAAATGATTAATGCCTAATTGCAACCAGGTAGTAGACTTGATTCTTCCTTTACTTTAAGGCAAAGATATATTTTTTCCACATCTTAGTGTTTCTTTTTTCTTTACTTGATATATGTATATATTGTGAAAGAATTTCCCCCATATAGTTAATTAACACATCCATCATCTAACAGATTTACTTCTTTTAGTGTGTGGAAACATTTAAGTTCTATTATCTCAGCAAATTTCATTTATATAATACAGTGTTTCCAACTACAGTCACCATGTTACACATTAGATCTTCAGAACATATTTATCTTATAACTGAAAGTTTGTACCCTTTTAACAACCTCTCCCTAGTTCCTCCACTTCCCAGCCATTCAGTTCAGTTCAGTTCAGTTGCTCAGTCGTGTCCATTCAGTTCAGTTCAGTTCAGTTGCTCAGTCGTGCCCAGTTCAGTTCAGTTGCTCAGTCATGTCCGACTCTTTGAAACCCCATGAATCACAGCACGCCAGGCCTCCGTGTCCATCACCAACTCCCAGAGTTCACCCAAACTCATGTGCATCAAGTTGGTGATGTCATCCAGCCATCTCATCCTCTGTTGTTCCCTTCTCCTCCTGCCCCCAATCCCTCCCAGCATCAGAGTCTTTTCCAGTGAGTCAACTCTTCGCATGAGGTGGCCAAAGTATTGGAATTTCAGACTCAGCATCAGTCCTTCCAGTGAATACCCAGGATTGGTCTCCTTTATATATACATAAAGATTGATCTCCATTCCATATATACCAACAATTCTTGACCCATTCATTCAATGAGATATTAAGGTTGTTTCCATACCCTGGCTATTGTGAATAATGCCACAATGAAGATGGGAGTATATTATCTCATCAGGATAATGGTTTTCTTTCTTTTGGATATATACCCAGAACGGGATTGCTGGATCACATGGTAGCTCAGTTTTTCATTTCTAGAGTCAATACTTCTGTTTTTTAAAAAAACTGGAGAACAACTGCTTTACAATATTGTGTTAGTTTCTGCTGCACAACAAAGTGAATCAGCTGTATATATGCATATATTTATTCCCTCTTGAACCTCCCTCCCACATCCCCCCAACTCACCCTTCTAGGTCTTTACAGACCACGGAGCTTTCTTAATTGCACAAATATGGTAGATCATTTTCAGGGAAGTAGTAACAGACAAGGCAGAGTAGGAGCTCTTTGTTAGTGTGGGTTGGTCACAGTGACTGTGGAAAGGTTACCCGGAAGAGTTGCTAAAAAGTATTTGTAAAACTGTGAATTGGTGCCTTTTAAGTAGATGCATGGAGAAGGCAATGGCAAGCCACTCCAGTACTCTTGCCTAGAAAATCCCATGGATGGAGGAGCCTGGTAGGCTGCAGTCCGGGGGGTTGCTGAGGGTCGGACACGGCTGAGCTACTTCACTTTCACTTTTCACTTTCACACACTGGAGAAGGAAATGGCAACCCACTCCAATGTTCTTGCCTGGAGAATCCCAGGGACGGGGGAGCCTGGTGGGCTTCCGTCTATGGGGTCACACAGAGTCGGACACGACTGAAGTGACTTAGCAGCAGCAGCAGCAAGTAGATGCATCACAATCTTAAAGGATTTGTTATTGTCTTCAGGATAGATTTTTAAAGTTTGCATAAAATATATAGGTTTGAAGATTAAAACTCTCATGATTCTCATAGAAATCTTTGATGTGGTCTGAAGAAATATTAATATACCTATATTAAATAGGAAAAAAACAGAATCTAGGGGACAATTGCTATGTGGATAAGAAACTTTGCCTGCAATTTCAATAAATAAAGGATGTTTCAGCCATAAAGCCATCAGCCACCACCACTGACATTGACAGTGCACCCTGAGGGAAATTCAGGATAGAGAAAAACAAGTTGTTGCCCTCAAGCCATCAGCCACTGCAGCTGCACCCCTCCCCCACCATGGTGCACCCTAAAGGAATTCAAATGGAGAAAAACAGGATACTGGCCCTATATAGTTAAGGTGCATATCAAATGAATAATTTCAATAAGTGCAGAATTTGCATCTTTCCATACATAAAAAAGCATTAAAACCATTAACTTGAGATATCTGAGTTTTGTTTTTTTTTAATAATTCATTTCAGTTCAGTTCAGTCGCTCAGTTGTGTCCGATTCTTTGAGACCCCATGGACTACAGCACACCAGGCTTCCCTCTCCGTCACCAACTGTCAGAGCTTGCTCAAACTCATGTCCATCGAGTTGGTGATGCCATTCAACCAACTCATCCTCTGTCATCCCCTTCTTCTCCTGCCTTCAATCTTTTCCAGCATCAGGGTCTCTTCCAATGAGTCAGTTCTCCACATCAAGTGGATGAAGTATTGGGGTTTCAGCTTCAGCATCAATCCTTCCAATGAATATTCAGGACTGATTTCCTTTAGGGTTGACTGGCTTGATCTCCTTGCAGTCCAAGGGACTCTCAAGAGTCTTCTACAACACCACTGTTCAAAAGCATCATTTTTATAATTATCAGTAATCTTTTGATGTTTGTCTAACTGGGTGTTTTTTTTTCAAAAATTCCCATATATCCTGGCTCTTCCCTTATCTCTTTGTTTGTTTGTTTGTTTGTTTTTAATTTTTTTTATTGGAGGCTAACTATTTTACAATATTATATTGGTTGGTTTTGCCATACATTGACATGAGTCCACCCCGGGTGTATATGAGTTCCCCTTTCTGAACCCCCCTCCCACCTCCCTCCTCTCCTTATCCTCCCTCTGGGTCATCCCCGCACACCAGCACCAAGCATCCTGTATCATGCATTGACCCTGAACTGGCGATTCGTTTCACATATGATAATATACATGTTTCAATGCCATTCTCCCAAATCATCCCACCCTCACCCTCTTCCACAGAGTCCCAAAGACTGTTCTATACATCTGTGTCTCTTTTGCTGTCTCATATACAGGTTCAGAATGGGAGAAAATAATAGCAAATGAAACAACAGACAAAGAATTAATCTCCAAAATATACAAGCAGCTCCTGCAGCTCAATTCCCTTATCTCTTTAGAGCAGTCCCTCAGAGCTATCTGAGGGGCTATATCCCAGGCTTAAGGACTCAGTAATTCCACAGAATAAAACATAATTCTCAACTTTCAGGTTGTGCTTTATTTTTCTTTTTTATTTTCAGTCAAATGCTACCTCAAGTAAGCTCCATCAGTCTTGTGATAAGATGACAGTCATCCACTGTCCCAGTCTTTGCCCAACCTGCTTGGTCAGAAGAAACTCTTGTTGTACTACTTTGGAGATTCTCAGATGATGGCTAAGAATTTATATTTTTGACATGTGTTTCAGATGATTCTTATATAAGACTAGTTTGGGGAAGCACTAACCTCCTTCATACTCCATTTTGTTTTAATAAATAGCTCCCTTTGGCTCAAATTCAAGCTACCTTACAATCACACAAAAATTTTTTGTACCTCATAGAGACTATTTGTCAGATGGAATAAACTGAAAAAAGAAATAGAAAATCCAGTGTTAAAGACACAGGCCTTTAAATGTGTCTATAAATCCAAGAAAACATTTGTACTGGGAAGTAGAGCTACCCTCATAAGCCTTTATGGGCTTCCCAGGTGGTTCAGTGGTAAAGAAACTGCCTGCCAATGCAGGAGACTCAGGTTCAATCCCTGGGCCAAGAAGATCCCCTGGAGAAGGAAATGGCAACCCACTCCAGTATTCTTTCTTGGGAAATCCCATGGACAGAGGAGCCTGGCAGGCTCCAATCCATGGGGTCACAGAGAGTTAGACACAACTGAGCACACACACACATGCACAAGCATTTATAGTGTGTGACTCTTAATGCATTCATGCTTTTACTTGTTCTTGGTCTTATTCATTCAGTTATTCATTAAACAAACTTTTATTGGGCATTTACTCCATACCAAACATTATACTGAGAACTATACAAGCATTATGCTTAGAATTAGGGAACAAAATCAGCTGTATTAAAAGACTGTCCTACTTCAAAACATTGCAAATGGCCAGACCCTTAAGATGAACTGCATTTTCATGTATTCCTAGAGATTTTTAGCTAAAGTGCTCTGTAATTCTCAACTGTGATACCCAGCAAAAAAGGTATTTATCATAAGCACGTGCACTGAAAAGAATCTCTTGCTCTTTATCCCATTTTGTTCTTTTTAAAAAATAGAATATGCTAAGAAATTTATTGGCTAAAGTAATATCTCTATTGTACTATAAAGGGATTGTTTTTCCAAGAAAATCAATCAAATGCTTTCATAACTTGTTACTAATAATACCAATATAGAATAATGGGTAAACGAGTTTGGGTAACTTCCCCAAATAATTGGGTTTTCCAGGAACATTACAGAAGATAAACAGCAAGATCAATAAGTCCTGAGGTTGCAGGAGTCATTATTGATTTATGAAGTTGCTTACTTCCTAGCAAAATAATTGCCATAGAGCAGTTGGCTTTTGTTTACAAATCATGATAAACTTGTGAGAACATCTTTCTTAGCTCAAAGTTTAAACACTAGAAAGAAGTGATTTTAAAAGGTTATTATTGTGCTGAAATTCATAATTAGTAATACCTACCATTCATCGAGTGCTTATTTTATGGCACATGCTTTATGTGAGTATAACGTTTCTTTAAATTATGAAAATAATCCTACAGGAGCTATTATTATCCTTATTTCATAGGTTAGAAAAACTGAAGTTCAAAGAAGTCAAGTAACTTGTCCAAGGGCACATATACCACCCAGAAAGTTGCAGAGCCGGGATTCAAACTCAAGTGTTCTTTTCTCATGCTTTGATGTTTCTAAAGATCATACAGGTTTGGCCTAGAATTAATAAATTTTAAGGTACTTAAAATGCTTGGCAGACACAATCAATTATTTGCATATTTATGACATCACTGCAGCTGTTAATTGACAGTGGAATTCTCATCACCATTTCCAGAATATCAACATTCCCGGAAAGATATATCTGAAGACAGACAATGATCAAGCAGTCAAAGATTCATGAGAATAGATCACCTGTGGCTTGATTAGTGATTGTTGATGCTAGTACTGACTCAGTATTCAATATTAATTCAAATGTCTTCCTGACCAAGGATTTCCATTTAAATTCATTCCTTCTTAGCTAAGCACGGCTTTGTATGGCTGTCCTTTCTTTAGAGCTCACTGAGTTCTGCTTAATTTCTCCCAACCATAGACAAGCCCTCTGGAAATGCCACTGATTCACAGCTGAAATACTTAGATCAGTTCGTATCCCAGTAAGATAAGTAATGAATTTTTGTAGTTGACCTTGTTTGACTGATATGCATCTGATATGCTGAGAAATTAGATGGCTTTCTAAAAGTCTGAGGCAAGGGTGAACATAAAGTGAAGTCTTTATCTTTGTCTCCATTCAATAATGAGAGCCTTTACATAGTCTACAAATGCTTTGCAGCCATTACAATAGGAATAATATGAGAGTCTAAAACAGAAGAAGCCTCACATGGTACCTATTCTCTTAACACTTATCACTGATGATTGGTTGAGTATCAGAGACTATACTCTTTTACATTATCCATCCAAAGGAGCACAAGATTGGACATTCAGAAAGAAAGAACAAAGGCTTGGAAATGGGTTGATTTCTCAGTTTCCACATTCTCCACCCCTTGAAATTCTTGCCTTCCTTTTCTCTCATTTTTCAGGGACAAGAAGAGACCAGAGATACTAAGACCATGGACAGGACTTTAGAGAACTATGTAGCAAGAATATATACCAGTGCTTTGTACCAAGGTAGTAATAAGAGGGTAGTTGAGTTACTCTATGATTTTTCATATCTCAGACTACATGATATACTTTACATAAAGATGTAAGTTGCTTGTCCTTCATTAGACTTTAAGATCACTGAAGACAGACACTGCATCTGTTTTACTTACCATTTTATTCCTATCATCTCAAATAGTGTCTGACACATAATGGACAATCAGTAGATACCTGTTTAATGAACAAATACAAGAGAAAGTTATCTTAGCCATTATCTGTACACATTCTCCTCAACTCCCTAAACCAAGAGAGGCTGAGTGGTAATTGGGAAGCATTCAGAACTTGAATTTCCAAATTTCACCATCATTCTTTGGGAGAAGCAGCAGAATTAACTTGACCTTGGATCCTCTTCTTGTCACCTCCATGGGAGGAGGGTGAGGCACTGTGTAGTTTATTTCAATTACCTAACGTGAGTTTATCATGAAGCTAATTGAGTTTACACAGTTCCCTTCCAAGGCCACAGAAGAGGCCTGAACAATATATTCACAGCACATATTCTTATAAAAGTTACAAAATAAGATATTTTAATAATAGTTGGTTAACCACTGACTACTTTTATGACAATTTCCTTCTGTCATATTTACAGTTGTGTCAGGGTAGCAATGATGTGGCCACAGATATTTTGGGGGATTCTGTTAAAGGGATCTTGAGTTGGGTTTACTTTTCATGTAGAGTTAGTAAAGTATATTTACGTGGGAGACAGTCAGTTCTGTGGAGAGTTAAGTAATGTTAGCCAATCAAGAGTAAGCCTGGCTTCCAGAAATACTTCCCTCACTTATTATACCAACAAATCCAGCATTGCTATGCCAGTGCAGGGCCAGAGGTTATAATGGAACAAGGACATAATAATCTTCAGACCCTACAGATCCTAGATCTGTCTCTGGCTAATAACCCTTACACCAAGGTAATATACCCATGTCAGGATATGTTCCACAGTGATAGAAAGGTAGCATTCCACTGTAAACACTTTCCCTTTTCTTATCAGTTTCTTTCATTGCAGCTGTCTATCTTGCCCTCATTGGTCAATATCCAGGATTCCTTCTCCATCTAAAGATAGAATAATTTTACTAAAATTATTAGTAATTATGGACATTAATTATGAAAATTAAATACTAGCATCAACACAGACATAGAGAACAAACTTGTGATTGTCAAGGGGGTGGGGGGAGGGCAGGGATGGATTGAGAATTTGGGGTTAACAGATGTAAAGTCTTCTATATAGAATGGATAAATAATAAGGTCCTACACACTGGGAACTATATTCAATATCCTGTGATAAACCATAATGGAAAAGAACATGAAAAGAATATATATATGCGTGTATATATAAAACTGAACTAATTTGCTATATAGCAGAAATTAATACCACGTTGTAATCAACTATAATTTTTAAAAATATAAAAATAAATAAATAAATATTAGAGTCAACAGTGATCAAGTGAATAATACTACACTTGTATTTCATAAGGTATAACCTTTAGTAAACTTAAATGATGTATATGTCTATGGTTAAAGGGCAAGTATATGTGTACTATGAAACATTTGTATGTTTGAGAAATATAGTGTTTCAGGCAGGCTGTGAATTGATGGATAGAAAAAGCACACAAACATACAAATATATACTTAAGATAGAAATTCTCAGTTATTTTACCAGGGTGATAGAAAAAGGTGACTACACAGAGCATGAGCAGATATCATATATCTTTACAGGATTTTGCCTTCATGCCCGCTTTTCTATGGATTATGGAACTGCCTGTCATTTTCCATGCAGGTAGAGGCTGGAGGAGCCTGGTAGGCTGTAGTCCGTGGGGTCGCTAAGGGTCGGACACAACTGAGCAACTTCACTTTCACTTTTCACTTTCACACGTTGGAGAAGGAAATGGCAACCCACTCCAGTGTTCCTGCCTGGAGAATCCCAGGGACGGGGGAGCCTGGTGGACTTCCGTCTATGGGGTCACACAGAGTCGGACACAACTGTGACGCAGCAGCAGCAGCAGAGGTTTTCTAGAATAGAGAAATAATCAAGAGCTTGCTATACTACTTTCTTCTGAATTTATGTATTTACCTTACTGTTCCAGGAGTACTTACACCAATGACTCCACTTAAGGAATTTTTTTTATATAAACCTGAGGCTTAATGAAGTGCTGGGTATTTTCCATTGCCTGACCCATATCTCCACCTACTCTGTGCCCAAGGAAACTGGCTTGTGAGAACAATAGCAGTGGGCTTCTTTGCTCTCTGGCATCTGGTTGGGTTTAGCCAATGGGAGACCTGGCTGAGATGGGAATATGGGAGAAGAATGAAGTAGGGATATTTTTATTTCCCTGTCTTTCTCTCTACAGGATCACCATGGATTGGCTACTTTTCTCTACTGAAGGCCACAACTTCTTTCAGTCAGTCTTCTTAGTATATATCTCCTCTCTGAGTTCCAACAAGTGTGCCCTTCTTTTGTACTTTCAGGCCAGAGGGTGCTTATAGGTCTCATTATTGCCAGATATAAAGAACTACATTGTTCTTTGTTGACTTTTTTTTAATCCCTTGTGCCCATGCATTTGCAACTATTCCCTTTATTTGATAAATACATACATGAATAAATATAAAAATTATAAACAAAATAATAAATTTAAACAAATAAACAATACATTTAAAATAAATGAACAATAAATTTAAAATAAATAAACAAAATTTAAAAGCAAATAATAAATTAAAAATGTAAATAAACTATATTTATAAACAATGTGTTTAAATAAATACATTTAAAAATAATAAAAAAGAAACTTAATAAATGTTAAATGATAAAAATACATTTAAATAAATAATAAATTTAATTAAACTCTCCTCAAATTGCCCAGTTTGAATAGATCTTTTATTTTGCTGACATGCTATCCAAAACACCTAGTTTTTTAAACAAACTCAGCCCCAGCAAGGGCACATGGTCATCCTCATGAGAGGGAACAGAGGCAGTGCCTAGGGACCCCCAAACCCCATCTCATCTCATAGTGCTCCAGGGTCACAAAAAGCTTGTACTCCCACAAAAGTACCCCTTGGTTCAGGGTTTTAGAGAATGTCAGATCTCTGTTTTAGAGAAAGCAGGAGGTACAATGTACAATTGTAGAAGACAGTGTTATAACTAGGAAGCAAATATAAAGAAGAAACATGAAAGCCTTGATTTTACATTTTGAACATGAATGAACACTCTTTATATTTCTTATGTAGCTTATTACATAAAGTTTTTTATTCAAAACTGATGATTCTTTTGCAATATAGAAAAAAGGCAACTGACAGCATTAATTAAATTTATGTACTATACTGCTAAAAGGTGGACCATCTTAGCAAAATTAGTTAACAGTTTAGTTAACATCACTGTCAAAACACTTTAAGCAAGCAAAACTATTTTTAAAATAGTGCAATTATCTAGCAATCAGTAAATGAGGCATTACCAGTAAACTGGCAAAAGGAATAAAGATGTGACATAGAATTTCAAGTCCCGCATATTGGAATAAAATCCTTCTGCTTCCAGCTTCTCAAAGCCAGTGACCAGCAATGACTGTGGTTGGAATTATTTTTGGAAAATAAATAATGAATATAAAATTAACCTTCTACTCTAGAGTATTACTTTTTAAAATTTATTTTTAATTGGAGGACAATTGCTTTACAATATTGTACTGTCTTCTGCCATACAACAATGTGAATCAGCCAGATGTATACATGTGTCTCTGCCCTCTCAAAGGGCTTCCCTGATAGCTCTGTTGGTAAAGAATCTGCCTGCAATGCAGGCAATCTGGGTTCAATCCCTGGTTTGGGAAGATTCCCCTGGAGAAGGGAATGGCTACGCACTCCAGTATTCTGGCCTGGAGAATTCCATGGGGTTGCAAAGAGTCAGACATGACTGAGCGACTTTCACTTTTTTTCCCTCCCTCTCCAACCTCCCATCCCACCTGTCTTGGTCATCACAGAGTACCACATTGAGCTCCCGTAGAGTCTTACATTTGTAAGTCTCCAAATCTGCTTTTTATTCTTTTTCTTTTGCCTCTCTTTACCACATATCACCGGGTATTTAAGAAGAATATTCATCATGGAGCAGAGAGATCAGGGTAAATGCATAAAAATAAACCTCAGAGAAAAGAGACAAGTTGGAAAACAAAAGCACTTAGTATTTTAAAAAAGATTCATAATGCTACTATATCGATGCAACAGGAAAAGGAGGCTGAGAGAAAAACAAAGAACAAGAAAGAGCTTCATGAAATAAATGAATATGATGACTTCTGAAATTTAAAAAATATGTATAAGATGGAAGATAAAGTCAAGAAAACCTTCCAGAGATCATATCAAAAAGAAAGAGATGGAAAAGGCAAGAGTATTTACATGTAATTTTTTCTCTTCATATAATGATTCTTTCCTAAAGTCAGTTACCTAAAAATAAATGCATCAGAGTGTGAAAACTCAACTGCATTTCCTGGATCTGCATTTTATAATATGACAAACTCACACTTTCTAATGATGTACTTCTCTGACTTGTATCCATCTGGGCACATGGTCCAATTCAAAATTCTCTAAGATTTATTTTTTCTTTTGATTTAGTGACTTTTACCCAGACATAGAGCAAAGGGAAGTAACTGCTTTTTGACTGATAGGAAGAGTGAATCTGTATCTCAAATGTTCTGAGCAGTCTCCTTTACAGCTCCTGGGACCACTCTCATGCTGGAAACACACAAGTGTCAGTATTCAGTCCTGAGGTTTCAATAAACTCTCATCTCATGTTATTATGTATATCATTACTATACATTCCATTTTTCCATAAGAGGCTTCCAAATATTTAAAAACAGAAAACAATGGGCTATGATAGTTTCCTTTTTGAAAGTCATAAGCTTCCATTTTTTTACCCACTTGAAAGAAGTTGAAGAACATCTCTGAAGACTCTGAAATTAATCCTATGAAGGGAAAAGTGAAGCACCCTGGGGCTCAGGGATATTTCCATCCCATTGTACTTCCTTGCTTGGGTAGCAACCAGTAATTTTGATAAGTCTTGAAAGATTCTGTAAGAGGTAGTGACAATATGCCATGTCAAATAGTACGTAAATATTTCCATATTCCTCAGAAGAGAGGTGCCACTTCGTCATTCACCCTTTGTTGAACTGACATATATGGAATGTTTCTTATGTATAAAATTCTATTCAAGCATAGGTTATCAGACGGGAGCAAAGAGGACATCATACCCAACTTCCTGAAGCTTACAGTCCTTTTGGATGGCCAGTGGATGACTCTAATTTGCTGCTGCCTATGCATCTTCTTTCGGGATTTCAGAACCCCTTACTGTTGTGTCAAACTTCCCCAGTGGCTCAGTGGTAAAGAATCTGCCTGCAATGCAGGAGACCCGGGTTCAATCCCTGGGTCAGGAAGATCCCCTCGCAGAAGGCATGGCAACCCACTCCAGTGTTCTTGCCTAGAGAATCCCATGGACAGAGGAGCCTGGCAGACTACAGTTCATGGGATCACAAAAGAGTCAGACATGACTCAGCAACTAAACAAAACAAAAGGTCATATATGTGAGTTTCAAGACTGTGGGAACAGAGGACTCTGGGTTAAGGAATGAATATAAGGCCGGAGTAAGTTTGGGAAGGCTCACGTCTCTCTCTGTCTCTTTGTTTCTCTCTCTCTTTCACACACACACGCATACAGATACTTTTTTAAAAATTTTAACAAAATTACATATTTCTATGATCCTTGAGATATAAAATGCTTTGCCTCAGAAGGCATTCACTAAATATCTGCCTATTCAATGCCCTAAAGTTCACATGCCTGCTACAAAAGCATTGACTGACAGAATTTTAAGTAGATTTAATATTCACTTCAAAAATGTTTTAAGACAGATTCTTACTGCACTCTGCATTAGTTTTAAAATCTAAGTGGTCACTGTAGCTTTGTGGGTTTTAAATCAAGTCTATTTGTTACTCCTCATGAAGTGATTTTATAGGTTGTTGACCATTTTATGGGACATTCTTGCTATTATTGTCTGAGTGGCATGCTGATCCCTGCTGGGGGAGGGTGGCAGTAAGTATATTTTACTCTATTGTCATGTACTTTGATGTTGTAGACAGGCCCAAGCAAACCAAATTAGACATACATTTATAGGCTGAACAATTCCCAGGGTCCATGGCAATGACCAGGCTTCTGGGGTTGAAAACAGAATTTGCAACTTTCTCTGATATTTCTCTGTCACTCTCACTCTAGGAGGGTCCACCCCAGTAACTGCAACTGCATTATTTCTCTTTGTTTTTTTCCCTGATGTTCTGTTTATAAATCTTCTGCTATTGTGATCTGGCCTCTATACTTGACTCCTAAGCTATGTTGCACATGGGTAGATCAATCCACCTCATGATATTCATGACAAATTAGAATTTTATAAATAACTTTACTGAGAATGGAGAGAGTTGGACCATAAAGAAGGCTGAGCACCAAAGAACTGATGCTTTCAAACTGTGGTGTTGGAAAAGACTCTTGAGAGTCCCTTGGACTGCAAGAAGATCAAACCAGTCAATCCTAAAGGAAATCAACACTGAATACTCCTTGGAAGGACTGATGCTGAAGCTAAAGCTCCAATACTTTGGCCACCAGGTGCAAAGAGCCAACTCAATGGAGAAGACCTTGATGCTGGGAAAGACTGAGGGCAGAGGGAGAAGGGGATGACAGAGGATGAGATGGTGGGATGGCATCATTGACTCAATGGGTGAGTTTGAGCAAATTCCTGGAGATACTGAAGGACAGGGAAGCCTGGCATGCTGCAGTCCATGGGGTCACAAAGAGTGGGACACAACTGAGTGAATGAACAACAACAACAATGAAAGTGAAAAATATACAAAAGGATAGTAAATGTCTCAGCATACAGATTCCTGATACGGACACTACAAGTCCAGCAAGACTATCAGTTGCTTTGACAACATGAATTTAGGACCTAAGCCTCATTCTTTCCTCTCTTCCTAATTTGAAATGTTAGAAACCATACATCCAGAAGTCTGCAAGATTAAGGTTGAGAGAGAGCTTCTGTTAAGAACTTCCCTGAGACCCACTGTAATTCTTCCTCTTCCTCAAAGCCTATTTCTAGATCTTCTCTCTGACTGCAGCCAACAAGCCATTCCTTAAGACCTGGCACTCTCATTGATTCATTTGTCCATTCCACAGATATTTTTCTTTGAAGAAACTGTCAAATACATCACAAGTATGGCCCTGAAGGATTCCCCAACCTAGTGTGGGTCATCTTTGCATCCTAGTACTTTAAGAGAAAGAAATTTTCTCTCCCAACTATCTCCAGGATCCCCTCCCTGGAGGTGTTAAAGTGAGCAAGCATAAATTCTTTCCTGACTTCTCTCTGTCTCTGGGCACTAGGATTCTAGAAGTACAATGTGCATGCGTGTGTGCAAAGTCACTTCTGTCATGTCCAACTCTTTGTGACCCTATGGACTGTAGCCCACCAGGCTCCTCTGTCCATGGGATTCTCCAGGCAAGAATACTGGAGTGGGTTTCCATGCCCTCGTCCATGGGATCTTCCCGACCCAGGGATCAAACCCACATCTCCTGTGGCTTCTGCACTGCAGGTGGATTATTTACTGCTGCACCACCAGGGAAGCCTAGAAGTACAACTCTCATCCCCAGTTCCATTCCCTCTCTCATTGTCTAATGCCTGTTATTAAGCCAATCTAAAATAATTTATTATGAAACAAATATAGATTCACAGGAAGTTGTAAAGGTAGCACACAGAGACTCTCCACATACCCTCACCCAGTTTCCCAGAATGGTTACAACTAATGCAACTGTAGTGCAGTATCAAAATCAGAAATTAACATTGGTACAACATGGGCATAGTTCTCTATTATTTTATCATATATGTAGATTTGAGTAACCACTGCTGCAATCAAGTGAACTATTCCATCACCACAATGATCTCCCTCATCCTACCCCTTTATAATCTCATCAATCCCCTCCCCTCAACCATTCTTAAACCTTGGCAACCACTAATCTGGTCTTTATAATTTTGTCACACAAAGAATGTTATATAAATTAGATCATGTAGTATGTAACTTTTTGAGGTTGCTTTTTTTCACTCAGCATAATACTCCTGCTAGCCATCCAAGGTGTTTGCATGTGTCAATAGTTCGTTTCTCTTTATTGCAGAGTAGTATTTCTTCTAGGACATTTCAGCCCAACCTTATTTCTCCTCTCCTAACATTCTGATGACACAAATGTTAGATCTTCTGTTATAGTTCTACATGTCCCTGGAGTTCTATTATTTATTTTAGTCTATTTTTTTCCTGTTCTGTTTGAGTAATTTCTACTGCTCTGTTTTCCATCTCATTGATTCTTTCTGCCACCTACTGAATATCAGGCTCTATTTTCAGCATCAGGGATAAGTTGCAACCCTTGCCTTCCAGGAGTTGACCATAGTAAGAAGGAAGATCTTACCTTGTTAAATTTATGTGATTACTCAGATGTGATGTGTACTGCATGCAAAGGGAGGGAGCAAGAAAAGCACCACTTCCCAAGGGAAGAAAGGTGCATCTTAGGGTACGGACAAGCTTCCTTGGAGTTACTTATAAAGAGTGAATAAGAACTGGCTACTGAAGGAAGGGGCTTGTGGGCTTTTTTCAATAGTAGACAAAAGAGGAATTTCAGAGAGAAGGTATAGTTCACCAAAAGGCAAGGAGATGAAGGGATTGTGGCAGAACAAATATTCTAAAACTATGATAACTATCCTGGTGGCTCTAATGGTAAAGAACCTACCTGCCAACGCATGAGACTTAGACAGGGGTTTGATCCCTGGTTCGGGAAGATTCCCCTGGAGAAGGAAATGGCAACGAATTCTTGTATTCTTGCCTGGAGAACCCTGTTGACTGAGGAGCCTGGCAGGCTACAATCCTTGGGGTCACAAAGAGTCAGACATGACTGAAGTGACTCAGCACAGCACAACACATGACAATTATACTTTGACAGGTGCTTTCTACATTTAAGCATACAGAAGATTCTTCTGGAATATTTGTTACAATGAAGACTACTGGTGTTCCACTTCATCTGAGGATTGTGATTCAGAAGATCTGGTTAAGGGCACTAGAATTTTTAATATGTTCTGAAGTGATATTAATACTGATGATCATAATTTAAATCATAATTTAGTCAGTTTGGGTACCAAGGACCTAGACCACAATGAAATGCCATTCAGCCTGAGTTCCAACCACACCTCCAGGGAATACACTGAGAGACCTAATGTGCACTCCAAGTAATAAAATGCAATCTGTGTAAAACACAATACGGAAATTCTGGTGAAAGCTTAAAGGTCACTTTACAAAGCAGGGGAAGAGGAACTTGTTGAACAAATGAATGTATTAATGGAGATTAGAGAAGAAACTATTCATTTACCTATTAAGGGAATGGATTGATTATTGGTGTGGTCGCATTAGAAAAGCATGTATGTGCACTAATTATAAGTCATTTTTATTTGTTCAATAAAGGAGACCTTCCACCAGATGATACATGATTAGCTTGTTCCTATTTCTAGGTGAACATCAGAGAACTAAAACCATCTTCCCCCAGGTAAACAGCAATCGTGAAGCTTGACCACCACACTAATACCTTCCCAAAATGGAAAGGGAAGACTCAGTCAAAGTCCTTGATCTGTACGTCTTTTCCTGGTTCCTTATTGTTAAGGATATTTTCAAAGAGATATACACACCATCTTTGCATGGTTTCCTAATGTTTCTCTGTAGTCTGAAGATTTTTCTCTCAGCTGATACTGTCAGGTGAATGTTGTGAAAATACGTTTAGGACACTGTAAATGATGTACCAGTGGGAAAACACAGTCTGAACTGATGAGCACAAAAGGCTGTTAATGAGACAAACTGTTAAAAAGAATCTTTATGAGACATATGCAAAACGGGCATTTTGAAGCCCCAAATTATATGTATCTTTTGAAGATGTTTCTATTTCCAAAGGCAGAATTTAGCACTTAGAGGTATTAAACATGATATACCACTTAAACCATCCTTCCTTCAGTACTACTAAATATGATGGGTACATAATTTCCATTTAAAACATAATAAGACATAATTTCCATTTGAAAACCAAGCTCATAAAGAAACTGAAAGGTATTTCATAGAACCCACATGATACCGACAGGGCTAATGCTATATATACAAAGGACATGACTGAGTGGCATTTGATAGATGAATGTCAAGTAATTGAGTGAAACAAGACCTAACATACAATGTCATGCCTTGTAACTGTCCACATGTGCATGACCTGATCATCCTATACATTAACAGGTAATTTATCGATTAAAACATAAACATCTAATTTGTAATCATTGATCATTAAGAGAAAAAACAGATTAGAAGAATACAAAAATTCAAGAATTACTTCAAAATGTAGGATTTTTTTTTTAGTTTTCCATGAACCATGAAAAAATGTTAACTCTGTTAAACAGCTTTACCTCTCCACTGTTTCACAGAGCTATAAGCTTTCTTCAGAAGGAACTATATTTTAATGCCATCTAATTTTGGTGATACACTTCAAAGCATTAACTAGACACACTCCTAATTATAGTATATGTTGTTTAAAGTACTCAAAAATAATGATTATGCTAAGATTCCCAGATTCAAAGTAATGTTTTACATTATGAAATATAATGGAAATTATCATGTCTCTAAATGTAAATCCCGGCATGATAGAGCATGTGCTTGATTTTTTTCTTCAACCACTCCCATGAGACTTGATAAGAGCTAAAGAGGCTATAGTGTATGAAATCTGTCTGGTCTTCACTAAGTCTGAGAGAGATTTGCCTGAGACATAAATAAAAGGACAAAGAAAGGCATACACTTACATCAGACTGCTTCTGGCCCATTCTAGAGAACACTGTACTTGAGTTTTTACTTTTCATATTGATTACTTGGGTGTCACAAAGAGGCTCTTGGTCTGTTGTCTTATTTCCTCCATACAAAACAATCTCCTTCAATAGGTGTATTTTCTTTGAATAAAATGAAATTTTCAAAAGTGTTTAAGTTGCGATTTTCTTCTCATTCTCATGTGGAGCAAAGCAGTTTGCTGTAGAAATCTGTATCATTTCCATTGAAAAAATAATCTGGGTTTCTTAGGACTTCCCTGGTGATCTAGTGGTTAAGACTCCATGCTCCCCAATGCAGGGTGCCCAGGTTTGACCCCTGGTGAGTGAACTAGATCCCACATGCCATAGCTAAGACCTGGAGCACCCAAATGAAAAAAGAATCTGGGTTTCTTGTTTGTAAAGGATCACATACTTGGGAGAACCCCACATCCCGAACAACTGAAATTGGCTTAGAATTAGTTGAAATGTGATTTTCTTAAAAAAAAAAAAAAACTTCCTTCTGATAAAACTCAAATTAATTAAGAGGACCTAATGAGATCATTAAAAAGCAATGTGCATGATGTAGAGCAACTGGTGGAAATGCAAATTGATAAAATCACTTTGGAAAACAGTTTAGTTGTATCTACTAAAGCTATATATACATGTGTCATAAAACATGGCAGTTCTGGGACTTCCCTGGCAGTCCAGTGGTTAAGTCTCCATGCTTCCACTGCCGGGGCCACAATATTCAATTACTGTTCAGGGAAGTAAGATCCCACATGCCATGTGGTGTGGGCAAATTAAAAACAAAAACAAAAAACAAACAGTTCTATTCCAATAAAAGTGTGTGGTTTTATCTACAAAAATATATATAAAAGAATGTTCAGAGAGCAGTAATCATAATAGTAAAGAAAACTAGAAACCAAGTCAAATGACTATCAGCAGTAGATTGGATAAATAATTTGGGCTATGTTCACACAATGGAATATAACACAACAATTAAAAATGGAACTATTCCTACATGCAAAAAGACACTGTAGAATAAAAGGATGTACACACAGTAGAGTCAATATGGTATTATCTCATTTATACCAGTTCAAAAACAGGTAAGACTATGTTGTAGGAGGTTAGGAAAGCAGTTGCTTTGGGGCAAGGGTTTTGATTGGAAGGGGACATGAGGGAGTCTGTGATATTTTGCAGATGTTCCACATTTTGATGTAGATAAAAATTCATCAAGTTGTATGTACTTAAGATCTGTGTACTTTACTATTTGCAAATTATACCTAGTTAAAAAATTTAAAAGCAGCATACTTAAAACATGTCAAGACGTGTCTACAGCCAATTAATATATAACATAGTAGATTGAGTTTTTATAAGGGGCTAATCAAAGAAATCTTTCCTTTAAAGGACAATAAGTGACACACTTTCATGGCAAATGGGGAAACAGTGGAAACAGTGACAAACTTTATTTTTTTGGACTCCAAAATCACTGCAGATGGTGACTGCAGCCATGAAATTAAAAGAAGAAATTGTTCCTCGGAAGAAAATCTATGCCCAACCTAGACAGCATTTTAAAAAGCAGAGACATTACTTTGCCAACAAAGGTCCATCTAGTCAAGCCTATGGTTTTTCCAGTGGTTATGTATGGATGTGAGAGTTGGACTCTAAAGAAAGCTGAGCACCGAAGAATTGATGCTTTTGAACTGTGGTGTTGGAGAAGACTCTTGAGAGTCCCTTGGACTGCAAGGAGATCCAACCAGTCCATCCTAAAGGAAATCAGTCCTGAATATTCATTGGAAGGACTGATGTTGAAGCTGAAACTCCAATACTTTGGCCACCTGATGTGAAGAACTGACTCATTTGAAAAGATCCTTATGCTGGGAGAGAGTGAAGGCAGGAGGAGAAGGGGACAACAGAGGATGAGATGGTTGGATGGCCTCACCAACTCAATGGACATGAGTCTGAGTGAACTCCAGGAGTTGGTGATGGACAGGGAGGCCTGGCGTGCTGAAGTCCATGGAGTCGCACAAAGTCGGACATGACTGAGATTGAACCGAACTGAACTGAAGTGACACACTAGACAGTGTATTTGATTATGAATTTGCAAAAGACATAAATATTATTTACTTAAATGTCCATATGTTGCATCATATTACCACTTAATTTTGAAGGAAAATTTTTCATTAATTGTTCATTCTTCCATACAACATTATTTCCAAAGAATTTATTTTTCCAGAGCGATGCATTTTTTCTTTTTTATTTAGCTATAAGAAAGCAAATAATTACAAGTATTATTTAAATCTTTTAAGTACTTATTGCTAGGTGTATCTTAATAAATTTTAATCCCTTTTTTGTGTGTTCCATTCTATTACTCTATAGAGCTTTTAGCTTGAGAAATAAATATAGAAGGTACACAATTTCGAACATGCCTACACTTCTCTTTCTCTCTTTCTCATGCATATATACATACATATACATAGAAATGGTAAAGAAATGCAAAAAAAAATCACCATAAAAAGCAGTTTATATGTACTTTTGTCACATGCGCTTGTCTTTAGACTTCCAATGTAAATTTGTCTTAAAGATCTGAGTAAATGACTTCACATTTTTAGGTAAGCTGCATGAGCCAAGGGAGAAGGCAATGGCGAGCCACTCCAGTACTCTTGCCTAGAAAATCCCATGGATGGAGGAGCCTCGTTGGCTGCAGTCCGTGGGGTCGCTAGGGGTCGGACACGACTGAGCGACTTCACTTTCTCTTTTCACTTTCACACATTGGAGAAGGAAATGGCAACCCACTCCAGTGTTCTTGCCTGGAGAATCCCGGGGACGGGGGACCCTGGTGGGCTTCTGTCTATGGGGTCACACAGAGTCGGACACGACTGAAGTGACGCAGCAGCAGCAGCAGCAGCATGAGCCAAATTTCCTGCTTAATAATTTTGTTGTTTATCTCATTGTGGCAGATGCCTGTCCTTGATTTCCAGCAGCTTTGTAAGGTTTTGTGAAATGTAAAAGCTGGATAATAAGAGAATTATTGAGAGTCAAACTAGCCATCATATGCTAGTTTGACTCCCAGCAAAATTAATATTTATTAAATTCCCACAAGGAGACATGAAATTGTATTAGAACATATATCAGATACTAAACTCTAATTTTGGCTATTTTTGGTATATAATTCAGGTTGATATGTCAATGAAATATTTAAACAGGTTATTATGTTCATGGATTTTTGGTGAAACTTCCAGCTGTAAAGGAATATAAGATTTCTAGTCCAGGTTTGATAGAGAGACAAAGAAAGAATAAAAAAATCCATGTGCAAGTTTTATACTATTAATAAACAGTCATTTATTGAACATCTAATATGTACAGGGGATTCAATGAGATGGGTCACAAATCATCTGGTCTATAGAGCAAATAATTAATTGGACAAGGGAGAGAATTATTCATTTGAGTCATAGGGGCAGGGGTGAATTTGGTGTTAATCTCATTGTGAGTCAAATTTCTAAATTTTCAACTTCTAATCTTTTTATTCCTTTCACACCCAGCAGTGCCAGATTAAAACAGATAATTATAATTAGATTCTACTATCATTCTAATGACTCCTCCATCTGCTTTGCCAGCTTAATTTTCTCTGGCCTTGAAGTAAAGCTTTTAACAGGGACATGGGAAGAAGGAGTAAATTTGTGGGAAGAAACTATTAGTTCTATTTAAAACATATTGAATTTGAGGTAAGTATTGAGGGAAATTCAGGTGAAGGTCAAGTAAAATGGGAACACAGATATAGTAATCAATACTAGATTAACAGTGGTGACATCAGCAGGAAAGAGAACACAGACCTCTACAAAGCCAGCCCCCCTCCACACACACACATAAAAGCTGTGAGATTGTGAAATTGCTGGCAAAAAATATGTCAAGATCAACATTTTAAGAACTCTGAAAATTATCTAAAGGATTGCAACAATTTGATGAGTATTTACTAAAGAAAAATTACTAAATTTTGTGAAAAACAGTGAGGCATTTTTCATTGTAACTTTCACTACTCCCATTCCAACAGCTCCACAGACACTAGACAGGGCAGAATGTGTTAAGAGCCCCTTCAAAACATCATTCTCAGAAAATTGTCATTAGTTTATCTGGCTGGCACATATATACATATATAGAAATCCCAGTTCTCAGGGTTTGTCTTTATTTGACCTGACTCAGACCTCACTAAGTGCAGACAGCCTTCTCTGTGCAGACATTTGTGAAAATAATCTTTCAGTTCAGTTCAATTCAATCGCTCAGTCGTGTCCAACTCTTTGCGACCCCAAGAATCACAGCACGCCAGGCCTCCCTATCCCTCACCAACTCCCGGAGTTCACTCAAACTCATGTCC
This sequence comes from Moschus berezovskii, assembly GCF_049115385.1. Taxonomy (NCBI): domain Eukaryota; kingdom Metazoa; phylum Chordata; class Mammalia; order Artiodactyla; family Moschidae; genus Moschus; species Moschus berezovskii. Next base: position 40,630,782 of record NC_142488.1, on the reverse strand, counting down.
ATCGAGCTGGTGATGCCATCCAGCCATCTCATTCTCTGTCGTCCCCTTCTCCTCCCGCCCCCAATCCCTCCCAGCATCAGAGTCTTTTCCAGTGAGTCAACTCGTCGCATGAGGTGGCCAAAGTATTGCAGTTTCAGCTTTAGCATCAGTCCTTCCAATGAACACCCAGGATTGATATCCTCTAGAATGGACTGGTTGGATCTCCTTGCAGTCCAAGGGACTCTCAAGAGTCTTCTCCAGCACCACAGTTCAAAAGCATCAATTCTTCGGCACTCAGCTTTCTTCACAGTCCAACTCTCACATCCATACATGACCACGGGAAAAACCATAGCCTTGACTAGACGGACCTTGGTTGGCAAAGTAATGTCTCTGCTTTTTAATATGCTATCTAGATTGGTCATAACTTTCCTTCCAAGGAGTAAGCGTCTTTTAATTTCATGGCATCTTTAGCAATTGTTAAACAATGCAGCTCCTTGAGGTAGTGATGACAACTGGAGCAAATAAAAACTAGCCAAAAAAACAAGAAAGGAAAAGTTAGGGAATGAAATGTCCATACGGAATTTTAAAAAGCTCCAACATATTCCTAAGAATCTAAAAAGCCATATACATGCATAGGATGGGGTATAATCCCAAGGTTGAGCTCATGTCTGGGAAAGACATGAGAAGTCTCCAAACACTCACCTTTAGCTGACATTGAGGCTCTGCAGTGGCAGGAAGTGAAAACTGTGATAGCATTATAAACCACATAACTGAGTGCTGAAGGCATAACCAAAACACATACAGAATTTCTTGGCTAAGACTAGGAGAATTATTGACTTGAGGCATTTAAGGGAATTTCAACCCAATTATTAGCTGAAAATTAAGCTAACAGAAAAGAAACTTCTATAGCCAAACATGAAAAAGAGTACAGACTTTACAGAATTAATTCATAAAAGTCACTAAGCAAGTAATAATAGAAAGTAGCAACAAGAAAAGGGTAGAACCATATTCCCAGAGTTTCCACAATCTATTATTTCCAGTTTTCAACAAAAAATTATGAAACATGAGAAGAAAATATGACCCATGCAGAGGAAAATATGTAGTCAATAGACACTGTCCTTGAGCAAGCACAGAGGTTGGATTTACTACACAAAATTTTCAATCAGCTATTTTCAACATATTCAAAGAACCAAAGCAAACTATGCTTAAAGAACCAAAGGAAAGTATGATAACGATGTCTACCAATTGGGGAAAATTAATAAAGAGATAGAAATTATTCTAAAAGCAGAAATTATGGAGTTGAAAAGTACAATACTGAAATGAAAAATTCACTAGAAGAGTTCAACATCAGATTTGAACTGGCATTAGACAAAAACAGCTCACTTGAATAGAGGCCAATAGAGTTTCTCAAGTCTAAAGAACAGAAAAAAATAATTAAGAAACATGAACAGAACCTCATAGAGCTGTGGAATACCATCTTGCATACCAACATACACATAATGGGAATCTCAAAAGTAAAGGAGAGATAAAAAGGGAATGAAAGAATCTGAAGAAATAACAGCTGAAAACTCCACAAATTTAATTTTAAAAAAAATTAAATTAAATATCCAAGATGCTCAATGAAATCCAAGTAAGATAAATTCAAAGAGGCTCACACTTAAACAGAACATAATCATACTTTTAACACACAACAGCAAAGAGAGAATCTTGAAAGCAGCCTGAGAAAAGGAAATCATCACATACACAGATCTTCAATAACATTAACAGCTGATTTCTATCAGAAAATATGGAGAACTGACCACAGTGAAAAGACAAAACTCAGGAGTTGCTGAAAGAAAATGACTGACAACCAAACATTCCAAATTTGGCAAAACTATCCTGATAAAAAGGAAGAAAAAATAAGCAAAATTTGAGAGAACAAGTTTCTATCAGTGCTTCCCAACAATAAATACTAAAGGAAATACTTCAATGTGAAATGAAATGACACTAGATAGTGGTTCAAATCTTCATGAAGAAATGAAAAGCACTGGAATTTTTTTTTTTTTCTGATGTGCAGAATCCAACAAAGAGAATCAAGGAAAATGAAGAATCAGAAGGATATGTTTCAAACAACAACACTAAAGATAAATCTCCAGAATCTGGTCTTAATGAAATGAAGATAAGTGATTTATTCAATAGAGAGTTCAAAATAATGGTCATAAAGATGCTCATTGAGGTCAGAAAAAAATACATGAAAAAAATGCTATTTCAATAAACAAAATATTAAAAAGAGTGAAGATAGCTTAAGGGACTTATGAGACACCATCAGATGAATCAATATATGCATTCAATTCAGTTCAGTTCAGTCACTCAGTCGTGTCTGGCTCTTTGTGACCCCATGAATCACAGCACGCCAGGCCTCCCTGTCCATCACCAACTCCCGGAGTTCACCCAAACTCACGTGCATCGAGTCGATGATGCCATCCAGCCATCTCATCCTCTGTTGTCCCCTTCTCCTCCTGCCTCCAATCCCTCCCAGCATCAGGGTCTTTTCCAGTGAGTCAACTCTTCGCATGAGGTGGCCAAAATATTGGAGTTTCAGCCTCAGCATCAGTCCTTCCAATTAACACGTAGAAGTGGTCTCCTTTAGGATGGACTGGTTGGATCTCCTTTCAGGCCAAGGGACTCGCAAGAGTCTTCTCCCACACCACAGTTCAAAAGGATCAATTCTTCAGCACTCAGCTTTCTTCACAGTCCAACTCTCACATCCATACACGACCACTGGAAAAACCATAGCCTTGACTAGACGGACCTTAGTTGGCAAAGTAATATCTCTGCTTTTTAATATGCTATCTAGGTTGCATTGTTGCTGCTGCTGCTAAGTCGCTTCAGTCATGTCCGACTCTGTGCGACCCCATAGACGGCAGCCCACCAGGCTCCCCTGTCCCTGGGATTCTCCAGGCAAGAACGCTGGAGTGGGTTGCCATTTCCTTCTCCAAATGCATGGAGGTGAAAAGTGAAAGTAAAGTCACTCAGTTGTGTCCGACTCCTAGCGACCCCATTGACTGCAGCCTACCAGGTTCCTCCATCCATGGGATTTTCTAGGCAAGTGTACTAGAGTGGCTTGCCATTGCCTTCTTCGCTAGGTTGCATTAGAGCATCACAAAATGAGAAGACAGAGAGAAAGGAGCGTAAGGCTTATTCAAAGAAGTAACATCCCAGGTTGCTCAGTGGTAAAGAATCCACTTGCTAATGCAGGAGATGAAGTTTCAATTCCTGGGTTGGGAAGATACCCTGGAGAAAGGAATGGCAATCCACTTCAATATTCTTGCCTGGAAAATCCCATGGACAGAGAGCCTGGCAGGCTACAGTCCATGGGGTCACAGAGTTAGACACTACTGAGCATGCATACACCAGTATATAAAGATTCAGGAAGCCCAAGAAGTCCCCAAGAAGATGAATCTAAAGAGACTCACACTAAGAAATACTATGATTAAGCTGTTTAAAGTTAAAGTTAGAATCTTAAACACAGCAAGAAGAAAGCATCTTTTCATGCATAAGGGAAGGCCCTTAAGATTATCAGCACATTTTTCACCAAAAAGCTTTGTAGGCCAGAAATGAGTAGAAGGACACATTTAAAGTGCTGAAAGAAAAAATCTACCAACCAAGAACATGCAACCTGGCAAAGTTGTCTTTCAAAATTGAAGAAGAGTTAAAGAGTTTTCCAGACAACCAAAGCTGAAGGAGTTCATCACTTCTTGACTTGCCTTACAAGAAATATTAAGGAATTCTTACAGATGAAAGAAAAGGATGGTAATGAGTAACATGAACACAAATGAAAGTATAAAATTCAATTGCCAGAGGCAATTAGGCTATAAAAATAAATAAAATGCATCTAAATCAGAAAGAAATAAAAATGCCTGTATTTGCAGGATGACATGTTATATAGAAAAAACCCTAAAGACTCCATCAAAAACAAACAAAAAAAACCCTGCTAGAACTAATAAATGAATTCAGTAAAGGTGCACATCTCTAGAACATGCCACTCAACAAGAGAAGAATACACATTTCGCACATAAAATATCTCCAGGATACACCATATGCTAGGTCGTAAATCAATAAAGTTAACTGGAAGAAATTACACAAAGTATGTCTCTGAATGCAGAGTTCCAAAGAATAGCAAGAAAGCCTTCCTCAGTGATCAATGCAAAGAAATAGAGGAAAACAACAGAATAGGAAAAACAAGAGATCTCTTCAAGAAAATTAGAGGTTCCAAGGGAACATTTCATGCAAAGATGGTCTCGATAAAGGACAGAAATGGTATGGATCTAACAGAAGCAGAAGATATTAAGAAGAGGTGGCAAGAATACACAGAAGAACTGTACAAAAAAGATCTTCACGACCAAGATAGTCACGATAACGTGATCACTGACCTAGAGCCAGACATCTTGGAATGTGAAGTCAAGTGGGCCTTAGAGAGCATCACTATGAACAAAGCTAGTGGAGGTGGTGGAATTCCAGTTGAGCTATTTCAAATCTTGAAAGATGATGCTGTGAAATTGCTGCACTCAATATGCCAGCAAATTTGGAAAACTCAGCAGTGGCCACAGGACTGGAAAAGTTCAGTCTTCATTCCAATCCCAAAGAAAGGCAATGCCAAAGAATGCTCAAACTACTGCACAATTGCACTCATCTCACACGCTAGTAAAATCATGCTCAAAATTCTCTAAGCCAGGCTTCAGCAATATGTGAACCGTGAACTCCCAGATGTTCAAGCAGGTTTTAGAAAAGGCAGAGGCACCAGAAATCAAATTGCCAACATCCGCTGGATCATTGAGAAAGCAAGAGAGTTCCAGAAAACCATCTATTTCTGCTTCATTGACTATGCCAAAGCCTTTGACTGTGTGGATCACAATAAACTGTGGAAAATTCTGAAAGAGATGGGAATCCCAGACCACCTGACCTGCCTCTTGAGAAACCTGTATGCAGGTGAGGAAGTAACAGTCAGAACTGGACATGGAACAACAGACTGGTTCCAAATAGGAAAAGGAGTACGTCAAGGCTGTATATTGTCACCTTGCTTATTTAACTTATATGCAGAGTACATCATGCGGAATGCTGGGCTGGAAGAAGCACAAGCTGGAATCAAGATTGCTGGGAGAAATATCAATAACCTCAGATATGCAGATGACACTACCCTTATGGCAGAAAGTGAAGAGGAACTAAAATGCCTCTTGTTGAAAGTAAAAGAGGAGAGTGAAAAGTTTGGCTTGAAGCTCAACATTCAGAAAACAAAGATCATGACATCTGGTCCCATCACTTCATGGGAAATAGATGGAAAAACAGTGGAAACAGTGCAGACTTTATTTTTTGGGGCTCCAAAATCACTGCAGATGGTGACTGCAGCCATGAAATTAAAAGATGCTTACTCCTTGGAAGGAAAGTTATGACCAACCTTGATAGTATATTAAAAAGCAGAGACATTACTTTGCCAACAAAGGTCCGTCTAGTCAAGGCTATGGTTTTTCCCGTGGTCATGTATGGATGTGAGAGTTGGACTGTGAAGAAAGCTGATCGCCGAAGAATTGATGCTTTTGAACCGTGGTGCTGGAGAAGACTCTTGAGAGTCCCTTGGACTGCAAGGTGACCCAACCAGTCCATTCTAAAGGAGATCAATCCTGGGTGTTCATTGGAAGGACTGATGCTAAAGCTGAAACTGCAATACTTTGGCCACCTCATGCAACGAGTTGACTCACTGGAAAAACCTCTGATGCTGGGAATTGTTGGGGGTGGGTGGAGAAGGGGACGACAGAGAATGAGATGGCTGGATGGCATCATCGACCCTGTGGACATGAGTTTGAGTGAACTCTGGGAGTTGGTGATGGACAGGGAGGCCTGGCGTGCTGTGATTCATGGGGTCACGGACAGTCAGACACAACTGAGCGACTGAACTGAACTGAACTGATGTTCGCTAAAAACAGTGGAATGAAATTAGAAAGCAATTAGGAAACTTGAGGCATTCTCAAATATATGGAAACTAAAATGTACTCCTAAATAACAAATGGGTCAAAAAAGAAATCACGGGGCAAATAGAAAATAGTCTGAGATTAATGAAAATAAAAATACATATGCCAAAACAGATGAGATGCAGTGAAAGAAGTGCCTAAGAGGAAATTTATACTTACAATCTTTATGTTAAAAATGAAGATAATGCTGTATACATGAAACTTGAAGTTATAAAGCAATGTTACCTCAATACATTTTTAAATTAAGTTAAATTTTTTAAAATAAATAAATTTTTAATTTTTTAAATGAAGAAAGATTTCAAATCAACAACTTAAACTTCTACCATAGGACATAAGAAAAGGATCCAAACCCAGAGCAAGGAGAAGGAAGAAAATAACAAATATTAGAAGAAAATTTAATTGGATAAAAACAGAAGAACAATGAAGAGAATCAATTAACGCAAACTTATTTCTATGAAATAATCAACAAAATTTATAAGCCATTAGTTAGAGTGACTGAGGCAAAAAGAGATGCGTCACTGGCACTAAAGTCAGGTAAGAATGAGAAGACATTACCACACACAATATCAAGATAAAAATAATTATATGGCAGTACTATGGAGACCAGTATGGCAATAAATTGGATAAACAAAATGGGCAAATTCTTAGAAAGAAACAAGCTACAAAAGCTGGCTCAAGAAGAAATAGAAAATCTGCATAGGCTTATAACAAGTGAAGAAATTGGATTTATAATAAAAATAAAGTTACTGTAAAGAAAACTCTGTTCCAAATGACTTCACTGGTGAACTCCACCAAATGTTTAAAGAAAAATAGACAACAAACCTCACAAACTCTTCCAAAAAAAATAGAAGTGAAGGAAATATTTTCTTACTGAAGTCAAATTTGAGGACTCACAATAATCAACTGGAAAGCTAAAATAATCAAGACCTCAGTCTTGACATAAGAACAGATATATCACATGATATCACTTAAATGCAGAATCTAAAAAATGATACAAACAAATTTATTTACAAAACAGAAACAGACTCACAGACTTAGAGAACAAACCAGGGGGTGTAGGGGGAGTAGTCAGAGGGAAGGATAGACTGGGAGGTTAGGATTTACAGGTACAACTGCTATATTGAAAATAGATAAGCAAAAAGGACCTACTGTGTAGCACAGGAAACTCTGCTCAATAGTCTGTAATAACCTATGGATCATCAACTAGTAAAGTCCTATAAAGAGAAAAGAGAAGAGCAGGGAGAACAAAACCTTCACTAAAGGAGAAATGGTGGAATTAGAGCCAAAAACAGAGAAGGAGAAGGGAAATGACAATTAGTACAAGAGAAACAGAGAGAAATTGTCATCAGAAGCCAAGAGAGGGGAAAATTGAATAAGGAGAAGATAGTCCTCAGGATAAAACTTCAGAGTGAGAGAAGAGGAGGGAAAGTGAAAAAGCATTTGATTTGACAACTCTGAAGTCTCTGGGAAACATCAAGAAAATAATTTCAGTGAAGTGCTGAGGTTGGTAGGAATGAGTGAATGAGGTGATGTACGCAGTGTCAGTACTCCACGCTTTTAAGGTAGACATTGATGTAGCTGAAATAGGAAGTCAGCTCCTTCTGACTTCAAAGCCCATATTTTAGCCATAAAATAGTGACATTTGCTTAAAGCATATTAAGGTGTTCATTCTGAAGAAAGTTACATAGAACTGGTTTCGATTCTGAAGATGAGTTGTGACTAACATGTCTATGTAGTTAGTATATGAATGTGATGCTATTGTCTCCTCTTCCTAGATTCATGAAAGCTGCTGTAGTAGACAAAGCTAAAGATGATTTTCCCTTTCCTTTGGTTTCTTTTTATGGATAATTTTGACTGTACATTTTTTGTGTGCAAGAAAAAAATCAACAGAGATAATTGTGGCATATAATAAATCCTGAGAAAACACAAATAGCCAATAAATATATGAAAAGATGTGCAATACCACCAGGAATCAGGGAAACATAAATTAAAATTATAATGAAAGAATATCTTCTACTCATCAGACTAACCATAATTAAAAAGTGTGGGGACTTCCCTATTGGTCCAGTGGTTAAGATTCTGTTTTTCCAATGCAGGGGTTGCGGGTTCGATCCCTTGTCAGGGAAATAAGATCCCACATGCCACAATGTGGCCAGAAATAAATAAATAAACATTTAAAAAGTATGACAAGCACCACTGTAGAGGAGGAGGATGTGTAAACAGATAATCTCAGACCATTTTCACGGGTATGTGAACTGGAACAGCCATGTGGGAGAGCAATGTGACAGTAAAATCCAAAAGGTGTTAACTCTATACCCTAGGATTTCCATTTCTGGGTATACACCTTAGAGAAACATTTGTATACACACAAGAGGGGACACACAAATGGATGTTGATTATAGTACTGCCAGAAATAGCAAAACAAAAAGGAACAACCCAAATGTTCATTAATAAAGAAATGGATAAGATATGGTATCCTCATAGAAGGTATTCCTATCTAGATAAAAGGGACCAGAGCTATATGAGTCAATAAGGATAAGTCTAGAACTGTTAATATTAAATTTTTAAAATGTTTTAGAATGAAATGTGTAGGATGATTCCTTACTTAACATTTATTTTCCAAGCCCATAGAAACATTACAATTTGTTTCTGAATTTCTATTGATGTATGTAAAAGTATTTAAAATGATGACTATCAAACTCCTATGGAGGAGGGCACAGCAATCCACTCCAGCATTCTTGCCTGGAGAATCCCATGGACAGAAGAGCCTGATGGGCTCTAGTACATGTGGTTGCAAAGAGTTGGACGTGACTGAAGCGATTTAGCACACATCAAACTCACAGTAGGTCTATCTCTGGAAAACAGAGATAGGGCAAAAAGTCTGGAGATGTGGTCAAATGGGAGTTTTAAATCTTATTATTTTTTTCCTAAAAATAAGAGATGCATATATAATATGTGAGTTTTTTCAAAACACACACATCAAAGATTAGAATGAAATATAAAAATTATTAATAATTATAATATCTGGGACATGGTAATATGGGTGTTTGCTATAGATTGTTGATTTAAAAAGTTGGCTTTCTAAAGGAAAATCAAGTCCCTTAGCATTATTCCGTTAGAAGCAGTGTTGCTTTATTGGTTTCAGGGAAAGAGAAAAATAAGGCTTTGTTAGAAATGGTGAAAGCTGAGCACCAAAGAATCGATGCTTTAGAACTGTGGTATTGGAGAAGACTCTTGAGAGTCCCTTAGACTGCAAGGAGATCCAACCAGTTCATCCTAAAGGAAATCAGTCCTGAATATTCATTGGAAAGACTGATGCTGAAACTGAAACTCCAATACTTCAGCCACCTGACGCAAAGAATTGACATATTTGAAAAGACCTTGATGCTGGGAAAAATTGAAGGCAGGAGGAGAAGGGGACGACAGAGGATGAGATGGATGGATGACATCACCGACTCAATGGAAATCAGTTTGAGTAAGTTCTGGGAGTTGGTGATGGACAGGGAGGCCTGGCATGCTGCAGTCCATTGGGTCATAAAGAGTTGGACATGACTGAGCGACTGAACTGAAGTGAACTGAGAAATGATAAAGTGGGCAGACTACACACTGGATCTTCATGTTCTGTGACTTGTCTAGACATGTCCATCAGCGTGTGGACTCTCAAGCTAGCAATATGCACATATTCTTCTGTGGCAATCTCACTGCTGCTGCTGCTGCTGCTAAGTCACTTCAGTCGTGTCCGACTCTGTGTGACCCCATAGACAGAAGCCCACCAGGCTCCCCCGTCCCTGGGATTCTCCAGGCAAGAACACTGGAGTGGGTTGCCATTTCCTTCTCCAATGTGTGAAAGTGAAAAGTGAAAGTGAAGTCGCTCAGTCGTGTCCGACCCGTAGCGACCCCACGGATTGCAGCCTACCAGGCTCCTCCATCCATGGGATTTTCTAGGCAAGAGTACTGGAGTGGCTTGCCATTGCCTTCTCCGTGGCAATCTCACAGGAATCCTTAAAGAATGACTCCATTTCGAACTTAGACATTTAAGAAAGTCACCTTTACATACTGGAATTTGAAGGAACTAGCCACTCCAATAAAGACCAAACAAAAGAAATTCTTCCTTGGGAGACGAAAAGCGCAGAAGAAAACAGAATATTTAGGTTGCTTCTTCTTCATACAATCCTCCTTCCAGCTGTGCAGTTTCTTCTAGCACACGTTGTTCTTATCATCATTCTTGGAATAACTCTTGGGTCTTAGTCTGATGCACTGTATGAGACTGTAAACAACTTTTCCTCCACAGTTAGCATAGCCATAGAATAATGACACTGGATTAGAGACATGAATCACAGCATAAATACTTGTTTTATTATGATCAAATAAATCACTGCTTGTCAGTTTCTATAGACATAGGCAGAAAATGCATCAGGCTTTCTAATTTTTTTTATTATGCACTGGAAAGGAGACCATCATTTGTTGAACAGTATGTGTTTAAAAAATATCTCAATGCCTATAATGAAACAGATGATATGTGATCCTGCAGATCCTTAGGCCAAGCCTGGGTGACTGTTTTCCTATAGAAGAAAAGAATCTTAACACCTCTGATATGATAGATAAGGAAGCATAGTAGCATGGTAGGAAAAGAATGATGAGAGGGGAGGAGGAAAGGGGAAAATGAAGCTAAATACATAATAGTTTCTGTAAATGTATCACCCTATGTTGAAACTAAAGAACTAAAGGGGGTTGTCATGGCGGCGTCTCTTCAGTCGTCAGTAAATTACACAATCCTGCAAGCAATGGGAAAGCATCGAGCCTTTGTGCTAATCAGGGTGAGCTAGGGTACACTAGAGTAACAAACAAGCTCCGGTAGCCTAAAGGTATTTCTCACTTTTGTGACAGTTCTAGAAGGTGACTTTGGGCTGCGTTGTTGCCATCATCATCCCTTTGAGTCTCAGGCTATTGGAGCAGCCAATATGGATATTGCCAGTCACCAGGACAAAAGGAAAAAAGAGCCTCACATGGACTCTTGAAGCTTCTGCCAAAGGTGACTCATGTCCTTTCTCCTAGTGAATCACTGGTCAAGGCAAGCCACGTGGCTAAGCCTGACAGCACAATGGGAAGGTATTCTCCTCCTATAGCTCCCAGCTTGCAGAACCATACTTCAGTGGATTTCATACTTATTGAGATATCCAGGTTTCAGGAGAGCATCTTCCCTTAAAGAGAGACAAAATGTGGGGCAGTCAAGTGATTTCAGTGGTAAAAGTGCCCCTTCTCAGTGCTATGAAAGAATCATGGCCCACTCCATCCATGGACAGAGCAATGATATTGTCAGAGAAGAACTTTAAAGGGAAATGTCTGGGAAATGCCAGTGAAAGTAGAAAAACCTAAAGGTCTCCATCTTTCCAAGCATTGACTAAAGTGTCCCCTAAACCTATTCTTCACTCTTTCCAACATCAATAGAAATCTGGAAATGCTTAAGTAGATAAGAACTTTCGAGACTGAAACCTTCCTCGAAAATATAAAGAAACTGAGTCACTGAAGTGAGTCCAAGAACTCAAAAAACTGAAGCAGATACTGGTGTGCAAGAGGTGGGAGAATGCTGTACCAGACAATAAGGCTTCACCACCCATAGGAAGGTTGTAGTGGGAGGAAAGCTGGAGGATTCATGGTGATTGGCATATGAGCATTTTTATGTCAGTTTCAGCTGGCAACGTTGCCACCTCCTTCTACTTCCACTGCTCCTGCCGCTACCCAGGGCCATCTTGAAACTGCTTCCCTCCTTCACCACCACAGGAAACTCCAGGACAGAAAAAGATGGGGAACTGAAGTTGTCACCCTGGGACAGCCTTGTCTACAGTCCTCTTTCAAGGGTAACTGGAGTTAGCCCTGGAGCAGGCTCTCTCCAACCTCTGCCATGCTCTCAGTCCTCCTCATAAGTACCTCTTACAGATAAAGGCAGAGCAATCAATAATGAATATGCCAAACTACGTGGGATAAAGAATCCTGGACAAAATGGAGTTTTCTATCGGTCCCAATGTCCAAAAATTCATGCTTGGAATTTCTCAAGAGATCAGTTCTTATGCAATACAGTGCTGATGCACCTACTGAATTCTCATTGTGTCATTGAATGTCATAAGTAGAGGAAATGCAGAATGGGTACATGAAGGTTGGGAAAAGAAATTACCACTCCTCTTAATCATCTTTCTGGCTTTGCTGATTCCCAGTGAAGTCTCATCTCTCCCTTCATTCTAAAACTCTTGAAAGCAAGCTCTAAGTAAAAAATACTAAAGACCTGCTTTGTTTGAAGTAAGAATAATAACAATAAAACAATGATGTATGTATATGGCAGATGTTGTAGAGACAGTATTCTAATCTTTTCACCAGTTCAATGAAGGGGCAATATTATCCATTCCATTTAGAGATGAGATAAACATCACACATAAGTTTCAACCATGGAGTTCCATGGCTGTGATAGGTAGAATAATCCCCTCCACTGAGTAATCATATCTACATACTAATCCCTGGAACCTATGAATATGTTACCTTACATTGCAAAAGGGATTTTGTAGATGTGTTAAGGGCAAAAACGTTTACATGAGGGAGGTGACTCAAATGGTAAAGAATCTTCCTGCAACGTGGAAGACCTGGGCTCGATCCCTGAGTCAGGAAGATCCCCTGGAGAAGGAAATGGCAACCCACACCAGTATTCTTGCCTAGAGAATTCCATGGACAGAGGAACCTGGCGGGATATAGTCCACGGTGTTACAGACTTGGGCATGATTGAGTGACTAACAACAATATCTAAACTGTCTGGTTCAACCTAATCACAGGTATTCCAAAAATCAGAGAATCTTTCCCAGGTGGGTCAGAGAAAGCTGTGACAATGAAAGGAGAGTTAGAGAGATGACAACATGAGAAGGGTTCAACACCCTGAATTTATGGCAGTTTCTGAGATAAAAGGGGTCACATGCCAGGATTGGAAAGAGATTTTCACAAGCTTGGAATATCCCTCAGCTTCCAGTCAGTGATAAAATGGGGACCTCAGTTAGACACCACAAGGAACTGAATTCTGTCAACAATCTGGATGAGCAGGAAATAAGTCTCCCCCCTCCCCCGAGCTTCCAGAAAGGAACACAGCCTGCCAATACCTTGACTTTTGTCCTATGAACCTGTAGTTGACAAAGCCGCAAGATAATAAATTTGTGTAGTTTTAGGCCACTAAGTCTGTGGAAGTTTGTTAAAGCAGCAATTGGAAATTAATACAGACATTATATCTTGTTTGGATAGTCACAAAAGCCTTTTAAGTTGACTGATCTATCTGCTTCCATCCTTAGCCTCCCTCCAGTGTATTCTCAACACAGAAATCTGAGCGATTTTTTTTAAAGATCATATCAGACTATGTCAATTTTCGGCACAAAATGTCCAATGACTTCTCAGGCTGACCAGAATAAAAGCCAAAGTTATTACAATGGTCTCTAAGGTGACAATCTTATTGTCTTTTTCTGATCCTTACTCCTACTACTCTCAGTCTTTCTTACTCCACTCCAGTCACACTGTCTCCATTGCTGGTCCTGAATATGCAGACCTGGGCCCCCATCTAAGTGCATCTGTATTATCCAGTCTCTGCCTAAGACAGTCTTCCCTTAGATACCTACATGGCTTTCTTATTCTTCAGTTTCTGCTCAACTCTTTCTTAGGCTTTCCAGGCTTCACAGATGAATTCTACCAAAAATTTAGAGAAGCACTAACACCTATCCTATTCAAACTCTTCCAGGAAATTGCAGAGGAAGGTAAACTTCCTAAATCATTCTATGAGGCCACCAGCACCCTAATACCAAAACCAGACAAAGATGCCACGAAAAAAAAAAAAAAAAACTACAGGCCAATATCACTGATGAACATAGATGCAAAAATCCTCAACAAAATTCTAGCAAACATAATCCAACAACATATTAAAAAGATCATACATCAAGACCAAGTGGGCTTAATCCCAGGGATGCAAGGATTCTTCTATATTCACAAATCAAACAATGTGATACATCACATTAACAAATTGAAAGATAAAATCCATATGATTATCTCAATAGATGCAGAGAAAGCCTTTGACAAAATTCAACACCCATTTATGAAAAGAACTCTCCAAAAAGCAGGCATAAAAGGAACGTACTTCAACATAATAAAAGCCGTCTATGATAAACCCACAGCAAACATTATCTTCAATGGTGAAGAATTGAAAGCATTTCTACTAAAGTCAGGAACAAGACAATGGTGTCCACTTTCACCACTATATATATATATATATATATATATATATATATATATAGTTTTGGAAGTTTTAGCCACAGCAATCCAAGGAGGAAAATGAATAAAAGGAATCTAGATTGAAAAAGAAGGAAAACTCTCACTGTTGGCAGATGACATGATCTTCTGCATTGAAAACCCTAAAGACACCACCAGAAAATTATTAGAGCTAATCAACAAATATAGTAAAGTTGTAGGATATAAAATTAGTCCATAGAAATCCCTTGCATTCCTATACACTAACAATGAGAAAACAGAAAGAGAAATTAAGGAAACAATTTCATTCACCATTGCGATGAAAAGAATAAAATACTTAGGAATAAATCTACCTAAAGAAACAAAAGACCTATATATAGAAAACTATAAAACACTAATGAAAGAAATCAAAGATGACACAAATAAATGGAGAAATATACCATGTTCATGGATTGGAAGAATCAATATACTGGAAAATAAGTATACTACCTAAAGCAATCTATAGATTTAATGCAATCCCTATCAAGCTACCAACAGTATTTTTCACAGAACTAGAACAAATAATTTCACAATTTGTATGGAAATACAAAAAAACCTCAAATAGCCAAAGCTATCTTGAGAAAGAAGAATGGAACTGGAGAAATCACCCTGCCTGACTTATGACTATACTACAAAGCTATAGTCATCAAGACAGTACTGACACAAAGAGAGAAATATAGATCAATAGAACAAAACAGAAAGCCCAGAGATAAATCCACACACCTATGGACAAGGCAAGAATATACAGTGGAGAAAAAGACAATCTTTTTAACAAGTGGTGTGGGGAAAACTGGTCAATCACTTGTAGAAGAATGAAACTAGAACACTTTCTAACACCATACACAAAAATAAACTCAAAATGGATTAAAGATCTAAACATAAGACCAGAAACTACAAAACTCTTAGAGGAAAACATAGGCAAAACATTCTCTGACATAAATCACAGCAAGATCCTCTATGACCCACCTCCCAGAGTAATGGAAATAAAAACTAAAATAAACAAATGGGGCCTAACAAAATTTAAAAGCTTTTACACAACGAAGGAAACTATAAACAAGGTGAAAAGACAGCCTTCAGAATGGGAGAAAATAATAGCAAATGAAGCAACTGACAAAGAATTAATCTCCAAAATATACAAGCAGCTCATGCAGCTTAATACCAGAAAAATAAATGACCTGATCCAAAAATAGGCCAAAGAACTAAACAGACATTTCTCCAAAGAAGACAATAAACACATGAAATGATGCTCAACATCACTCGATCAGAGAAATGCAAATGAAAACCACAATGAGGTACCATTTCACGCCAGTCAGAATGGCTGCTATCCAAAAGTCTACAAGCAATAAATGCTGGAGAGGTTGTGGAAAAAAGGGAACCTTCTTACACTGTTGGTGGGAATGCAAACTAGTACAACCACTATGGAGAACAGTGTGGAGATTCCTTAAAAAACTGGAAATAGAACTGCCATATGACCCAGCTGGGCATACACACCGAGGAAACCAGAATTGAAAGAAACACATGTACCCCAATGTTCACTGCAGCATTGTTTACAATAGCTAGGACATGGAAGTAGCCTAGCTGTCCATTTGCAGATGAATGGATAAGAAAGTTGTAGTACATATACTCAATGGAATATTACACAGTTATTTAAAAGAATGGATTTGAATCAGTTCTAATGAGGTGGATGAAACTGGAACCTATTATACAGAGTGAAGTAAGTCAGAAAGAGAAACACTAACACAGTATATTAACACATATATATGAAATTTAGAAAGATGGTAACGATGACCCTATATGCAAGACAGCAAAAGAGACACAGATATAAAGAACAGACTTTTGGACTCTGTGGGAGCAGTCAAGGGTGGGATGATTTGAGACAATAGAATTGAAACATGTATATTACCATGTGTGAAATAAATGACCCATCCAAGTTCGATGCATGAAACAGGGCACTCAAAGCCGATGGACTGGGACAAGTCAGAGGGATGGGATGGGGAGGGATGTGGGAGGTGGGTTTGAGATAGGGGACACATGTACACCCGTGGTTGATTCATGTCAATGTATGGCAAAAACCACCACAATATTTTAAAGTTATTAGTCTGCAATTAAAAATATAAATTAATTTTAAAAATAAAATTACAACACCTTTTCAGTACTATCTTATTTTATTTTTTCTCAATAGCACCTTTTGTTTTCAAATACAGTCCTTATTTTTCTTATGTCTTCCTGTACTAGAATTTGAGCCCAATGGTAAGGGGGTATATTATATACTTGGTTAAATATGTGATATATTTTGGCTACTGATATATCCTCAACACCTAGTCTGGTGCCTAGAAGGCCCTCAATAAATATTTGTTGAATAGGTGAATAGATAAATGTGTGAATAAATAAATAAGCAAATAAATGAATTAATGGAAAGAACTCAGAGCTTCTGGGTGAATCATAGAAATCAGAATTTAGTGGCATAATGCTGGTGGGTCCTGCCAGCCCACTACTGGGGGCGTCCACAGTCTCTGCTCATATCAATGTTTATACACACACTCTTCAGACTCTTCCAATATTTGCATATCTGTATCTCCCGTGGGAAAAAATGTTCCTGATGAATTATTTCCAAATCCCATTTTTTTTAAGCAACATCTGTTATCACGATAATTTTGAATAAAGGGGAAAAAATCACATCATGGCTATGGAAGACAAGTATAAGGTAGAGTGGTTAAGAATATAGTCATCAGTTTAGTTCAGTTCAGCCACTCAGTCATGTCCGACTCTCCGCGACCCCAAGAATCACAGCACGCCAGGCCTGCCTGTCCATCAACAACTCCCGGAGTTCACTCAAACTCATGCCCATCAAGTCAGTGATGCCATCCAGCCATCTCATTCTCTGTCGTCCCCTTCTCCTTCCGCCCCCAACCTTTCCCAGCATCAGAGTCTTTTCCAGTGAGTCAACTCGTCGCATGAGGTGGCCAAAGTATTGCAGTTTCAGCTTTAGCATCAGTCCTTCCAATGAACACCCAGGATCGATCTCCTTTAGAATGGACTGGTTGGATCTCCTTGCAGTATAAGGGACTCTCAAGAGTCTTCTCCAATACCACAGTACAAAAGCATCAATTCTTCGGCGATCAGCTTTCTTCACAGTCCAACTCTCACATCCATACATGACCACGGGAAAAACCATAGCCTTGACTAGACGGACCTTGGTTGGCAAAGTAATGTCTCTGCTTTTTAATATACTATCAAGGTTGGTCATAACTTTCCTTCCAAGGAGCAAGCGTCTTTTAAGTTCATGGCTGCAATCAGCATCTGCAGTGATTTTGGAGCCCAAAAAAATAAAGTCTGACACTGTTTCCACTGTTTTTCCATCTATTTCCCATGAAGTGATGGGACCAGATGTCATGATCTTTGTTTTCTGAATGTTGAGCTTCAAGCCAACCTTTTCACTCTCCTCTTTCACTTTTATCAAGAGGCTTTTTAGTTCCTCTTCACTTTCTGCCATAAGGGTAGTGTCATCTGCATATTTGAGGTTATTGATATTTATCCCAGCAATCTTGATTCCAGCTTGAAATGGTATGGACCTAACAGAAGCAGAAGATATTAAGAAGAGGTGGCAAGAATACACAGAAGAACTGTACAAAAAAGGTCTTCACGACCAAGATAGTCATGATAACATGATCACTGACCTAGAGCAAGACATCTTGGAATGTGAAGTCAAGTGGGCCATAGAAAGCATCACTACAAACAAAGCTAGTGGAGGTGGTGGAATTCCAGTTGAGCTATTTCAAATCTTGAAAGATGATGCTGTGAAATCGCTGCACTCAATATGCCAGCAAATTTGGAAAACTCAGTAGTGGCCACAGGACTGGAAAAGTTCAGTCTTCATTCCAATCCCAAAGAAAGACAATGACAAAGAATGCTCAAACTACCGCACAATTGCACTCATCTCACACGCTAGTAAAGCCATGCTCAAAATTCTCCAAGCCAGGCTTCAGCAATATGTGAACCGTGAACTCCCAGATGTTCAAGCAGGTTTTAGAAAAGGCAGAGGCACCAGAGATCAAATTGCCAACATCCGCTGGATCATGGAGAAAGCAAGAGAGTTCCAGAAAACCATCTATTTCTGCTTCATTGACTATGCCAAAGCCTTTGACTGTGTGGATCACAATAAACTGTGGAAAATTCTGAAAGAGATGGGAATACCAGACCACCTGACCTGCCTCTTGAGAAACCTGTATGCAGGTCAGGAAGCAACAGTCAGAACTGGACATGGAACAACAGACTGGTTCCAAATAGGAAAAGGAGTATGTCAAGGCTGTATATTATCACCTTGCTTATTTAACTTATATGCAGAGTACATCATGCGGAATGCTGGGCTGGAAGAAGCACAAGCTGGAATCAAGATTGCTGGGAGAAATATCAATAACCTCAGATATGCAGATGACACTACTCTTATGGCAGAAAGTGAAGAGGAACTAAAAAACCTCTTGATGAAAGAATATAGTCATACCATAATTTAAATTCTGTTTCTACCACTTACTAGTTACAAGATATTAGGCAAGGTTCTGTGGGCGTCCCTGGTGTCTCAGTGGTAAATAATCTGCCTGAAATGCAGAAGACCTGGGTTCGATCCCTGGTTGGGAAGATCCCCTGGAGGAGGGCATGGCAACCCACTCCAGTAATCTTGCCTGGAGAATCCCATGGACAGAGGAGCCTAACAGGCTACAGTCCATAGCGTCACACAGAGTCAGAAGCAACTAAGCAGCAGCTCCAGCAGCAGCAGCAGCAAGGTCTATATTTAGTCACTGCTAACCTCAGTTTCATCATGTGTTATTAATAATACTTAAGTCACAGTGTTATAGAGGGAACTCAATAAGTTAATTAAAGCATTTAGTGTAGTCCCAGCACATAGTAGTTATACCATACTTGGTAATCATGACTGTGAGCACAAGGATATTTCTCATTCTTGACCAACTCCAGGTCCTGTTACCTTCAGTGCAAATCATGAGCTCTGCCTTGGAGCAGACCTACAGTCTGACATAAACACCTGCATCCTCTGACCACCATTATGCCCTCTCTCCCCTCAATCCTAAACTTAAAGCTGCTCATTGTTTCCCTTAGAAGTGTGGAGGCAGACCTGGGCCTGAAACTCTACCGTGTCCTGGAGGAAACTTGATCAGCGAATCCCATAGAGATACAGATGAGAGGGTGGGTGGTAGGATCTTACATCCCAAGTTGTAATTTTATATTTCCTTCTCTTCTCCGTTTTACCCACTTGTGCAGGGACCCAAGAAGCCAGGAGATTCCTTTATTAAATTCTTAGAGAGAGCCTTACTAGAATTAAAGGAACACATCACAGAGCAGAGAATGTTAGAGTCAAAGACCATGCCACAGTATCAACTAAACTACCCCTTCTTCCCATGGGTGAAGCAATTTCACAACCATTCATGGAGGAAACAGGACTCTAACCCAGATCACAGTTCTTCTGGTAGGAGTTCTTCTTGGATACTTCCAGGGTAGCAAACGGAAAGAGACCTCATTCATTTCTACATTTCCCAGAGCTGTATTAACTGACCTTACCTTACACTGTTCTTTTTCTATTACATTGGAACAGGAGTCAAGGCATAGTAGCATTTTATTTTTCATAATAGAACTTTAGACCCAAGGTACTGTGTTATCTTCTCTGAATTAAGTTCCAGCTGTTGTGTCAGACAGATTCCACTTTTAAAAATGAGAGGCTTGAATTTAATCAATTGATTTTTTCCAACTCACTAGAAAATTTTCCTTCTTATTAAAACGTTCTCTTTAGTATTTAAAGGTAAACCAGACCGTTGAACAGGACAGAAGAAGGTGAATGACTCAGTATTATCTACCATGACTGTTTAGACAACAATTCAAAAATATCTTGCTTATTGCTGAAAACAGTGTTGTGTTAGTAGAGTGCAAAGGATAGGATTTACACACACACACACACACACACCCCATGAGTTAAGCTAACACAGCAAGCCCTCTGTAGCATTTCTGGATGAGGCAATATCTTTAAAGTTTTCAGCAGTTAAAGTTTCAGCAGACCCTGAAGAGTCTAAAAGCAGGGCTCAACCTCCAGAAGACTTCACAGTAGAATTTAAGAGGCTGACTCTAAAAACTCTGTTAATGCATGAAAATGGTTATAATCCCCATTCTGTTAAAATAAATGTTTCCAAATAACCATCACAGAATGAAGTAGCAGGCTTCCATCAGTAGAAAATACTTACTTTCTTAGCTTCCACTTTCTCCAAGAAAGCAAGGAATATTTTTCCAAAGAGACAATCTTTTCAGCATCTATGCCTAGCAGTTTTGCAACTCTGTTTTCTAACTCTGTATTTGGTGGAGTAATAAATTAAGATATATAAGATAGTGTTTTTTTAAACTGACTTCACTTTATAGAAATAGCTAATTGATCATGCCCATGACTGTCCTGTTTACAAATAGCACACTGTAATTCATTCCTACTCAATCTACTTTTCAAAGCATAAAGGCCTGGAAAGCTATGCAAAAGGGCATTGAATTTATCCCATTAGTAATGAAGTTAGCAAAAGTTTTTGAAAAATAAAGTTTCTTTCAGTTCAGTTCGGTCACTCAGTCGTGTCCGACTCTTTGCGACCCCATGAACCACCTCACGCCAGGCCTCCCTGTCCATCACCAATTCCCGGAGTCTACCCAAACCCAAGTCCATTAAATTGGTGATGCCATCCAACCATCTCATCCTCTGCCATCCCCTTCTCCTCCTGACCTCAATCTTTCCCAGCATCAGGAGCTTTTTAAATTAGTCAGCTCTTCACATCAGGTGGCCAAAGTATTGGAGTTTCAGCTTCAACATCAGTCCTTCCAGTGAACACCCAGGACTGATCTCCTTTAGGATGGACTGGTTTGATCTCCTTGTAGTCCAAGGGATGCTCAAGAGTCTTCTCCAACACCATAGTTTCTTTGGAGTAGAGCAAAAATGCACGAGACTTGAAATCTGAAGATATGGCTGAAATACTAGCTTTGTCATCTATAATCCTCAGCTTAGATATCTGGGAATATCTTCATAGGATTATTCTGAGAGTCACATTAAGCAATATATGTCATAGACTGTAAATTGATATGGAAATACTTGTTGCATAGCATAAGTATATTGGTTATCTGAAATGCCCACGAAGAAAAATGCATCTTTTTTCCTTGTCTTAAATTTTTTTCTTAATTTAGTGCACATGGAGGGTTAAAAATTAGTTGGCACTTGTAATTATGAAATATGGTCAAATAGTACTTAATAATCCCAAATATTTTCAGTAAAAACATATCCGTGAATGAGTAAAATATCCTAAGTTTTCTGGAACTTTGTTAGAGAAATTCTACAAGTTCTTAAATTCAGTTTTTCGGTAGAGAGAGTTTTCATAGCTCAGTTGACAAAGGATGACTTTGAATGGGAATGAAAACCTTAATCTTATTTTGAAAACATCAATTGTCTAATTATTATGGGCTCTGTATGTTCTTTTTCAATAACTGTGGCAAAGAGAATTTCATAGTCAACGCCTTCTGCAAATATGCTTTTGTGGTAGAGAGAACAAATACATTTTGCAAAGGAAAATAACCAGATTTAGAGAATTAGACTGATTTGTTGACTCACTGGCTGAATTAAATAATTTCCCCCTCAGACAGTTGGCAGAGTGAAAAATCAAGCCCTTCAACTTCATGGCTGCCTCTGTTTGCTTTTACTTGGTTTGTTTTCTCTTAGGTCCCAAAAGGCAAAATAGCAGTGTTTTGCTACCTGATGACAGTTATAAGTGACAAACTTCTTAAAGTTTTAAATCTATAAACATAGAAGAAGTCAGGATTCTGTCTGTCTATGGCTAGTATACTAAATGAATACTTTCTTTACTGTCTTTCCCATGGTTATAGACAACCCAATTAAAAACAACAACTTCTATAGTAGACTGCACTCAACTGTGGACTTCCCTGGTAGCACAGATGGTAAAGAATCTGCCTGTAACGCAGGAGACCAGGGTTTGATCTTTGCTTGGAAAGATCCCCTGGAGAAGGGAATGGCTACCCACTCCAGTATTCTTGCCTGGAGAATTCCATGAACAGAGGAGCCTGGTGGGCTACAGTCCATGGGGTCACAAAGAGTCAGAAATGACTGAGTGACTAACACACACAGACTCTACTGAAGAAAAGAAATGATGCAAAAGTAAAGAATACCATAATTGGGCCCAACTTATTTGCAATGACATTTAGAGGTTTTATAAAATAATCATACACTTAGTTGTAATTAATAATTAATTAGTCTTTCAAGAAAGTTATTTGCCTCATTTAGTAAACATTTATAGTACTTCAGTTATAAGCCAGGCATGGTGCTAAGTGATAGGGAGCAACTAAAGATATTCCCAGCTCTAGTAGAGCCGTTCATTTCAATGAGGAAATAGACATTAATCCACTGATTATACTGATGTGAATACATAATTACAAATGGAGAAAAAAATGTTATGAAAGAAAAGGGTGTGAGCCTCTTAAGTTACAAAGAAAACTGTTACAGACTGAGAGTTCAGAGAGGGTGGGCTTTCTTTAGGAGGCAAAGCTGAAAGAAGGGACTTCCCTGGGGTGCAGGGGATAAGATTCTGCCTGCCAATACAGGGGACACAGGTTCAATCCCTGCTCCAGGAGGATTTCACATGCTGCAGAGCAACCAAGCTGCAATGACTGAGCCATGTGCTACAAGTACTGAAACCTGTGCACCCTAAAGCCTGTGCTCCAAAGCAAAAGAAGTTCACTGCAATGAGAAGGCCAAGTAACACAATGAAGAGTAGCCCCCACTAGCCACAACTAGAGAAAGCATACACAGAGCAATAAAGATCCAACGCAGCCAAAAATAAAATGAAAATAAAATTTTAAAAAGTAAAATAAAAGTTGAAGGAAGTGGTAAGAACTCATTAAGTGAAGGAGGACTACAAACTCCAACTAAGGAGATGGTGTGTGCAAAGACTCTTCATTGAGGGACTTCCCCAGAGGTAGAGTGGCTAAGACTCCATGCTCCCAATGCAGGAGGCCTGGGTTCGATCCCTGGTCAGGGAACTAGACCCCACATGCCATAGCTAAGGATCCCACATGCAACTAAACGATACTGCTTGCCACAACGAAGATCGAAGATCTCAGGTGCTGCAACACCCAGTGTAGCCAAATTATTAAAGAAAAAAAAAACCTTTGGGAAGAGAGAGAAGAATTTGAGAAGCTTAAAGAAGCCCAGTTTGGTGGCCATGAGTTACTCTGTGGGTTACCAAGAGTAATAAGCCTCTGGGAAGGACACTGATGAAAGATGATACCGGAGCACTAAGCAGGAAAAAGTGATGCGGTGTCATATAGACCATGTCAAAGATATTGGTTTTTGAGAATCCCAGGGACGGGGGAGCCTGGTGGGCTTCCGTCTATGGGGTCACACAGAGTCCGACACGACTGAAGTGACTTAGCAGCAGCAGCAGGAGATATTTGTTTATGTTTTCAGTAAATACAATGCTTCCTATTGCCAGTCTTCTAGACACTCAGGATAGAGTAATAAATTTAAAAAATACATGATCACATTTGTGTTTATCCTGTTTTCAGGATAAAATATGAATCGAGGGGGGTGTTCAGCATTGATGTCTGGAGACTAATTTGTAAGTTTCTGTATCAGTTCAAATGAAATATGACAAATGTTTGGCTTGTGACAGTGGGTGGTGGAGAGAAGTGGACACAACTATGACATGTCAAGAGGTACAATCAACAGGACTTGGTGATAAATAAGAAGCTGGCTTGAGAAAAGAGAGATAGCATCTCTACCTTGGTGCTTCTTCCTTGAGACACTATATTGATAAAGGCAAATTTTACTGAAATAGGAAAGTCTGGAAGAGAAAGAGTTACATCTACTTTTCTTTATTGGAAGATAGTGAGGAGTGACCATAAACTCAGGCTGATAAGTTTAGTCTTGGACATATTGACCATGAGGTGATATTCAAGTGGAAATACAACTTTGGAATTCAACAAAGAGGTCTTGGCTAGATAAATTTAAGAAAACATTAGGGGTTGAACTTGAAATCACCAGATTATAAACTTGATGAAAGGAGGGTATACATCTATTTTTGCTCACAATTGGAATTTTAGAAGAATGTATCTGACACATACTAGGTGCTCAATAAGTATTTGTTAAATGATGACTATTCAACAGATGAACCTAGAAATCTTAAAATTTCTTATATAAGCTTACAAAAGCATGCTTGTTGGGATTCCTCTAGAAATAGTATAGTACATTTTGCCTCTCCTGTGCCAAAAACGGTGAGCAAAATATCAACATAATTAATTTATGAAAGTAACAAATCCTTATCTATAAATAAATCTGGTAAAAATATATACACCTGAATGTAGAAAACCAGGTGGCGAACACTACATGTTTGTGGATATTTCAATAAAAATCCCAACAGTTGGGGAGAAAAAGATGGTGGAAGAATAGGTGGACATGGAGTACATCTCTCTCCATGACTACATCAGGATTACACCTTCAGGCACAGAAGTGCATGCAGAACACCAGCTAAGAGCAGACAGGAGGACCTGACCAGTGGAAAAGAATATGTAGAACCACACAAAACTCAGTAGGATGAAGAAACTGGGGCAGGGTGGAGGGGACAGGAGTGTTAGTAAGACTGGACCTACCCTTCACGGGTGGGGGAACTGAAGCAGGGGTCCGAACCCCACAGTGGGGCAATTGTCTGAGTCAGAGGAGAAACACTTAAGGCTGAGAGTGAAACAGCTGCCCTATGGCAGCCTAAATGGAATGAGAATCAGACAGTCCTTGCTGCAGCCATACATATGCCAGGCAGGAATGCCAGTCTCCTGGAAGGGGCAGTGGCTGGGAGTTGGAGTCTAGGGATTGTGGGCCAATCCAGGTGCGAGGGCTGCTGTTGACTGTGGAGGGACAGATTGAGGGGATGGAAGGGAGCAGATCATGGTGGGAAATGCCTGTGGAGGAAAGCAAGACAGGCATGGAAGCAAGGCGATACTCCTGAGTCACACGTAGGGGTGGAGCCAACACCATAGCTTCTCTCTTTTCACATGCCAGCATCAGCAGCTGAACAATAGAGAGGCTGGCCCATCAAACACCTGATGCACTGCACTACAGAGTAGGACCCCACCCAGGGTGCTCCTTTAAGTGACTGATGCACCAATCTACAGGGTAGGACCCCAGTCAGGGGGGCCTCTCTATATACCTGATGTGCAGACCAACAGAGAAGGATCTCAGGCAAGGGATCCTTCTAAGTGCCTGAATGGGCAGAGCTACGGAGAAAGACTGGCCAAAGAAGCTTTCTGATTGCCAGCTACAAGAGGCTCAAAAAACAAATCTCTGATAGGGCCATAACTCCTGCCACGGAGGCAGCTTGTGTCCCTGAACACTTGGCGCTGCCAGGGTCCCTGCAAGCCAAGCAACTGCACCACCTTCACGCTCAACTCTCACTGGGGCAGAGCTGCCACACCAAAAAATTAAAAAAAGCTTGTGTTTATGCGCGCAGGGTCACTTCGGTCCTGTCTGACTCTTCGTGACCCTATAGACTGTGGCCTGCCAGGCTTCTCTGTCAGAGAGGGGGTTCTCCAGGCAAGAATACTGGAATGTATTGGCTGATACTGGTTGCTATACCCTTCTAGAGCACTTATTTCCTGCTGCCCTAGCCGCCAACACCCCTGAGTACCTGGTGCTCCCAGAACCCCAGCGACCCAAGCAGATGCACCACCTCCGCACCTGGCCCTCACAAGGGCAAATACAAGCCCTACAGGGCAGACTTAGGTGCTAAATCCTAATGGACGACCCACAGGTAGAGGTGGAAATAAAACCACAATTGAAACCCAGGGGCAGGGTGGCCTACGAAGAGGATCCAAAACCTTCCCACCAGCTGTACAAGCTGCAAATTAAATCCACTTGATCAGCTAGGCAGACTCTGTGTTTACAGAATATATAAAAGGTCATTGAGAGCTCCCACAAAAGAAAATGCACTATCTCTGATAGCTGTGGACATTGGAGGCAAGAACACACAGGAGTAGGACCAGATTAGAATTTGAGCAGCCTGCACAGTAGTTTCAGAGATCAGTACAGTATTGGAGGGCTTCCTAGCGAGGTGAGGTGGACTGTGATTCCCAGCGCGGGAAAGGACTCTGACAGCAGTGACTCAAGAAAAACATTTTTTATTCTTGTTTTTTAACTTGTTATGTAGATTCTTTTTGACTTTTTCTTTTTTTTTCCCTTTTCCCCTCCTCTGTTGTAGTTGTCAATGTTATTGTCACTAAGAAATCCAATTAAGCTTTTGAGGAATTTTTTTCTTTTTCCTCGGTCACATTTTTTATTGTTGTCATAAACCTCTGTCTCTATGTTGGGCTTTTACAGTTCTATGGAGTTTTCCTCTTTCTTTTTTCCTTTCTCTTTTTAAAATTTTAATTTTTAAATCTATTATTATTATTTTTACATTTATTCTTTGTCTGCTTTTCCTATTGTTCTTTCCCCCTTGCAGTTAATCTTCAACATATACAAATCTTTATCTACCTCTATTTAACTTTGCATATCTATTCTTTCTTTCTTTTCTTTCTCTCCTTACCTCTCAACATATTAGTTTGTTTTATTTTCATTGCTTTATTCCCCAACTGGCACCTTGCTTTAATCATGTTTTCCAGTTTGTGCTTTAATTAGTTTTGTTCTGGTAGATATAATTTTTGGTTTCTCTTGTTTGCCGGGTCAATCTATTATACTTAAATTTTGATTTAGCTTATGGATGTATATATATGTGTATATTCAGTCACACTTTCTATTGTTGTTATTGACCTCTGCCTCTACATTGGGCTTTTGCAATTCTGTGGAGTTTTCCCTTTTTCTCCCCTTTTGATTGTCTTCTTCTTTTTTTTCTATTTTATCTTTTTTATAACTTTACTTTTTAAACCTAGTATATTTTTCTTATATTTATTCCTTTGCTTGTCTTTCCTACTGTTCTTTTCCCCTTGCAGTTAATTTAACATATATAAATCTTCTTCATCTACCTGTATTTAAATTTGCATATCTATTCTTTCTTTCCTTTCCTCTCAACACATTTGTTAGTTTTGTTTTTGCTGCTTTATTTCCCACTTGGCACCTTGCTTTGATTTTGTTTTCCGGTTTGTACTTAAAGTAGTTTTCTTCTTAACTGGTAAAAATAATTTTTTATTTCCTTTGTTCACCAGATAAAGCTATTGTTCTTTATTTTTGTTGGACTGTTTTTACTTTGCTCATGGGTGTAAATGCATGTGTGTACAGTCCGTTATTTTAATTATTATTTGCCTGATCTTACAACTGACATTTGTCTGGGGTTCATCTTTGGTTTCTCGTTTTGGGATATTTTACTCTCACTTAATGCCATAACAAACCACTTGTGGAATCTTCACTCCTGAACAGAGATCAAGCCCTGACCCTTTAGAATGGAAGCACTGACTCCAAGACCCTAGACTACCAGAGAACTAACCCTAGGGAGTATCAAATAGTGAGAGCTCACACAAAGGAAACCACTTGAATATAAGACCCGGCATCACCCAACCACCAGTAGCACCCTGTGCAGGACACCTCATCTAAACAACAAACAGAACAAAAATACAAAGCCAATCATCAGCAGACAGGAGTACCACCTCACTCAACCTTGCCCATCACAGGAAAAACAAACAGACAAAAACTCAGCACAAATCTCAACCTATATGATGTTCACACAAACCACTGAGCCAACCTTAGGAGGGCAGAAGCCAAAAGGAAGAAAGAATTCAAACTTCTTCAAGGAAAGAATTCAACTTTCATTGAAGCCTGGGAAAACGAGACCACAAACACAATAACTTTAAAAAAATATGAAAAGGCAGAGAAATACTGCACGAATGAAGGAACAAACTAGAAACACAGAAGTCCAAATAAATGAAGAGGAAATAGGAAAATTACCTGGAAAAGAATTCAGAATAATGATTGTAAAGATGATCAAAAACCTTGAAAACAAAATGGAGAAAATGCAAGAATCAATTAACAAAGATCTAGAAGAATTGAAGAATAAGCATACATAGACAAACAACACAATTACTGAAATTAAAAATACTCTAGAAGGAATCAATAGCAGACTATTTGAAGCAGAAGAACGAATCAGTGAACTGGAGGGTAAAATAGTGAAAATAACTTCTGAAGAGCAGAATAAAGTAAAAAGAATGAAAAGAGCTGAGGATAGTCTCAAAGACCTCTGGGACCATATCAAACACACCAACATTTGAATTAAAGGGGTCCCAGAAAAAGAAGATAAAAAGAAAGTGTATGAGAAAATTTTTAAAGAGATTATAGTTGAAAATTTCCCCAACATGGAAAAGGACATAGCCAATCAAGTCCAAGAGGCACAAAGAGTTCCTTACAGGATAAACCCAAGAAGAAACATGCCAGGACACATACTAATCAAACTAACAAAGACTAAACACAAAGAAAGAATATTAAAAGAAACAAGGGAGAAGCAACAAGTAACATACAAGGGAACCCCATAGGCTTAACAGCTGATCTTTCACCAGAAATGCTGCAGGCCAGAAGGCAATGGCAGGATATATTTAAAGTGCTGAAAGGGAAAAATCTACAACCAAGATTACTGTACACAGCAAGGATCTCATTCAAAATTGATGAAGAAATAAAATGCTTTTTAGACAAGCAAAAGTTAAGAGAATTCAGTACCACCAAACCAGCTTTACAACAAATGTTAAGCTGACTTATATAGTCAAGAAATATGAGAAGAAAAAAGATCTACAAAATCAACCCCAAACAATTAGAAAATGGCAATAGGAACATTTATATCAATAATTATTTTAAATTTAAATGGATTAAATGCTCCAGTCAAAATACACAGACTGGCTGAATGGATAAAAAACCAAGACCCATACATATGCTATCTACAAGAAACCCACTTCAGACCTCAAGACACATACAGACTGAAAGTAAGAGAATGGAAAAATATATTCCATGCAAATGGCAAGTAAAGAAAGCTGGAGTAGCAATCCTCATATCAAACAAAATAGACCTTAAAATAAGGAGATTACAAGAGATAAGAAAGGACACTACATAGCGATCAATGGGTCAATCCAAGAGGAAGACATAACAATTGTAAATATCTATGCATCCAACATAGGAGCACCTCAACACATAGGACAAACAATACAGACATAAAAGGAAAAATTGACAGTAACACAATAATAGTAGGAGACTTTAACACCCCACTCACACCAATGGACAGATCATCAAAACAGAAAATTAATAAGGAAACACAAGTCTTAAATGATACATTAGATGAGACAGATCTCATTGATATCTTCAGTACATTTCATCCAAATGCAGAAAAATACACCTTCTTCTCAAGTGCACTTGTAACATTCTCCAAGATAGCACATCTTGGGTCACAAATCAAGCCTCAGTAAATTTAAGAAAATTGAAATTGTATCAAGCATCTTCTCTGACTACAATGCTATGAGACTAGATATCAATTACAAGAAAAAAACTGTAAGAAACACAAACACATGGAGAGTAAACAACATGTTTCTAAATAACCAACAGGTTACTGAAGAAATCAAAAGGGAAATAAAAAAATTTCTAGAAACAAATGACAATGAAAACACAACAACTCAAAACCTATTAGATGCAGCAAAAGCAGTTCTAAGAGGGAATTTTATAACAATACAATCCTACCTCAAGAAACAAGAAAAACATTGAATAGACAACATAATTTTACACCTAAAGCAACTGGAAAAAGAAAAAGAAAAAAAATTAGTAGAAGGAAGGAAATCATAAAGATCTGAGCAGAAATAAATGAAAAAGAAATGAAAGAAACAATTGTAAAGATTAATAAAACTAAAAACTGGTTCTTTGAGAAGAAAACAAAATTCACAAACCCTTAGCCAGACTCATCAAGAAAAAAAAGAAGAGAAGAATCAAATTAACAAAATTAGAAATGAAAAAGGAGAGGTTACAAAAGACAATTTAGAAATACAAAGGATTATGAGACTATTATGAACAACTATATGGCAATAAAATAAATAACCTGAAAGAAATGGATATATTCTTAGAAAATTTCAATCTTCCAAGACTTAACCAGGAAGATAGAAATTATGGACAACCCAATTACAAGCACTGAAATTGAAGTTGTGATCAAAAATCTCCCAAAATACAAAAGCCCAGGACCAGATGGCTTCACAAGAGAATTCTATCAAATAAATGCCTATCCTTCTAAAACTCTTTCAAAAAATTACAGAGGAAGAAACACTTCCAAACTCATTCTACAAGGCCACCATCACCCTGATACCAAAACCAGACAAAGACAACACAAAAAAGAAAACTACAGGCCAATATACTGATGAACATAGATGCAAAAATCCTCAACAAAATTTTAGCAAATAGAATTCAGCAACACATCAAAAAGTTTATACACCATGATAAAGTTGGGTTTATTCCAGGGATGCAAGGATTCTTCAATATATGGAAATCAATCAATGTGATACACCATATTAACAAATTGAAAGATAAAAACCATGTGATTATCTCAATAGATGCACAAAAAGCCTTTGACAAAATTCAGCACCTATTTATGATTAAAACTCTTCAAAAAATGGGCATAGAAGGAACCTACCTCAACATAGTATTGGCCATATATGACAAGCCCACAGCAAACATTATTCTCAATGGTGAAAACGTGAAAGCATTCCCCCTAAGATTAGGAACAAGACAAGGGTGTCCACTTTCACCACTATCACTCAACATAGTTCTGGAATTCCTAGCCTCAGCAATCAGAGAAAAAAAGAAATAAAAGGAATCCAGTTCAGAAAGTAAAGCTCTCACTGTTTGAAGATGACATGATACTGTACATAGAAAACCCTAAAGAAAGTATCAGAAAATTGCTGGAGATAATCAGTGAATTTAGCAAAGTTGCAGGATACAAAATCAATACACAGAAATCACTTGCATTTTTATATAGTAACAATGAAAAATCAGAAAGAGCAATGAAGGAATCAATCCCATTAACTGTTGCAACAAAAAGAATTAAATATCTAGGAATAAACTTACCAGATGGAAAAGCTGTATACAGTTAGCAAAAACAAGACCAGGAGCTGACTGTGGCTCAGATCATGAACTCCTTATTGCCAAATTCAGTAAATTGACTTAATTTAGAAGAAGGCAGGAAAAACCACTAGACCATTAAGATATGACCTAAATCAAATCCCTTATGATTATACAGTGGAAGTGAGGAATAGATTTAAGGGATTAGATCTGATAGATAGAGTGCCTGATGAACTCTGGACGGAGGTTCATGACATTGTACAGGAGATAGGGACCAAGACCATCCCCATGGAAAAGAAATGCAAAAAAGCAAAATGGCTGTCTGAGGAGGCCTTACAAATAGCTGTGAAAAGAAGAGAGGAGAAAAGCAAAGGAGAAAAGGAAAGATATAAGCATCTGAATGCAGAGTTCCAAAGAATAGCAAGGAGAGATAAGAAAGCCTTCCTCAGTGATCAATGCAAAGAAATAGAGGAAAACAATAGAATAGGAAAAACAAGAGATCTCTTCAAGAAACTTAGAGATATCAAGGGAACATTTCATGCAAAGAAGGGCTCGATAAAGGACAGAAATGGTGTGGACCTAACAGAAGCAGAAGATATTAAGAAGAGGTGGCAAGAATACACAGAAGAACTGTACAAAAAGATCTTCATGACCAAGATAGTCACGATAACGTGATCACTGACCTAGAGCCAGACATCTTGGAATGTGAAGTCAAGTGGGCCATAGAAAGCATCACTACAAACAAAGCTAGTGGAGGTGATGGAATTCCAGTTGAGCTATTTCAAATCTTGAAAGATGATGCTGTGAAAGTGCTGCACTCAATATGCCAGCAAATTTGGAAAACACAGCAGTGGCCACAGGACTGAAAAAGGTCAGTCTTCATTCCAATCCCAAAGAAAGGCAATGACAAAGAATGCTCAAACTACCTCACAATTGCACTCATCTCACATGCTAGTAAAGTCATGCTCAAAATTCTCCAAGCCAGGCTTCAGCAATATGTGAACCGTGAACTCCCAAATGTTCAAGCAGGTTTTAGAAAAGACAGAGGCACCAGAGGTCAAATTGCCAACATCTGCTGGATCATGGAGAAAGCAAGAGAGTTCCAGAAAACCATCTATTTCTGCTTCATTGACTATGCCAAAGCCTTTGACTGTGTCGATCACAATAAACTGTGGAACATTCTGAAAGAGATGGGAATACCAGACCACCTGACCTGCCTCTTGAGAAACCTGTACGCAAGTCAGGAAGCAGCAGTCAGAACTTGACATGGAACAACAGACTGGTTCCAAATAGGAAAAGGAGTACGTCAAGGCTGTATATTGTCCCCTTGCTTGTTTAACTGATATGCAGAGTACATCATGAGGAACGCTGGGCTGGAAGAAGCACAAGCTGGAATCAAGATTGCTGGGAGAAATATCAATAATCTCAGATATGCAGATGACACTACCCTTATGGCAGAAAGTGAAGAGGAACTCAAAAGCCTCTTGATGAAAGTGAAAGAGGAGAGTGAAAAGGTTGGCTTGAAGCTCAACATTCAGAAAACAAAGATCATGGCATCTGGTCCCATCACTTCATGGGAAATAGATGGAAAAAAGTGGAAACAGTGTCAGACTTTATTTTGGGGGGCTCCAAAATCACAGCAGATGCTGACTGCAGCCATGAAATTAAAAGACACTTACTCCTTGGAAGGAAAGTTATGACCAACCTTGATAGTATATTAAAAAGCAGAGACATTACTTTGCCAACAAAGGTCCGTCTAGTCAAGGCTATGGTTTTTCCCGTAGTCATGTATGGATGTGAGAGTTGGACTGTGACGAAAGCTGATCGCCAAAGAATTGATGCTTTTGAACTGTGGTGTTGGAGAAGACTCAGAATTGATGCTTTTGAACTGTGGTGTTGGAGAAGACTCTTGAGAGTCCTTTGCACTGCAAGGAGATCCAACCAGTCCATTCTAAAGGGGATCAACCCTGGGTGTTCATTGGAAGGACTGATGCTAAAGCTGAAACTGCAATACTTTGGCCACCTCATGCGACGAGTTGACTCACTGGAAAAGACTCTGATGCTGGGAAAGGTTGGGGGCGGGAGGAGAAGGGGACGATGGAGAATGAGATGGCTGGATGGCATCACCGACTCTGTGGACATGAGTTTGAGTGAACTCTGGGAGTTGGTGATGGACAGGGAGGCCTGGCGTGCTGTGATTCATGGGGTCGCGGATAGTCGGACACGACTGAGCGACTGAACTGCACTGAAGGAGATAAAAGAACTGTACACAGAAAATTATAAGACACTAATGAAAGAAACCAAAGATGGCATAAACAGATGGAGAGATATTCCTTGTTCCTCGGTAGGAAAAATCAATATTGTGAAAATGACTATACTACCAAACACAATCTACAGATTTAATGCAATCCCTGTCAAATTACCAATGGCATTTTTAACAGAGCTAGAACAAAAAAATTCACAGTTCATATGGAAACACAAAGCCCAAATAGCCAAAGCAGTCTTAAGAAAGAAGTATGCAGCTGGAGGAATCAAGCTTCCTGACTTCAGTTTATACTACAAAGCTACAGTTATCAAGACTGTATGGCACTGCCACATAAACAGAAATATAGACCAATGGAACAAGATAAAAAGCCCAGAAATAAACCCATGCACCTACAGGTCCCTTATTTTTGACAAAGGAGGCAATAATATACAATGGGGCAAGGACAGCCTCTTCAATAAATGGTGCTGTGAAAACTGGACAGCTATGTGTAAAAGGCAAGTATACTGAAGTGGTTTGCCACTCCCTTTTCCAGTGGACCACTTTCAGCTGTGGTCCATATGATCAGATCGGCTAGTTTCCTGTGATTATGATTTCAGTTTGTCTGCCCTCTGATGCCCCCTAGCAATACCTACCGTCTTATTTGGGTTTCTCTTACCTTGATCGTGGAAAATCTCTTCACAGCCGCTCCAGCAAAGTGCAGCCGCTGTATACTTGCCTTGAGAACCCCATGAGCAGTATCAAAAGGCAAAATGATAGGATACTGAATGAGGAATTCCCCAGGTCGGTAGGTGCCCAGTATGCTACTGGAGCTCAGTGGAGAAATAACTATAGCAGGAATAAAGGGATAGAGCAAAAGCAAAACCAATACCCAGTTGTGGATGCGACCAGTGATAGAAGCAAGGTCCGGTGCTGTAAAGAGCAATATTGCAGGGGAACCTGGAATGTTAGGTCCATGAATCAAGGCAAATTGGAAGTGATCAAACAGGAGATGGCAAGAGTGAACATAGACATTCTTGGAATCAGTGAATTAAAATGGACTGGAATGGGTGAATTTAATTCGGATGACCATTATATCTACTACTGTGGGCAGGAATCCCTTAGAAGAAATGGAGTAGCCATCATGGTCAACAAAAGACTCCGAAATGCAGTACTTGGATGCAATCTTAAAAATGACAGAATGATTTCTGTTCGTTTCCAAGGCAAACCATTCAATATTACAGTAATCCAGGCCTATGCCCCAACCAGTAACGCTGAAGAAGCCGAAGTTAATCGGTTCTATGAAGACCTACAAGACCTTTTAGAACTAACATCCAAAAAAGATGTCCTTTTCATTATAGGGGACTGGAAGGCAAAAGTAGGAAGGCAAGAAACACCTGGAGTAACAGGCAAATTTGGCCTTGGAGCACGGAATGAAGCAGGGCAAAGGCTAATAGAGTTTTGTCAAGAGAATGCACTGGTCATAGCAAACACCCTCTTCCAACAACACAAGAGAAGACTCTACACATGGACATCACCAGATGGTCAACACCGAAATCAGATTGATTATATTCTTTGCAACCAAAGATGGAGAACCTGTATACAGTTAGCAAAAACAAGACCAGGAGCTGACTGTGGCTCAGATCATGAACTCCTTATTGCCAAATTCAGACTTAAATTGAAGAAAGTAGGGAAAACCACTAGACCATTCAGATATGACCTCAATCAAATCCCTTATGATTATACAGTGGAAGTGAGAAAAAGATTTAAGGGACTAGATCTGATTGATAGAGTGCCTGATGAACTCTGGACGGAGGTTCGTGACATTGTACAGGAGACAGGGACCAAGACCATCCCCATGGAAAAGAAATGCAAAAGAGCGAAATGGCTGTCTGAGGAGGCCTTACAAATAGCTGTGAAAAGAAAAGAGGCGAAAAGCAAAGGAGAAAAGGAAAGATATAAGCATCTGAATGCAGAGTTCCAAAGAATAGCAAGGAGAGATAAGAAAGACTTCCTCAGTGATCAATGCAAAGAAATAGAGGAAAACAATAGAATAGGAAAAACAAGAGACCTCTTCAAGAAAATTAGAGATTCCAAGGGAACATTTCATGCAAAGATGGGCTCGATAAAGGACAGAAATGGTACGGACCTAGCAGAAGCAGAAGATATTAAGAAGAGGTGGCAAGAATACACAGAAGAACTGTACAAAAAAGATCTTCACGACCAAGATAGTCACGATAACGTGATCACTGACCTAGAGCCAGACATCTTGGAATGTGAAGTCAAGTGGGCCTTAGAAAGCATCACTATGAACAAAGCTAGTGGAGGTGATGGAATTCCAGTTGAGCTATTTCAAATCTTGAAAGATGATGCTGTGAAAGTGCTGCACTCAATATGCCAGCATATTTGGAAAACTCAGCAGTGGCCACAGGACTGGAAGAGGTCAGTCTTCATTCCAATCCCAAAGAAAGGCAATGACAAAGAATGCTCAAACTACCGCACAATTGCACTCATCTCACACGCTAGTAAAGTCATGCTCAAAATTCTCCAAGCCAGGCTTCAGCAGTATGTAAACCGTGAACTCCCAGATGTTCAAGCAGGTTTTAGAAAAGGCAGAGGCACCAGAGATCAAATTGACAACATCTGCTGGATCATGGAGAAAGCAACAGAGTTTCAGAAAAACATCTATTTCTGCTTCATTGACTATGCCAAAGCCTTTGACTGTGTCGATCACAATAAACTGTGGAACATTCTGAAAGAAATGGGAATACCAGACCACCTGTCCTGCCTCTTGAGAAACCTGTATGCAGGTCAGGAAGCAACAGTTAGAACTGGACATGGAACAACAGACTGGTTCCAAATAGGCAAAGGAGTACGTCAAGGTTGTATATTGTCACCTTGCTTATTTAACTTATATGCAGAGTACATCATGAGGAATGCTAGGCTGGAAGAAGCACAAGCTGGAATCAAGATTGCTGGGAGAAATATCAATAACCTCAGATATGCAGATGACACTACCCTTATGGCAGAAAGTGAAGAGGAACTCAAAAGCCTCTTGATGAAAGTGAAAGAGGAGAGTGAAAAGGTTGGCTTGAAGCTCAACATTCAGAAAACAAAGATCATGGCATCTGGTCCCATCACTTCATGGGAAATAGATGGAAAAACAGTGGAAACAGTGTCAGACTTTATTTTTGGGGCTCCAAAATCACTGCAGATGCTGATTGCAGCCAGGAAATTAAAAGACGCTTACTCCTTGGAAGGAAAGTTATGACCAACCTTGATAGTATATTAAAAAGCAGAGACATTACTTTGCCAACCAAGGTCCGTCTAGTCAAGGCAATGGTTTTTCCCGTGGTCATGTATGGATGTGAGAGTTGGACTTTGAAGAAGGCTGATTGCCGAAGAATCGATGCTTTTGAACTGTGGTGTTGGAGAAGACTCTTAAGACTCCCTTATACTGCAAGGAGATCCAACCAGTCCATTCTAAAGGAGATAAATCCTGGGTGTTCATTGGAGGGACTGATGCTAAAGCTGAAACTGCAATACTTTGGCCACCTCATGCGACGAGCTGACTCACTGGGAAAGACTCTGATGCTGGGAAAGGTTGGGGGCGGGAGGAGAAGGGGACGATGGAGAATGAGATGGCTGGATGGCATCACCGACTCTGTGGACATGAGTTTGAGTGTACTCCGGGAGTTGGTGATGGACAGGGAGGCCTGGGATGCTGCAATTCATGGGGTCGTGGAGAGTCAGACACGACTGAGCGACTGAACTGAACTGAACTGATGTGTAAAAGAATGAAATTAGAACACTTCCTAACACCATACACAAAGATAAACTCAAAAAGGATTAAAGACCTAAATGTAAGACCAGAAAGAATAAAACTCTTAGAGGAAAACATAGGCTGAACACTCGATGACATAATTCAAAGCAAGATCCTCTATGACCCACCTCCCAGAGTAATGGAAATAAAAACAAAAGTAAACAAGTCGGACCTGATTAAACTTAAAAGCTTTTGCACAGCAAAGGAAACTATAAGCAAGGTGAAAAGACAACCCTCAGAATGGGAGAAAATAATAGCAAAGGAAACAACTGACAAAGGATTACTTTCCAAAATATACAGGCAGCTCATACAACTCAATACCAGAAAATCAAACAACCCAAACAAAAAGTGGGGAAAAGACCTAAACAGACCTGTCTCCAAAGAAGACATACAAATGTCTAACAAACACATGAAAAGATGCTCAACATTGCTCATTATTAGAGAAATGCAAATCAAAACTACAATGAGATATCACCTCACACCGGTCAGAATGGCCCTCATCAAAAATAAATGCTGGAAAGGGTGTGGAGCAAAGGGAACACTCTGCACTGTTGGTGGGAATGTAAATTGATACAGCCAGTATGGAAGACGGCATGGATATTCCTTTAAAAACTAGGAATAAAACCACCATATGACCCAGCAATCACACTTCTAGGCATATACCCTGAGGAAACTAAAGTTGAATGAGACACATGTATCCCATTGTTCACTGCAGCACTATTTACAATAGCTAGAACATGGAAACAACCTAGATGTCCATCAACAGATGAATGGATAAAGTAGTGGTATATATACACCATGGAATATTACTCAGCCGTAAAAATGAACACATTTGAGTCAATTCTAATGAGGTGGATGAACCTACAACCTATCATACAGAGTGAAGTGAGTCAGAAAGAGAAAGATAAATACCATATTCTAACACATATATACAGAATCTAGAAAAATGGTACTGAAGAATTTATTTACAGGGTAACAGTGGAGAAACAGACACAGAGAATAGACTTATGGACATGGGGAGAGGGGAGGAGAGGGTGAGATATATGGAAAGAATAAC
This sequence comes from Moschus berezovskii, assembly GCF_049115385.1. Classification (NCBI taxonomy): domain Eukaryota; kingdom Metazoa; phylum Chordata; class Mammalia; order Artiodactyla; family Moschidae; genus Moschus; species Moschus berezovskii. The sequence goes on along the minus strand of NC_142488.1, from coordinate 40,592,271 downwards.
ATGGAAACTTACGCTACCATATGTAAAATAGATAGCCAATGGGAATTTGCTGTATGGCTCAGGAAACTCAAACAGGGGTTCTATATCAACCTAGAGGGGTGGGATGGGGAGGGAAATGGGAGGGAGTTTCAAAAGGGAGGGGATATATGTATATCTATGGGAGGGTTTGGGGGTGGGAGGAGACAGGGACCACAGAGAATGAGATGGCTGGATGGCATCACCGACTTGATGGACATGAGTTTGAGTGAACTCTGGGAGTTAGTGATGGACACGGAGGCCTGGCGTGCTGTGATTCATGGAGTCGCAAAGAGTCAGACACGACTGAGCGACTGAACTGAACTGAACTGATGGCTGATTCTTGTTGAGGTTTAACAGAAAACAGCAAAGTTCTGTAGAGCAACTTTCCTTCAATGAAAAGTTAATTTTAAAAAATCCCAACAGTTTAGTGCGTATATGTGTGTTTTGATAAAATGACCTTAAAATCAAACAAATATAAAATAGGTAACTAATAAGAACCTCCTGTATAGCACAGGGAACTCTACTCAATACCCTGTAATGACCTATATGGGATAAGAACCCATAAAAGCGTGGATGTATGTATATGTATAAGTGAATCACTTTTCTGTACACTTGAAACTAACCCAACATTGTAAATCAACTATATGCCAATAAAAATTAATTAAAAGAGAAAAAGAATGAGTCCAGTTGTTGTCTGAAAATCTTCCATGGCCATTGTATTGTGAAATCAAAGCTTATAGAATATGTAGAATGCTTTGGAAGAAAATTATGAAGACAATAGAGCATCGCACTTTTAAAAAATGTTGGTATCATCAATGTGCTAGTTGGCACAGAGGATATTACTACGTGAAGAAAAAAACACAGACATCAATCAATAACTTTTCTGCCAAGAAGTGAATCAAAAGAATCAAACTTTCTCTAAATGTGAAAATGTTTTAGGAATGAATTAATCAATTTATTTCACTCATGTTTCCATTTTTATGTATGAACAATTGTGACATATGATAAAATCTATATTCACATAAGTCTGAAAGACCTCTTTCAGGTGGTAGTACTAATAGAAATTCCAGGTGATAAGAAAGATTTATGCCATAGTTTAAATAGCAATATTTTACTGTTACATAAAGTTATGGCATATCTGACGATCAATGGCATTGCAGCATGGATGAAATATAGTAGGATAACCGACCCAGAGCACAAACCAGTGGCCATGACAACAAAAAGACAGTCAGACCTCTTTACAAGGTTACCAGGAAATCTGAAAATAAATCCAATTTAACAAATATGCGATGCAACTCAGAACAGACATGTTTGCCTTTAATTTGAGGCTGGTTCTTTTAAAATGAAATAAAACTTTTCAAAAAACATTGGAGTCAATAAGGTTTATCCTAAGAAGTGTTCATAGAATATTATGCTACTATTTTTTTCACTGCTGATATTTTTCCAGTCACACAAGCACCTTGGAGAGATTTTTGCCCAGTGTTATGGAAGGACACTTGTTACTGTGGGCAACTTATTGCTGCCCCCCCCAAAAAAAATTGTGTTCCCATATTCTGAAGTACTGTTTTGATTCACATGCATTAACCTTGACAGTATTTTCTGTAAACTGTTTTCAGTATCCTTGCTCATGAGGAAAGATTTTATGCTTGGAGAACATAGTTTAACACAATACATAATGTAACTTTAAGTGAAGTGTTAGTAGTTCACTCGTGTCTGACATTTTTGTGGCCCCATGGACTGTAGCCCACCAGGCTCCTCTGTCCAGAGGATTCTCCAGGCAGGAATCAATCCAGGGATCGAACCCAGGGTCTCCTGCATTGGAGGCAGATTCTTTACCACTGAGCTACCTGGGAAGCTCATAATGTAATCTAGTAAATCTAAATTATAATATGTTCCAAGTTAACATTCCTGGGACACAGTGTTTCTCCTCTATTTTGGGTATTCTAAATATTAACCAAAATAACTCGGACACAGGATATATTAAGAGAAATTTTTAAAGACATTTTTGAGCAACTATATAGCCAGGCAGTATATTAAGAACGTTTCACATACTATCTCACTTTAAACATCACAGTTCCCTAGGAAATGCATGATTGTACTAGTTTTATTTGAGGGAACTTAGACTTTTGTGAATTAATTTGTACAAAATATCCAGGGTGATAAGTCAGAGCTGGACTTCAATGCAAGACAAGTTCAATTCCAGGTCTGGGAACCAGGGAGTTCCCAGCTGCCAGGGAGTTCCACCTCACATTTTAGAGCCCAGCATCTAGTTTCTTGCTGAATTTGTTGTTGCTGTTCAGTTTCTCAGCCGTGTCCAACTCTTTTGCAACCTCATGGACTGCGGCATGCCAGGCTTCCCTATCCTTCACTATCTCCCAGAGTTTGCTCAAATTCATGTCCATTGAGTTGATGATGTTGTCAAACCATATCCTCTGCCGCCCCCTTCTCCTTTTGCCTTCAATCTTTTGTTTCTTATTGAATAGCTCTCAGTAAATTACTATTGTTTTTAATATAGTTAAGCTTTCAACTTTTAGCAAAGGTGACTATCAAAAAATGATTAACCTTGTGACTCTTACTTCTGCATGACTTGCTTATCACTTAATACTCCTACATAACGTCCCCTGTGATGCATTGTTCCCTGAGACTGGAACCAGGGGAAAAAAATAATGGCTGCTTTCAAAGAATTTAAAGCCTATTATCTCAACATGCACATTTATCCATTTCCCTACTCATCAGATTTTTCCCTATTATTGTTTACATTTTTCTCTACATAAACCCTTTCAAGTACACTTGGAATAGGCAAGAAGTAAACAAATAGTAAGTTCAACAGCTTTCTTTCTATATATTGAGAAACCCAGCCAATATGCTAAGGAGCCCACAGAAAATCTGAAAGTGATAAGCTTGCAAAACAGCACTTAGAGTGACTGTGGAGAAGTTTAACTTCCACTCCCCAGAATTCTCCCACTCAAGATTCTTTTTCCAACTGCCCAAAATGTAGATCACAAGATCAAGGATTTAGCCCAGATGCTCAATCTAGCATCAGGTAGATCCTGGGAACTTTTGTATAGTCCTTGACAGCCCAAAACATTTGCAAGGGCTCTGCATGTTTTCTGCCTAACATTCTTAACTACTATTCAACTGATACAAATGTTCTTGTTGAGTATTTTCTAAGCGGCCCTCTCTGGGCTATTGCCTGGCTTTACAGGGATGAATGAAACACACCCCTATCAGGAGAAGTTCACAGTCTGAATAGATAAATATATAAAAATAAAATTATATTTATAAGAGATCATACTTTGTATCCGATTGTTTTTTCTTTGATTTAAAATTTTTGATTCCTCAAGGCTAAAACTGAATGGGGTTTCAAAACCCATCATCACAATAAACCCAAACTCAACTTCACTGAAGCCTTTGTTTCATTTGTCAGGGCACTGTTTCCTCTTTCACTGAGTGTGAACACCATCAGGGCAAATGAGATTGATCTTTTACAAATCACAACTTCTGTGCAAGAATTAATGACTTTGGGAAGTGGCTCAGAGCATATGACATTATGAGTCATCTTAGGTCCAAATTGACTTCGATTTCTCATCTTCCCATTTTGCAGCCATCTCTCAAACTACCTGACAGGCTGAAGCTCTCCTGCATCTGAGGTTCCCTCTCTAGAAGCTTCTTCTTTTAATGAAAGAAAGGAGGTACATTTGGTTGCATAGAAGCTGATTCATTAGAAGCACAACACATTATGACTGCTATAGGACATAGGGCAGTGCTGACTAAGAACACAGTGGGTCTCATTCTCATTCCAGCCCCAAGATGATCTTGGTTCTCTCTGGTTGAAAGTCCTCATGGAAGCCTGAGGGCTAGTTTCTGGCACATTTCTACCAGAGGAGCCCAGTCTATCTAGATGTCATTTGTCAGTGAGCTACCTGGTAAATCCACATAAATGATAATACAAAGGTGATGTGCCTGGAAAGGATAAAGAATTTTTAAAAAACGCAGCACTTAAAATATTTGCAAAGCATTCCCCAATACCCAAACACCCTCATCTGCTTGTTTTCTCTTTCTGAAGCTTAATTTATTGGCTCTCCTGAGAAAGGAAACTGCATTTGCCCAGTGTAAGCCTATAAAACAACCCCAGCCATTAGCTACTCCTCCTTCTGCCCTCCTGCCATTTCACAGCCCTCATTGATCCCTTTTCTTCTCCCCGTTCATATCTAATTCTCCAATTACACAGAGTACAACAATGTCCTTGAGAAAGGAAAAACAAACCAACCCAAGCAACCTTCCTTGAAATAGTTTCTTAAAATATTCACCTCTAATACCTATTAGTTATTTCCAAGACAAGATATTCAAAATGAGTCCCTAGATGGGTGGTTCTGAATGCTATGTGCATTTATTTTTACGAGTAATCAAACCCCAATAAAAATTGTCATCTGATGTCACTGTTTGGGTCTAATTTGCATGCATACCTCAGGAAGCCCTGAGGTGTTTAGGCAGGCCCTTGGGCTCCACGAGTGGAGGAATTTCTTGATCCCAAAGGAAGGACTGTGTGTAAAATTTTGGAACTTATGGTTTACCACCACCACTCCCAACACACACACACACTGCAATCCTAGACGCAGACAGCCAGAGAATACCACTTGCTTCAAATTATGCAGCCAGATAGGGAGTAAAGATCAAACAAGTCCATTCTAAAGGAAATCAGTCCTGAATATTCATTGGAAGGATTGATGCTGAAGCTGAAATTCCAATACTTTGGCCATCTGATGTGAAGAACTGACTCCTTGGAAAAGACCCTGATGCTGGGAAAGATTGAAGTCAGGAGGAGAAAGGGATGACAGAGGATGAGATGGTTGGATGGCATCACCGACTCAATGAACATGAGTTTGAGCAAGCTCCAGGAGTTGGTGAAGGATAGGGAAGCCTGGTGTGCCGCAAAGAGTCGGACACGACTAAGCGACTAAACTGAACTGAGGGAGCAAAGAGAACTGAATTTGAGCCTTCTCTAGTGCAGTCTCCAAGGACATGAATAAATCCCAGAGAATAACTGGGTGAGATAGTAAGTAAGTAGAAGTGAAAGTGTTAGTTGCTCAGTCATGTCTGACATTTTGAGACTGGACTGTAGTCCACCAGGCTCTTCTGTCTGTGGAATTCTCCAGGCAAGAATACTGGAGTGGGTTGCCATGCCCTTCTCCAGGGGATCTTCCCAACCCAGGGATCGAACCCAGCTCTCCTAAATTGCAGGTGGGTTCTTTACCATTTGAGCCTCCAGGGAAGCCCGAATGAGATAACGGAAGGAGAAAAAAGCTACTTGGAAGATAATGCATCTTACCAGAAGAGATGACCTAAGGGTAAGCAGTTGGCTCTGGTCAGTAGATGGATACCTGGCAAGCAAAGGGCTTGAGTGCTTAGGAACCAGATTATGAGTGAGGAAGTAAAAGAAGCCCTAGCAGTGTTTGTGACCCCGTAGATAGATCTCAGAGCTCCAGGTTGCTTGTTTCCCTGCTTTGAAAATCCTAGTTTATCCATCATTCTATAAACACACTTGCATATTTCATATGTGTGTCTCTTGGCTGGAATATCCTACAGTCTGAATCCTACCAGCCTTCCTTAGCCTACCTTTCCTAAGACCATTCCAATCCACTGGGATCACTCAGTCTGAGCTTCTTTTATTGTATTTTGCTTTTGCTATTGTCTTTTGGCTTCCCAGGTGGCTCAGATAAAGAATCAGCCTACCAATGCAGGAGCCCCAGGAGACATGGGTTCAATCCCTGGATTGGGAAGATCCCCTGGAGGAGGAAATGCCAAACCACTATAATTTCAGGTATTCTTGCCTAGAAAATTCCATGGACAAAGGAGCCTGATAAACTACAGTCCATGAGGTCACAATCAGACTTGACTGAGCATGCACGCATTGTCTTTTATTGTATTGTCATTTGCTTTTTTCATATAAATGTCTCATCTTTCAAAACAACTTAGAAGCCCCTTGAAAGCAGCAGAATCAGGCTGGGGTGCCCTGTATTTTTTTCCTATTTATCTCCCCATAGCACTCAGCACAGTGCATTGCATATAGTAGATACTCAATAAATGCAAGTTGAAGAGATGTGTAAATGAGTGAGAAAAGTACTGTAAGTACACTGCATTCTGATATCTATACTCCTGGGTATATAAGAATATATAGGAATTTGTATGTCTCATAAATATTAGGTGATATTAATACTGCTGGTCTAGGGACCACATTCTGAGATAATGATGAAACCACATTTTGAGATAATGATGAAACTTAAGAATTGGTGGCAAGGAGGTCCAGGTGGCCTGCTTGATTTAGAGTATGACAGAAGAACTTGGACATACAGGAAGCCAGGTGAAGTCCTTTGGTGAGAGAACATCAGTAGGAGCCAGGCAAGATGGGCAGGTCCTAACCAGCCAATCTGGGTCCAGGACAGGCCTGCAGATCCAAAGACACCTTAGTGCATTAGAAAACCAATGCAAAGACTTCTCTGGACCTAGTTGGGGTCAAAGTCATAGAGCAGGGAGGAAACGAGGTCAGACCAGGCAGGGCTGTCAGCTAAGGCAGCACATGGTGGCTTATCCATCTAGCCATTGGGGCAAATTACCAGCAGTGCGATTTTAAAAATGCCAGGATGAAACAACAGCAAGTAGTGGTGTAAGTTATAGCACTCAAATGTTGTGGATGCCAAATGGGAAGACCTGAGAAATCAGGAAATAGAAAGAGATGAAGAAACAGGTTAATATGCAACAGAGAAGATGTGAGGCTCAGATCAGAAGGTCTAAGATTTCAGCTCCATCATGGACATGGGCAGTGTGCATTTTCTGCATTTTGCCTAAGTCTTAATAAAATGTGGTTGGGTTTTAAACTAGCTAAGATAGCAAAGGTCAAAGGGAAAGGAGACAGCCCAGTGAACATATTCTATGGCCACCAGGCTGGAGGAGAATTAGATTTCCTAATTCCCCAGGTTTTCTGAGCACTGACTTGGTAAGGGGCAGAACTAAAACTGAACATCAAGACTCTCAATCCCCACGAAAGACAGAAAGACAAGAAGGAAGGGCATTAAGGAGGGAATTAGTTTCTGCCCACTAGGAGTTTACAACTTATGTCTAAGTTATTCAGTTGCACTGTCTTATTGGTTTATCTAGTTACACAAGTAATATATAAATATGTTCATGAGACATTTCAAACAATACAAATATGTCTAGGAAAAACATTAAAATTTCCTTTTGTCTGGCTCACCCCCAATCAAGTTTGTGTGTAAATATTTAGATGTACATATTGATGCTTATGGGTTTCCCCCCCCAAACAAAAAATAGGATCAGACTTTATATATTGATCTGCAACTTGGGTTTTTTTGTTTGCTGGTTTCACTTTTTTTTTTTTTTTTACACAACCATACTTTTTGGATGCTTCCATATCTGCCCATATTGATTCTATCTTATTTTTCCTAATAGCTGCATAGTACCCCATGATATGAATATACCCTTAGTATTAGTGGGCATTTAGGTCCTTTCTAGTTTTTCTCTATTCTGAAGAAATGCTATACTGATTATCTTTGAAAACCTTTTGAAACATTTCTTTAGAAAGCATTGTAAGAATAGGCTCACTGAGTCAAAAGGTATGTTTTATTTGTCCCTGAAGACTCACTCTCCATCCTTTAGAATTCTGCCTGAGGATGACTCATATGGACTGCATGGACTTCTTTGCCTATGGTTTCTGGTCAATTTGCTGCTGGGAGATGCTGACAAGAGACTGCAAGAAGAGAAGAGAGTGAGTTTGAGGTATTTGTTTCTCCCAGCACTCCTACTATCAGCACATTCTTCTACCAAAATATGGCTGCATCCTTCTACCAAGGTCTCAGCTCAGGTAGGGTACCCTATACAGCTCCAAGTTCTCTTAACCACTCCCTCCTCTTGCCCCTTCAGTCCTAAGGTGGTAACGGTTCCTCACTCTGGCTGGTCTCAGGTATTATACCAGCCCTTGTCAGTTTCCCTAAGTTCTTACTGCATGTATGTTCTCAATATCCTGTTTAGAAGTGCCATCTGGTTTGTGCCAGGACCCTAACTGATGCCATGCTTTTTAAATGTTGATACACATTCCTAAATTGTCTACCAAAATGCTATATTCATTTATCCTCCTGCCAACAGTTCATAAGAGTGCCCAGTTAACTCACTTTGTGCCCACTGGAGAGGGAGTACTGTATTAATAAGAGCTTAACAAATGGTTTGAGAGTCAACGATGTACACAGTGATGGTCCATTCATCATGATGAATAAAAGGTCAGAGCTGCTTAAGATTCCTTCTCCCTGTGCCATGCAAGAACAATTCTTGAACTGACCAAGGACCTTCAGGAAAGCTTTCTATATGACTTTACTCTCAGTCAAAGTTCCTTCTTTAAATTCCAGTGCATCATTCCTGACTATTGGCAGGCTCAGCCAACATGTGTTAAACAGAGCTATTACTGAGCCAAAAAGTACATCTCTCTTGGCATCAGTTGCTAGTTCCATGTGTTGGCTTAATCACAGGTTCCATAGGTTTCTCAAGAAAGGCTCTGAATAACCACTATAACCAACAGTGCCTACTTTAGGGAATATTCCTCAACATATCCTGGAAATAGAGCAAACCACAATGAACCCACAAATGGTCAAGTCTCAGAACTCCTTGTAGTGCTTGGCCTTCTCTCCAACAGTTGTGTCTGATTCTTTGAGACCCCATGGACTGTAGCCTGCTGGGCTCCTCTGTCCATGGAACTTCCCAGGCAAGAATACTGGAGTGGGGTGCCATTTCCTCCTCCAGGGGATCTTCCCAACCCAGATATCGAACCTGCATCTCTTACATCCTCCTACACTGGCAGGAGGATTCTTTACTACTAGTGTCCCCTGGGAAGCTTCTCTCCAACTATGCATTTTAATTCTACCTCACACCTTCAACTTCTCCAAGTGCTTTGTCTCACAAGAAGTAATCAACAAGTCTTCATAGCTAGTAACTACAAATTAGATTGTAGAAGTGAAAGCAAAATTCAGGAGAAAATGTTGTCTTAATCTTATTATGGTAGCATCACCAACTCAATGGACATGAGTTAGAGCAAACTCCAGGAGACCGTGAAGGACAGGGGAGCCTGGTATGCTGTAGTACATGGGATCACAGAGTTGGACATGACTTAGTAACTAAACAAACAACAACACAGAAACATCTTATTGGGGCTACTGTTTTTCTCTGCCATGATGGAGAACCAAATGGCACTGAAGAGAACTTTTTGACTCTCTGTGAGTACAAGCTTTCATCTGGCAGCTTTAAAGCCAAAGCTCTTCCCTTAGCCCCTCATTAATGCAGGATTCTTTCTCATTCTCTTTAACTGGAGCCTGAAGTTCAGACTCCATCTTATAATCTTCCCATCTTATAGTCCCTGTTCAGCTTGCAGAATTCTGATTTTTCTTCATTATATCCTCATTGTCAGAACAAGATAATCTTTTTCTACAGTCTATTACAATTGCCCACTATCTATTCATATGTATATGTTAATATTACATGAATAATTTTTTGAATCAGGCTTACTAGAAGAAAAGAATCTCTCTTTATAAAGATTCCTAATTGGGGTATTGCCTTATACATTTTTTCCTGGATTTAAAAGCTACATGAGGAGGGCAGTGTCTAGCCTTCAATTTTCAACAGAAAAACACTGTCACTTAGCTGTTAAAATAGCTGCTTCAGGTCTATGCCTTCTTTGTGGTGGGAACAGTGATGGATCAAGCAGCAAGGTTTGTTTATTTCAAGTAAAACAGCAGATCTTATCACAATAATGCAATGGTCTGAGTTTCATTTATAAAGATGACACTATTGACCTACCACAAGGAGCCATGTGCTTTGAATTGTTTTTTTCCCAAATTGGGCTGAAGTAGCTACAGTCACCTTTTTATACTTCCATATGGTCAAAAGCCAGCAAGATGGATGACTGGGGCCACAGAGGCTATAAAAAATTCTATTTGGTTAGACCTCACAGCTGACAAGTGTCACCCTACGCTACTCTCATAAAAATTACTAACATTGCTGAGTTCCAACAATGTGCCAGGCACTATGCTATGCACTTTCCAAGCATTGATCCCTTTAATCCTCCCAGAGTTCTAAGAGATCAGTACTATCATCATCCACATTTTATTGAGGCACAATAGAAGGATTAGTGACTTGCCTAAGGTCACACAGCTAATAGATGTCAGAACTGGGATTTGAATTCAAATATCTTAAATCAGGTTCATCAGAAGCAGATCCTAAAATGAGATTCAAGTGCAGGTTATTTATTAAGCAGATAGTGCCAGGAGAAAATCGGCTTCCCCAGTGGCTCAGTGGTAAAGAATTTGCCTGCAGTGTGGGAGATGTGGGTTCGATCCCTTGGTCATGAAGATCCCCTAGAGGAGGAAGTGGCTAGCCACTCCAGTATCCTTGCCTGGAAAATCCCATGGACAGCAGAGCTTGGTCAGCCACAGTCCACAGGGTCACAAAGAGTCAGATGCAACTGAACACGAGGAGAAAACAAAGAGTAGAGGAAAGAGTATGTATCCATTTTGTATTGCTACATTAAAAAAGTACCTCAAAACTTGGCTTAAAATAACAAGAATTTTTATCTCACACATGTTCTGAGAAGCAGGAATTCAGGAGTGGCTTAAGATGGATAGTTTTTAGCTCAGGGTCTCTCATGAGGTTTCAGTTGCATGGGAGCAAAATATGCCACCCCAAAATATTTATTTGGTTTGTGGATTATTTCAAGTTGAAAATAATCAAGGTCCAAAAGACCCAGGAAGAAACTTTGGCCTTCTCCCAATTGCCAAAAAAAAAAAAAAAAAAAATTAGATAGAGAACCTGTTCCCAGAACAGAACTACCATCAGAGATATTTGTAAAATACATGGAATGATGTGCTAGGGGAAACTCTCAAGAGATCAAAGTCCACTCTGTGTACCATTGTCTCTGCATGGCCCAGAAAACATTTGTTTATCAAACATTTACTTTTCCATCTTCATGTGAATTTCCTTCCTCATCTTTGAAATCCAAAACCACTACTCCCAACACCCTCTTTTGTCTTTAGCTGAATTAATATTCATGGTGAGGGTTTCGGTCATTTGAGGGAATTACTTATTTTTCCTGGGTCTCTCTCTTGTATACTGTACACATTATGAAACTTTTGTGTGATGTTCTCCTGTTAATCAACCCAACCCAATATTCATTGGAAGGACTGATGCTGAAGCTCTAATACTTTGACCACCTGATGCTAACAGCTGACTTACTGGAAAAGACCTCAATGCTGAGAAAAGATTGAAGGCAGGAGGAGAAGGTAATGATAGAGGATGAAATGGTTGGATGGCATCACCAACTCAATGGACATGAGTTTGAGTACACTTCAGGAGATGGTGAGGGACAGAGAAGTCTGGCGTACTGCAGTCCATGGGTCTTGCAGTCCTTGGACTTTTGCAGTCCAAGAGTCAGACATGACTTAGCAACTGAACAACAACTCCTGTTAATCTGTCCCATGTCAATTTAATTTTTAGACAAGCCAGAAAAACTTCAAAGGGTAGAGAAGAATTTCTTCCTCCTCAACACAGTCAACATGTGAGCCAGGGCTGCAGCCATCTGAAGGTTTGACTGGGGTTGAATGAACCACTTCCTGAATGACTCACCCATGGGAATGGCAAGTTTGTGCTACCTAATGGTGAAAGGGCTCTGTTCTTTGCCAAATGGACCTTACAGTTATTTGAGTGTCTGCCTCACAAGACAAATGGCTTCCCTTAGAGAGGATAACACAAAAGAGAGCAAGGTGGAAGCTACAATGACTTTAATGATCCAACCTTGGAAGTCACACACCATCATCCCTATTATATCCTATTGGTTACATAGGTCAGGGGTTCCCAACCCCCAGGTCACTGATGGGTAACATTCTGTGGCCTGTTATGAATGGGGCCACACAGCAGAAGGTGAGTGGCAGGTGAGCAAATGAAACTTCATCTTTATTTACAGCTTCTCCCCATTGTTAGCATTACTGCTTGAACTCAGGAAAACATGCTCGGGGCTCCCACTGATTCTACATTACAGTGAGCTGTATAATTATTTCATCATATATCACAGTGTAATGATAATAATAGAAATAAAGTGCACAATAAATGTAATGTGCCTGAATCATCCCTAAACCATCCCCCCTTCCCTAGTATGTGGAAAAACTGTCTTCCACAAAACCAGTCCCTGGTGCCAGAAAAGGTGGGGATTGCTGACATAGGTCAACCCTATTCATTGTGAGAGAGGACGATGGCCATTTTGGGGGCTAGTTAAATACAGGAGGAGAAGGGATAAGAGCTAAGCAAAGACAAGATTTCAGGCAAAGTCACAGCCTCCAGCCTGATCCAGCAGCCAACTCTGGAGGTGTTAATTACACCTCAAAGTTTGTCTCACCCCAAGAAAAGGAATCTGACCTTTTATAATCCCACAACAGGAAGGTATTGAAATGGTATGTGAACTCCCAAGTATTTCTCTCTAGGCCAAGAAAACAGCTCCAGTAATCCAAAAGACAGCACTAGGAAGGCCACAGATGTTAGCTGTTTAAAACACAGAGAAGCTGGAGAGTGGGCTCAGATAATCAGTCAATGTCTCTCTAGTTCTGGTATGTCCTACTCTAGAATTCTCACTCATAATGCTTTCTGTCTTGTAACATTTGGCTTTTGACTTTGTCAATATCCTCTGCTTTGCACTATGATCAAGAAATGGACACTTTGTCAACTATACCTCAATAAAAACAAGAATCAGTTCAGTTCAGTTCAGTCACTCAGTCGTGTCTGACTCTTTGCGACCCCATGAATCACAGCAGGCCAGGCCTCCCTGTCCATCACCAACTCCCGGAGTTCACTCAAACTCATGTCCATCGAGTCGGTGATGCCATCCAGCCATCTCATTCTCTGTCGTCCCCGTCTCCTCCCACCCCCAATCCCTCCTAGCATCAGAGTCTTTTCCAGTCAGTCAACTCGTCGCATGAGGTATGCTGCTGCTAAGTCACTTCAGTCGTGTCCGACTCTGTGTGACCCCATAGACGGCAGCCCACCAGGCTCTCCCGTCCCTGGGATTCTCCAGGCAAGAACACTGGGATGGGTTGCCATTTCCTTCTCCAATGTGTGAAAGTGAAAAGTGAAAGTGAAGTCGCTCAGTCGTGTCCGACCCGTAGCGACCGCACGGATTGCAGCCTACCAGGCTCCTCCGTCCATGGGATTTTCTAGGCAAGAGTACTGGAGTGGCTTGCCATTGCCTTCTCCGTGCATGAGGTATAGAAGCCCCCTAATAGAAGCCCCCTAATTAAAGCATTTTTAGACAAGAAAAAAAAAAAGGAAAGAAATGCACACATTTTACACACCTCTCTAGGGAGAAATATGACTTTCTAAAAGTCCCAGTTGACAGAATGCTGATCACAAATATTCTCTCCATCTTGGTTTCCTAGGTTTTCTCTTTTTTTTTAAAATATGTATTATTTACAGTCTGAGTTGAGCCTCAGTGAAACAGTTCAATAGACAAAATTTGCTTTTGGCAAACTTTGTTCTTCCTTTTGTCTCTCCTTTGGGCCCCTCATCCTGACTTCTCACGAATTATTTATTCTCCATCCACTTCTAGCTCTGAGCCAACTCATTTCAACTATTATTTTCCAAGCTGAATAATATTCTAGTACATAAGCCCTTTCAAGGGCATTTATTTTCAAAGTATTAATAGGAAGACATGAATATATATAGGTATTATTCTAGAAATCAGTTTGAATCTCATATCTGTGGGTGTTAGAGAAACTTAGTCCTAGCAAGCTCAAACCTGAGCTCACCAAAATTGGTAAGCAATCTCTTACACTTCAGTGTACACAGCACACCGCACACACACACACACACACACACGTACATGTGTACACACTCAGAAAGCCAATAAAGGAAATTAAATGATGCAATGGCCAAGTAAGAGAAATAATTTAAAGAACTTTAGCATTTTCATCCTCAAACTGCAGAGTCAGAAGTTTGTTTTTGTTTAGTCACTAAGTCATGTCCAACTCTTTTTCGACCCCATGAACTGTAAACCACCAGGCTCCTCTGTCCATGGAATCTTCCAGGCAAGAATACCGGAGTGGGTTGCCATTTCCTTCTCCAGGGAATCTTCTCTACCCAGGGATTGAACCTGCATCTCCTCTATTGGCTGCTGCTGCTAAGTCACTTCAGTTGTGTCTGACTCTGTGTGACCCCATAGATGGAAGCCCACCACCAGGCTCCCCTGTCCCTGGGATTCTCCAGGCAAGAACACTGGAGTGGGTTGCCATTTCCTTCTCCAATGTGTGAAAGTGAAAAGTGAAAGTGAAGTCGCTCAGTCGTGTCCGACCCCTAGTGACCCCATGGACTGCAGCCCACCAGGCTCCTCCATCCATGGGATTTTCCAGGCAAGAGTACTGGAGTGGCTTGCCATTGCCTTCTCTGCCTCTATTGGAAGGTAGATTCTTTACCATTGAGCCACCAGAGTCAAAGGTAGAGATGTCCAAAGCCAGGCTTCTTTTTCTTTGCCACTTTTTGTGTTTTCTTCCTTAGTGTTTGTGGGAAGGATATAAAAGCAATACTCTAATGACTTGGCTTGTCACAGGAAATTTAGATTCATTAAAAGCAAGTCACTCATCTACACAGTTCAAAATTGACTTTTGAGAATTTGGTGTATATTTTTCTTGTGCTTACTTCAGTAGTTGAGCTCTGGTTCTCTTTTATAACCCACAGTACCTCGTTATATTTGTTAAGCTGCTTTAATATAGTGTATGGCATGCCTACACCACTCTCACAATAATACTGCCAAGTTGTCTCCAGATTTACTCGGAAATCAATTGAATTCAAATTGAAATAGTAATTAATGCTAAAGTTCTCTCCTCTGTATTCAGCAAGTTGGCATCTGTTTCCGTGGAAACAGGCTTCTCTACACCTAAAAAATGCCAAGGATTGCTTATCAATTTTGGTGAGCTCTGCTGGACCTGCTCTGACTAAAATTCTCTAACACCAACAGATAAGAGATTCCAACTAATATTTAGGATGAAGGTTTTTTTTTTTCCCACAAAAAGAAAATGTATAACCAAGGACTAGTTACCTGAGGCAAAGAGTATTAACTAATGATTGCTGACCCAAATGTTTAGCTGTAGCATCTATTTATACATAACTGCCCAGTGTCTCCTTCAACAACTTTGTTTTAAGTTGATCTGTGTTGTAGAAGTTACCTATTCGAATTTCTACCAGTGAGGGGGGTAGGATGCTTCCGGAATTCTTTAATCATTTAAAAAGTCTTATCAAATCTGCAGTGATCTAACAGTTCCAATAGGCTTCTTTTCCTGCATTTATCATTTAAGTAAGCAGGTCCATTTATTTCAACAAATGTTTCTTGAGTTATCTAAAATTCTAGGCCAGGAATTGCAAGCTGTATAATTCCCTGGCTATTTTATTTAAAATGCAGAATCCTAGGCCTTACCCCCTTGAGTGTCTGATTAGTGTGTCTGATGTAGGACCCATCACTCTAAAATTTACAGCCTCTATTCTCTCTGCATGTAATTTTGATCTCAGTGGTCACCAGACTACAATTTGAAAAACATTCCCCTAGGTATTTTCACTAGGAGCGAAAGGAAAAGGAAAGCCAAATCAATATTATTAATTAATGAAATTATGCCCTTAGAAAGGTAACAGTCTACCATGTATGGAAAACATATCAAAGATACATTACAATACATAGTCCTAAAATGCCTGGTACCCCAGGGATATCCAAAACCCCCATATTAAAAGGAGACCCTTTGGCTTCTTCTATCTTGTTGCTCAAAACTGCATCACAACTTTGTTAGTACACAAGACTTCCAGTTAATATAAACAAGGGGAAATATTAGGACATATGTTCCTAGGACTTAGGAGCCATCATTAGCCTAAGCAAAATAAGAAAAGAAAGGAAATCTCAAAAGTAAGGAATAAAAGGACAAAATAGAACAATCCCAAGGTAAGAGAGAAAGACAAAGAAGCAAGGCCTATCAAGAGTGAATGTGCTGTGGGTTAAGACATTTGGATGTCTCAATCCCTACAGACTGCTCAGTGGAGAGAGAATGAACTAATCTACTTTTCTCTGCCTCTATATCTTGAGCTTTCTCAACTGTTGGTATATCAAATCAAGATCCCCAAAAGTGGGCCATAAGATGAAGATTCATATGCAAACAGTTTTTAGTGGAATATAATTGTTTTACAATGTTGTGTTTGTTTCTGCTGTACAATGAGGTAAATCAGCTATGTTTGTATGTGTATATATATATATATCCCCTACCCCTCGAACCTCCCTCCTACCCCGCTATTCCACCCCTCTAGGTCATCACACACATAAACACAAAATACACAAACACACACATAATAAAGGTTGGAATCAACTCAAATGTCCTTCAATAGGGGCTGTACAAATAAACTATGTTACAGCTACAACATAGAGATGAAACTATGGAAAATAATGAGGAAGAGCTCTATAGTTGAAAGGGAATAACTTCCAGGATATACTGTTAAGAGAAAAAATGCAAGGCACATAATGTATATATAGCAGGCTGCCATATGGATAAGAAAGAAAGGGAAATAAAAATACATATAGAAAAATGAGCACTGGAAAGGTAAACCAGGAAACTAAAAAAAGGCAGATTTCTCTGAGTACCTCTTTGCATATGTTTTGATGCATGAACTGTGTAAATGTTCTGCTGTATTCAAGAATAGAATTTAAAAAACCCTAAAATTGCAAACAAGTAGGAAAAAAATGATCCTGTGTGTCAAAATGGCTAAAAAAGAAAGAAAGTGAAAATTATTTCAAGTGATTATAGAACATAGTACTCTGATTGTACATCTTTATCGGAATAATAGTAAGAACAGAAAGAACTGTACAGAAATTATTATAATCTTTCTTCAGTTAATAGTAGTATTTGAATAGTGATTTTGAAATCTTAATGCTGTTAGAAAACATATTTTCTGTGTAAGAGAAAAGAAAAAAAATAAGTCAAATAAAGTAAGTAAAAACTTTTATTGCTAAATTTGGATGGAAAAGTCTCACATGGACTTGAGAAATGAGGCCACTAAAAGGGCCAAAAAACAATCACACATCCAGTTGCAATGGGTACTTTTAGCTTCCACATCTCTTTTTCTCTCTAAAATGGATCAGAGCTCATTGGAGAAATGGTTAATTCTAGGTCTGGGGCAGGGAAATTTTTAAGTGACTGTCGTTCATCACTTGGCAAAAGTAAGGAAGTGTTCAAAGCTGATGAAAGCATGCCAAAAGTAAGCAGGTTTTTAAAAGTTCCTATCGGTCGGGAATATTACTCAGCTGTACCAAGAATGAAATAATGCCATTTGCAGCAACGTGGATGGACCTAGAGATTATCCTATTAAGGAACCTAAGTCAGAGAAAGACAAATATTATATGGCATCACTTTTATGTAGAATCTAAAAACAAACCTACATACAGAACAGAAATAGAGGGCTTCCCTAATGGTCCAGTGGTTAGGAATCCATCTGTCAATGCAAGAGACATTGCTTTGATCCTAGTCCAGGAAGATCCCACATGCTGCAGGGCAACTAAGCCTGTGCACCACAACTACTGAGCGCATGCTCTAGGGCCTATGCTCCGCAAGAAGAGAAGCCATTGCAATGAGAAGTCCGCGTGCCATAACTAGAGAGTGGCCTCCATCACTGCAGCTAGAGAAAGCTCACATGCAGCAGGAAAGACCCAGCCTAGTAATTTTTAAAAAAAATAGAAACAGAAATAGACTTGCACACTTAGAAAACAAATTTATGGTTACCAAAGAGGATAGGGAGAGGAGGGGAAAATTAGGAGTATGGGATTAATATATACACACTACTATATAGAAAATAGATAAGTAACAAGGATTTACTGTATAACACAAATAATAATATTCACTATCTTATAATAACCTATAATGGAAAATAATCTTACAAAAATAATATATGTATTTGACCGAATCATTGTTCTGTAAACCTGAAATAAGATGATATTATAAATCAACCAGACTTCAGTTTTTAAACTTTCCCATTGGTCAATTTTGGGAGACATTAAGCATCAAAAATCTTAAACTTAAGTGATGGTGTCCTACTGCTACCCCTTAGTGGACTTCTGACTGTCATCACCTGTATTTCTTTGCCTGGAGGCTTTTTCTGAATGTTGAAGCCCCTTTGGATGATGATGTCAGGGAATTAATGCTCCCTAGTAACAGTCTTCAAAGAATGACTAACAGAAGATGGTGGATAAATACCCCTCAGATGAGGTAACTCTAAGACACATACATGTACTACACTAGCTCTCTGAGTTCTGCAAGCAGGATTAATTAATTAATTGCAGTGGTTAATTGCAGTGGTAAACAGCTAAGTACCCTGGAGAAGGAAATGACAACCCACTCCAGTATTCTTGCCTGGGAAATCCATGGACAGAGGAGCCTGACGGGCTATAGTCCATGAGGAGGCAAAGGAGTCAGACACGACTTAGCAACTAAACAACAACAACAAAATAGCTAAGTAATAAGCTAGTGGAGGTGATGGAATTCCAGTTGAGCTATTTCAAATCTTGAAAGATGATGCTGTGAAAGTGCTGCACTCAATATGCCAGCAAATTTGGAAAACTCAGCAGTGGCCACAGGACTGGAAAAGTTCAGTCTTCATTCCAATCCCAAAGAAAGGCAATGCCAAAGAATGCTCAAACTAACGCACAATTGCACTCATCTCACACACTAGTAAAGTCATGCTCAAAATTCTCCAAGCCAGGCTTCAGCAATATGTGAACCGTGAACTCCCAGATGTTCAAGTGGGTTTTAGAAAAGGCAGAGGCACCAGAGATCAAATTGCCAACATCCGCTGGATCATGGAGAAAGCAAGAGAGTTCCAGAAAAACATCTATTTCTGCTTCATTGACTATGCCAAAGCCTTTGACTGTGTGGATCACAATAAACTGTGGAACATTATGAAAGAGATGGGAATCCCAGACCACCTGACCTGCCTCTTGAGAAGCCTGTATGCAGGTCAGGAAGCAACAGTCAGAACTGTACATGGAACAACAGACTGGTTCCACATAGGAAAAGGAGTGCGTCAAGGCTGTATATTGTCACATTGCTTATTTAACTTATATGCAGAGTACATCATGAGGAATGCTGGGCTGGAAGAAGCACAAGCTGGAATCAAGATTGCTGGGAGAAATATCAATAACCTCAGATATGCAGATGACACTACCCTTATGGCAGAAAGTGAAGAGGAACTCAAAAGCCTCTTGTTGAAAGTGAAAGAGGAGAGTGAAAAGGTTGGCTTGAAGCTCAACATTCAGAAAACAAAGATCATGGCATCTGGTCCCATCACTTCATGGGAAATAGATGGGGAAACAGTGGAAACAGTGTCAGACTTTATTTTTTTGGGCTCCAAAATCACTGCAGATGCTGATTGCAGCCAGGAAATTAAAAGACGCTTACTCCTTGGAAGGAAAGTTATGACCAACCTTGATAATATATTGAAAAGCAGAGAGAGACATTACTTTGCCAACAAAGGTCTGTCTAGTCAAGGCTATGGTCTTTCTTGTGGTCATGTATGGATGTGAGAGTTGGACTGTGAAGAAAGCTGATCGCCGAAGAATTGATGCTTTTGAACTGTGGTGTTGGAGAAGACTCTTGAGAGTCCCTTGTACCGCCAGGAGATCCAACCAGTCCATTCTAAGGGAGATCAATCCTGGGTATTCATTGGAAGGACTGATGCTAAAGCTGAAGCTGCAATACTTTGGACACCTCATGCGACAAGTTGACTCACTGGAAAAGACTCTGATGCTGGGAAAGGTTGGGGGCGGGAGAAGAAGGGGACGATGGAGAATGAGATGGCTGGATGGCATCACCGACTGTGGACATGAGTTTGAGTGAACTCCGGGAGTTGGTGATGGACAGGGAGGCCTGGCGTGCTGTGATTCATGAGGTCGCGGAGAGTCGGACATGACTGAGAGACTGAACTGAACTGAATAATCCCTGATTATTTTACTTCTCTCCCTGTCTCATTTCCTTACCCTTCTGCCAGTGGTTTTGGAATCACCTCGCAAATAACTACCTGTCTTTGAGTCTTATCTCACAGTCTGTTTCTGGGAAAACCCATAATTAGCCTATTATTCTCAAAATAAAAAAGGGGAAAATGAACTCACTTGCCATCACTAGCAGAAGGGGACCACAGAGAATGAGATGGCTGGATGGCATCACTGACTCTATGGACATGAGTTTGAGTGAACTCCGGGAGTTGGTGATGGACAGGGAGGCCTGGTGTGCTGCAGTTCATGGGGTTGCAAAGGGTCGGACAGCACTGAGCAACTGAACTGAACTGAACTGAACTGAGAGATGATTTACTCTGAAAATTGCTAGTTAAAGGGAAAGAATGAAGTAGTCACCCTAGATGAGGAACTGAAATGTATTCCCAGTTGAGTGAATGTTCTTCTTCACAGCAGAATGGCAATTAATAAATTTAACTGACAGGATTAGAAAATTATCATTCTATAACCACAAATGATATCATTGATCCAGGCATCAATATACATTAAAACCATTATGTAAAAGGGTGATGGGAAAGAAGAAAACTTTCAAGTTTCAGGATACACATTAAAGGTATATGTTAAATGAAAACATGGGGAAAAATTCTGAGAAATCCCTCTAGTCAACTGTCCTGATCACTTTAAAAAGCCAAAATCATAAGAATAAGTTGTAGGGATGACTATTCTAGGCTAAGAGTTTGAGGAAACCAAACCAAATGTATTGAGTGAAACTTGATTAGATATTGTATATAAAAAATTGTTATAAAAGGAACATTTGGGGGAAAATTGCCATTTTTAAATGGGCAGAGCATTACATGAAGTAAGGGAACCATTTATTTTCCTAGTTGCAATAATGATGTGGAGGTTATATAGGAGTTGACCTTATTCTTAGGAAATGTATGTGGAAGTATTTAGGGATAAATTGTCATGATGATGCCTGCAACTTAAGTTTAAATATTTCTCATGTGTGTGTGTGTGTGTGTGTGTGTTGAGAAAGAGGTGGTAATGGAAGAAATGAGAGTGAGAGAATAATATGATAAAACATTAACAATTGTTTTAACTCAGTATTAAATATACTACCAGGGGCTTACCTGGTAGCTCAGTTGGTAAAGAATCTGCCTACAATGTGGGAGACCTGGGTTCGATTTCTGGGTCGGGGAGATCTCCTGGAGAGGGGAATGCAACCCACTCCAGTATTCTTACTTGGAAAATTCTGTGGACAGAGGAGCCTGAGAGGCTACTGTCCAAGGGATTGCAAAGAGTCGGACATGATTGAGCACATACACACACACACACACAAATATATGGGAGTTCTTTGTACTATTCTTTTACCTTTCTCTATGTCTGAAAATGTTCATCATAAAAACTGAAAAAAAACATGCATCTGAGGTAAATATGGCAAAATATCAATATTTTAAAAACAGATGGTGGAGACATCCTTGTTTATTATGTTACTATCTCTGTTTCTCTTCATGGTTTAATGCTTCACAACAAAAGTTAATAAATAACCAAAAGCAAAACAAGACACTAAAGAAATAAGTTGGAGTTTATGAGTTGAAGAAAGGGAAGGCTGTATTTGAAGTTGAAGGAACAAAGTAAAGCCTATGGCACATGGGACCATGGTTTCTTCATTCCGTATGGCTGCCCTAGTTACTGGGGAAGGGTCTGGAGGAATGTACCATGAGGCTAAATGGACTAGCAGAAGAACCACGCAAGGCCTTGAAGATAGGCAGAAGGGCACAGAATTTAAGATGAAGGGAATGAAGAACTACAAAAAGCCTTCAGGCTAAGGAGAAACAAATCAGAGAAGCATAGGCAAGAATAAGGAGACATCAGGAATCTGTGGAAACAGTCGAGGTGAGCGGTGCTGCTGTGCTAGGCTCAGTTGTGTCCAACTCTTTGTGACCCCAGGGACTGTATCCCACGAGGCTCCTCTGTCCATGGAATTCTCCAGGGTCAAGAATACCAGAGCGGGTTGTCATGCCCTCCTTCAGGGGATCTTCCTAACCCAGGGACTGAACCCAGGTCTCTTGCATTGGCAGGTGGATTCTTTACCACTAGTGCCACCTGGGAAGCCCTCAAGGTGAGTGATCACTCAGGCTTAATCCCTTCCTGGACCAATGGGAACAGAGAAGGTTTTGAAGAAGAAGAAATTTATTTTCAAGAATTGCCCATTCAATGCACTATAGCTCATAATACTGTCCAATTAGAGGAACCTAAAGAAACTGGATCAACACTAATGAGTAACCTCATTAGAAAGTAAATGCTTTCTAAATTCACTAAGATAAACATACAACTTTTAACAAATGCATATTTATAGAACCTGTGTGGGAGATATTTTGTCTGATCAAAAGAAGAATTTGAGCCAAGAGATATTTTCAATTGTGGTGGTTTATTTATTGAAATTTCTCTTTTCCAAAACCAGGCACGTTCTAATAATGTTATCAAGATGGAACTCTTATAAAACTGCACTATGATTACGTTCTTGCAGATTTCAGTTACTTTCTGTCACTTCATAAATACACATCTATCACTTGGCTTATATTTTAGCACTACTTTAGTCAGAAAAATATAAAGAGGAAAAAAGAGATGGGAAAAGAGCTGCTACCAACCTGGGCGAGCCTTTTGTGTGAATTAGAAGGCTTTGCTTTCTCAATAATGCCTTAATAAAGGACTACATTGTAGCAGGCGGACACTAAATGGCCCCACGATCTCTACCTCCTGGAGTTCACACCTCTGTATGGTTCCTTCAACCTGAGTACAGGTGGGGCCTATGACTTGCCTGTAACCAATAGAATATAGCAAAGGTGATGGGGTGCTACTCCCACAATTCCATTACATGACATGACTCCATCTTGCAAGCAAGCGTGCTACCTTTCTCCCTTGTTGGCTTTTGAGAAGCAAGCTGCCATGTGGCAAAAGGACCTTTGGAGAGGGACACAAAGGAACTACTGGAAGCTTCTAGAAGTTGAGCATGGCCTCCAGCCAATAACCAGCACAAAGCTGGAGCCCTTGGTCTTACAGCCATGAGGAAGTGAATCCTGCCAATGACCCCCAGAGCCTGGTAGCAGATACACTGCCACTAGAACCTCCAGATGAGAACCTGGCTCTGGCCAATACCTGGATTGAATCTGAGGACCCAGAGTCTACACCATGCCCAGAGTCTTGATCCACAGAAACTGTGAGAATATACATGTGTTGTTGTAAGTAACAAAGTTTGTGGTCATTTGACATGCAGCAACAGAAAACTAATACATATATTAATACACAGTCTCAGCAACCATAGACAGCAACCAGCTATTGACCCTTGCAGCTACATAGGGGATTGTATCTGCCTCAAAACTCCCTCTGCCTCTCTCTTCTAAGAATACATGTGATTGCATATAGGCCCACCAGAATAATTCAAGATAAACTTCACATCTTAAGATCCTTAATCACATCTTTTGCCTAATAAGTAATATTCACACATTCTTGGGATTAGAAAGTACATATACCTCAGGGAGGGGGCCTTCCCTGTAGCATTAGTGGTAAAGAACCCACCTGCCAATGCAGGAGACATAACAGATGTGAGTTCAATCCCTGAGTCAGGAAGATCCCCTGGAGGATGGCATGGCAACCCACTCCAGTATTCCTGCCTGGAGAAATCCCATGGACAGAGGAGCCTGACAGGCTATAGTCCATGGGGTCACACAGAGTTGGACACAACTGAAGCAACTTAGCATGCACGCATACCTCAGGTGGTTACTTTTACAGGCTACCACAGTGACCCCAGCAGTGGCCTATGTGAAAAAAACAGAAAGGGACAGGAGAGGAACACAGGAAAGCAGTGGGACACTATCTCCAGGGCTAAAGCAATAACATCAGTGAGGTTGTAACTTAAATGGCATTGTAAGTGGCTGGCTAGAACACATGCATCTCACTACAATTTGAACCAGGCCTGTTCAAACGCACCCCTTGTGAGCCCGAAGATCTTTTCAGGTCTGAAAGGAGCAGCTGCTTGTGCCCAGATACACCACAGCCCTCCATCACTGCACACTTCTACCCTGCCCAACACACAAGCTCCACAGGCTACACAGGTCCCAGCCCCAGATGAGCTGACTGTGACAAGTGCAGAGTAAGGGAACTGCTTACTGAGGAAATCCAGACACTCAAAGTACAGTCAGGGGAGGTGTGACTGTGTACTCCAGGACTCAGCCAAGAGCTCTGAAATGTCTACACTCCCTGCAGTGCTCCCATGTAAGTTAATTCTGAGTTGTTGTTGTTCAGTCGCCAAGTTGTGTCTGACTCTTTGTGACCCCGTAGACTGCAGCATGCCAGGCTTCCCTGTTCCTCACCATCTCCCGGAGTTGGCCCAAGTTCATGTCCATGGAATCAGTAATGCCATCCAACTATCTCATCCTCTGTTGCCCCCTTCTCCTCCTGCCCTCAATCTGTCCAGCATCAGGGTCTTCTCCAATGAGTAGGCTATTCGCATCAGGTGGCCAAAGTATTGGATCTTCAGCTTCAGTGTCCATTAGTTCTGTCAATGTCCACAATGCCTCTGTAGATATGGGAACATTGTACCATGCACAATCTAAGCAACTTTACACAGAGACTAGGGGAAGGTGTCATTTAGGAGCAGTGCTCATTCTAGGATCCTGAAATCACATTGTGAAACCAAATCTCCAGAAGATTCAGTTCAGCTGGCTGCCTCAAAGGAGGTAAATATCTAAAAATAATAACCTCAATACGTGAATACCTCTCCTATTTTAAAGCATTCCATAATTGCTAGTAACAGGCAGCATATGGCTCTGCTAACATCTCAGTGGTGTGTTGCTCCTACTCACATTTTATGTGTTTATGAGAAGTAAGATGAATTCAAATATTGGCACTTCAGTCTATAGAAGACCCTTAGACATGGCTATCTCACAGGCAATGTGAGTCAATCACCGACTTTGGCTAAGCTTCAAAAGTGCTCTGTGGTTTTGGCATTGCATACATACAGCTCAATAACAGCCAAATCAGTGGGAAAAATTTGTCAAAGTTAGTTGTGACCACTTGAAAGAAAAAGTGAAAGTCTTAGTAGCTTAGTCGAGTCTGACTCTTTGAGACCCCATGGACTGTAGTCTGCCAGGCTCCTGTGTCAATGGAATTATCCAGGCAAGAATACTGGAGTGGGTTGCCATTCCTTTCACCAGGGGATCTCCCAACCCACTTAAGTCAGACTCAAAAAGAAGATGACAAAAACCTATGGAAACATCCTAAATTCATTTAGGGACCTATAAACCCATTCACAAGTTTAGTCAGGCTGACCTCAACAAATCACAATTTATTTTAGGTTTTTCATTAATACACTGACTACCTTGATGACCCTTTCAGTTCAATTCAGTTCAGTTCAGTCGCTCAGTCGTGTCCGACTCTGCACGACCCCATGAATCACAGCACGCCAGGCCTCCCTGTCCATCACCAACTCCCGGAGTTCACTCAAACTCATGTCCACAGAGTCGGTGATGCCATCCAGCCGTCTCATTCTCCGTCGTCCCCTTCTTCTCCCGCCCCCAACCTTTCCCAGCATCAGAGTCTTTTCCAGTGAGTCAACTCGTCGCATGAGGTGGCCAAAGTATTGCAGTTTCAGCTTTAGCATCAGTCCTTCCAATGAACATCCAGGATTGATCTCCTTTAGAATAGACTGGTTGGATCTCCTTGCAGTCCAAGGGACTCTCAGGAGTCTTCTCCAACACCACAGTTCAAAAGCATCAATTCTTTGGCGATCAGCTTTCTTCACAGTCCAACTCTCACATCCATACATGACCACGGGAAAAACCATAGCCTTGACTAGATGGACCTTTGTTGGCAAAGTAATGTCTCTGCTTTTTAATACACTAACAAGGTTGGTCATAACTTTCCTTCCAAGGAGTAAGCGTCTTTTAATTTCCTGGCTGCAATCAGCATCTGCAGTGATTTTGGAGCCCAAAAAATTAAAGTCTGACACTGTTTCCACTGTTTTTCCATCTATGATGACCCTTTACTTCCTATTAACTTCCTAGCAGGTATCTAAGAATAGCGGATAAATCTTCCTGTCTTTTGGAGGAGGATATCACTTTAGTATAATCAAACTGCACTGATGTCTGTGTAGATTACATCTATTGTTTCCTTTATACCTGCAGGGTCTGTCAATCTATCAAACAAAGACCCTTATCAATTCTAGCATGATCATTCCTGCTGCTTGAACTCATCTAGTAATTGCCAATTTAAAAATAAATAATTTTATTATCATCCCAGTTGTTGAAGCTAAGCTTACTCATTCATGAGCATCAGGCTTAGGCACTTTCACAATGTGCACTAGCCAGATACATATCATTTTCTTGAAGAGTAGATGAGTCACAAGACTGATCAGTCAGTCCCCAGGTCCCCAAACATATGTTGGTGCCCTGCGATTTCATTCTAACTGGAAAAAAAAAAAATAGCTCTAGAGAAAATGTCTTCCAAAATAGTATCCTTTCAGTACTCCACCTCATCGTTCTCAACCATAGTAAAATCAAAATAAGTTCTTCCAGAAATATTGTCCTGCATAGAGCTCAAGTATGAATTTTCACTAGGCCTCATAAAGCTCCATCTGACTAGAGAAAGGCTGATCCCAAATGTCTTCTTCCCTCAGAAGTCAATTCAAATTGCTATTAACTGTATTTTTATATTTTCCCCAAACGATGTATTTTACTTATATAGAGCTAACCTCAGGAGACTTAAAGGATAGTAGAACCGTATACTAATGAGAACAGAATAGTCTTAGCCACACCCTTTTCAAAATAAAGTGGAACCAAGCAAACTTCAAAGTTTGGTTATTTTTCTTTTTCTCTGTGTTAGTTCTGAGATTTTTTTTTTTTTAAATCACCTATTGCACTGTCAAACCTCTAGTACAATGATGAATAGAAGGGGTGATGACAGGCAATGTTATCTGGTTTTCAGTCACAAAGTAAAAGTTTTCAATCACCATAATATTGTAAAGAAATTATCCTCCAATTAAATTAATTAATTTTTTAAGTAAAAGCTTTCACCATTTCATGGTTAAGAATAGTACTTGTGCTCAGCTTGCTGCTCTGTGATGACTGAGAGTGGTGGGATGGTGGGAGGTGGAAGGGAGATTCAAGAGAGAGGGGATATATGTATGTGTTACTGATTCACTTTGTGGTACAGCAGAAACTAACACAACATTGTAAAGCAATTATACTCCAATAAAAAGAAAAGAATAGTACTCATGGTAGATTTTTTTCTGTAGATAACTTTATTAGTTTCAGTAAACTTTGCTAGTTTGCTTATCAGAGATTTTACCTCCGTAGATGGACATAAACTCTTATCGATTATTTTCAGCATCTTACGGAGATGATCATATGACTTTTGTCCTTAATCCTGTTATTGCCAGAATTACACTGATTAATTTTCTAGTATGAAGCCAACCTTGTCTTTCTTGAATAAACCCAACTTGACACAGAGGTATTATATATTTTATATATTGCTAAATTTGAATGATTATTAGATTGCTTGCATATTGCAACATATTCTCAAGTGACATTGTCCTGAAGTATTATTTCTTATGATATCCTTTTTAGATTTTTATTAGCTTTGTTATTCTGGTCTCATAAAGTTAGTTGGAACATGTTCCATTTTTTCCCCTATATTCGATAAGGTTTTGACAGATAGGCATTTTATTTTCCTTAAATGTTTGGCAGAATTTACTAGTGAAGTCATTTGGAAATTTTCTTTGTAGAAAGTCTCCTAAATTCCATTTTTTAAAATGCATTATTCAGATTTTCTATTGTGCTGGCTTATAAAATTGTTGTTGTTAGTCGCTAAGTTGTGTCTGACTCTTGTGATCCCATGGACTTCAGTCCACCAGGCTTCTCTGTCCATGGAATTTTCCAGGCAAGCATACTGTAGTGGGGTGCCATTTCCTTCTCAAGGGGATCTTCCTGACCCAGGGACCAAACCTGTGTTTCCTGTATCTCCTGCATTGTCAGGCATATGCTTTACCACTGAGCCACCTGGGAAGCCCAGTTGTTTCTTTCTATAAATATGTGTGGTTAATATAAATTTTAAAAATTTATTTGCATAAAGTTGTTGATAATGGTTTCTAACATATTTTTATATCTGTAGGATGTACAGTGATGTTTTATGATTTTTTATCTGTTTTATTTGATTCAAAGTACCAATTGTATCCTTGCTGATTCTTTCTATTGTACCTTTTCCCCATTTGATTAATTTCTGGTTTTATTATTTTCTTCTTTCTGTTTCCTCTGAGTTTAATTTGCCTTCCTTTTCCTAATTTCTTAAAATGAATGCTTAACTCATTCATTTTCAGCCTTTCTCTTGTGATACATGGATTAAAACCTGCAGCTTCCGATGGCCAGCAAGAACTGAGGCTCTTGAATGCTGCCAGCAACCACATGAGCTTGGAAACAGATTCTTCCCCTGCTGCTGCTGCTGCTACTGCTAAGTCGCTCCAGTCGTGTCCGACTCTGTGTGACCCCGTAGATGGCAGCCCATTAGGCTCCTCCATCCCTGGGATTCTCCAGGCAAGAACACTGGAGTGGATTGCCATTTCCTTCTCCAATGCATGAAAGTGAAAAGTGAAAGTGAAGACATTCAGTCGCGTCTGACTCTTAGCGACCCCATGGACTGCAGCCTACAAGGCTCCTCCGTCCATGGGATTTCCCAGGCAAGTGTACTGGAGTGGGTTGCCATTGCCTTCTCCCGATTCTTCCCCAGGAAAGCTCAAATGAAAACCTTGTTCTGGCTAACACCTTCACTGAAACTTTGCAAAGGAGCCAGCTAATCCATGTCCAGTCTCCTGACCCATGTAAACTATGAGTTAATAAATACCTATTATTTTAAGCCACCAAGTTTGTAGCAATATGGCTAAGGAGGAACAGATAACTAAAACAATGTGTTTGTGTCAGCTTAATTACTGCAGGAGATGATCATTGAGTATAGAATTCTAGGATGGTGGTTGTTTTTCTTCAATATCTTAAAGATGACATCCCAAGGTATTGGGCTTGTCTCTTTATGTTTTAGGCTGATTTTTATTTGCCAGATACTGTATTTATAAACTATTTATAGAAATAATATGATGTATAGGATCATGTTCAGTTCAGTTCAGTTCAGTCGCTCAGTCGTGTCCGACTCTCCGCGACCCCATGAATCACAGCACGCCAGGCCTCCCTGTCCATCACCAACTCCCGGAGTTCACTCAAACTCATGTCCACAGAGTCGGTGATGCCATCCAGCCGTCTCATTCTCCGTCGTCCCCTTCTCCTCCCACCCCCAACCTTTCCCAGCATCAGAGTCTTTTCCAGTGAGTCAACTCGTCGCATGAGGTGGCCAAAGTATTGCAGTTTCAGCTTTAGCATCAGTCCCTTCAATGAACATCCAGGATTGATCTCCTTTAGAATGGACTGGTTGGATCTCCTTGCAGTATAAGGGACTCTCAAGAGTCTTCTCCAACACCACAGTTCAAAAGCATCGATTCTTCGGCGATCAGCTTTCTTCACAGTCCAACTCTCACATCCATACATGACCACGGGAAAAACCATTGCCTTGACTAGACGGACCTTGGTTGGCAAAGTAATGTCTCTGCTTTTTAATATACTATCAAGGTTGGTCATAACTTTCCTTCCAAGGAGCAAGCGTCTTTTAATTTCATGGCTGCAATCAGCATCTGCAGTGATTTTGGAGCCCAAAAAAATAAAGTCTGACACTGTTTCCACAGTTTTTCCATCTATTTCCCATGAAGTGATGGGACCAGATGCCATGATCTTTGTTTTCTGAATGTTGAGCTTCAAGCTAATCTTTTCACTCTCCTCTTTCACTTTCATCAAGAGGCTTTTGAGTTCCTCTTCACTTTCTGCCATAAGGGTAGTGTCATCTGCATATCTGAGGTTATTGATATTTCTCCCAGCAATCTTGACTCCAGCTTGTGCTTCTTCCAGCCCAGCGTTCCTCATGATGTACTCTGCATATAGCCTCCTTCAAAGTACGTTTTCACTTCTTCCTGCCTTGGTCTGGGGACATTGGTAATTCAAGATCTCTTCAATCCACTCAAGGATTGAAATAAATTGGACTGCAGTATCAGTCGAGGGTGCATACTCACATCTAGGATACAGCCTGTCTATGGTCCCAAGGCCATAGAGTCCTGAATGCCATATCCTGTATCTCTATCCTTATAAAACTGTCAAAAGTGGCATTCAAGGCTGCTCAAATTCATGCATTTTAGGCTCTCAGTCACCTGGCAAAGAATTGGCAAATGTCCCAGGGGAAAAGCGGCCACAAACTCTGGCTTACTCCCTGGGTATCCATCTTCTTCCCTATTGACCTTGGCCTAGTAATTCTTGACTCTATTTTAGCTATCTGAACTGGCACTTTGCAGAATATTTTACAATATAATGCAATATATTAATAATTAATAACTATATGTTGTTAATAACAATATTATAAGTATAATTAATAACAATATTGATGATTATATTAATAACTATATATAATTATTATCTTGTATCAGTAATAACATGGGCTTCCCTGGTAGCTCAGTCGGTAAAGAAACCGCCTGCAATGAGGGAGACCTGGGTTTGATCTCTGGGCGGGGAAGATCCGCTGGAGGAGGGCATGGCAACCCACTCCAGCATTCTTGCCTGGAGAATCCCATGGACAGAAGAGCCTGGTGAGCTGCAGTCCCTTGGATTACGAAGATAAGGACACGACTGAGTGACTAAGCACAGCACAGTAATAACATATATTATATATAATGTATGCATAAATAATGTATTTTATTATATAGTATATTAGTTATTATGTATCTATATATCTCCCAGCTTTTTTTTTAGTTGTCTTCAGCAGGAGGGTTGGCCTTTTTTTATAAAAACTTTTAATTTTACATTGGGGTAGAACTAATTAGGGCTTCCCTCATAGCTCAGTTGGTAAAGAATCTGCCTGCAATGCAGGAGACCCAGGTTTGATTCCTGGGTTGGGAAGATCCCCTGAAGAAGGGAAAGGCTACCTACTCCAGTATCCTTCCCTTGTGGCTCAGCTGGTAAAGAATTGGCCTGCAATGCGGGAGACCTGCGTTTGATCCCTGGGTTGGGAAGATCCCCAGGAGAAGGGAAAGGCTACCCACTCCAGTATTCTGGCCTGGAGAATTCCATGGGTTATATAGTCCATGGGGTCACAAAGAGTTGGACATGACTGAGCGACTTTCACTTTCAGAACTAATTAACAATGCTGTAATAAGGACTCAGCCATACACATACCTGTATCCATTCTCCCTCAAACTCAGTAGGATTGGTCTTAATTAACTGGTCCACCCCTACCAGCCGAAGTTCTGTACCCAGGATCAGCACAGTCATCACCTAAGTTCCTCTCTGACCGCCCCCACCACGCCCCCTGCCCTGACTTACCCCAGGTTCTCTGCTCTTCCCACTTAACAAGCATCACTCCCCTGATGGTGTCCCTTCTACTCCATTCTCATTCTGCTTCCAATCTTCTAGAGCCTGTGGAAGATTCAGGAATGCTGAGAGCATCATCCACAGAGCAGTTCGTGCATTTATTTACACTGAAGACTATCTCAATTCCAAACTCCAATGAAGGAAACCTTAATTTTCTCTTCACCAGCTCCACATCCAGATTTTATCAATTATCCAATTTAGCTAGCACTCAGAGACAGAACTTAGGCAGAACTAATCTAGTTCTATTTTTATTTTTTCTGTGAAATGGCAGTCATATATCCAGCTCTCTGACAAGTGAGGAACTGGATGTAAAAATGTCTTTTAAAACTGCAGTCCTCTATACAGAAATGTGGTTGCATATGCAATTCTAGGCCTTTTACATTGACTACTTTTGTTCCTCTGTCTCTAACAGTAGTACGTAGTCTCTAGTCTTTCCTTCTCTCAATAGAAACTTTTTTAAAGCACCTTACCCAAGCATATAATTTAACACATTTATTCCTCCACCCTTTACCTCCTTAAATCTTCTTACCTCTTAAAATTTTAATAAGTGGTACTTCTAATATTATAATCATCATCTTCTCAGGATTATTTTTGCTATGTTGAAGCACAGAAAAGTGGACCAAGCTCCAGGTACGGAATTCATCTATCTACCAGCTAAATTCAAAGAACTAGAATTTAATAAATTTGCTATTCATTATTAAGGTGGATTCATATATAGTTTATATCATAAGCAAAAGAAGTTTTAAAGTCTCTCAGGAGTGATTGTTAAAATACTTTTAATGTGTTTTCTTTTCCTCATGGACATCTCTAAAGGTCAATAAGTATTGATCAAATTCATTTTTAGTAGCTGTGTAGTATGAAATCCCATGGACAGAGGAGCCTGGTGGGCTGCAGTCCATGGGGTCGCGGAGAGTCGGGCATGACTGTGCAACTTCACTTTCACGCATTGGAGAAGGAGATGGCAACCCACTCCAGTGTTCTTGCCTGGAGAATCCCAGGGATGGTGGAGCCTGGTGGGCTGCCGTCTATGGGGTTGCACAGAGTCGGACACAACTGGAGTGACTTGGCGGCGGTGGCAGCAGCAGTATGAAATATTACAATTTATTTGATAATTTTTCTATGGATGTGTATTTGAATTGTTTACGGGCTATTTTGGTCACTGTAAACAATGATACAATAAATATTATTAAGTGAAAGCCCACTTGTTCAAAGAGAATCAGTTTCCCAGGTAGTATAGAAGTGTTCCTCAGTCAAAAGTGTCGAGTACCTGCCCACTTTCAGTTGACCTTCATACACTTAACACAAGTTTGAGTAAACTATTTAGTCCTACATCACTCTGGTCACAGGCAAAGTCATGCCAACAAACTCCCACATTATATAACCCTCTTGCCCTTGCCTCTCAGAGATGCCCAACTTTAAGCCAACATCTTCAATAATAACAAAAGCCCACATTGTTTTTAATCAAAAAGTTTAAAATGATTGTGCAAGATGCATTCTGCAGCATAAACACTGACCTTTGTTTTAACCCTCATCTCATTTTCAGCTAGGGTAGAAATTTTAGAAGGGGTCATAACAACTGTGGTCATGGCCTCTGCCTGCACGGCCCAGGTTTCATTTATCCAGCCTTGCTGCTGATTTACTAGCAATGTCAATTCCCTGGTAATGCGATGATTTCATTGGTTTCACATATCTAACACCTGTTGTCTTTTCTTAAACAGTGAGTTCATTCAGCCATGAGTCAATTATTGCTTGGCCCTGAATCTTCTGTCAGATATTTTGCATCCTTTTTCTTCCCTCTGTGGCCCTCAAATTCAATTCCTCTCCCTCATCATGGTACTGTTCTGATTGGAGGGGTTGTAATTTTTTTTAATTTTCAAAAGTTGGTTCCATGACCCATGCCATTAGTGAATGCCAGTTGGCTTCTGTTTTCCACCACCATTAAATTGTTATTGAATAAACACTGAACTATTGAGACAACAGCACTAGTATTACCGGATCTTACACCCGATCTTTGATCTGGGTCTTCAGATTGTGTGATAAGCCAATATTTTGGCATCCGCTTCGCCAAAAGAGTCCAGAATACACCACTGTGACTTAAAAATTATTTTGAGCAGAAGGCATTTGAGTTCCTGAAATTCCTTCTCTGCCTAAAAGCTGCTGCTGCTGCTACTGCTAAGTCGCTCCAGTCGTGTCCGACTCTGTGTGACCCCATAGATGGCAGCCCACCAGGCTCCCCCGTCCCTGGGACTCTCCAGGCAAGAACAATGGAGTGGGTTGCCATTTCCTTCTCCAATGCATGAAAGTGAAAAGTGAAAGTGAAGTTATTCAGTCGTGTCTGACTCTTAGCGACCCCATGGACTGCAGCCTACCAGGCTCCTCCATCCATGGGATTTTCCAGGCAAGAGTACTGGAGTGGCTTGCCATTGCCTTCTCCAAAGCAGAGCCTCCCAAAAGAACTCAGGCATTATCAATTTCCTCCCCAGGAACAACCAAGGAAGACTGACTCATTATTGGAGATGAAAAGCCTTCACACTGCACCTAAACAGACATTGTCACAAAACTATCGTCTCTCTCTCTCCTAAGGGCCCACTTATCTCTCCATAAAGTCATTAATTGTCCCCTGATGCTCTTCATCCTCTCCCCCTTCCCCTATTAAGATGGTATATAAGCCCCAAATTCTAAACACCCCTTTGAGTTACTTTTCTTTGTGAACTCCCCTATGTATGCAATTGAAATCTGCCTTTTATTTTGCTGATCTGTCTCTTGTCAGTTTAATTTGCAATCCCCAAACACTGAATAGAGAGGGTGGAGGAAAAGATTTTCCTCCTTGGTGTTACTAATGAAGAGGAAGATGAAGGTGAGACATGGAAAAAGCAATGGTTTCATGGCAGAGAAAATAAGAACTAAAAGCAGATTTGCTATATCCTCTCAATCTACTTCTATTATTATATTCCTGACATCCTTCTAAAACAGAAAATTTAAATAACTTTGAGTAGTGCAATTAGAGAGGAAGAGAAATCAGAATGAATTATCAAAACTTCATAACTAAAAGATGTCACTTGAAAATACACATTTTTTCCCAGTTACACATGTACAAGAGGCTCATAGCTAAGCTTCTTTGAAGGAATCAAACAGGACAAATTGACACCTACCTTGCTCTTTTCCAGAGAGAAACTGTTAATTTGATTTTTAAGAAATCTGTTTTTCAACAAATAAATATATATATATATTAAATGCTTCAATCATTCTCCAGAAATACTCTTGGCAGTGTTTCATTTCTTAGAAAATTCTACTGAATTCCACACTTACAGAGGGTCTATTATGAGAGCCAGAGCGGGAAGTAACTAATATGAACAAGATAGTTCTTAGGGGCAGAGCTTAACTTGGCCCATCAGGGTGGCCATAGAGGTACCCCAACGGCTCCCTTGAAGAGACCCTGCTTGGATGAGCATCATTCACTGACAGCCCCTAGCTGCTGTGCCTTCAGGACCCACTGCAGCATTCCTGCCAAGGCCACTCATGCCCCAGCATTTCCCACTCAGTGGTGACAAGGTAGGGGCACCAGAGCTGGGCCATGCTGCCTGACATAGGACTTCTCTGATGGACAGTCTTTGCTCTGGGGCTCCCCACCTGCCTGGTTGGGACTTTCTCAGAGCTGGGCTGTGTCTGAGGCTCTTCCAATTCCATCCTTTGTCCTTCCTTTTCCTTTATTAGGGGTCAGACCTGCATCACAATCTGAAGGCTCTCCCTGGCTACTCCTGCCCCTTCCCCTTTTAACATTCACACTTATTTCTCCCTATAAATCTCCTCTGCATCTAATCCCATCTTCTATGAGGAACTGAATGGACTCAGTCCACAATCACTGCAAATCCTGAAGTACTATGGTTCATTTTTGCATAATATCAGGTATAGCATGGGCTCCCCAGGTAGCACCAGTGGTAAAGAATCTGCCTGCCAATGCAGGAGACACAAGGGGCATGGGTTCGATCCCTGGGTTGGGAAGATCCCTTGGAGAAGGAAATGGCAAACTACTCCAGTATTCTTGCCTGGAAAATCCCATGGACAGAGGAGCCTTTCAGACTTCGGTCTATGGGGTCACAAAGAGTTGGACACAACTGAGCACACAAGCACACAGGTATAGCATAGGCCAACCTTGTCTCTCTAGATACTATAAAAAGTCCACAGAGTAATATAAGCTATCATTCATTCATCAATTTCCATGTGCTAGTCACTACATTCAGTTCTTTTTGTAAGTAATTTCAGTTAAGCCTTGTAGCAACCATATAAGTAATATTATCACAGTTTTACAGTAATATGCCCAAGGACACATCGCTACTTATGTTTAAAAAACAAAAAGACACTGGGATTTAAATCCAATTCTATCAAATTTCAAAACACATGTTCTTCTCTAAGAACATGTAATAATAATAATTACTCTAAATGCCAGCTTGTATTAGGTGCTGGGCACTCAGCTAAGAATTTTATGAGCGTTATCTCATGCACTTCTCACAACAGCCTCACAAAATTGACATTATCATTATTTCCCATTTTACAGATCAGGAAACTGAAGCTTAACAAACAAATAACTTACCACAGAGCATTGTTTCCTGGGACAAACTGAAAGGGTTGTTCTGTTGTAGCAAATCTTATGATAGAGGTAAATCGATAAGATTTTATTGAACTGTGATTTTGCTAATGGCAATGTCATTGAGATGTCTTCTCCAAGATTCTGGCCTTGTTGGAATGCTTGTATACTGAGCATTCCAAAACTGTTTCTTAGCTCTCTTGGGCCTCCTATGTTGAGCCTTCAACACTGTAGGTAAAGAGAACCTCTGACTCATTGTTTAGCCAATGTTACTTTCTAACCCCAGGACATTTCATAAACAACAGGTTAATTCTAAAAACAAACAAACAAACAAAAAACAACTTCCCCAGCATAGAAATCTAGTTTCCTAGGAAATACAGCTCTAACTTTGTTAACAAAGGGTATGATCTATGCTGAGTTGATTTTGCTTTTTGCATAGTTTGGAAGCTATTCTATTATGTTCTTTCCTGAGCTGCATATTAACTATAAAGAATGTACCACCATGTAACAGTTAATACATTTTTTTCCCTCAGAAACACACTTGGATTTCTTTCTCTTCCCTCTGATGTGATTGCCACCCACACCCACCCACCAGTAAGATTATATATTCTTTAACAAGAAAATAATAAAAGCTGAATAAATGCCCTCCAGCATCAAAAAATTGCAGCAGAAGCAGTAGGGAAAAGAGTTTGGCTTTTGTGATTATGTTTAAGACATTGAAGGAGGGCTGCTCTTGTTCTTCCAAGATGCTTGTGGATGTTTTTTGTAAATCTGCCCTGCCCAAACAGTGGCAGTGGGTGGATAAATGTGGAAGGGGAGGAAAAACAGAACAAAAGTGTATTTCAAGACTGGGTGAGGCGAGGGGGCAGGGTTAGTCAAGGGTTTGTGACTCTTTGTTCATGAGCTACCATATTCCTGATTGCTACAGAGCACCTCACATTTTGCATGACTCAAGACATCTCAAAATTGTCTCCACTAAAGTCTTGGAACAGAGTTCATAGATACTGTAGCAGGCAATCTGATCCAGCTGACCCACAGAATTGGGAACTATATAATGGTTGTTAAGCTACATAATTGGAGTAGGAAATAGCAACCCATTCCGGTATTCTTGCCTGGAAAATCCCACAGACAGAGGAGCCTGGCAGGTTACAGCCCATGGGGTCACAAAGAGTTGGACATGACCAAGTGACTACACACAGCACAGCATTAACACATTTTACCTTTAATACATATTTATTAAATTTTGTATTAATAGTTTTTTTTTTTTAGAGACCACAGTGAATTTGAAGCAGGGGCAGGAATCTAGCTGGATGGGAGAGCAGTAAATACAATATATGATTCATTAAATTATGATTGCTCATGGCTTTTTACCCTCCATTCAAAAATCACTGTGTACATCAATCCCAAATTCATCATGCTGCAATTTAAGCTGATTTTCTCTTCTGTTTTCCTCACTGGAAACTGAGTAGGTTTCATCTCCTTTGCTACGTTTTTTAAAGACATTTTAAAATTTCTCCTTGATCTTTCCTTTGGTTGACTAAAAAGCTCAGACTCCCTACCATGTTATCGTGTTTTATACATAACCTTTAAATCACCCTCTGGCTCTCTGTGAACTTTCTCCAAGTTTTCGCCTCTCATTATGGATGTCTACAACTGCCTAACAAACCACCGTGATCATAACAGCATTAAAACAGCAACAATTATTTATCAATATATCTCGTGGGTCTGGGGAGCTGACTGTGCTCAATGAGCCAGTTTTCCCTTCGAGTTCTAGCATGTGGTTTTAGTCACTTACTGGGGCTGGAGTCGTCTTGAAAGCTTCCTTTCTTGCCTTTCTGAAGAACAGTGCTGCTTGTCAGCTAGGGCCCCAGCTGGGACTGCCAGCCAGATTGTGTCCCATCCTTGTTGCCTAAGTTGGGTTCCAAGAGACTCCCAAGAGATACGGAGAGTCACACCAAAGCTGTCTCTTCCTTTATGATACTGCATCAGGAGTCAGAGAGAGTCGCTTTCACCACGTTTTGTGCATCAGAAGAAAATCACT
Organism: Moschus berezovskii; assembly: GCF_049115385.1. Lineage (NCBI taxonomy): Eukaryota > Metazoa > Chordata > Mammalia > Artiodactyla > Moschidae > Moschus > Moschus berezovskii. Next base: position 40,554,052 of record NC_142488.1, on the reverse strand, counting down.
ATGGCTGGCCCATGTTCAAGGAGAGGGGAATTTAAGGAAGGGAGGGCCTTCCCAGGTGGCATTAGTGGTAAAGAATTTGCCTCCCAATGCAGGAGACGAAGGAGACCCAGATTAGATCCCTGGGTCAGGAAGATCCCCTGTAGAAGGAAATGGCAACCCACTCCAGTATTCTTGCTTGGAGAATCCTGTGAACAAAGGAGCCTGGTGGGCTACAGTCCATAGGGTCGCAAAGAGTAGGACACGATGGAAGCAACTTAACACTCTTAAAGGGAGGGGTAACAAAATATTGACAGCCATGTGTTAAGACTGTGACATACCCCTTTAGTTGGGAAACCCATTGTCCTTTCAGTGTGTAGGAAACAAGTGGATCTGACCACGAGGGGCTAGAATTAGAAATCAGGGCATCTGTCAGGGAGTTTTAAAGGCTGTGTGTGGCCATGGCCAGAGAAAATGTAAAAAGGAGCCCATAGATGCCAGGGACAAGGTCCAGAATGGGTTCAGTTCAGTTCAGTTCAGTCGCTCAGTCGTGTCCGACTCTCCGTGACCCCATGATCACAGCACGCCAGGCCTCCCTGTCCATCACCAACTCCCAGAGTTCACTCAAACTCATGTCCACAGAGTCGGTGATGCCATCCAGCCATCTCATCCTCTGTCGTCCCCTTCTCCTCCCGCCCCCAACCTTTCCCAGCATCAGAGTCTTTTCCAGTGAGTCAACGTGTCGCATGAGGTGGCCAAAGTATTGCAGTTTCAGCTTTAGCATCAGTCCTTCCAATGAACACCCAGGATCGATCTCCCTTAGAATGGACTGGTTGGATCTCCTTGAGGTACAAGGGACTCTCAAGAGTCTTCTCCAACACCACAGTTCAAAAGCATCAATTCTTCAGCGATCAGCTTTCTTCACAGTCCAGCTCTCACATCCATACATGACCACGGGAAAAACCATAGCCTTGACTAGATGGACCTTGGTTGGGTAGGTCAGTGGAAATTGCTGTGGGAAAATGCTGGCCCCAAAGGGAAACCAGACCTGAGGGTAAAGGCTGTTTAATGTAAGGGTAAATGGCAACCCACTCCAGTATTCTTGCCTGGAGAATCCCATGAACAGAGGAGCCTGGCAGGCTACAGTCCATGGGGTTGCAAAGAGTCGGACATGACTGAGCAACTGACACACAACATATATGCAGAGAGAATGAACCCAGAAAAGCAGCAGTCAAAATGAAAGCACACTTAGAGAGCCACCCCAGATAAGTGCGATGTGAGTATTGTTTCCAGGGCTACCACTGTGGTATCACCTAGGCTAGACTCAGAGCTCTTCCCAGGAGCAGACCTCTGCTGAGTACACAGGAGGCTTCGTGTCACAGTACCCACCTCTGATCACTAGCCCTGCCTCACTGATGAATGCCATTGCCCGAGAAGAAGGGCAGAACCACCCCGAAAGGAATAAGCCTGTTCTTAGTAGTCTGAGTTTCTAAGCTGCCACACAGAAAAGCATGATGATGTTCATAAAGTATGCAGCAGACCACAGCTTTGTGAGTTCAGCTATGTCTCCAGAAAGGGTTTGCAGAACAGACCCCTGCTTTTCCACAAGAACAAACTGGATTCTGCTGAAATCCTTTGATTTCTTCATCTAAAAAGAGAATAAGGTGAGGAAGGAGGCAGAGGCAGTGAGTTTTAACTTGAGAAACAGCAGACTGACTGGACCCAGGGAGGCTCAAGACTAGAAGCACGATATCTGCAAGTCAACCTCCAATAAGACACCTGTTAGATACACACTGGTACCATATATAAAATAGATTAACAACAACCTACTGTATAGCACAGGGAACTATATTCAATATCTTGTAATAACCTATACTGGAAAAGAATCTGAAAAAAAATGTTATATGTATAACCAAATCACTTTGCTGTATACCTAAAATTAACACAATACTCTAAATCAACTGTACTCCAATAAAAAGAGAGAACAATAAAGCTCCAAAAATACATTCAGTGAAGTGAAGTGAAAGTCGTTCAGTCATGTCCGACTCTTTGCGACTCTATGGACTGTCGGCTAACAGGCTCCTCAGCAGACAGTCAGCTCAGATGATAAAGCGTCTGCCCACAATGCGGGAGACCTGGGTTCGATCCCTGGGTTGGGAAGATCCCCTGGAGAAGGAAATGGCAATCCACTCCAGTACTCTTGCCTGAAAAACTCCATGGACTGGACATTCAGTGAAAACACCCCTCAAAAGAATGAAGTACTGATATATTCTACAACACGGATGAATCTCCAAACATGCTAACTAAAGTAAACCAGTCACAAAAGAAAAAAAAGAGAGAGAGAGAGAGACCTGTTTGCTTAAGACCTGGCACCCAGTGTGTGCTCACTGAATGTTTTTGCTAAATCCTACAGAACTGAGAGAAACCACATTGACCCAGGCAAAGCAGGGGCCAGCTCTGTGGCTTCTTTTGTGTGTAGTGAGAAAGGGAAAAGCAGGAGAACTTTAACACACAAAATGCATCCTGCCCCTCTAAATTTCATGTCCATCCAAACAACAGAAATGACTCTTCACTGTGAGTTCATATTTAGGTTGTAATCTCATGCCCAAACCTACACACACGTGCACTCATACACACACACACACAAGCACCCTGCCAGTTCCTTTCCCCATAACAGCAACTCCCTCTGTGAAATATACACAGCTCCTGGGAGAACTGGTGCCATGGTTACATCCATGTGTAAATGAGTTGTCATACTGATGGAACACGGTGGGACCATCCCCTTATTGTTCATTCAGACAGTGTTTATGGACCCCAGGCCAGGCAGGGCACTAGGCAGAATGGAGTTGGCAAAGATGGATAAGGTAGAACCCTGCCCTCTAGGAGTGACAAATGAGCAACAGTACTTGAAAAATCCTTCATATCACAGCCTGCAAACCTAGAGAAAATTTAGCTTCTTTGATCGTGTCTATAAGTAATCTCACGCCCTCCTGTGAGTGAGCAGGAGAGCCAGTGAGTTAAGGGCCCAGTCTTGTTCAAGTGTATGCCTATTCACCAGCATCTCAACCTGCCATCCTCTCTGAGATGGTGAAGCAGCCAGGGTCATGGGAGTATGACACTACCCAGACGGGATCCTTTAAGCATGAAAGAGGGATGCTACAACCATCAAACTGGGACAATTGGAATCGACTGGGACCATCTGGGGCAAATCAGGACAAAAAGTCATTCCACCCAGCAGCAAACCATACACAAAGCAGGGTTGTTTAATTAAAAGACTGTTGTCACAAATGAACTTACTTGGGAAACAGAAACAGACTTACAGACCCAGAAAACCAACTTAAGTTTACCAAAGGAGAAGAGGGGTGAGGGAGGGTTGGATTGAGAGTTTGGGATTAGCAGATGCCAACTATTTTATATAGAATGGATAAACAACAAGGTCCTACTGTATGGCACAGAGAATTATATTCAATATCCTGTGATAAACCATAATGGAAATTAGTATGAAAAATATATGCATATATGTATAATATACATGAATCACTTTTCTATAAAGCAGAAAGTAACACAACACTTTAAATCAACTATCCTTCAATTTAAAAAGAAAAAGATTATTGTTAAAGGTGTTGATAGGGTTGTGTGTGCATGCTAAGAAGCTCCAGTCATGTCTGACTCTTTCGTGACCCTATGGACTGTAGCCTGCCAGGCTCCTCTGTCAATGGGATTCTCCAGGCAGGGATACTGGAGTGGGTTGCCATGCCCTCCTCCAAGGGCATCTTCCCGACACAGGGAACAAACCCACATCTCCTGCATTAGCAGGTGGGTTCTTTACCCACTGAGCCACCTGGGAAGCCCAGGGTTGATAGGTTGATAGAGTTAAGAGAAGCCAAGGAGAGACGGGGAAGTACGCAAGGTTCAGAAGTCTAAAGGGGTAAAAAGAGGGAAGGGTTCTAGAGCCAGATGAGACTTCTAGATTTGGGAGAGGGCTGCACATTGGTCCTTGGGCAGAGGAATTCAGTCACTTATAAGCTATTGCCAGATAGGGAGGGAGCAGAAGGAAAATAACCCGTATCTCTTTCCACCCACATGCTGGTCCCCAGGTGGTGCCTTCCATTGGTGAAAGGTGCCCAGAAGCCAGAGGGCAAGCCAGTTGATGCAGCCTGTGAAAAGTCCTGAGACCCAGAACAAAATGCAAAAGGGTGTAAATGGATCTTGTGTTGGGCGATGTGCGTGCTAAGTTGCTTCAGTTGTGTCTGATTCTGTGCAACCCCATGGACTGTCCCCTGCCAGTCTCCTCTATCCATGGGACAGAATACTCCAGGGAAGAATACTGGAGTGGGTTGCCACGCCCTCCTCCAGGGGATCTTCCCAACCCAGGGATTGAACCCATGTCTCTTATGCCTCCTGCGTGGGCAGTTGGGCTCTTTACCACTAGCACCACCGAGAAGATGGGGTAAGAATAAATAATACATGGTTCAGTGGAGAAAAGGAACTTATAGACCTTCATGATGACGGGAAAGGCGCGAGGTCCTCCGACAAGGTCATTTCTGCTTCCAAGGCAACAAGGGAGCCCTCAGTTTCCTGTGAGTGTCCTGCCCACCATGCCTGCACCATCCACTGAGGGCTGTGCATGGTAGAACCCCAGGCTGCTAAACCTCTCGGCTTGTGTAAGGCTCAGTAGTGATCTGGCCTCACCCCAACCATCATAGGTCACTGACCCATCCCTGGGTCTCCGCCAAGGGCTTCATCCCATCTGCAAGCCCAGTAGCCCACCCTAAGATTCAGATGAAGTGTCATTCATCCTCCCGCAGGGGGTCCTTATAAAAGTCGATGGGTACTCAACTCTAAGTTTATGGTACATGGGAACTGAGAGCTGGCACTGCCACTAAATGAAACTCAGGGATTTCCTGTGTCTGGCCATGACATGCCTGATTCGTTCTTGGAGTCACCCTTGTTGTTGTTCAGTCTTTAAGTCACGTCCAACTCTTTGTGACCCCAATGGACAGCGGCACAGCAGGTTTCCCTGTCCACTACCATCTCCCGGAGTTTGCCCAAGTTCATGTCCATGGAATCGGTGATGCCATCCAACCATCTCATCACCTTTTGCCTTCAATCTTTCCCAGCATCAGGGTTTTTCCCAATGAGTCAGCTCTTTACATCAGCGGGTCAAATTAGGAGTTACCTTAATTTCTAATTAAGTCACCACCACCCCCATCTTCTCACTGAAACCTGGAAAGATAAGAATCAGGATCCACACCAGCTTGGTTTTTTTCTCCCTTTTCTTTCTCTCTCTTTCTCTTTCCCACTTTCCTCTTGGAGGGAAAGGGGCACAGTTATCTCTTCCTTTCCTGGGGTCACATTCTCCCTGCACTGAAGCAACAAGACTCATCATTTTGCTATGTGAACTCAGTGTGTTTCTGTTCTGCTCTGGGTCCTTGATGCTGGAGATGCTGAGGTGCAAGAGGGGAGTGAGAAGAGGGTTCTGCTTTCAAAATTGAGCAAATCTTTTCTTTTTTAACTTATTTACTTTACATTGAAGGATAATTGCTTTACAATGTTGTGTCGGTTTCTGCTATACATCAACATGAATCAGCTTTAAGTATTACGTGTCCCCTCCCTCTTAAATCTCCCTCCCACCCCTCTACTCCATCCCATCCATCTACATTGTCACAGAGCACCTACTTGAGCTCCCTGAGGCATATAGCAAATTCCTACTGGCTACTTTACGAATGGTAATATATGTTTCCCTGCTACTCTGTCCATTCATCTCACCCTCTTCTTCCCCCACCCTGTGTCCACAAGTCTGTTCTCTATGTCTGCGTTTCCATGCTGCCCTGCAAATAGGTTCATCAATACCGTCTTTCTAGACTCCATATATATGCATTAATATATGCTAAAAAATTGAGCAAATCCTTTCTGAAGACCATAGCTGAACTTACAAAGCTGTGGTCTGCTGCATAATCATATTTTTCTGAACATCCTCGTGTGTTTCTGTATTTCTTCTTTAACACTTCTTATCACTAGTGCACACACACACACAAAACCTCAAAAAACATCTAGGCCATTGAGTATCCTGGGCTGTCCAGGGTAAGATCACATGCTCAGGAAAGCAGAATAGAAAATGACATCAATATTTTTAAAATATTAATCCCCCTTAAATTTTAATTTTCTTTTGCCAGCTACATTCTGGAAGCCTGAGCTTTCAAGTGAAAGCCATGCAACACCTGGGCTAGGCCAGCAGTACATGAAGCAATGTGTGAACTTGGGTCGGAACCTGATCTCTGCTCCTTCTTAGCCTGTAACCTTGAGCAGGACACTTCACCTCTGTAAGCTTCACTTTCCTCCCATGTTAAATGAAGATGCTCACACCCACCCCTCAATGTCATGGTGAGGGATAAAGAGAAATAAAGATAAAGAACTGGATAAAGAATTGGCAAAGAACCTGGCCCATTCTAGGTATTTCAGTGACATTCATTTCCTGCCCAGAGAGCTAACCCTGAGCAAGAGCAGAACTACAGTTCCTAGAGTTGTTTGAAAACACGGGGGCTAGAATTTCCAGACCTAAGATTCTTTATCTCGCAGAATGGAGCCAGGTGGGACAGGAACTAGAATTGATGGAGTTGTCTCCTATCGGAAAGACACAGGAGTAGAGCTCTGTTAGTCCTTATAAATGATCTCATCTCCAGTGAACAGGAGAAAATGAGGCTCAGAGAGATTAAGTAATTTTCCTGAGTCGTTCGCTTCTTGTTAGTAGCTGTGGAAGTGCTTTCATTAGAAATACATCATTCTTAAAACACGTTGTCTGCACTTTAGCTGATATCGTGGGCTCTGTCCCAGTCCCCTTGTCAGGGTTGGTGCTCCCATCCCCAGCTGTTGTGATGATCAGTTGCAGACACAGCTGGGACCCTTAGCTTGAAGTGCTCTTGGCTCCAGGAAGCAGCCTTGTTTGTCCAAGTTTATTTCTCCTCCAAGGAGTTCAGCCTCAGTGTCCGATTTGGAGATTCAAGGTCTGGGTCCTCAACCTCAATTTGGGATGACTCAGGACAGCCTTCCCAGCTCCATCACTCCCTATACGATCAGCTGAGACCTCTGTGGCAACAACATGGAGAGTCAGTTTCTGCCTCCCTCCAATCCTGCCCTCTCACTTGCTTATGGATCTATCTCCCTAGTGTGTGTACATGCTCAGTCACTAAGTCATGTCCAGCTCTTTGTGACCCCATGGACTGTAGCCCACTAAGCTCCTCTGTCCATGGAATTCTCCAGGCAAGAATACTCGGTGGGTTTCCATTTCCTTTTCCAGGAAATCTTCCCAACCGAGGGGCCAAACCCATGTCTCCGGTGTCTCCTGCATTGGCAGGCAGATTCTTTACCACTGTGCCACCTGGGAAGCCATATCTCTTTAGAGCACCCCCTAATAAACCTTGGCACACAATGTGATCTCAGTTTCCAGGGAACTCAGCCTAAGGTGTAGACTTAAACCTGAATGTTAGGGAAAACAAACAAACAAACAAGCACCTACTGGGCCTCAAAACCCAAATCTTATCTCAATTATGTTGATCAAATATAAAATCTCTAAATCTTATTTATCTATTTGGCTGTGCCAGGTCTTAGTTGAGGCACTCAGGATATTTAGTTCCCTGACCAGGGATTGTACCCAGTCCTCCTGCATTGGGAGTACAGAGGCTTAGCCACTGGACCACCAGGGAAGTCCCAGAATCTTTAAATCTTAGAGCCTCTTAATATAATCTTGTATATCTATGCACAAAACATACATAAATTTCACTTTATGTAAAACACGAAAGAGGGAATTTCAAATCACACTAAACATAATAAATATAGAACTTGCTTTGTTAAAACTCTACAGTATACATTCAACTAAAGGCTAAACTTCCAATGCCAACAGTATATGACATAAAATTAAACATTTATAATCATCAGTTTCTTAAAGTGCTATTTTTAATACCTATAAGAGAAAACTCATTTTAGTGCTTTTTTTCCATCCAAACCTCTCTACATTCCTTTATCTATAGAACCAGATGCTTCTGTAACTAATGGTGGTGTGAAGAGTGACTGGTATAAGTGGAATGGAGTGAACACTTCTTGAAAAGCAGGACTAAGAGAGGAAAAAGGATGCTCGAAGGCTCCATATGCCAATGGTACGCTTCGGACTTTTGAAATTAATCAATGGCCTCCTGGATATGGCAGGTTCTGTCTGGTGTCCATAGACAGGGTTCTCAGCTACAAGATAAGAAAGAAATAAAAATAATAGTAACTAGTGGTAATATTAACAGTAATATTAATAACTAACACTTATATAGCATGCATTGTTCTCAGTCCTTTACACATAATAAATCATTTAACCTTTAAGATAACCCCATGAGATAGTGACTACTATTGTCACCATGGTAAGGAAATTGAGACACAGAAAGATCTAGCAATTTGTCCAATGTCATGCAACTAATAAGTTGAGCTTTTACCCAGATTATTTGGCTTCATGGTTTTTGCTCATACCTATGCCCTAAGGGTGAAAAGTCACTGCCCTCATAGATGTGTGGGAATCATCCCAGAAGCCATACCTTGTCTAGAAGCCACCAGTCCCAGGAACTACTGTGGCAGCACAAAGACATCACTATCAATCCTCATTTCCTGAACCCACTGACAACCAACTACTTAGCTACTGAGGGTGTTCATTATACACCCTGGGTTGCTTTAGCTAGATATTTATTTACATGAGGTATAAAAATATTATTTTATATATAACAATGCCATTTTAAAGACATGGCTTTATTTCCCAGCGTAGGTTAACTGAGGGGATACAGTAGTAAATGGATACCTTGTGCTACTGTTGAGAATATCACTTCACACAAAATAAATGAAGGCTAAGATTTCATGGTAGAGAATGAGATGGCTGGATGGCATCACCGACTCTGTGGACATGAGTTTGAGTGAACTCCGGGAGTTGGTGATGGACAGGGAGGCCTGGCGTGCTGTGATTCATGGGGTCACAAAGAGTCGGACACGACTGAGCGACTGAACTGAACTGCAGTTTTCATGGTAGTCTGGGTACTCACCCATAATTGGTAATCATCTCCAAAAAGTCCAGCAAAAACTCGTAGATCATAGATCTTACATGCCAGTGAAGATTGGTTGACCCATTTGTCATTTATATCAGTTAATTTGACCAAAGCTTTCTTCCTTAACCTCTGCTGAGAAGTCCAGGAGGAGCACTACTCATCTAGTATGTGATCACTTAATGGTATATTCTCCTTACTGCTGTTGTTCCTGTTACAATTTTGAAGTAAGCATTGCTTTGTCAAAGGGCTGTAGCTAATTTTACATATACCAGAATATTTCAGGGGCTGAAAAGTCTGAGACACTAGGAAGTAATAACTAAAGGTGTGTATCCGTTATCTACTGCTGTGTAACAAACTGCTCTAAAGCCTAATGGCTTAATACAAGAATCAATGATTTTGCTTATGAATCTGTATGTTGAGAAGAGCTGGGGAGGGAAAGAGCCTTTCTGCCTTGTGCAGCATCAGCTTGGGCAGCTCAACTGGAGGCTGGAGGATTCATTTTCAAAATGGCTCACTCATATGGCTGGTAACTTGGTGCTGGCTGCCAGTTGAGAGCTTAGCAGGGGCTCGAGACAAGGGAGCTCAGTTTCTTTCCATGGTGGGCCTCTCCACGGGATGTTTGGGCTTCCTTAGGGCATGGTAGTTTGGTTTCAACCATGAACATCCAAGAAGCAGAAAGAAGCTGTCAACTTCTTCAACTAGGCCTAGAAACTGGCACAGTATGACTTCTACTATATTTTCTTGAATAATCCATCACAGAACCCAGATTCAGGAGGAGGGAACATAGACCCCACCCCTCAGTGGGAAAACAATCAGAGAATGGGTAACATTTCAAATCACCACACAATGGTAGTCACAGAATGTCAGGCATATAATATCTCTATTCCACATTGTTTTTTTGACATATGTGAAAAACAGTTTAGAGAGGGGAAGTTAATCCCCAAGAACACACAGCAAGATAGTTAGAGCCAAATCTAGAATGCAATCCTTGATTCCTGGCTTTGTTCATCTTACTGAAAAGCAGAGCACTCTATTCAAATTGCCCTGACAGACTAATTCATAGACGTTCTGAAGATAACTCTTTAAAAATTACAGCTAGTTGCAAATGGCTAAATTCCTCAAAGATACACATTTACCACTATTATAGAGCATTGACATGGTAATATATTATAATAATATTATCATATAATGGCCATAAAAAGATAACGATACATTAATCAACTTTCATCAGACATTACATTGCAGAGGCTACAGCAGTGAGCAAGAAACAGCCTCACTCTCTTAGAGTGTTCAGGCCAATAGGAGTTACAGACAATTAAACCAGAAAGCACAATGCAGTTTGATTGTGGACAATGCTATGATGAGGGACATCTATTTTGTTTTGAAAGCACACAGAAGGGGAAAAGCGAAACCTTTGTTTGCAGGAAAAGAAATTCTTCCTAAATAATGGGATGTTGAAACCAAAAGCAGAAGAATAAATAGGGATTATTCAGGACAAAGATGAGAATATTTCAGGCAGAAAGAATAACATGTATAAAGACATATTAAGAATAAGACTCTAGATTGCTTACGAGACTGAATAGACTCAAACTATCACAGTCTCTAGCAGATGAATCAATGAATAGTAGTTGAACTAAAGAAAACACAGGTATCTCAAGTCACCAGGAAAGAATTAATCTTTCTTGGTTCTTTCTCAGACCTGACATAGGATTAGAGGTTGTTGGGTTAAGAGAGGAACAGAAAGATTTGGTTAATCCACCCACATGGCAACCATACTATACCACATATTATTGCCCAGGACAGCCTAGAAAGTCTGATTTCTTCCTTTTACAAATAACTTCCAATGCTGAAGCTATTTGTTTCTTTTTGTAAATGCTTAACACATTCTGGAAAGGTGTGGACAAATACTCTTGGTGCAATTATGCAATCTTAGTTGTCAGATTGGAATAAATGTTTCACCTTTCTGCAGTAATTGCTAATTATAAACCAGCTGATATAGTTCTCCAATGACCTTAATTTTCTTTCATAGCCTCTGTCTTTTCTGAGCCCTGCAAAAGTGATTCTCAGGAGTCTCAGCTGACATTCCAGTTTTCCCAGAGCGTTTCCCATGATTACTACCAAGGACTTCCAGAAAACATATATTTGACTTCAAGGGGAGATATTTCTTCATTGGGAAGTGGGAGCACCCCCTTCCTCCACCCCACCCACATATACTGTTCACTTCTCATCTGAGCTCTTCAATTCATCTCCACAAATAATGTGAATAAATTATGTTCAAGACACTGAATTGGGTACCATGAGGGTCCTGAGGATAAATAAGACACAGATTGTAAACTCCTTGAAGGTGAATACCACTGAGAAAAAAATACATGTGAAATAATACAGTGTAAAACATGGCAGAGTGTGGTACATGCCCTCAGAAGTTAAATCTCAGGCCATAGTAGTTTATTCATTTTCCAGCAAGAAGAATCCAGGAGGACTATGGTAGAAGCAGCATCTTAGTTGAAATTAAATGGATAAGTAGCTAGGATTATATAGGCTTTCATATGAACAGATAATTGTAGGATCAGACACTCAATATCTATGTTTTTTTTTCTGGAGAGTTTGGGGAACTAAACACTCAGCTGGATGTGGTAAACAGCTATGCTTCACTAATATTTGTTGCTCATTCATATGGAAGGATTACACTTCTCCATCCTATTAAAACTACATATACCCAAGTCACTTACCTTGACCAATGAGTGAGCAGAGTGTCCATTCTGGATGGAGGCTTTAAGGACCAACGCCTTCCTCACCCTGTTCTCCTTTCCATCTGCCACAGCCACTGGCAACATTGCAAACAGAGGTTGCTCCCCTCTTGCATCCCAGAGAGAAGATGATACGGAATAGAACCAGGGTCAACCTACAGTGACTAAATAACATGAGCAGGAAATCAACCTTTGTTGTAAGACAGTGAGATTTTAGGTTTTTTCATGTAACAATATAAACCAGCCCATCCTGATTAAACAGACACCAAACTTGTCCCAGCCAGTTGAGGACTTCAAAAAGTATAATATAGGGCTAAAAAATGGAACGACTTGTGACTTGTTAGTCTCTCAGTCGTGTCCTACTCTTTGGGATTCCATTGACTGTAGTCCACCAGGCTCCTATGTCCATGGAATTCCTCAGGCAAGAATACTGGAGTGGGTTGCCAGTGCCTTCTCCAGGGGAATGTCCCAACCCAAGGATTGAACCCAGGTCTCCTGCATTGCAGGAAGATTCTTTACCATCTGAAACACCAGGGAAGTCATTATTTTACTGTTCCCTAATGTTCCAGGCATTCTATGAGGCACTCTACATACACTATTTCAATTAATTCTCACAGCTTCATAATGTTTAAATCATTACTCCCTTCATACAGATATAGACACTCAGAGAAATTTGCCCAAGGTCACACAGAATTGTGGAGATTCTAATCTCATTTTGTGTAATACGGAATCTGATCCTTTTGTGATGATACATGATCAGGCGGCACAGTGGTAAAGAATCTGCCTGCCAATGCAGGAGACAAAAGAGAATTGCATTTGATCCTTGGGTCGGGAAGACCCCCCTGGAATAGGAAATGGCAACCCACTCCAGTATTCTTACCTGGGAAATCCCATGGACAGGGGAGTCTGGCAGACTACAGTCTATGGGGTCACAAAGAGTCAGACAAGACTGAGCAACTGAGCACACACACAGCCTGCCAAGTCACAAAGATACTACAAGCTTAACTTTCCTAACAAACGCTATCTCTTGTTCTGAACTTGATGGTCACATTACCTAAGCCGACTTTGGAAATAAGTGGATGAAAACGCTGATACCAGCCCCATTATGTGTTGGAAATATGGGTCCCTGATCAATAATAAAAAATTTCATTTAAAGCAAGAGAAAGAGGGAGTTGCCTTGTGATCTAGTGCTTAGGTTTCATCACTTTCACTGGTATGGCCCAGGTTCAATCCCTGGTCAGGGAACTGAGACCCTACAACTTGTGAAGTGTGGCCAAGAATAAATAAATAAAATCAAGAGAGAGATTAATCTCAGAAACTAATGAAATCCACTGTGCCCCATCAAACTCAAGTGCCATCTTGGATTCTAGGTGCTTTTCTTTCTTGGTGATGACAGATAAAGTTACAAGGTTAGATTTCCTTTAGATACCACAGGACCACAAAAGAAGATTACATAGTTCAGTAGAAACAGAGTGTTCCCCAAGGCTTGGCTTCATCTATGTGGCTCACTCAGAAACATGGGACTGCAAATCTCTCATCTCATCTACTCTGCTTTTACAGGCTGCACATTCTGCTACAAAAAGCCAGAAATGGGACTTCCCTGGTGGTCCAGTGGCCAAGACTCAGTGTTGTCAATGCAGAGGGCTCAGGTTTGATCCCTGGTTGGGTAACTAGATCCCACATGCCTCAACTAAAGATTACACATGCTGCAACAAAGATTGAAGATCCCATGTGCCACAACTATGACCCGATGCAGTCAAATAAGTAAATGAAAAAAATTCTTTTAAGTCAGACATGTACAAGCAGTGAAAGTGAAACTCACTCAGTCGTGTCCGACTTTTTGTGACCCCATGGTCTATACAGTCCATGGAACTCTCCAGGCCAGAATACTAGACTGGGTAGCCTATCCCTTCTCCAGCAGATCTTCTGACCCAGAAATCAAACCAGGGCCTCCTGCATTGCAGGTGGATTCTTTACCAACTGAGCTACTAGGGAAGCCCTAGGAAAACTAGTCAAGATACATTAAACAAGTATGCAATGGATCTCAGAATGTTAGTCCATCAGTCATGTCTGACCCTTTGTGACTCCATGGACTGTAGCACTTTGGGCTCCTCTGTCCATGGAATTCTTCAGGCAAGAATACTGGACTGGTTTGCGATTTCCTTCTCCAGGGGATCTTCCCGACCCAGGGATTGAACCCAGGTCTCCTGCATTACAGGCAGATTCTTTACCATTTGAGCCACCAGGGAAGCCCAGATCTAGGGTTCTTGGTCACAAAATAGGGAGATGTCTTCAGGCTATGGTGGGGTCAGAAGGAGAGGAGAGGCTTTGAGAGAAACTCTAACTTATTATCTCCTTTTCTCTCTAGTTCACCTCCTCTTGACTCTTTCCTGCCATGGATGTGGCTACCTACAGTTGGTGGTCACTGATAGAGAAATCTATATTTCTGTTTTATCAAGAATCTAGTACATTTTTGGTAGTCTCCAGTTGAATTTTTCTTTTAAATTTTACATATCACTTCCTAGGTATAGTTATCCCAACCACAATATCAGGGGGTTTAGCTGATATTTGGAGGGATTTTTTTTATATATATAGGTTAGCTAGCAGCTTTCACGGAGAAGGCAATGGCAAGCCATTCCAGTACTCTTGCCTGGAAAATCCCATGGACGGAGGAGCCTGGTAGGCTGTAGTCCATCAGGTCGCTACGAGTCAGACATGACTGAGCGACTTCGCTTTCACTTTTCACTTTCACACATTGGAGAAGGAAATGGCAACCCACTCCAGTGTTCTTGCCTGGAGAATCCCAGGGATAGGGGAGCCTGGTGGGCTGCCGTCTATGGGGTCATACAGAATCGGACACGACTGAAGTGATTTAGCAGCAGCAGCAGCAGCTTTCATGTTTTGATATATACATATCTGAACCACACAAAAAGCACAGAAAGACACAAGAATAATGGGACATAAATCACACACCGACCATGGAGTCTCAGGCCTTGTAGCTGAGTAGTTGACGGAAAGCCAAGTAAAAGGCAAGGGATAACTGGTGAGACAAACCATCAACTGAGCTGAGCAAGTGATGATGTAGAAATAAGATGCTAGCTATACCAACATGCTGGTGAGCATCCTTCATGTTTTTCCTGAAATTCATTTACAACAATTTTGATTAAACAGCTTCTTAGTACTTTCTAAACTTTGAGACCGAGATTCTTTACCTTGAATAAGCCATTATTTAAAGTTGGTAAATTAGATGCTATTTGTTCTTTTTTTCTTTTGTTAAAATTTTAATTTTGAGCTACTTAAAACAGACACACACAACATGAAGAATATTGTAGAAGACACCCAGTTACCATTAACCTTCCTCACCCCGTAGCCTGCTCTGTGATATTACTTCTTCTAGGAAAACTAGGGTGAAACCCATAGCTTTTTTTCTCACTCTCAGATACACTGAAAAATTCCCAATTCCCCAAACAACTTCATGTCAGTTATTTCCCTCTGGAATAATAGTAAAAATGTCAAACTCCCCTCAGAGTCAGAGCTTCTCCATTCTCCTAGCTGAGTCCTTACTCATGTGGAAAACTTGTATTGAGAAAAGAGACAGGTTTGCTTCCTCTCTAGTTTACCACCTTGAATATCTACACTTCTTTCCCTAGCTTACTAACCATAGTTTCTAACCCCTCTTTGGGGTTAGAGCCAAATTTTGGGGAGCAAGAAGGAGACAAGAGGGAAACAGAAAAAGGCCTTGTGAGAGAGTGTTAATTTCCTCCTTTAGATATGGTGTATTTTTAATTTTATCCCTCTTGTGGAATGCCCCATGGGTTTTTTGAAGACCTCATCCACACTCATCACCAAGAACGTTCTACCCACTGTCCCCGACATGGGTGATACATTTTCTACCTAGCCTTTTGAGAATCTACCCTTGATCCACTATTTCTTGGCATTCTTCCTCCACACAGACCTTGTGCTATTACTCCTCTCAAGGCCCTCTTAGGCAAAATCCCTTTTAGTAGTTTCAGACTCACCTACTCTCTCCATACATATTTAGTCCACCAGAAACTCAAACCTTTGACCCGTCATCAATAGGTATCACTTAACTCCCCAGCCACAATGGCAAGTTGCTTCAGCCAGGCCCTAGAACTTTAATTTTTGTTTATTTGTTTTTACTAATTTTTATTAGAGTGTAGTTGTTTTACAATGTTGGCTTAGTTTCTACTGTACAGCAAAGTGAATCAGCTATATGTATACATATATCCCCTATTTTTTGGATTTCCTTCCCATTCAGGTCACCACAGAGCACTGAGTAGAGTTCCCTGTGCTATTCAGTAGGTTCTCCTAAGTTATCTAGTTCATATATAGTATCGATAGTGTATATGTGTCAGTATCAATTTCCCAATTCCTCTCACCTCTCCTTTCCCTTTTGGTGTCCATATATTTGTTCTCTAAGTCTCTGGAACTTTAGATTCCTCACAAGTATAATACATACCAGTCTACACCACCTCCCAAACTCCAGAGGATGACATACTAAAATCTGGAAGTAGTCTCACTGATGGCTTTCTCAAAAGAGACTTGAAGTGATGGGCAAGGGCTTCTCCCCCTTTTCTATGGTAACAGGGCACATACAATGCCCAACAGTGTTCTCTAAAGAATGAGCTAATATCCAACTCACTCATTTTCTTCAAATGTTTTTATAAGTTAGAATTGCTTCACTGGCCTAGCCCCTCATTTCCTCTACTGTCCTGGAGTCTTAGTCAGAACTGAGACTATATCCCATTTCAACATCTTGCTTACATATGCTTTTATACTGTACACTCTATTAGAGCTTATATTTGTTTAACATAATTCAGTGCAAACAAACTTTTCAGTATTATATGGAATTCATGTTTGTTCACATCTGATTTTTTGTAGTATGCTAGTAATTTGAAAAAGATCAGGGGCAAGCTTTCTCATAATTAAAGAGAAAGCCCTAGCAATATATAAAGACTGTTTTAATCAGTTCAGGCTGTTAAAGCAAAATATCACAGACTGAGTGGCTTTTATATGACAGAAATTTGTTTCTCACAGTTCTGGAGGCTGACAGTTCTAGATCAAGGAGTCAGCATAGTCAGGTTCTGGTAAGAGCCCTCTTCTGGATTGCAGACTGCCAACTGATATATCCTCACATGGTAGAGGGAAAAAGTTCTCTGGGATTCCTTTTATAAGGACATTAAACTCATTCATGAGAGCTCCACTCTCAAGACCCATAATCACCTCCTAAAGGCTCCACCTTCTATTATCATCACATTGGGGGTTAATATTTTAATATAAACATTTGACCGGGGGGGACACAAGCATTCAGTCCACTCCAAAGACATTAAGGATACTGGTGAGAAGTCCATCCAAAGTCCCTTCCTTTTAAGTAGTGGCTAGTTTAGTCAATCAAGAAAACCACCACAATTTCCATTATGTTAAACTATCTGAAGAAGCTGCAAAGACATTTCTCGCTGTGTTGGAAGGGAGGATGGGTGGGAGGGAGGAAAGAAGGACCATAATTTGAAATGTTCTACACTCCAGATAAAACTGTTTTTATCCAAATTAAACAGCACTGCTATTGTTTAATGGACACAAAGTTTCAGTTGTGCAAGACGGAAAGAGTTCTGGAAGTGAAGGGTGGTGATGGTTGTGCACAGTATGAATGCCATTGAACTGGACACTTACAATGAATAAGATGCTAAATTTGATGCTATGTATATTTTACCACAATTTATAAAAGAAAAAAAAATTAAACTAAAAAAGAATTAAATGTCCCCAACATTGTATATCACTTTATCAATATCAGTTCCATCACTTCATGGCAAATAGATGGGGAAACAATTGTAACAGTGAGAGACTTTATTTTGGGGGTCTCCAAAATCACTGCAGATGGTGACTGCAGCCATGACATTAAAAGATGTTTGCTCCTTGGAAGAAAAGCTATGACCAACTGAGACAGGGTATTAAAAAACAGAGACATTACTTTGCCAACAAAGGTCTGTCTAGTCAAGGCTGTGGTTTTTCCAGTAGTCATGTATGGATGTGAGAGTTGGACCATAAAGAAAGCTGAGTGCTGAAGAACTGATGCTTTTGAACTGTGGTGTTGGAGAAGACTCTTAAGAGCCCCTTGGACTGCAAGGAGATCCAACCAGTCCATCCTAAAGGAAATCAGTCCTGAATATTCATTGGAAGGACTGATGCTGAAGCTGAAGCTCCAATACTTTGGCCACCTGATGTGAAGAACTGACTCACTGGGAAAGACCCTGTTGGTGGGAAAGATTGAAGACAAAAGGAAAAGGGGACGACAGAGAATGAGATGGTTGGATGGCATCACCGATTCGATGGACGTGAGTTTGAGCAAGCTCCAGGAGTTGGTGATGGACAGGGAAGCCTAGCGTGCTGCAGTCCATGGGGTCATAAAGAGTCGGACACGACTGAGCAACTGAACTGAACTGAATATTGTACATCTCAAAGATGAAAGCATGAGTCCCTGGCCAAGAGCAGACAAGTTTCCTATGATAAATGGTCTACTTTCCCACTGTCTTAATTATATATATATACATATATAGTGGTTTAGTCAGTAAGTCATATCCAATTCTGTTACCCCATGGACTGTAGCCCGCCAAGCTCCTCTGTCCATGGGATTTTTCAGGCAAGAATACTGGAGTGGGTTGCCATTTCCTACTGCAGGGGATTTTCCCAACCCAGGGATGGAACCTGGGTCTCCAGCATTGCAGGCAGATTCTTTACCAACTGAGCCACCAGGGAAGCCATATATATATGCTATTTTTTCCATTCTGCTTTTATTTTTTTTAAGTGTCTTGATGTTTCTGACTTTTTACTATCCTGTATGAATTTTTTAATTGTTATTGGAGTATAATCAATTAACAATGTTGTGTTAGTTTCAGGTGCACAGGAAAGTGAATCAGTTATACACATACATATATCCAATCTTATTTAGGTTCTTTTTCTATACAGGCCATTACAGAGTACTGAGTAAAGTTCCCTGTGCTACACAGCAAGCTCTCATTAGTTACCTATTTTATATCTGTTTGCATTTTAAGATCATTTTATCAAAAGACACACCCACTAAACTGTTGGGATTTTTATCAAAATATCCACAAACTTATAGTGCTCTGCATCTGGTTTTCTACGTTCAGGTATATATATATTTTTTATCAGATTTATTTATAGATAAGCATTTGTTACTTTTATGAATTGCATTCTTTTTTATGAATTTCATTCTTAAAATTATATTTTCTAATTGACTGTTGCTGATGTATTAGAATATTATTGATTTTTAAATTTAATTTTTACCCATTAAACTTGTTGAAATTTCTTAATAGTTCTAAAAGCTTTTTGAGTCTCTTGAATTTTCTATGGAAGCAACTCAGTTCAGTTCAGTCACTCAGTCATGTCCAACTCTTTGCATCCCCATGGACTGCAGCACTCCAGGCTTCTCTGTCCATCACCAAATCCCAGAGCTTACTCAAACTCACATCCATTGAGTCAGTGATGCCATCCAACCATCTCATCCTCTATCACCCCCTTCTCCTCCCACCTTCAATCTTTCCCAGCATCAGGGACTTTTCCAGTGAGTCAGTTCTTCTCATCAGGTGGCCAAACTATTGGAGTTTAAGCTTCAGCATCAGTCCTCCCAATAAATATTCAGGACTGATTTCCTTTAAGATGGACTGTTTGGATCTCCTTGCAGTCCAAGGGACTCTCAAGAGTCTTCTCCAACACCACAGTTCAAAAGCATCAATTCTTTGGTGCTCAGCTTTCTTTACAGTCCAACTCTCACATCCACACATAACTACTGGAAAAACCATAGCCTTGACTAGACAGACCTTTGTTGGCAAAATAATGTCTCTGCTTTTTAATATGCTATCCAGGTTGGTCATAGCTTTTCTTCCAAGGAGCAAGTGTCTTTTAATTTCAAGCCTACAGTCACCATCTGCAGTGATTTTGGAGCCCCCAAAATTAAAGTCTCTCACTGTTTCCATTGTTTCCCCATCTATTTGCCACAAAGTGATGGGACCAGATGCCATGATCTTAGTTTTCTGAATGTTGAGCTTGAAGCCAACTTTTTCACTCTCCTCTTTCACTTTCATCAAGAGGCTCTTTAGTTCTTCTTTGCTTTCTGCCATATGAGGTTATTGTTATTTCTCCTTGCAATCTTGATTCCAGCTTGTGTTTCATCCAGCCTGGCATTTCACATGATGTATTCTGAGTATATAAGCAAGGTGACAGTATACAGCCTTGACGTACTCCTTTCCCTATTTGGAACCAGTCTGTTGTTCCATGTCCAGTTCTAACTGTTGCTTCTTGACCTGCATACAGATTTCTCAGGAGGCAGGTAAGGTGGTCAAATTGCCAACATCCATTGGATCATCAAAAAAGCTAGAGAGTTCCAGAAAAAGATCTACTTCTGCTTCATTGACTACGCCAAAGCCTTTGATTGTGTGGATCACAACATCTATGGAAGCAACTAGACTTTCTGAAAACAATGACAGTTTAGCTTCCTCCTTCTGATTCTTAAAATCATCTTACTCTTCCTTATTTGAAGTATTGCTTATAATACCACATTAACTGCAATGGAATCAATCATGTTAATATTAAAAGAACACACACATCACCATTTAATATTATATTCACTGTAGATTTTTTAATTAATTTATTTTCAACTGACTGGTAATTGCTTTACAATATTGTGTTTGTTTCTGCCATACATCAGCATGAATCAGCCATAGGTGTACCTATGACCCCTCCTTCTTGAACCTCCCTCCCACCTCCCACCCACCCCATCCCACCCCTCTAGGTTGCCACAGAGCCCCAGTTTGATCTTCCTGCATCATAAAGCAAATTTCCACTGGCTATCCTACATGTGGGAGTTTATATGCTTCCATGCTACTCTCTCCATTCATCTCACCCTCTCCTTCCTCCCCCTTGCCCTTGTCCACAAGCCTGCTCTCCATGTCCGATTCACTGTAGATTTTTAGAGTCGCATTCAGAGTTCCTTTCTTCCAGATTACTCAGTGTGAATGGCCTTTGTCATGTATCAGAGGTTCTAATCAGCAGCAAAACTGTCCCTAGGGCACTGTTCTGGGAAACAGAAGCAGTTAAGTGACTTCCTGGAGGAAGGTCCTAAAGCCAGTCTCTGGCAAAACAGTGTGGAGTCATTTTCTACTGTGCTTGTCTTCATCAACTCCATCTGAAACGCATCCTTTGCTCATTGGCCCCATCTCTGCTTTGTTTTGAAATTTTCACTCAGTCCATTTGCTTGTTTCCTTCCAAGTAGATTATTGGATACTTGAGGATAAGGGCTAAATAGTCCCTTTCTTTTATCTCATATAAACTATTTAGAACACAAGCCCTATGAGGAAAGAGACTTGGCCTATGTTGTTGCTGCTGTTTTCAGTGCCTAGTACAGTGCTGAGCACTGTAGTCGCTAATTTTCAATGAGTCAGCCTTAGGTTTCAGTTCATGTTTGGCAATTTGCTGAATGCATTCAGAAATGGTGGTAGAATGAATGAGCCCTCCTAGCCTGTAGTCTTTCATTTCCACCATTCTTTCACCTGGACATCTCTATTTCTAAATAGCTTAAGTAAAGCTTGATGTTGAGGTTTTTGTCAATGCCAGTTAAAAAAATGTTTGACAAGTGTGCAATCTAACTTCATGAATTTCAAAACAGATGACACCCATTTTGATAAATGCGTATGATTCTGCAGCTGATGAAAAAGAAAAATGAAAATGGGGCCAAATTACAGTTTGGTACCTAAGACAATAATCAATCTTTCATCATGCTAATGGTCTGTCATGAGACTGTAAAACCACATGAAGACAGGAAACAGGAAAGACCTCACACCAGCTCTCCAAGAGAGTCAACATAATTTGGTTAACAAGACATACTTATCTGTGAATGAATTATAGCTATGTGTGAACCTGGCAGTTCAATTATAAAATATGTCAAAGCTTTCCAGAAACGATTACCACTATAGCATTGAATAAGTTTACCATGGGCAGAACAGACTAATTGGTAGAGTTAGGTCTATTTTTAAATGTCAAACAACATCCTGCTCCTCTTCTAGTGCTGCTCTATGTATCTTAACTGGAAACACTAACTAACTACCTTCAGGTTTATCATTCCCACAATAATGATCTACCCATGTTTGTTTTTTAAATCACATAGTAGGGGAGAGATACACAGAAATCTGATAATAAAGTCCTGGTACTGCCTTCTAAGGGGTGGCAGTAACATAAGGAGAAATTAAAAGATGCTTGCTCCTTGGAAGAAAAGCTATGACCAACCTAGCATATTAAAAAATAGAGACATTACTTTGTCAACAAAGGTCCATCTAGTCAAAGATATGGTTTTTCCAATAGTCATGTATGGATGTGAGAGTTGGACCATAAGAAAACTGAGCACCAAAGAATTGATGCCTTTGAACTGTGATGTTAGAGAAGACTCTTGAGAGTCCTTTGGACTGCAAGGAGATCAAACCAGTCCATCCTAAAGGAAATCAGACCTGAATATTCATTGGAAAGACTGATGCTGATGCTTCATCTGATGCGAAGAGCTGATTCATTAGAAAAGACCCTGAATCTGGGAAAGATTGAAGGCAGGAGAAGGTGGGGTGATGACAGAAGATGAGATTGTTGGATGGCATCACTGACTCGATGGACATGAGTTTGAGCAAGCTCCAGGAGTTGGTGATGAACAGGGAAGCCTGGCATGCTGTAGTCCATGGGGTTGCAAAGAGTCGGCCATGACTGAGCGATTGAACTGAACTGAACATAAGTAGGGAAAGGAGAAAACTTTTGTTGCCATGCCCTCATTTGCCATTGCCAAGTTCAAACTCTTTTCCTGCCCTTCAAGTGCTCTCTTTCAGCTGCATGAACTCAGTTAGCTATTCACCTGCCCCTTTATTTCAAAGCTGAAAACCTTCCCCCTTGATGTCATTACAAACTTCCTGAATACTTGTTATGTTGTGAATTCATAGAATCACTCATCATCATCCTCCCATGATCCTTTTATTGACTCTAGCTGTTACCCTCCCTCCCCAAACATACTTGTATGAACAGCCTCTAGATTCCCAACTGTCTCAGTTTGGATTGCCCAAGATGCCAACTCTAAGTCAAGGATTTGAATGAAAGTAGCTTTTTTAATCGCATGGACAGAGGAGCCTGGTGGGCTGCAGTCCATGGGGTTGCTACTAGTCGGACACGACTGAGCGACTTCACTTTCACTTTTCACTTTCACACATCGGAGAAGGAAATGGCAACCCACTCCAGTGTTCTTGCCTGGAGAATCCCAGGGACGGCAGAGCCTGGTCGGCTGCCGTCTGTGGGATCGCACAGAGTCGGACACGACTGAAGCGACTTAGCAGCAGCAGCTTTTTTGAAAGTGATCCAGAAAATAGCAGAAACGGAGTGAAGAAGTGAGCCAGGGAAGAAAAGAAAGGCAATAAAAAGGGCACAATCATGAAGTCACTGTGCTGTGCTTAGTTGCTCAGTCATGTCTGACTCTTTGCAACCCCATTGACTTTATCCCACCAGGCACCTCTGTCCAAGGGGATTCTCCAGGCAAGAATACTGGAATGGGTTGCCATGCTTTCCTCTAGAGGATCTTCCCAACCCAGTGGTCAAACCCAAGTCTCCTGCCTTTCAGGCAGATTCTTTACCATCTGAGCCACCAAGGAAGCCCCATGAAGTCACTATTGGGGACAATGTGAGCTCAGTTCTACTGGTAACTCTGGGAAATGGTGTAGAAAACACACCTCCGTGTCACACTATCCAAGGGGCAAAGGGGCCAAGGCATTTGACTCAAGTTGCCGGAGGAAGCCCTGAGTTGCCATTTCTGACATCTGAAGTTTGTCCAGCATGCAATGAAATGGTTAAAGCTGAGGAAAGATGGGTGAGGCTCTGATAGCATCTGCTCTCTCAACCATTCAGGGGTAATGTGGTAATTTTGTATATCTAGGTAGAAGTCCTGTCAGCAACTTTTACAACAAAAAAGAAACTTAGATGCAAATCTCCACGCAATATCCTAACTATTCCACCTATACCCGAGTCATTCCATGCCGAAGCACTAAATAGTAATACTCAGCCCACTGTACCAGCTCCCTATCTTCACACTGACAACCTTTGTCGTTCGCAGCAAGGATTAAATTCAGAGTGAAAATGTTCAAGTATACTTCTTTCTTCAGAGAAAAAAGTCCTGTAGATAATATTTTATTAGAGCTAGGCAAATAGTTGTGTGTGGAAAAATGTTCTTATTTTAGGAATAAGAGGACTATAAATTCTAAGGCAATTACCTTTAGGAAAGCAGCAAAGTAATAGAAGAAGGAGTATTATCTTACCTTTAATGACTTTTTGTAATATCAAAATAAATCATTACTGACTGAGCTGATAGGTAATTTCAATATTATAAACAAATCAGTGTAACAATTAAGTTATCAGGAATGAAATCAAACTAAATATAAAAACTATTCTCCAATAACTGGAGATGGCTTTGCCCTTTCAGTAGGAGATTGAATTCCAACTATCATATTTTCAAAAGAGTCTTCAATGTATCTCTTGGAATCTTGAGTTCCATTTTTCCCCAAATATTCATGGACAGGAACAAGGAAATGGAATTTGCCATTTATACAATAAGCTAAAACTAAATAAAGCTTAGTGGATTCTAAACAATGATGGAAGAGGGGTTCAACCAGAAGTCTTCATCAAAACACTGAAAGAAATGATGGCAGAATCCCAATAGCAACATTCTAGAAAGAAGAACCTTCATTTACATTGAGTTGAGCTCTTCTTCCAAGAAAAAAAACAAAACATCTCTTATATTTATTTTTGTCCTGAATTCTTTTCTTAATTGAAGTATAGTTTATGTACAATATTAAATTAGTTTCATGTATATACCATAGTGATTCAGTATTTTTACAGATTATACTCCATTAAAAGTTATCACAAGATAATGGATATAATTCCCTATACTATACAATATATCCTTGTTACTTACCTATTGTATACATAGTAGTTTTATCTCTTAATCCCATTCTCCTAATTTTCCCCTCTTCTCTCCCCTCTCCTCACTGGTAATCACTAGTTTGCCTTCTATATCTGTGAGTCTGTTACTATTTTGCATTCATTTGTATGATTTTTTAGATTCCACAAATTAGTGATATCACACAGTATTTGTCTTTCTCTGTCTGACTTATTTCACCAAGCATAATGTTCTCTAAATCCATCCACTTTGCTTCAAATGGCAGAACATCATTGTTTTTTTAATGGATGAATAATATTCCATTTATATATATATATATACACACACATACACAAACACACATATATATACACATATATACACATATATAACATCTTCTTTACCCATTCATCCTGAATTCTTTTTTTTTCTGAATTCTTTTCAAAGTGTTTTTCCATAAAAAATCTTATTGAATCCCTGAAAAGTTCTGTAGAATAAAACCCAGCATATTATTGCCATTTTATAGATGAAGAAACTGAGGCATGGAAAGGATCAAGAGCCTTCACTAAGATATCATTATAGCAACAGACTACGAAGTCACTTTACCCAGCCATTGTATGACGCTCTTCCTGGACAACAGGATGAAACTTACATCTGAAACGTAGGCACAGATATACCCTATACATCAACAATAGGCTGGCCTCTTTCAGAATATAAACTCCAGAGAGTGAACCTTCAATGAGGAAGATACTTTTATAAGAAAAGTAGAAATAGGAAGCACTCACGTGCGTGCATGCACACACACACACACACAAAACTGCCAAAAACTATCTTCAGTGAATGCTAGGTCTGGGGTTGTACAAATATATTCAAGCTGTTTAATGTTAGTCATTGACAATTTCCTTTAGCTTCATGATTGGTGGAAATAAATATATGCTCTCTCTAAAGCTCAACCCTCCAAGGAAATACCTAGTGCTGATAAACAAGCTCTGTAATGTCATGTGCTTTCTGAAAAGTAATGCCTCTCACACTTAGAACATTCCAAGAGCTAAGTTAAGGAAATGGCAATATATTTAGTGACTTTAATAAAACATGAAGATGTCTGAAGCAAGCAAGTGTAATATGGTGGGAAATTTTCACTAGATAACACCTATTTGCAGTTGTCATCTAATCTGTGTAGAACTGAAAACCCTACCAGATATGTCACTGATTTGGTTGAGTAGGGCTATTCCTCCATTTGGATATACTGGAATACTTATAAATTAGTT
Organism: Moschus berezovskii; assembly: GCF_049115385.1. NCBI lineage: Eukaryota > Metazoa > Chordata > Mammalia > Artiodactyla > Moschidae > Moschus > Moschus berezovskii. The sequence goes on along the minus strand of NC_142488.1, from coordinate 40,528,002 downwards.
TTCTTACTGAGTATATACCACAGATCATGTTTACTCTGCTTTTACTTATTAGTGTCCATCTGAAAGAACCTCAAAGCCATTACTCAATGATGCACTGTTTTATATATGTCTGTAGATGTACAGCAATGTCTGGTCATCTGTTCTGTACATTTGTAGAATGCTAACTGTGTTCAGACACTACTTCAGGCATTTCATTGAAAACACAAGCACTATTTTAACTACTTCATTTTAAGAATGAAATAGCTTAGCACACGGAGTGTTAAAAAAATGTGAACTAAATATTGAGTGAAGAATTAGCTGGGAGGAGAATGTGATAATCCAAGTTGGAATAGACCAAAATCAACCACACACCAAAAATAATAGCTTTAATTAAAAAAAATCTCTGCTTTGTTTAAACAGCAGGCTCTCCTAATTTATATTCCAACTAACAATTGCTTTTCCAATAATAAAACATCCATTACCTAACTTGTATCCCAAGCTCTTCACTCCCTTCTTTATTCACCTCCCCCTTCCCTATGCATGCCTGTTCAGTCACTCAGTCAAATCCAACTCTTTGTGACCTCATGGACTGCAGCCTGCCAGTCTCCTCTGTCCATGGGATTTTCCAGGCAAGAATCCTGGAGTGGGTTGCCATTTCCTTCTCCAGGGGATCTACCTGACCCAGGGATTAATCCCACATCTCCTGCATCTCCTGCATTGGCCTGAGGATTCTTTACACTGCACCACCTGGGAAGCCCATCCCCCATTCCCCAGCACTGAATTAATTTCACAACTCACTTTTCTTCTGATAAAATTAATCAAAACAAGGAAATAAAGACCATTTCAAATAGTGGGTCTTCCTTGCTAGGTAGTTCTTCAATGCAGGTATATGTCACTGATACCAGCTACTTCCTAGTTGCCACTGACAAGATTCACCAGTGTCTTCCATCACAACATTTAAGCCACACTATTGGTAGGATACCACCTTGCCTCTTTTATCACAGGCAAAAAAGAAAAAGTGCAGCTGTCAACTCTTCACTCTCCAACATGAAATTCTAACACCACCCGCTCCCAATAACCAGCCTCATTCGCTCAGGGAACCAGGTAATCTTTTCCCATGGTCAAAACTTATCTTGCCAGTTGGATTCCAGCCCCTCCTCTTCCACTCTGCCAAACCCATTTATTTCTTGACCTACTATTTTCTGTCTCCACTGTTGATTTGCCACAGAAACAACTCTGGATCATTTCTGGTAGTGTCTTAATTATCTAATCCATGGGACTTAAAACTCTTGAGCCTTCCTTTTTTAGAAAGAAAATTTGAGGGGGAAATGGGTACATGTATATGTATGGCTAAGTTGTTCTGCTGTGCACTTGAAACTACCACAATACTCTTAAATCAACCATACTCCAATATAAAATGAAAAGTTAAAAAATAGAAATAATTTCTCTTCCTTCATTTTCTGTAAAATCTATCTCCTGATCTACCACTCTGCCACCCATCCTCAGTCACGGTTACCAACTTTTCCTTGGGGTTTTTCTGCTCAGAAAAGTAACACATGCACATTGCAGAAATTTTTGAAAATATATGCAAAAGAGTAAAATAAAATTTTCTAAATATAAATAATCTGAGCATTGTAGAGTAGTTCTTTCTAGGCCATATGCTTTCATAATCAAATTCCAGTCGTGCTGTGTTCATTATCTTGATTGTGGGGATGGTTTTACAGGCATATACATATGTCAAAATGTAGCAAACTGCACACTTTAATGCATGCAGTTTATTGTACGTAAGTCATTCCCAAACTAAGCTGTTTTTAAAATGTAAACAATATAAGGAGAAACATATATTAATTAGAAGTGTAATTAAGGAAATAGAAATTGAATGTTTTAATCTACTTATAATTTCTAGTTACACTAAGAGGCAAAATACTCATAATATTTAAAAAATGCAATGCAACAATCACTTAAGTAAAGGAAGTAAGACTTAATAATTACTATAAGACAATTAAAATCTCAAGTTCAAATGCTTAAAAAACTTTAAACACCAACATTTCATAATATTTGTGGAAAACTGTAATTCTTGATTAAATTTATAAAAATTTATAAATGAGTGTGGGAGGGAAAGAAAAAAAGAAATTGAATGTTTTAATCTACTTATAATTTTTAAAAAATTATAGCAAAGGAGAGTGATGAAGATAAAAATGATTCTGCTGTAACAGGAATGTACGACACAATTCCTTGTTTCCTTTTTGGGCTGAAACTCATACTTTGGGAAGGTTGTTTCTGTCTATCTGTATGGAAAAAGCAGGATCTAACAGGCATAAAAGCTAATGTGATCAGAACCATGTTTCTAAGATATTTTTTAAATGAGTTCATGCTATAAATAGTTTTGGATATGGCTTTTTTCACATAAGCACTTTTGTAATGCCAATTAAAATTCTCCAATAAATGGAATTTTGGGGATGTCTCACAGACAGTAAAACCATCCAGTGGAGAGACTGATTTATTAACCTGAATACTCAATAATAGGATAATGGTTTATTTCTAATTTTTGATGATTATTTTGAAATATAGGATTAATTTACCATTATAAGTTATTATAAAATATTGACTATAGTTCCCTGTTCAATAAAAATATGATTAATATTCTTGTGAATAAATTGTTCTGAGCCTCCAAATGGTTCCCTGGGATAGGTTTCTTAGAATAGAACAGCTGAGTGGAAGAGAACTCCTCTTCTACTCTTTAAGGCTCATTTTACATTATTCTCAGTTGTTTTCCTGAAAGGTTAGGTCAATTCGTCCTCTCATCAGCTTTGGCTAAAAATGATCATCTCACTGTAATGTCAACATCTTTGTATATGTTAAAACCTCTTGTTATTTTATGGGTGGGAAGGTATCTTGTTTATGTTTGCATTTTTTATTCCTAGGGAACTCAGATATGTTTTTGATATAATTCAGAGGCATGCAAACATTTTTTTCTTTTCTATCAATGCACTGGCCCAGTTTTCTACAGAGACATTACAGGTCTGGTTGCTGATTGGCAGCATATATATGCATTAACTATAATAAACTTTTGTCTGTCCTGTTATACCAAAATTTGTTTAACATATCCCACTTGTCTCTATCTTTATGGCGTTTTCATTATACCTATAAAATATTTGCATATTTGTTTGTTTTACACAAAGCTAGTAATATTTTCTCCTTTGTGTTTTCTTTTAGTGCTTATTGGCTGAGAAATATTTTCCTCAATTCAAGATTAGTTCTAATACTACCTATTTTAACTTTAGGGATTTTGTGGTTAGATTTTTAACTCTCAAAGCATCTGAAATGTATTTTGGTGTATGATATAACTTGATATATCAAGTATGTATATAATGTATGTATAAAATGTAACTTGATATTTTTCCCCAATAATTTTCTCAGCACTTTTGTTGAATATGCCGTTCCTTCTCATTCATCTGTGATATTTTCTTTAGCATATTACTAAGTTCTTCCATAGGGCTTCCCTGGTGGCTCAGCGGGAAAGGATCTGCCTGCCACTGCAGGAGACACAGGTTCAATCCCTGGGTCAGGCAGATCCCCTGTAGAAGGAAATGGCAATCCACTCCAGTACTCTTCCCTAGGAAATCCTATGGACATAGAAGCCTGGCGGGCTACAGTCCGTGGGGTCACAAAGTGTTGGACAAGACTTAAGGACTAAACACAACAACAATAAGTTCTTCTATATGCTAAAACTGTTTGCAGGCTATATGTTCTTCTAAACTGATCATTCAATATTCCTTGTCATAATGATGCTATAGCTTTTTGTTTGTTTGTTTGATATCTAGTAAAGCAAGTCATTCCAAGTGTCCACATTTTTTTGTATTTCATAACATTATTCATAAGTACTTTCTTCACAAAGAACTTTCTATAATATCCTAAGGAAAAAACTTCACTGGGATTTTTAAAATTACATTATCCCCAGTTTATAAAGAAAAGGCCAGTGAGAGAAAAAAGCAAGGCATTGCTGAGTCCTGAGCCATGGGAAAAGTTATGAAAGCTGCCAGATTCCCTTCCCCATCTCCCGCACTCCCAAATGACCCAGAGTCTTGTTTAACTAAAGCTTACAAAATAAAGTGAAAGTCAAGCAGGGAAGAGGCTCCAAGAGAATCACGCATAGAGACATTGGGGGTCTCTGTAAGAAGGGGAGACTGGCACCAGGTCCTGTCTTGAAATGTAACTAGGGAGAGGACTTGCTGATCCTCCCAAGGGGGACAAGAATAGGGCTGGCTATGGAGCAGTCTATAGCCCGACTAATTTTCACTCAGGTTATCTGAATGGCTTGTAAGGAAGCCAAACCTGCGCAAATGTGCATGTATCCCTGCCCCCACTCTGAGGTGGCTGTGTTGGCTGCAGGAGGCTGGTGGTTAGTGAGCAAGGCTGGAGAGGAGACAGAGTTTGGAAGATATCAAAGAGTCAAATGGTAAGCATTTCATTGTCCCCAGTGAGAGCCAGCGGAGAAGGCAATGGCAAGCCACTCCAGTACTCTTGCCTGGAAAATCCCATGGATGGAGGAGCCTGGTAGGCTGCAGTCCATGGGGTCGCTAAGGGTCGGACACGACTGAGTGACTTCACTTTCACTTTTCCCTTTCACACATTGGAGAAGGAAATGGCAACCCACTCCAGTGTTCTTGCCTGGAGAATCCCAGGGACGGGGGAGCCTGATGGGCTTCCATCTATGGGGTCACACAGAGTCGGACACGACTGAAGTGACTTAGCAGCAGCAGCAGCAGTGAGAGCCAGTGTTTAGACCTGTCACCCGGAGGGCATCTGGCACCTGTCAGAGAAGCAACAACAACTAAGAGCTGATATCCAGGAAAGTGAAAGTGTTAGTTGCTCAGTCGTATCCGACTCTTTGCAACCCCATGGACTGTAGCCCGCCAAGCTCCTCTGTCCATGGAATTCTCCAGGCAAGATTACTGGATTGGATAGCCATTTCCTTCTCCAGGGGATCTTCCTGACCCAGGGAGCGAACCCAGGTCTCCTGCATTGAAGGGAAATTCTTTATCATTTGAGCCACCAGACTGCCAGGGAATGCAACTAAATCACTTACTATTTTCCATAATCCCTCCTCTTTCACCCCTGCAACACAACAGAAGCCTGCCAAGAAGGGGCAGCACTTGGGGGCCCTGCCACACACCATGGTTCACTCCAGGGCCCTTGAGCCACAAACCTGGCAAACTTGGGGAAAGAGAAAAGCTCTGAGAGTACATGAAATTGACAGATTTTTAATATCCTAAAAATGAAGTGAAGGAATCATCCCAAAATGTCCTTAAGGGGTCTGTGACCCAGCGGGTGGGACTTCTCATATAACACAGTTTTGGGAGTGAAGACTGAGAATGGAGAAAAATAAAACCATTTCCTCTTTGTACCCCACAGAGATGAGACAGTTCAATAAAGCACTTACACATGAATAAGCAAAGAGGAAAAAATAAAACTCATCTGTTATCCCACAGGGCAGCTATAACTAATATTAACTGATGTTTGCCAGGGATTTTTATGTGAATTTCTTTTCAAAACTGCAATTACAATGTATTTTATGTTTTTTAAACTATCTTTTATTTTCAAGAATATATTCTGAACATTTGTGCTTTTTTGACAAAAGTATAACATGATTTTCTTTTTTAGGGCACCCCAGACGGCCTGAGGGATCTTAGTTCCCGGACCAGGGATCGAACGTGGGGTCCCTGTGGTGGAGCACAGAGTTTTAATCACCGGACCACAAGGGAAGTCCCAACAACATAATTTTAATATCTTAGAATATTGCATCCTGTTGTTTGATTATAATTTATTCAGGAAATGACATATTCTTTCATATTTAAAGTTGCTTCCAATGTTGTACTACTATATATAATCCTGCAATAAACATCCTATTATTTCCTTAGGGTAAATCCTAGTAGCAGAGTTCCTTTATCAAAGGGTACATACATTTTAGAGCTTTTCTGATATGCTGCCAATTCACCTTCTTTCTACACACCTACCACTAGCCTGTGAGAGTCTGTTTCTCTGCATTTTGGTGCATACTATCTTCCATTTTTTGAGTTGCCTAATATCTATTTGTAGTATTATTTTTGAATGCACTTTTAAAAATATTAGTGAGAATTGATATTTTTTCATTGTTTTATTGGTTATTTATAATTTCTGTGCTGTGCAGTGCCTGATTCTGTCTTTTGCCCATTTTTCTACTAATGTACAATTTTTCCTATTGTTTTGTAAAAGACGGTTACATCCATTTAGTTGTTGTTGTTGTTTAGTCACCAAGTCACATCTGACTCTGCAACCCCGTGGACTGCAGCACACCAGGCTTTCCTGTCCCTCACCATCTGGAGTTTGCCCAAGTTCATGTCCATTGAATCAGTGATGCCATCCAACCATCTCATTATATCCATATATCTATCTATATATTGCAAATCTTCTTCCCAGTTCCTTTTTATTTATGAGGTTATTTTCCATGCCAAAGTTTAAACTTCTTAGATTTGACCATATAAAATCGTTTTATGATTGATGTCTAGAGTCAACAAACTTTTTCTGTAGAGGGACAGATGATAAATATTTCAGGCTGTGACAACCAAATGGTCTGTCACAACTCTGTCTTTGTAGAGCAGAAACAGCCCTAGAGGATAGTCACTGAAAGGGTATGTCTTCATTTTAAATTCAGCCATGGGTGGGCAGTGGGCTTCCCTGTCAGTGCAGGAGAATCTGCCTGCCAATGCAGGAGACTCAGGTTTGATCCCTGGGTCAAGAAGATTCCCTGGAAAAAGAAATGGCAACCCACTCCTGTATCCAGTATTCTTGCCTAGGATATCTCATGGATGGGAGGAGCCTGGCAGGCTATAGTCTATGGGGTCACAAAGAGTCAGACACAACTTAAAAACAACAATGGGTGGGCAGTAGTTTGTCCACCTCTAGTATAAGTTATCAGTGTCATATTTTGAAAGTGGTTCTACACCACAAGGATATATTATTTTCTATAATCTATTCTTACTTCATGGCTTCACTTTTGAAATGTCTATCTTTAATATAATCAACTTTGTTATTTAATTTTTCTCAAATGGGTTAGCCCTATGGTCTAAAATCATTCCTTCAATAATTCATACATTCCCAACTGAATAGATTTGCAAACTTTTCTAAGTTAAAAAATGTGGACAACTGCACACTTTCTTGGATTTTTAAATGCTATTACGTTCAGTCATTCGGTCATGTCTGACTCCTCATGACCCCATGAACTTCAGCATGTCAGGCTTCCCTGTCCATCACCAACTCCCAGAGCTTGCTCAAATTCATGTCCATCGAGTCGGTGATGCCATCCAACCATCTCATTCTCTGTCGTCCCCTTCTCCTCCTGCCTTCAATCTTTCCCAACATCAGGGTATTTGCCAATGAGTCAGTTCTTCACATCAGGTGGTCAAAGTATTGGAGTTTCAACTTTAGCATCAGTTCTTCCAATAAATATTCAGGACTGATTTCCTTTAGGATGGACTGGTTGGATCTCCTTGCAGTCCAAGAGACTCTCAAGAGTCTTCTCCAACACCACAGTTCAAAAACATCAATTCCTCAGTGCTCGGGTTTCTTTATGGTCCAACTCTCACATCCATACATGACTACTGGAAAAACCATAGCTTTGACTAGACAGACCTTTGTTGCCAAAGTAATGTCTCTGCTTTTTAATATGCTATCTAGGTTGGTCATATCTTTTCTTCCAAGGAGCAAGTGTCATTTAATTTCATGGCTGCAGTCACCATCTGCAGTGATTTTGGAGCCCCCCAAAATAAGGTCTCTCACTGTTATCATTGTTTCCCCATCTATTTCCCATGAAGTGATGAGACCAGATGCCATGATTTTAGTTTTTGGAATGTTGAGTTTTAAGCCAGCTTTTTGACTCTCCTCTTTCACTTCATCAAGAGGCCCTTCAGTTCCACTTCGCTTTCTGCCATAAGGGTGGTGTCATCTTCATATCTGAGGTTATTGATATTTCTCCAGGCAATCTTGATTCCAGCTTGGGCTTCATCCAGCCTGGCATTTTGTATGATGTATTCTGCGTATAAGTTAAATAAGCAGGGTGACAATATACACCCTTGACATACTCTTTTCCCAATTTGGAACCAGTATCTGGGGGTGGTATCATGTCTTTAATTATTAGTTTTTCAGTACATTTTAATATCTTGTATAGCAACTCTATACCTACCCTCATACTCTTCTTTTGGTCTTTGTTGTTGACTTTATCTTCTTTTTTGAAATATTCTTTAGAATCATTTTGTCAAGTTCTAGTAAAAATTGTGCTATGACTAGAAGTGCATTACTCTATAATTTTCAGATAAACTGACAATCCAAAACAGTGGTATCCACACAGTGGAGGTGACTTTCTCATTATCATTGGTCTCATTAATTGATCTTATAATCAATAAACGCAACTAAAAAAGCACAGCTTTGTCATTTGGAATTAAATGTAGCATTTTCTTTGAGAATAAGATTCAAGTGCTTGAAATTTTGAAACCCACTGATTTAACCTATTGACATCTGTCATTATTATAACATGTCATCTTATTCTATATTTTCATACATTTAACACTTCTTTCTGGTTTCCTTTGTTTCTGTTTTTTGATGATGACTGGCAATTGTGCTAGTGGTTATTTAAAGGTTATATTTACAAACTATTTTTACTCATCTATATGAGTGAGAAATGAAATTTTATCATTTGAGTCTCTTCTATTTGAGACAAAGGATATAACACAATCTTATATTCCTGACCCTCACTACCTGGTCCCCACAACATTTTTAGTTTTATTAATAATATAACAAAGAATTTTAGATCCACCATATTTTTTAATAATCATAGACCTCATTTTGGAATTATTTTTGACATTTTTATTTGATTTTATAAGATTTTTTTTTATTAATGTTACCGTCCTTCTGTTCTGCAGCTATGTTATGAAGACTATCTTCCTGTGCTCTGTTGTAAATGTCAAATAGTTTCTTGATATTTTCCTCTGGATTCACTGGTAGATAATTATCAGAAGTCTGTTATTCTTCTGAGTCTTCTAGATACATCTCCCCCATTATCCTATGATATTTTTCACAGGCCTAATTGTCACTTATTCATCTTAGTCCTTGATCCTGTACCCTGTTTCCAGCTAGTGATAGAATACGCTTCTCCTACTTAGAATTAAATGACAAGTCAATGTGGAAATTTAAGCAAAATTTACCTCTGTGTACCTTTGTCCCACGTGAGATGATGTCTTCTTCCTACCTGATGGCTTGGTTCTCTGAACTGATGGGTTACATGAAAAAAACAATGATAATTCCCTGCATGCACTACAACCTGGGTTCTTTCTACAATGGCCCCATGTAAATGATGCCCTAAAAACCTATCATCTGTGTATGTACCATCCCTTCCCATACTCAGGAGAAAAGAAAGACGCTCACATTTCTGGCTGGTTCAAATCTTGAATCTCTGGGTGAATCTCTAGTGAGTGGAGAACAAAATACTTTTCTACCTTTTATGAAGCATTTTATTTCCAAACCCAGCTCTTGTTCTGAAATTAGTTCCAATTTCTTCAAGGTTCTGACAGTATATGATCTATCAGTTTTATTTTCCATATTGGGAGGTTTATTTTTCCCCATAGGCCTTCATTAGTGTTTTCTGTTAGCTGTTGAGAGAGGCTTCCCTGGAGACTGTTACCCAGATGCCACTTTGAATAACAACAACAGCCACAGCTAACATTTACTGATTACTTACCATGTACCAGCCAACCATTTTTTCATTTAATCACCACTACAGCCCTCATTTAACCTCTCTAAGACTAATTTGCCCAAGGACATTCTGCTAAGGACGCACACTGCCATGTACATGCATTTAAAATCATTTGCAAAAGAAGCAAAATCATTTGCTGTCTGGGATTCAAACAAATATACCATCTTTCTCATGCTTTTCTAAATTTCTTAATCTTTCTAGCCCTGACTTAACCTCTCAAATGCCAGTATTTCCTTCTCCTTCCCTTGCATGTTGATATGATACATATCCTCATTAGCTAACTCTGTGAGTAATCATTCATTCAATATACATTTCATGTCAGTCATGCCTAATAAATGGGCATTTTGTAATAAAATTTAAATTAAAAAATTTTTAATGTTTTTAGTTGGAGAAATTATATGTTTCAGGTATTTGAATGAATGTTTTACTTCTGTGTCATTTTTTAAAACTTTATGGAAGAAAGATCTTTTCGTAAAGAATACACAGGTCATATATTTTTTCAGTATTCATGGGCTTCGCTGGTGGCTCAGATGGTAAAGAATCTGCCTGCAATGTGGGAGACCTGGGTTTGATCCCTGGGTTGGGAAGATCCCCTGGAGGAGGGCACGGCAACCCACTCCAGGATTCTTGCCTGGAGAATCCCCATCGATAGAGGAGCCTGGCAGGCTACAGTCCATGGGGTCGCAAAGTATCAGACACGACTGAGTGACTAAGCACACACATACCCTTTCTGAGATATATAAGCACCAGATTCACTAATATATATGGTCATAGGAATGTGAAGAAGGCAAAACACCTGTACAAAATCATTACAAGTTAGATTTTCTGGAAAGCAGATCAGGATGGAGTTTAACATGCACAGTGTTTTTTAGGGAGTGATCTTAGGGTCAACACCTGTGGAAAGAAGGAAACAGCAGCAGGATTGAATAGCAGGAGAAGCTGGGTTGTGATGCAAGGTCAACAACAGTCTCAGCTCACCCTCTTGAGCGGCGTCAGGGCCTCGGGAGTTTTCCTGCATTGGGTCAAGATAGATTCTTATACTCCCTTTTCAATCAAGCATTGAAAAAAAGTCATCTGGGAAGGGAGTGGCCTCGGTGAGGCTGCTATTTGCAGCTAAGGCAGTCTCTGAAGGTGCTGACATTGAAGGCTGACTGCTGGTAAAAACTTGTCCTTCACTGAAGGGTGATCTGGGCAGAGGAGCATCACAGGACCCACCACAAGAATCCTCTCTGAAAAGTCAGGCATTTTAGAGATGACCAAACCACTTCAGAATGTTTCCAATTACTTCAAGGCTTCCTGTAATTTTTTAGTACTTCTCAAAGTCCTAATAAAATGAAGATGGTAAATTAATCACTACTTTCCATGGGACTTTATCTAGTAATCACTAAATACCAGAGCACTTGAGAAAGAAAAAGAATTGACTTTCAGTGAGACCACGCTGGGGCTTCCCAGATGGGACTTCCCAGGTGGTACTAGTGGTAAAGAACCTGCCTGTCAGTTCAGGAGACATAAGAGACACAGGTTCAATCCTGGGTCAGGAAGATCCCCTGGAGGAAGGCAGGGAAACCCACTCCAGTATTCTGGCCTGGAGAATCCTCATGGACAGAGAAGCCTAGCAGGCTGAAGTGACTTAGCACGTATGCACACACGAGCATTCTCTGGCTCAGATTTTAACATACATAATTTCATGTCACCAGCCCAACGGTGCTGTGAGTTTACAGAGGAGAAAAAGGAGACAGAAAACTTACCCACAGCTGGTTAATTGTATACTTAGAACTAGATCACCACAAATCTCTTGATCTACTATGACAGCTCATCCTGACAAAGTAGCTGTGATGTCAGACACATCCCACTCCTGGCTTTTGGGGTGTTTTGGCAAATGGTGGCAGAGACTATGGCCAGGAAGCCTGGGCCAGAGCAGATGGTCTGGATGGTGCCCAACACTGTCCCGGGAGAAAACAATGGGCTGCCGTGCTGTCCCTGGACAAATGTATTAGGCATAGCCTTCTTGGAAACGTCCCATAAAAGAGGATCTATTTAATGTGTCCCCTCACAAAGGTCATCAATGATCCCCACATGTTGATGGATCTTTCATGCCTTGAAGGAACTTAAGTGACAGAACCCACCAATTAACTAATATATAATATTCCGAGAGCATGTGTGTGAGCTTCTGCATTGGAGGAGACACAAAGAGATTTAAAAACAGCATGTTATAGTGAAAACAGCCTGGCTTTCCACTTCACTCAGAATAAAATTCTTTGTCATGGCTTATAATTCTTACCCTTATTTCCCCCCTATTTCTCAGATCTTCCCCTCCCCTTTTTTCACTTTATTCTAGCCACACTGCTTTTTTTCACTAACTATTCCACTTGCCTGGAACAAATCTTCCCCAAATCTCCATGTAATTGACTTATTCTCTTCCTCCAGATTTCAGCTCAATTTTTTTTTCTGTTTCAGAGAGGTTTTCTCTGATTCCCATAGCTAAAGTCATTTTCTATTTAACACTGCTTTCTTTTCTTCATGGCACTTCTCACTTTTGGAAGATATCTTCTTTGCTCATGTACTTGTTCATCATCTGTCTCCCTAGAATATGTAAACTGCCTGGGAGCCTGGACCTTCTTTATCTCCACTACTTAGAACAATGCTTGACACCTGGGACTTCCCAGGTGGCGCTAGTAGTAAAGATTCTGGCTGCCAATGCAGGAGACAGAAGAGATGCAGATTGGATCCCTGGGTCAGAAAGATCCTCTGGAGGAGGAAATGGCAACCCACTCTGGTATTCTTGCCTGGAGAATCCCCATGGAGAGAGGACCCTGGCAGGTTACGGTCCATAGGGTTGCAAAGAGTTGGACACAACTGAAGCAACTGAACGTGCATAAGCATGACACATAATAATAAGGACTCATTCATACTTACTGAATGAATAAAGTAAACAGGAAACCTAGGTTCCATTTCTACTTCTATAAGTTGCATGAGATTGGGAGGATCATTTTAACCACTTTGAATTGAAGCTCATTCATCTAGAGCAAGAGTTAGCACACTATGGCTCATAGACCAAATATAGCTGGTCACCTAATTCTGTAAAGAAAATTTTATTAGAATACAGACATGATCATTCATTTATGTATCATCGCTACCTGCTTTAATGATGTAGGAGCAGAGTTGAGTAGTTGAGACAGACACCATATGGCTCCCAAAGCTTAAAATACATACAATCAGATATTTTAAAGAAAAAGCTTGGAGACCTTTGGTGATCATAACATCTACAGCATTTTTGTAAGGAGCAAATGAGAAGATGTGTGTGAAAGATTTTTATGAAATGAAAAACTGCTACTCATGTCAGGGGGTCAACTTTATTAGCTAGGGAGATGATTGTCATGAAGACACTACAATCAGTCAATGATTGTGTAAAGAAAGGAACTGCCATATAAGACCTAGACTATTTCAAGCAGATTACAAAAAGTGTGAAATCATCCCTTTGGGCATAGGCCAGCCAGCCCTACCTGAATATTAAGGTCAGGCTTGGAGTTACAAACACTTCAGCACAGTGGAAGTAGAGAGGAAATGGACACACTTGATCAAATTTCTCTACTACTCATAAACTGTGTGCCTTTATAACCTCATCAACTCTACCCAGCAGGTTCCTCATCTGTGAAACAAGGATATTAAATTAACATATACATACTACTATATGTAAAATAGATCAAAAGGACCTACTGTATACCACAAGGAACTCTACTCAATACTCTGTAATCTGAAAAATAGATATATCTATGTTGATGTTGTTCTGTCACTAAGTCATATCCGACTCTTCAACTCCATGGACTGCAGCATGCCAGGCTCCTCTGTCCTCCACTGTCTCCCAGAGTTAGCTCAAATTCATATCCATTGAGTTGGTGATACTATCTTTCTACCTCACCTCATTTTCTGCCACCCCTTTCTTCTTTTGCCTTCAGTCTTTCCGAGCATCAGGGTCTTTTCCAATGAGTTGGCTCTTCGCATCAAATGGCTAAAGTATTGGAGCTTCAGCTTTAGCAACAATCCTTCCAATTAATATTCAGTGTTGACTTCCTTTGGGATTAGCTAGCTTGCTCTCCTTGCAGTCAAAGGTATTCTCAAGAATCTTCTCCAGCACCACAATTTGAAAGCATCAGTTCTTCAGTGCTCAGCCTTCTTGGTCCAACTCTCACATCCATAAATAACTACTGGAAAAACTATAGCTTTGACTATATGGACTTTTGGCAGTGAAGTGTTGTCTCTGCTTTTTAATATGCTGTCTAGATTTGTCATAGCTTTTCTTCCAAGAAGCAAACATCTTTTAATTTCATGGCTACAGTCACTGTCCACAGTGATTTTGGAGCCCAAGAAAATAAAATGTCACTGTGTCTACTTTTTCCCCATCTATTTGTCATGAAGTGATGGGATGAGATGCCATGATCATAGTTTTTTGACATTGAGTTTTAAGTCAGCTTTTGTACTCTCCTCTTTCACTCTCATCAAGAGGTTCTTTAGTTCCTCTTCATTTTCTATCATTAAAGTGGTATCACCTGCATATCTGAGACTGTGGATATTTCTCCCAGCAGTCTTGATTCCAGCTTGTGATTTATCCAGCCCAGCATTTAGCATGATGCACTCTGCCTAGAAGTTAAATAAGCAGGGTGACAATATACATCATCATCAAGCTCCTTTCCCAATTTTGAACCAGTCAGTTGTTCCATGTATGGTTCTAACTGTTGCTTTTTGACCTGCAAACAGGTTTCTCAGTGGATGGGTAACATGGTCTGGTATTCCCAACTCTTTAAGAATTTTCCACAGTTTGCTGTAATCCACATAGTCAAACGCTTTAGTGTAGTCAATGAAGCAAAAGTAGATGCTTTTCTGGAATTTCCTTGCTTTCTCCATGATCCAACGGATGTTGGCAATTTGATCTCTGGTTCCTCTACCTCTTTGAAACCCAGTTTATACATCTGGAAGCTTAGTTCACATACTGCTAAAGCCTAACTTGAAGGATTTTGAGCACAACTTTGCTAGCATGCAAAATGAGGACAATTATGTAGTAGTTTGAACATTCTTTGGCATAGCCCCTCTTTGGTACTGGAATGAAAACTGACCTTTACCAGTCTTGTGACCACTGCAGTTTTCCAAATTTGCTGACATATGAGTGCAGCACTGTAACAACATCATCTTTTAGGATTTTAAATAGCTCAGCTGGAATTCCATTTCCTCCACTAGCTTTGTTCATAGTAATGCTTCCTAAGGCCCACTTGACTTCACAATCCAGGATGATCAGCCTTAGGTAAGTGACCACACCATTGTGGTTATCCAGGTCATTAAGACCTTTTTCATATAGTTCTTCCATGCATCTATATGTATAACTAAATCACTTTGATATATACCTGAAACTAAGACAATATTGTAAATTGAATATACTCCAATATAAAGTTTTCTAAAAGTACCTATTCTATAGAATTGTTTTGAGGATCAAATGAGAAAATACATGGAAGAAAATGCATGACAATAAGCATCTAGCTTATTATCAACATCAATGGCAATTGTTATCACCATCTTCACTGTCATCATCTAGCTACCTCTCCCACATTCTGAATTAATTCTGTGGCTAAGAAAACAAATTGGTGTACCTGTTCCTTTATACACTGGCAAGATCTGTACAGGATGCCAGAGGTCTCATTTTCCTCCCTGTTTCTCCTGTATTCATCTACTCTCTCCAGGGCTACACAACTCACTTCCCAGATGACCTTTGAACCCTAATTTCATCCTAGCTTCTTCTCTTCCTTTCTCCCTACATCTAATATACTGCTAATTTTGTGGTCTATTATCTGTGCTCTGTACTCTATTTTTATGGCCCAGATCCTATTTCACAGGCTCTCCAGTTCCTGTCTCAACTCCTATCACAGCCTTCCAGGTGGGCATATGACTCCAGGGAACCCCAGCTTCAGCCCACCTTCCACACAGCATCAATGTTATTCTCTAGAATAAAATCATGCCACTTCTTTACTTTACAAGTTCTGGGATTCCCCATGGTCTCCTTGCTGCATGAGGCCCTTCTAAACCTGCCACCTGCTTGCCTGTTCAATCTCATCTTCTTCCATTTGTTTCCTACTGATAGCCTCCCCGTGTGTGTTTGAATCACGTGTACCTATTTGCTGCTTCCTTGGCCAACCTATAGGACTAAGAGTGAGGAAAAAATGCTTATTGTCATGAGATCTAAGACATGCTTATTGTCTAAGATCTAAGAATTTGCTTTATAAAAAGCAGCATTCTCTCAGCAAAAATATGACTAATATGTGAACAGAAATTGTAAATGAATAACCAGGTATTGAGCTAAAATGTTCTTCCCCTGATATAATGTCTATAGCTTAATTTCACTCCAAAATAAAGTCATGGATTTAAAAATTCACACATAAACATATATGGAGAGGGAAACCATATTATGTTGTCCTTGGGAAACATTTGCTAAATGTGTATCTTATACACACACAACTTAATCACCATTAGCAGGAGCAACTTTCTTTTTTAAAATACCATAGTAAAGTTTTAAAGAATAAAAATTCTGACTGAAGAAAAATCAGAGGCAATAAAAATGCAGAGGAAATGGTACTGCATAAAAAACCTGAGAAGTAACACAAAATGGGGCCAATTTAGGTTGATTGAATGATGCAGGATAAAGGAAAGGAAGCTCAGAAAGATAGATAGCCACAAGGATCTCTGAATAAGAGGTCCTCAAAAGGGTAGGAAGAGTGAAAAGCTGAGCAGCACCCTGGAAGTGGATCTGAGCCCAATGAGTCACCTAAGAGAGGTGAGTACTGTGGCTGGGTAAGAAGGTCTGGGTCATGGGAGAACAGTGTTCCCAAGTAGAGGTAGCTATTGAATTAATTCTCTTGGGAATTTATCTGAGCGCCTTAATGGATGCTAGAAGATCATTTTGCCCACATTAGCTACCAAGGAGACTTGACCCTTAATGAGAGGCAGCATCAGATACATTAATCATCCTGCTAATGGCCTAACCTCTTTGATAATGTCACATAGACAGTTCTTTTCCCTGATTGGCTTTGAATTGCCCCTGCCCTGGCAATAACTGTATATTGTTTCTCTTGCCTTGTTTCTGAGAAGAAAGGAAAAGAGAGAGGGAGGGAGGAGACAGGAGGCAGCAAGAGCAAACTATAACTCACTCTTGGTAACGACTAGAGCCCATGAATGAGGCAGTGTTGGTATCTTGGGAGTTACCAGCAAAGTAAAGATGTCTCGTTTAGTTCCTAGGGCCATCTGTGCATACTCTGAATTACCTTGATCTTCAGTCTGAATGAGAGGACTTGATGTGTTTCAGCACTTGGGGTCCATATCCAATTTGTAGCAAAGACTCCTTAGATTCTTGCTGAGGAAAAAAAAAAAAAACAGAGAGAGCAGGACAAAACCAGTTTTCATTACTCATCAAAGGGAAAACATTATTTCATCCAGCCTTTCCAGGTAATTAGCATGACACCATCTAAAAGCCCATGGTATGAAATGGGTACTATCATGGAGGACTGATCTCAGCTTTTTAGGTTCTTCATTTCAACATAAACTTTGAATAAATAGAAGAAAAGAAAGCAAATACAGTATTGTTTGTTATTTGGATAGTTTAAAACTTTTCACCCTAGAAATTACATCTAAGAATAATAAGATACCAATGCCTGTTGAAAAGATCTAATTCTGTTGAATTTGAAGTTTTCATGGGCTATAAGGTGCTAAATCCTTGGGAACAGGTTTGTACATCTGGTTTTAAAAGTCCTTTGTATCCAGAACATGTAAATAAACAAATATATCTCCCACATCAACAGGAAATTCCCTGGGTAATTTTGGAAATGGGCATTGATGGCACTAATGGCAGCATCCTGGTTTAGCATATGTAAGTTCAATTATGAGAGAATAAGTTCAATTATGATGGGATAAGTTCAATTACGATGGAATAAGTTCAATTATGATGGAATATGTTATAAACTGCAGTGGTCAATTTTAGAAAACATTATTATTTGTATTAGAAAAAAATTTAATGGTAAAAATATAATAATTCAGGACTTTAAATGAAAAAAAATGCCCTAACATTCCAACAATTCCTAACATAATAGAATAAGTGAAATAAAATTGGGAAGAGAGTGAATCAGTTTCTCCTACAGGCCTTAGTCCCCCATTTTTAAAATAAAAGGCATGGGCCAGAAAATTTCTAAGTTGCTTCTTGGTGGCAAAAGATGAAGAACTCCAAGTTTGTTTGTGAACATAGATTAAGGGGAAGCCCTCCTGCCTGCAGCCAGAGTTCCTGTAATTCTGTCAGTCCACTCTTATCCCCCACCTCACTCAATTTTGCCTTAAATCATACAGCTCACCAGGAACCCTTCCACTATACCAGGACCAGTTTTCTCAACCCATTTATGGACTCTCACCAAATTACTCCTTTCATTTAGAATGTCATCACTACATCACTTAAATTCCATTTTTTTCCTTCAAGGCACAGCTCTATGTTTGCTTCTTCTGTGAAGCTTTGCCTGAATAGATCAGTTCTGGCTCTTTCATCTTTCTGAGCTATTGTTTGTCTGATCTACACTGTTATATAGTCCACTATTTACTGCGATTGTTTCATTTAGTTTAAGAGCTTGGGCTGTGGAACCAGGCTACCTAGATTCAAACCTCATCTTTACCAGTTATTTACCTAAGACCTTGGGCAATTGGTTAACCTTGATTAACCTCTTTATATCTTGGTTCCATCACTTGTAAACTGGGGATAATGTGATATATACTTCAGAAGTTCTGTATCATGGAACTATTTCTGCCAAATCATCTTAAGTAAGTCCACTGAGAATGTTTCAAGAAATGTGTTCAGCATTCTACGTGTCAACATTATATAACATTTTTTGTGGTCTACTTAAAAATGTATAGGTATACAGTATTATTTTAATACATCCATGTCCATGTAAGCAATTAAAATACAAATAAATGAATAACATAGTCTCACCACCTAGAGATAATTTTTGTTTAAAATGTTGCATTTATTCTTACAGATATTCTTTCACAAATTGTGGTAGTTTTAAAATATGTCCACAAAATCTTTAAGACTACTGCAGAAGGCAGAGCCTAATTTCCTTCCCACTGAGAGTGGGTCAGATTTAGCTTGTCTAGCTGTTAAAAAGTGGCAAATGTGGCGATGTGTGATTTCTGAAACTCGGTCATAAAAAACATTGCATCTCTCTTGCTCTCTGCTTTTCTCCCTCTCATCCTCTCTCTTTGTCTCACCACTCTCTCTGTGGGAGCCAGCTGCCATATGGGGACATTCAAGCAGCACAATAAAGTGGCACATATGGCAAAGAACTAAGGCCTCCTGCCAACAGCCACACGAGTGCTCCATCTTGGAAGCAGATCCTCCATCCCCAGTCAAGTCTTCAGAGACTGCAGCTCTAGCCAACATTATGACTCGAATAACATGAGCAACCCTGAGCTGGAACCACCCAGTCAAGCCATTCCCAAATTCCAGACACACAGAAACTATGAGATTATGTTGCTTTAAGCCACTAAGTTTTGGGGTAATTTGTTGAGCAGCAATAAATAACTAATACATACACACACACACACACGTGTTCTCCTGCCTCACAGAGTTAATCACATACTGTATATATAGAAATCTCATGTTTACTGATCTTTCCACCCCTACAGTAGAAACTGCTTGGGAAAAGGGAATGTTTAGTTCTTAGTTGTTATATCCAGTACCTAGCACACTGCCTGCCATATTGTAAAGTTCGGAGCTTCTTTGATGAATAAATGAGAGTGTGACTAATGCAGAAATAGAAGGAAAAGTGGAAGACCATTGTTGAAAGATGTGGCCATGAAAGAAGGGAAGTAGTAGGATCATAGTGAGTTAAAAGATTAAAGTCAAGTGAAGGAGGACTGGTTCAAAACCTGGTCCTGAGACTGTCCAAGTTGAAACTAAGGATGGACCCAACATCAGGCTTTGAACTTGGTTATAAAGACAAAATTGGCATCTGTCTTGGCCCTTGGAAGGCAAAAAATAAATAAATAAAACATATCATTTCTGGTACCTTTTTATTTACACTAATCAAAGGTCATATGAGAGTATATAGATTACCCTGATATTTAGTCAATGTAACACTTGTGAATGAATAAGACATATAATTCTGATTTATGGTCATTATCATAATGTTCACATTCAAATTCTAGATGTATTTGGAGAGAAGTATTCTAGATATAACTTGGAGTAAAAAAAAATTCATGGGCTTTCCATATTGAAATTCTTTCAAACTGTTGAAGCATAAATGTATATTTATCTTCGCAAAACTTAAATGCTACTACAATTGATGATGTGAAAGCTGTTAATTTTATATTCAAAGACAATTATTAAGTATTTTTAAATAGTTAAATAAGTAGAGGCATAGATTGACAGTTTATACCATATTAAGTATGAGTATTCATTGATAAATTAATGAAGAAGATTAATTCCTGTCTAAAGCAGCAAGCATTTTATACAGACTTAAATAGAAAGCAAAATAACAGAGATTAAACTATATCATAAGTCTGTGCTTTCAGGGATTGATTTCAGTGCTATCATTTATACTATTAAACTAGATAACACAACTATTTCTGAACAGTTAATAAAGCAACTTTCTCAAGCAATGCACAGAGCTTTTTTGAAGGTGACTGCTTCAACTGAAGTGTATCACCATGACCAAAGTTCAAGTGTAACAGATGAAGAATAGATATCCTTAGACTTATCTGGTTACTAGTAGATAGAAGCACATGCTAAGTTGCTTCAGTTCTGTCTGACTCTTTGTGACTGCATGGACTGTAGCCCACCAGGCTCCTCTGTCCATAGGATTCTCCAGGCAAGAATACTGGAGTTGGGTTGCCATTTCCTACTCCAGGGGATCTTCCCAAACCAGGGATCGAACCCACATCTTGAGAGTCAATTGCTAGGCAGGTTGATAAGAAGTCTGGGGGTCCCCGAGGAGAAAGGGGTCTGGGGTTCTCGAGGAAGAGATAGGGATCTGGAATTCTCAAGGAGGAGGAAAGGACAAACATTTTGTTTTGTTTTGTTTTTTCTTTACATTCCTTAGTTTTAGTCACATTTTTTTTTTCTTCTCTTTAAGCCTGGAACTGATGATTACACAACAAACAACTCAGTTTAAACTCTGTACTAGTCATTATTTAACAACAGTGTATCCTGTTTGAGGACAGTATCTCCTTCCTGAAAACCTTCTGACTAATCCTGATATCTTAGAATGTATGCTATGGGAGTAGGTCTGGTTCAGTTCAGTTCAGTCGCTCAGTCGCTCAGTCATGTCTGACTCTTTGCGACCCCATGAATCACAGCACGCCAGTCCTCCCTGTTCATCACCAACTCCTGGAGTTCACTCAAACTCATGTCCATCGAGTCGGTGATGCCATCCATCCATCTCATTCTCTGTCATCCCCTTCTCCTCCCACCCCCAATCCCCCCCACCCCAGCATCAGAATCTTTTCCAGTGAGTCAACTCGTCACATGAGGTGGCCAACGTATTGGAGTTTCAGCTTTAGCGTCAGTCCTTCCAATGAACACCCAGGATTGATCTCCTTGAGGATGGACTGGTTGGATCTCCTTGCAGTCCAAGGGACTCTCAAGAGTCTTCTCCAGAACCACAGTTCAAAAGCATCAATTCTTTGGTGATCAGTTTTCTTCACAGTCCAACTCTCACATCCATACATGACCACAGGAAAAACCATAGCCTTGACTAGACGGACCTTGGTTGGCAAAGTAATGTCTCTGTTTTTTAATATGCTATCTTGGTTGGTCATAACTTTCCTTCCAAGGAGTAAGCATCTTTTAATTTCCTGGCTGCAATCAGCATCTGCAGTGATTTTGGAGCCCCCAAAAATAAAGTCTGACACTGCTTCCACTGTTTCCCCATTTATTTCCCATGAAGTGGGTCTGGTAAGCTCTTTCTATTGTTAAATTCTAATCCTGTTATCCTAAAATGTAAGTTGTGGGTCTGGTAAAATTTTACAACCTTGAGACATTCTTTTGATTTGTAATAGCTAATTTAAAAAGTATATAATTCCCTTGCTAAAGATGTTTATGTCTGATGTTTATGTCAGAAGCTTTCTCTGTCCCTTTTTATACTTTAATAAAACTCTGCTATATAAAAGCCCTTGAGTGATCAAGGCTGGTCCCTGGTCCCAAAGTTAAATCTTCTTCTTCTTCGGAGATAATGAATCTGACACCGTTCACCTATCATCTTGGGGGCTGGTCCAGGATCTTCAGGACAAGGTAAGAACACTCAGAGCTCTAGCCACTCTGCTTTCTCAGTATACACACTTTCTGCTTTACTTTACTAACTCTTTGGTGTGCTTATGTGAATGAATGGCACACTCTGAGTGAAGCAAGGGATGAGCCCTGCTCTGTGTGCCTTGTAATGACTGAAAGCATCCCCAAAAAGGGGAGCCTTGTCTGGGGTTTATACCAAACAGCCAAGGGCAAGAGACACCCAAGGTCCCTGTGAGGGGAGCGACCAGACATGGGAAAAGCATGTGGGCTAAACTTTCCTTTCTTGGTCAGTTTTTCCTAGTCTCTTTGACCATTTCAAAATTGCATGGGAAATTAGAACTACTAACCTAATCTGTCAGATCATAGACTTTCAATGGACTTTCAACATGTTGTAGGAATAATGTGGACTTTCTTGAGTTTTACACATTCATAAGTAAATGGTCTGTATCTCGTGCCTTTGTTGGTTTTCTGAGAGCTGTAGTTTCTGGGAAGTGAGCAGCTCTCATTCCTGTAACTCTTGTAATTCAGTCATTCGTGTGCCTCCTTCATGAGGATTCAGTACAGCTGTGGTGTTGTTATCCCTCTGATAGGAACTCTAACTCTGTGTAAAGCCCCAAAGGTCTGTTGCTGCTGCTGCTGCTAAGTCACTTCAGTCGTGTCCGACTCTGTGTGACCCCATAAACGGAAGCCCACCAGGCTCCCCCGTCCCTGGGATTCTCCAGGCAAGAACACTGGAGTGGGTTACCATTTCCTTCTCCAATGTGTGAAAGTGAAAAGTGAAAGTGAAGTCGCTCAGTCGTGTCCGACCCATAGCGACCCCATGGACTGCAGCCTACCAGGCTCCTCCATCCATGGGATTTTTTAGGCAAGAGTACTGTAGTGGCTTGCCATTGCCTTCTCCGAAAGGTCTGTTACTTATTTTTATTTTATATTGTACTATATTTCATTTACAGTGTTGTGTTTGTTTTAGGTGTATGGCAAAGTGATACAGTCATATGTATATATATGAATTGACAAAAGCAGTTCCCATCTTGGATGGGGTGCTCATGGTTTATAACATAAATGGCATTATTTTGAGAGAGGAATAACTTAGGTATGGCATTGGGTTTTTTTTTCTTTTTGCAACCTGAGGCAGTCATAAAATAATGTAGATTTTTACAACTGTGTATTCTATAGTATTTTTTCCTTTGGTGAAATGTTAACTGTTAATGTTTTTGGCATTGTGCTTTGTATCATTTATTAAGTAAAAATTTAAAAAAAGAACAATGGACTTGTGATTCATGCCATTACTATATACTTTTACTTAGACACCAAGCTTGGTAGTCATGGGAAATCAGACTTGCTACTGAACATGAGGTTTCTAAGAGCATAGGTTCAGAATCCCAGCTTGGGAGTAGAGTGGGCTTTTTCCATTCATAGTACTAGCTCTTAGTGGACTAGATAAAGCTCTCCAGTGGTTTACTGATGTGGCAATGATTCATCAATTTGCCTTGATTCATGGACCTAACATACCAGGTTCCTATGCAATATTGCTCTTTGCAGCATCGGACCTTGCTTCTATCACCAGTCACATCCACAACTGGGTATTTGTTTTGCTTTGGCTCCATCCCTTCATTCTTTCTGGAGTTATTTCTCCACTGATCTCCAGTAGCATATTGGGCACCTACCAACCTGGGGAGTTCCTCATGCAGTATCCTATCATTTTGCCTTTTCATACTGTTCATGGGGTACTCAAGGCAAGTATACTGAAGTGGTTTGCCATTCCCTTCTCCAGTGTATCACATTCTGTCAGACCTCTCCACCATGATCGGCCCATCTTGGGTGGCCCCACATGGCATGCCTTAGTTTAACTGAGTTAGACAAGGCCGTGGTCCATGTCATCAGATCAACTAGTTTTCTCTGATTATGATTTCAGTGTGTCTGCCCTCTGATGCCTTCTTGCAATACCTACCGTCTTACTTGGCTTTCTCTTACCTTGGTGTGGGGTATCTCATCACGGCTGCGCCAGCAAAGCGCAGCCGCTGCTCCTTACCTTCAACGAGGGGTATCTCCTCACAGCCTCCCCTCCTGACCTTGAACATAGAGTAGCTCCTCCCGGCCGTCCTGCGCCCGTTCAGCCACCGCCACCTGGACGTGGGATTGCTCCTCTCGACGTTCAAGAGTGAACATCGACATTCTAGGAATCAGTGAACTAAAATGGACTGGAATGGGTGAATTTAACTCAGATGACTATTGTATCTACTACTGCGGACAGGAATGGAGTAGCCATCATGGTCAACAAAAGAGTCTGAAATGCAGTCCTTGGATGCAATCTCAAAAACGACAGAATGATTTCTGTTCGTTTCCAAGGCAAACCATTTAATATTACAGTAATCCAAGCCTATGCCCCAACCAGTAACGCTGAAGAAGCCGAGGTTGAACGGTTCTATGAAGACCTATAAGACCTTTTAGAACTAACACCCAAAAAAGATGTCCTTTTCATTATAGGGGACTGGAATACAAAAGTAGGAAGTCAGGAAACACCTAGAGTAACAGGCAAATTTGGCATTGGAGCACAGAATGAAACAGGGCAAAGGCTAATAGAGTTTTGCCAAGAGAACGCACTGGTCACAGCAAACACCCTCTTTCAACAACACAAGAGAAGACTCTACACTGGACAACACCAGATGGTCAACACCGAAATCAGATTGATTATATTCTTTGCAGCCAAAGAAGGAGAAGCTCTATACAGTTAGCAAAAACAAGACCAGGAGCTGACTGTGGCTTAGATCATGAACTGCTTATTGCTAAATTCAGACTTAAATTGAAGAAAGTAGGGAAAACCACTAGACCATTCAGATATGACCTAAAGCAAATCCCTTATGACTATACAGTGGAAGTGAGAAATAGATTTAAGGGACTAGATCTGATAGATAGAGTGACTAATGAACTATGTACAGAGGTTCATGACATTGTACAGGAGACAGGGACCAAGACCATCCCCATGGAAAAGAAATGCAAAAAAGCAAAATGGCTGTCTGAGGAGGCCTTACAAATAGCTGTGAAAAGAAGAGAAGCAAAAAGCAAAGGAGAAAAGGAAAGATATAAGCATCTGAATGCAGAGTTCCAAAGAACAGCAAGGAGAGATAAGAAAGCCTTCCTCAGCGATCAATGCAAAGAAATAGAGGAAAACAACAGAATAGGAAAGATTAGAGATCTCTTCAAGAAAATTAGAGATACCAAAGGACCATTTCATGCAAAGATAGACTCTATAAAGGACAGAAATGATATTGATCTAACAGAAGCAGAAGATATTAAGAAGAGGTGGCAAGAATACACAGAAGAACTGTACAAAAAACATCTTCATGACCAAGATAATCACGATGATGTGATCACTCACCTAGAGCCAGATATCCTGGAATGTGAAATCAAGTGGGCCTTAAAAAACATCACTACAAACAAAGCTAGTGGAGGTGATGGAATTCCAGTTGAGCTATTTCAAATCTTGAAAGATGATGCTGTGGAAGTGCTGCACTCAATATTCCAGCAAACTTGGAAAACTCAGCAATGGCCACAGGACTGGAAAAGGTCAGTCTTCATTCCAATCCCAAAGAAAGGCAATGCTAAAGAATGCTCAAACTACTGCACAATTGCACTCATCTCACACGCTAGTAAAGTCATGCTCAAAATTCTCCAAGCCAGGCTTCAGCAATATGTGAACCGTGAACTCCCAGATGTTCAAGCAGGTTTTAGAAAAGGCAGAGGCACCAGAGATCAAATTGCCAACATCTGCTGGATCATGGAGAACACAAGAGAGTTCCAGAAAAACATCTATTTCTGCTTCATTGACTATGCCAAAGCCTTTGACTGTGTGGATCACAGTAAGGTGTGGAAAATTCTGAAAGAGATGGTAATACCAGACCACCTGACCTGCCTCTTGAGAAACCTGTATGCTGGTGAGGAAGCAACAGTCAGAACTGTACATGGAACAACAGACTGGTTCCAAATAGGAAAAGGAGTACGTCAAGGTTGTATATTGTCACCCTGCTTATTTAACTTATATGCAGAGTACATCATGAGGAACGCTGGGCTGGAAGAAGCACAAGCTGGAATCAAGATTGCCGGGAGAAATATCAATCACTTGAGATATGCAGATGACACCACCCTTATGGCAGAAAGTGAAGAGGAACTCAAAAGCCTCTTGATGAAAATGAAAGAGGAGAGTGAAAAGGTTGACTTAAAGCTCAACATTCAGAATACTAAGATCATGGCATCTTGTCCCATCACTTCATGGGAAATAGATGGAGAAACAGTGGAAACAGTGTCAGACTTTATTTTTTGGGGCTCCAAAACCACTGTGGATGCTGACTGCAGCCATGAAATTGAAAGACAACCTCTAGACATTCTTTTGATTCATTGGAGAGTATATAACTCTACTGCTAACACTAGCAAGGGGGTACTCTTTCTTCCCCCTTCTGATTACTATGTCAGAAGCTTTCTGTATCCTCTTTACACTTTAATAAAACTTTATTACACAAAAGCTCTGGCCCCAGATTGAATTATTCTCCTCCGGAGGCCAAGAATCCTGGCGTCTTTTCGTGGTTCAGCAACATTTCAGTATGATTATGGTGAGGCACATTTTGTATCTTCAACAGGCCAAGCAACACTGAGAAGAGACCCAAAAAGGAACCTTATGATACTGCAGTAACAAAATTAAATTTCCTTCTTAGATAGGGTTTCAGGCAGGACCTCCTCATTCCAGATTTGTCTTTAGACCAAATGCTATTACCATGAGGATTGGAGATGTTTGGGTATCTACTGACAGATGCAGGAATTAATTAAGCATAGTAGTGGAGGTGCTATGGGCTGCAGGGATTAGAATCCCCATGGTCACCACATTACCAGACCAAGCCAGCACTGAGAGCCCAGACTCTGCCCCCAACAACCACTTGCCAGCCTGTCTATCTTGCTCAGTGTGGAGATCAGCTGTCCAGACCCTTAATTGCTAACCAGCTGCTTACTTCTCATTGTTCACAGAGATATTTGAAGCAGAATAAAATTTACCTTCCAATTACATAGCATGCCTAAATTGCTCTCTACAATTCCTGAACCTATCTGAGTATTTATTGAGCATCTAACATGAAAAAAAAAAGAAACCTGGTATTCAAAAGCACTTGGCATTATCATAGAACAAGGTAGTTAGGAGTATGAAATATGGATTCCAACAGGGCTTGAAATCCTGACTCCTTCAGCTCTTTGACCTTGATAAAGTTATTTAAAAATTTTTTCGAGTCCTAGTTTTCCTCATATATGAAATGAGATTAAAACTCTGACAGGACAGATGAACTGTTCCATCTGTCCGTCCCGTCGCTCAGTTGTGTCCGACTCTATGCAACCACATGGACTGTAGCCTACCAGGCTTCTCCGTCCATGGGATTCTCCAGGCAAGAATACTGGAGTGGGTTACCGTTTCCTTCTCCAGGGGATCTTCCCGACCCAGGGATCGAACCCAGGTCTCCCGCATTGGAGGCAGACGCTTTAACCTCTGAGCCACCGCTACCCATTTTTTTAAGCTGGAGTTCTCAAGTCTCCTCAAACTCCTGGTCATTTATCTGGCCTCATCCACCTCATTAAGGTCTTTGAATTGTCCTCCTGGTAGAAAAGATTCAAACTGGAGGAGGGATGTCAATTTGTCATAAGCTGTGTTCATTCTGGACTCAGAATTCAGGCATATTAAGAAGCAGCTAGGGCTTCCCTGGTGGCTCAGACTGTAAAGACTCTGCCTGCAATGTGGGGGATCTGAGTTTGATCCCTGGGTTGGGAAGATCCCCTGGAGGAGGGCATGGCAACCCACTCCAGTATTCTTGTCTGGAGAATCCCCATGGGCAGAGGAGCCTGGCAGGCTACAGTCCATGGGGTCTCAAAGAGGTGGACACAACTGAACAAAATAAGCACAGCATAATACAGGGTGTATTTAAGTGCAGGCCAAGGAGATACAGGAAAGATCATCTCCCCAAGAGAAAGCAAAGTCCAAACAGCCTGACTCAAGACTTAGGGGCCAGTAGATTTAGAGAATCACCAGAATTCTGACCATAAATATTTTAGTTACATCTTAGTGCATTCAATGTTGCAAAGTGTACCCTAGTATAGTATTTGCCAATCTGGAGATTTATGAGGTTTTAGGGAGGTATCCCTCTCAGCTGTCAAAGGCTTAATGTATTATCTTATAGAGTCTCTTTATTCTTTTAAATAACACTTAAGTTGGTTTCCAAACTCTGGGATAACAGGAAGCTTACATAAACTACTAAAGGCAACTGAAATCCATAGCAAATAATAAGTTATTTGCTTAGATTTTCTGGGCAGGGGATGTTTCCATCAGGTTATGTTAGAACAACATCTACCTGAGCAGAGAAATTTATTTCTGTATTTACTGAGAGCTCCCTATGAGTAAAGTACTAAATAAACAGTGTGCTTAGACAAGGGGTTACAAAGGCAGCAAGATATGAGTCCCACTTTCAGGCAATTTGTACTTTAGTTTGACCAAAAGTAACAATAATAGTTCATATCTCTGTGACAGTTTATATTTTTAAGAGTTTTAATACTTATTCTCATTTCACCCTGAAAGATTCCCATGACCACTTTAAAGATGAGGAAACTGAGGTTCCAAGAAGTAAAGACGTTTCATGAATGTCATGAATACATAACCACAATTCAAACACAAGTCTTCTGACTCTTGGTTGAACTGTCTCACACATTATAGCTTCATCTTAAAAATAGAAATCTATGCATTTGATTTATCAAGGTAGAAGGAAAGGAGCAGAAAAAAATTTTTTTATTGATTTTCCCAATCAATCAGGAACCAGTCAGGGTCTTTTATAGTCCATCTGGCTCTGACAAAAAAGCTATCAAGGAATGAGTAGAAAAAGAAAACTGTTTTTCTACCATCCAAAGGAGCCACCCAGGAAGCCTCAAAGAAGGAAGTGGAAAAAAACAGAAAGTATTAAGAAGACTTGAACTAGAATCAATGGTGTGATAGAATACTCTCTTAGAGTATCTTTCTTGTTTACCTTTATATGTCCCAGTGCCTGCCACAGGGCCTGGGACATAGTAGGTATAGGCACTCAATAGAAAATGTGTTGTGTAAATAAAATATCAATGGGAGCAAACAGATAACCATGAAACATATCTTAGTACATATTGTAATTTCAAACATGGTAAAGAAGGAATCACAAAACAATAGGGATTAGGTGTTTAACACAAGGAGTTTGGGAAATTTAACTATTTGGAGAAAATCAAGTTATAGTCTTATTTTACAATATAATCTCATGCTGTGTTCAGTCACCCAGTCGTGTCTGACTCTTTGTGACCCCGTGGATTGTAGCCTGCCAGGCTCCTCTGTCCATGGGGATTCTCCACACAATACTTGAGTGAGTTGTCATGCCCTACTCCAGGGGATCTTCCCAACCCATGGATCGAACTCAGGTCTCCTGCATTGCAGGCGGACTCTTTACCATCTGAGCCACCAGGGAAGCTCAAGAATCCTGGAGTGAGTAGCCTATCCCTTCTCCAGTGGATCTTTCTGGCCCAGGATTGAACTGGTGTCTCCTGCACTGCAGGCAGATTCTTTACCACCTGAGTGAGCTACCAGGGAAGCCCCAATATAATCTCATAATGTCAAGTAAATGCCAGATTAATCAAGGAGTCACATGCCAAGAACAAAACTATTTTGAAGTCAGAAACTAAGTCGATCTGATCACATGGACCACAGCCCTGTCTAACTCAATGAAACTAAGCCATGCCTTGTGGGGCCACCCAAAATGGGCGGGTCATGGAGGAGAGGTCTGACAGAATGTGGTCCACTGGAGAAGGGACTGGCAAACCACTTCAGTATACTTGCCTTGAGAACCCCATGAACAGTATGAAAAGGCAAAATGATAGGATACTGAATGAGGAACTCCCCAGGTGGGTAGTTGCCCAGTATGCTACTGGAGATCAGTGGAGAAATAACTCCAG
Organism: Moschus berezovskii; assembly: GCF_049115385.1. Lineage (NCBI taxonomy): Eukaryota > Metazoa > Chordata > Mammalia > Artiodactyla > Moschidae > Moschus > Moschus berezovskii. The sequence continues at coordinate 40,497,940 of NC_142488.1, read as the reverse complement.
AAAGAATGAAGGGATGGAGCCAAAGCAAAACCAATACCCAGTTGTGGATGTGACTGGTGACAGAAGCAAAGTCCAATGCTACAAAGAGCAATATTGCATAGGAACCTGGAATGTTAGGTCCATGAATCAAGGCAAATTGGAAGTGGTCAAACAGGAGATAGCAAGAGTAAACATAGACATTCTAGGAATCAGTGAACTAAAATGGACTGGAATGGGTGAATTTAACTCAGATGACCATTGTATCTACTACTGTGGACAGGAATCCCTTAGAAGAAATGGAGTAGCCATCATGGTCAACAAAAAAGTCTGAAATGCAATACTTGGATGGAATCTTAAAAACGACAGAATGATTTCTGTTCATTTCCAAGGCAAACCATTCAATATCACAGTAATCCAAGCCTATGCCCCAACTAGTAATGCTGAAGAAGCCGAAGTTGAACTGTTCTATGAAGACCTTTTAAAACTAGCACCCAAAAAAGATGTCCTTTTCATTATAGGGGACTTGAATGCAAAGGTAGGAAGTCAGAAAACACCTAGAGTAACAGGCAAATTTGGCCTTGGAGCACGAAATGAAGCGGGGCAAAGGCTAATAGAATTTTGCCAAGAGAATGCCCTGGTCATAGCAAAAACATTCTTCCAACAACACAAGAGAAGACTCTACACATGGACATCACCAGATGGTCAACACTGAACTCAGATTGATTATATTCTTTGCAGCCAAAGATGGAGAAGCTCTATACAGTTAGCAAAAACAAGACCAGGAGCTGACTGTGGCTCATATCATGAACTACTTATTGCCAAATTCAGACTTAAATTGAAGAAAGTAGGGAAAACCACTAGACCATTCAGATATGACCTAAAGCAAATCCCTTATGATTATACAGTGGAAGTGAGGAATAGATTTAAGGGACTAGATCTGATAGATAGAGTGCCTAATGAACTATGTACAGAGGTTCATGACATTGTACAGGAGACAGGGACCAAGACCATCCCCATGGAAAAGAAATGCAAAAAAGCAAAATGTCTGTCTGAGGAGGCCTTACAAATAGCTGTGAAATAAGAGAAGCGAAAAGCAAAGGAGAAAAGGAAAGATATAAGCATCTGAATGCAGAGTTCCAAAGGAGAGTAAGGAGAGATAAGAAGAAATTCCTCAGGAATCAATGCAAAAAAATAGAGGAGAACAACAGAATAGGAAAAACAAGAGATCTCTTCAAGAAAATTAGAGATACCAAGGGAACATTTCATGCAAAGATGGACTCGATAAAGGGCAGAAATGGTATGGACCTAACAGAAGCAGAAGACATTAAGAAGAGGTGGCAAGAATACACAGAACAACTGTACAAAAAAGATCTTCATGAACAAGATAATCACGATGATGTGATCACTCACCTAGAGCCAGACATCTTGGAATGTGAAGTCAAGTGGGCTTTAGAAAGCATCACTACAAACAAAGCTAGTGGAGGTGAGGGAATTCCAGTTGAGCTATTTCAAATCTTTAAAGATGATGTTGTGAAAGTGCTGCACTCAATATGCCAGCAAATTTGGAAAACTCAGCAGTGCCCACGTGACTGGAAAAGGTCAGTTTTCATCCCAATCCCAAAGAAAGGCAATGCCAAAGAATGCTCAAACTACCACACAATTGCACTCACCTCACACACTAGTAAAGTCATGCTCAAAATTCTCCAAGCCAGGCTTCAGCAATATGTGAACCGTGAACTCCCAGATGTTCAAGCAGGTTTTAGAAAAGGCAGAGGCATCAGAGATCAAATTGCCAACATCCGCTGGATCATGGAGAAAGCAAGAGAGTTCCAGAAAACCATCGATTTCTGCTTCATTGACTATGCCAAAGCCTTTGACTGTGTGGATCACAATAAACTGTGGAGCATTCTGAAAGGGATGGGAATACCAGACCACCTGACCTGCCTCTTGAGAAACCTGTATGCAGGTCAGGAAGCAACAGTTAGAACTGGACATGGAACACAGAATGGTTCCAAATAGGAAAAGGGGTACGCCAAGGCTGTATATTGTCACCTTGCTTATTTAACTTATATGCAGAGTACATCATGAGGAACGCTGGGCTGGAAGAAGCACAAGCTGGAATCAAGATTGCTGGGAGAAATATCAATCACCTGAGATATGCAGATGACACTACCCTTATGGCAGAAAGTGAAGAGGAACTCAAAAGCCTCTTGATGAAAGTGAAAGAGGAGAGTGAAAAGTTTGGTTAGAAGGTCAACATTCAGAAAACAAAGATCATGGCATCTGGTCCCATCATTTCATAGGAAATAGATGGGGAAACAATGGAAACCATGTCAGACTTTATTTTTTGGGGCTCCAAAATCACTGCAGATGCTGATTGCAGCCATTAAATTAAAAGACGCTTACTCCTTGGAAGGAAAGTTATGACCAACCTAGATAGCATATTAAAAAGCAGAGATGTTACTTTGCCAACCAAGGTCCGTCTAGTCAAGGTTTTTCCCGTGGTCATGTATGGATGTGAGAGTTGGACTGTGAAGAAAGCTGATCGCCGAAGAATTGATGCTTTTGAACTGTGGTGTTGGAGAAGACTCCTGAGAGTTCCTTGGACTGCAAGGAGTTCCAGTCAGTCCATCCTCAAGGAGATCAATCCTGGGTGTTCATTGGAAGGACTGATGCTAAAGCTGAAACTCCAATACTTTGGTCTCCTCATGCGATGAGTTGACTCAGGAAAAGACTGCAAAGGATTGGGGGTGGGAGGAAAAGGGGATGACAGAGAATGAGATGGCTGGATGGCATCACCGACTCTGTGGACATGAGTTTGAGTGAACTCCAGGAGTTGGTGATGGACAGGGAGGCCTGGCGTGCTGTGATTCATGGAGTTGCAAAGAGTTGGACATGACTGAGCGACTGAACTGAACTGAACTAGAAATTGCTATTTTGTTAATTCCTAGTTGATTTTCTAAATATAAAGTAAGAAATCATACTCTAAGCAGCTAATAGCAATATTACATAAAAAGAAGACTTGGTTCTTGATTTTAAATTTTTAAATTTCTGTATATCCAAGAACACCATGAATGTCATTTATGAGCTAGGAAATATGTTAACAAAAATAAAAACAAATGTTAATAATTTAACATATTTAAACTATAAAAAGCATGTAAAAAGCATCACTTTTGTAAAGAACTAACAACTCAATAAAAAATAAATTAATTAAGAAAAATGGTCAAAGACATAAAAAACTAATTTATAGAAGAAAAAATGGAAATTAGCTGAAAAAATTCAACCTCACTGCTAATTAAAGGAACACTGAAATATTCTTATGTATTTGTAAAAATTTAAATTATAATGCTAAATACTGTCAAAAGCATGATGAAACAGCCCTCCTATAAATTGATGGAATAAATTAAAATGGCCCAAAGTTCCTAGAAGGCAATTTGGCAATTGTGACCAGATTTTTTAATGTACATAGACTATAAATCAGTACAGAAATACCTCCTAAGTATTGTGGGTTGGGTTCCTAACCACCACAATAGAGCAAATATCATGATAAAGCGAGTCACACAACTTTTTTGTTTCCCCAGTATGTATGAAAGTTATATTTACACTATATTATAGTTTATCAAGTGTGGAATAGCATTATGTCTAAAAAGGACAATGTACATACCTAATTTTTAAATATTTTATTGCTCAAAACTACTATAACCATCATCTGAGCTTTCAGCAAGTCATAATCTTTTTCCTGGTAGTCTTGCCTCAATATGGATGGTTGCTGACTGATCAGTCATGGTTGCTGAAGGTTGAAGTTGCTGTAGCAATTTCTTAAAATAAGACAATAGTGAAATTTGCTGCATCAATTGACTCTTCTTTTCATGAACAATTTCTCTGTAGCAGGCAATGCAGCTTGATAGCATTTTATATACAGTAGAACCTCTTTCAAAATTGCAATCAGTCCTCTGAAACCCTGCCACTGCTTTAACAACTAAGTTTATGCAATATTCTAAGTCTTTTGTTGTCATTTCAACAGTCTTCACAGCATCGTCATCAGGAGTGGATTCCATCTCAAGAAACCACCTTCTTTGATCATCCATAAGAAACAATTCCTTGTCCATTAAAGTTTTATTAAGAGATTGAAGCAATTTAGTCATACCTTCAGGCTCCACTTCTATTTCTAATCCTCTTGTGGTTTCCACTCCACTGCAGTTTCTTCCTCCATTGAGTCTTGAATCCCTCAGTCATCTAAGAGGGTTGGAATCAGCTTCTTCCAAACTCATGTTGATATTTTGATTTCTTCCCATGAATCATAAACATTCTTAATTTCAGTTCTTCTGCCCATTTTTAATCAGGTTTTTTTTTATGTCGAGTTAGTATGAGCTGTTTATAGTGTTAGTGTGTTATTCACTCAGTTGTGTCCAACTCTTTGCAACCCTATGGACTCTTAGCAACCTCTGTTGATACTTTAACTGTATTTTTTATTTGTTATTTTGTTTTTGCTTTACTGTTTTAAAATTCTTTTCAAATGTTGATAATTGAAAAATTATTTATTTAAGACTGTAAAGGATACTCAGAAATCTCTGGTCAATAGGATTGCAAATATTCTTCACTTTATTCTTAATAACTTCTCTGTATTTTTTCAGTATCTTTACAAAGAGCATGAATGATTTTTATTGAAAGGAAAAAAAAGTTCTTTCATATACAAAGAAGATATGAGTATCTCTTGAGTGTGACATTTTATTTCGACATAGTATTTGTACAATTCTATGAAAATATATTTTTAATAATAAAGATCTGGTCTGAATAAGCTAGAATAGATGAAGAGCTCAAAATGGAAACAAATTTGGCAGTAAGTCCCAGGTATCAAATATCCTTTCAGTTCTTTCCACAAGGAAAATGTGACAGAAATGAAGACTTATTCCCCTCATTTTCTGTGCACTTCCATGGCAGACTGTGGGATGGAGAAGGTTTAGCTGCAGGCTTGCTGTTTTGTGCTCAGAATTTGAGGGAGTAAGGAACAATAGTTAGGGTGTGGTTAAGTGGAGAGGTTTTAAGAGTAGTATTTATAAGGTCTGTACACATTTTTTTAAGATCCTACAAGTTAAAACAAAAAAAAATTGTTGCTATAAATAATGTGTTTATTTCACCTTTGTTTGAAATTTAAATAATGGTAAGCAACTTTTCAATAAAAAATATCAAAAGGTAACAGTGGCTGACATATTGAGGGCTTGCTCTATGTCAAGCACTGTATTAAATTTTGGCCATGCAGTTTTTCTTTTAATCTGAACAGCAACCCTACAAGACAGGAAATATTTGAATCTCCATTTGAAAGATTTTGGAAAAATGAGCTCAAAGAGATTAAGTAATTTGTCTACATTCCTATTAAGCAGTAGATCTGAATTACCAGGTTTATCTGAAGTTAAGCTGCAAGCACTTTGCCTACCTCTTGAGAAACCTATATGCAGGTCAGGAAGCAGCAGTTAGAACTGGACATGGAACAAAAGACTGGTTCCAAATAGGAAAAGGAGCACGTCAAGGTTGTATATTGTCACCCTGCCTATTTAACTTATATGCAGAGTACATCATGAGAAACACTGGGCTGGAGGAAGCACAAGCTGGAATCAAGATTGCTGGGAGAAACATCAATAACCTGTCACTCAGATGATACCACCCTTATGGCAGAAAGTGAAGAAGAACTAAAGAGCCTCTTGATGAAAGTGAAAGAGGGGAATGAAAAAGTTGGCTTGAAGCTCAACATTCAGAAAACTAAGATCATGGCATCTGGTCCCATCACTTCATGACAAATAGATGGGGAAACAGTGGAAACAGTGGCTGACTTTATTTGCGGGGGGGAGGGTCCAAAATCACTGCAGATGGTGATTGCAGCCACAAAATTAAAAGATGCTTACTCCTTGGAAGGAAAGTTTTGACCAACCTAGATAGCATATTAAAAAGCAGAGACATTACTTTGCCAACTAAGGTCTGTCTAGTCAAGGCTATGTTTTTTCCCATGGCCATGTATGGATGTGAGAGTTGGACTGTGAAGAAAGCTGAGTGCCAAAAACTGATGCTTTTGAACTGTGGTGCTGGAGAAGACTCTTGAGAGTCCCTTGGACTGCAAGGAGATCCAACCAGTCCATCCTAAAGGAGATCAGTCCTGGGTGTTCATTGGAAGGAATGATGCTGAAGCTGAAACTCCAATACTTTGGCCACCTCATCTGAAGAGTTGACTTATTGGAAAAGACCCTGATGCTGGGAAGGATTGGGGGCAGGAGGAGAAGTGGACAACAGAGGATGAGATGGCTGGATGGCATCAACAACTCGATGGACATGAGCTTGAGTGAACTCCGGGAGTTGGTGATGGACAGGGAGGCCTGGCGTGCTGCGATTCATGGGGTCACAGAGAGTCGGACACGACTGAGAGACTGAACTGAATATATCTACTAAAGCTAAAAAACAACAAAAACGCATCCACAAGGTCACCAGCATACTAACTAAAAATTAAATAGTAACACTGTTCTTTAAAGACCAAAACAAGAAACTACCGAAATGATCATCAGTCATTGAACAGATAAATTGTAGTATATTTACACAGTGGAATGAATTATCTACAACTACATGCAACTAAGAGATACATCACAAACAAATATGCTATCACAAACATAATATTGAGCAAAAGAACTCAGGCCCCAAAGAGGACATAATGCAATGTACTTATTTAAAACATGTGAAAGACAATCAAAACCAATCTGTGGTTTCAAACTCAGGTTAGTGATTACTCTTTGAGGTTTGGAGGTGGTGGCAGGCAAGGATAGTGGCACATGAGGGGTTTCTGAAATGCTTTTAATGTTCTATTTCTCGATCTGGGTCCTGGTTACAAGAACGTGCTTACGTTGTGAAAATTGAGCTGTACACTTGCCATATATGTAGCTGTCTCTATATCTAGTGATGCCACAGAAAAATGTGGTTGGTGACAGACATCTAGTTTAGTTGCTACCATGGGGAAACCTAAAACACACTCTTTGCACAAAAAAGTAGTACAAAGTGATAAAGGTGGGTTATGGAAATACTGATCTGATAATGATCAGCTTTCTGAGGTATAAACAATTAGCTCTGGGGAGTGACAAGTAATATGCCACAACAAGCTCACTTGGTTACTTTTCCATCAGAATTCAGAACCACAGAGTGTCTGTTTGGACAGCAGGAAAGTGTTTGCTTTAATATCACCACCTGCAGAATGAAATTCAACCAATTAAGTTAGGAAATTGCCATTTGCAGATAATTATTATTTAGTTGGTTTCTAACTTGGCTCTGCAGCCATTTGAGGACAAGGTCTCAAAACTGCCACAGGGTGTGGTGTCAGAGTTGGTCTATTTTAACTTAATGATCTGGAAGAGGAAATAACCAGCATGGTAATGATATTGCAAACGATGCTAAATTGAGAGTGTTGCAAATGCTAATAAAGGCAAAGGAACAAAATGAGAAGACTTTGCTGATAAAATCTGGGCTTTAGTGGATAATACCAGTGCATTGAATTCGCAAATCTCTACCCTAACAATAGATTCCTGAACACACTATTTTGTGTTCAAAAAAAGTCTCATATCTAAAAAAAAAATTGAACATTCTACTTCAGTATTGCAATCCTAAATAAACTTCTACAATTATAGGATAGTATTAAATTTAAAGAAAAGTTGCAAAAATTGTAGAGAGTGTCCATATACCCCTCATCCAGTTTTCTCTATTATTAATATGTTATATTAGTATGGTACATTTCTCACAGTTAATGAACCATTATTGATATGTTATTATTTATTAAAGTTCATACTCTTTGTAGATTTCCTTAGTTTTTACCTAATGTTCCTTTTCTGTTCCAGGATCCCATCCTGGACACCATATTCTATTGGCAGTTTTGAAGACACTGGTCAGATATTAGTATTTTGCAGAATGTCCTTCAGTTGGAATTTCTCTGATGTTTTGCTCATGATTAGACAAGGATTATGGGTTTTGGGAAAGAAGACCACAGAAATAAAGTACCAATCTCATCACATCATTTTCAGGGTACAGACTATCAACATGATTTATCACTGCTTATTTTGACCTTGATCACCTGGCTAAGAAAGTGTTTGTCAGATTTCTCCAATATACTTACTTTCTCCCCAACCTCCAGGGAGATTTCATTTTTTCTTATGGCTGAGTAGTAAGTGTTCCACTGTGTGTATATGTTTCTGTATGTCTGTGTATGTGTGTATTTCACTTCTTCTTTAACCATTCATAATTAATTTATGACAAAGGAGCAAAGAACATACAATAGAGAAAAAATAATCTTTTCAATAAACGGTGTTGGGAAAACTGGACAGACACGGGCAAAAATTTAAACTAGAACACTATTTCACACCATACACAGAAACAAACTCAAAATGGAATAACGACTTGAATGTAAGACCTGAAACAATAAAACCCTTAGAGGAAAACATCGACACGGTGCTCTTTGACACTGGTCTTAGCAATACTTCTCTAGATATGTATTTTCAGGAAAAAAAAAAAACAAAGGCAAAAATAAACAAAAAGGACTACTTCAAACTAAGAAGCTTCTGCTCAGCAAAGGAATCTTTCTGCTTTCTTTTGAAAATGAAAGTGAAGTCGTGTCCGATTCTTTGCGACCCCATGGACTGTATAGCCTACCAGGCTTCTCCGTCCAAGGGATTTTCCAGGGAAGAATACTGGAGTGGATTGCCATTTCCTTCTCCAGGAGATCTTCCCAGGGATTGAACCCAGGTCTCCCACATTGTAGGCAGATGGTTGACCATCTGAGCCACCAGGGAAGTCCTGCTATCTTTTGAGTCTTTTAATTAGTGTATTTTTTACCATTCACATTTAAGATGACTATTGATATAGCTGGATAAAGAATCCACCTGCAATGCAGATGACTCAGGAAATGTGGGTTAGATTCCTGGGTCAGGAAGATCCCCTGGAGGAGAAAATGGCAACACACTTCAGTATTCTTGCCTGGGAAATTCCAAGGACAGAGGAGCCTGGTGGGCTACAGTCCATGGGGCCACAAAAGAGTCAGACACAACTAAGTGACTGAGCACATCGTGTTGAATATTTTGTATGATTTCCTTTTGTCTCCTCTCTTAGAGTATAAATCAAATTCAATTTTTAAAAAAAATCCTAGCGATGATCCTAGAGTTTCCAATATATACTTTTAAATAATCTAAGTTCATATCTAAATAACACTATGTGGTCAAGTACCTTAAAATAGAGTATTCCAATTCTCCCCTCCCATTTTATAACATTTCTGTCTTGTCACCCTGCTTATTTAACTTATATGCAGAGTACATCATGAGAAATGCTGGGCTGGAGGAAGCACAAGCTGGAATCAAGACTGCCGGGAGAAATATCAATAATCTCAGATATTCAGATGACACCACCCTTATGGCAGAAAGTGAAGAAGAAATAAAGAGCCTCTTGATTAAAGTGAAAGAGGGGAGTGAAAAAGTTGGCTTCAAGCTCAACATTCAGAAAACTAAGATCATGGCATCTGGTCCCATCACTTCATAGCAAATAGATGGGGAAACAGTGGAAACAGTGTCAGACTTTATTTTGAGGGGCTCCAAAATCACTGCAGATGCTGACTGCAGCCATTAAATTAAAAGATGCTTACTCCTTGGAAGGAAAGTTATGACCAGCCTAGATAGCATATTAAAAAGCAGAGACATTACTTTGTCAACAAAGGTCCATCTAGTCAAGGCTATGTTTTTTCCCGTGGTCATGTATGGATGTAAGAGTTGGACTGTGAAGAAAGCTGATCGCCGAAGAATTGATGCTTTTGAACTGTGGTGTTGGAGAAGACTCCTGAGAGTTCCTTGGACTGCAAGGAGATCCAACCAGTCCATCCTCAAGGAGATCAGTCCTGGGTGTTCATTGGAAGCACTGACGCCAAAGCTGAAACTCCAATACTTTGGCCACCTCATGCAACCAGTTGACTCACTGGAAAAGACCCTTATGCTGGGAGGAATTGGGGGCAGGAGGAAAAGGCGACAACAGAGGATGAGATGGCTGGATGGCATCACTGACTTGATGCACATGAGTTTGGTTGAACTCCGGGAGTTGGTGATGGACAGGGAGACCTGCTGTGCTGCCATTCATGGAGTTGCAGAGTCGGACACGACTGAGCGACTGAACTGAACTGAACTGAACTGAACCACATGTTTGTTACAGCTTTTGAAATTGTCCCACAGTTCTTAGATGCTCTTTTCTGTTTTTTTTTTCCCACTGTTTATTCTCTTTGCACTTGAGTTTGAAAAGGTTTTATTAACCTATTTTCAAGCTCATTGAATCTTTCCTCTGTCAAGTCAAATCTATGGATGAGTCCATCAGTAGCATTTCCTTTTGATTCTTTCTAGAGTTTTAGTCTCTGTACTTAACATTACCCATCTGTTCTTGCATATTGTCTACTTTTTCTATTGGAACCCCGTAGACAAAAGAAATATTGTTTGCAATTTCAGTAAACAATGACTGTTGCCTGCCATCAAGCCATCAGCCACTGCAGACACCTCCCACAATGCACCCTGAGGGGTATTCAGGATGCAGAAAAACTAGATACTGGCCCTAGATAGTTAAGAAACATAGAAAAGGAATAATTTCAATGAGCCCAGACTCTTGCATCTCCCCATGCATAGAAAGGAACTAAAATCTGATTTTTGTGATTAGCAGAAATCTTTTGATGTTTTTGATGTTTCACTTCATGTTTTGTTTTGTTTCTTCAACAAAACCTTCTACATACCCTGTTGCTCCCCTACCTCTGTGGAATAGTTTTCTCAGAGCTATCTGAGAAGCTACCTCCCAGGCTATAGTCCTCAATAAAACCCTGAATAAAACATAACTCACAACTGTTAGGTGGTGCATTTTTATAGTCTGCTGCTGCTGCTGCTGCTGCAAAGTCACTTCAGTCGTGTCCAACTCTGTGTGACCCCATAGATGGAAGCCCACCAGGCTCCCCTGTCCCTGGGATTCTCCAGGCAAGAACACTGGAGTGGGTTGCCATTTCCTTCTCCAATGTGTGAAAGTGAAATCGCTCAGTCGTGTCCGACCCTTAGCGACCCCATGGACTGCAGCCTACCAGGCTCCTCCATCCATGGGATTTTCTAGGCAACAGTACTGGAGTGGCTTGCCATTGTCTTCTCCATTTTTATAGTCAGCAGCCCTTAAATATTAATCACTGTCATTTTAGATTGTCTAATAAATAAAACATCTGTATCATATCTGAGTCTGGTTCTTATGTTGCTTTATCTCTTCAGACTCTTTTTTATCTGGCATCCAGGCATGCCTTGTAATCTATTGTTGAAAACCAGACATATATGTGTGTGTGTGTGTGCTCAGTCGTGTCTGACTCTTTGCAACCCCATGGACTGTAGCCCACCAGGCTCCTCTGTCATGGGATTTTCCAGGCAAGAATATTGGAGCAAGTTGCCTTTTCCTTCTCTAGGGGATCGTCCCAACCCAGGGATAGAACCCAGGTCTCTGGTGTCTGCTGCATTGGCAGGTGAATTCTTTACCACTGTGCCACCCAGTGACAAGTACTGAGGCAAAGAGGCTTTTAATGTGAATATGATTGTTAATCTGGCTGGAAACTGGGCTCTGTTTAATGGTTTCTGTAGCTGTAAGTGCCAAAGACTTCAAAATCCTCTAGTGTCTTTTCCTTCTCCAAAACAAAAACAAGGATACTTCTTAAAGTACTCCTCAAAGAAAGTATTTCTTGCTGTTCTTTTGACTATAATTCACCCTTACTATACTAGAGCCTTGTTGTGGTAAGTATGTAGGAGGTGAGCATTTTATAATGTTTTGCTTAAATCTCAGTGTTTTAGTGGTCCTATGTCTCAGAGCTATAACCTTCACAAATATTTCTCCAGTGACATGGATTTTCCCCCTGCCCCTACTCTCTTCTTGGCTGCAATATTCACAATCAATTTCCTAGGTGAAGCTCTGACCTTTGTTGATGATGCTTTTCTGCCCTAGGTAAGACAGGAGGGCTAGAGGAGCCTGGCTGAACTGTGAGGAATGCTCTTCCTCCATTTGAGGTAAATATCAGGAAATGTCTTTTCCCCTCGAAGCTATAGGCTTTTGTTATGAGAATACCCTGGGATCATTTCACAAAGATTACTCTTCTCCTCCCCCTGCCAGAACCATGAGGGGATCTTTCTCCCATCTTCCCCAGGAGAATCTAGTTCGCTTCTGTAGGTAAATCCCACAAAATTGTGCAGTTCTGCAACCCCAGGATTTTCTTACTCTCTAGCTAGTGCACACTCAACCTTCAGCAATTCATCAAAAATTACCATTCAAATGTTCCTATTAGTCTATATCTCCAGAGGCTTCTGCTCCATGTTAGCAGATCTCGGTTGTAACTACCTAGATGCACCTTTGTATACAGATTTCAGAGTGATTTGCCCCAGAAACTCAGTTCTCTAGTGGGTCCCAAAAAAGTTGTTGATTTTCAGCTTGTCTAGATTTTTTCTCCTCATAAAAACAGGAGGGAAGACTTCTAAGCTCTTTACGTGTCAGAGCTGAAACCAAAGTCTGTCCATTATTGCATTTAAATCAAAGAATATGACTAAAAGATCCCCAGTGTTATATTTCTAAGAGGGGCATTGGGAAACGACATTTATCTAGTGTCTGAAATTTTATAGAGTAATAGTTTAATCAACAAATAATTGTTGAGTGCCAAGTACTATTCTAAGGGATGAGGCCACCTCAATGAATAAAACAAAGTCCCTTCTTTTATGAAACTTATATTCCAGTTAGTGGAAAACAAAAAATGATGATCCGTGCTATAAAGTGAAATAAGAGTGTGTAAGGGTGCAGCCATGAAATTAAAAGACGCTTACTCCTTGGAAGGAAAGTTTTGACCAACCTAGATGGCATATTGAAAAGCAGAGACATTACTTTGCCAACAAAGGTCCGTCTAGGCAAGGCTATGGTTTTTCCCGTGGTCATGTATGGATGTGAGAGTTGGACTGTGAAGAAAGCTGAGCGCCAAAGAATTGATGTTTTTGAACTGTGGTGCTGGAGAAGACTCTTGAGAGTCCCTTGGACCGCAAGGAGATCCAACCAGTCCATTCTAAAGGAGGTCAATCCTGGGTGTTCATTGGAAGGACTGATGCTAAAGCTGAAACTCCAATACTTTGGCCACCTCATGCAAAGAGTTGACCCACTGGAAAAGACTCTGATGCTGGGAAGGATTGGGGGTGGGAGGAGAAGGGGACGACAGAGGATGAGATGGCTGGATGGCATCACCGACACTGTGGACATGAGTTTGAGTGAACTCCGGGAGTTGGTGATGGACAGGGAGGCCTGGCGTGCTGTGATTCATGGGGTCGCAAAGAGTCGGACATGACTGAGCGACTGAACTGAACTGAACTGAACTGAACTGAAGGGTGATACAGAGTGGTAGGATGGCAGCTGGAGGATGCTATTTTAAAGAAGATAGACAGATTTGCATATGTGAAGTCCTGGGGCCCACCATCTCCACTACCAGTTGTAAACACAATGAAAAATAAAGAGAAAGGAGAAGGGGGAAGAAGGAGGAAGAAGAAGACAGAAAAGCCCCTTTGATGAGAAAAAAATTGGCAATACTCAAAGGAAGTAAAGGAGTGTCCCTATAGGATATCTGAAAGAAAAGTATTTAGGGAACATAAAGAAGGCCAGTGTGGCTGGAGTAGATTATTCCAAGAGTCACAGGAGAGGAAGAGGTAGGAAGCACCATCATGTGGAGCCTCATTAGCCACCATAAGGATTTGAGTTTTCACTCTGAGTAAGATTGGAAACCACTGGAGAATTTTTCAAACAGAAGAATGGCATGAGTTCACACATTTTTAAAGAACTGATCTGGCTGCTGCACTGAAAACAGATTGCTGGGAGTGGGGAAGATAAGATGGAAGAAACTACAGAGACTATTGTGGGATGCTACTGGAATAATCCAGGCAAAAAATGATAGTGACTTTGGAATAATGAGATGTTGTCAGTTGGATGAAACTGGAGCCTATTATACAGAGTGAAGTAAGCCGGAAAGAAAAACACCAATACAGTATACTAGCGCATATATATGAAATTTAGAAAGATGATAACGATAACCCTGTATACAAGATTCTGGAATTATTTTGAAGGTGAAGGCAAAGGAATTACTAATGGATTGATTACATTGTTTAAGCTTCATAACAACCCTTAGTAGAATAAGGGTAATAATATTTATGAAACTTGAAGAAAGTGACCAAGGAGATCTTACCTAGGTCCCTGAGCTATTGAGTGACAAATCAAAATTCAAAGCCTAGTCTGTTGGGCTCCAAACCCCTAACTCTGACCCTCCCATTTCTAGCCTATTAGAGTTATGAGGGATCTTTGAGTTAGCCCAATGCCTCATTTTGCAGAAGAGAAAAAGTGAATAGGTTAAAAGACATACTTTAGGTTCTACAATTAGCTAAGGGCAGGACGAAGACAAAAGACACTGCCTAGTGATGCTTGAATGGGTCACTTTCTACTCTGCTATACTGCCCTTTCCTCGAGTGAGTGGGAATAAACAGCCAAAGGTTGCAGATAATTTTCAATTAAACCTGTGTTCACAGTAAAAAAGCTCTATTACAAAATCCACTGCATATTGGTCATTTTTGAGAAGGCATGGCAAGGCAGGGGTGATATTTATCACACTGGACCCTGAAAACTGCCTGTATTTTCAATTATTAACAAAATTATGCAATGTCTACTGTAAGTCTTTTTAAAAAAGAAAAAAAAAGGAAAAGGAAAGAAAAAAAACAAGCAAACGAGATTTATGGAATCAACCAGTTCTAGCTGCCTAAGAAACATGCCAGGGCTGGCAAAACGGTTGACTTCCAGGTGTTTTTAATAGGATTCTTTGGGGATTTCTGTGCCAGTGGTATTAGCAGTTACTGTGTGACACTGCCTGTGACATTGTTCTGTTCATCTTAATTGGCTGTTTTCTCCTTGAAAAGATATTATTGAAGAAAAACAAAAACAAGAATGGCAATCCTGGAAAGAAACTGGAGGCGTTTCCATTTGTAAAATACTTTTTCACCTAGTAAGATCCATTTGTCCTTCTAATTCAACTCAGTCTATAATTTATTAAGCCCTGACTGTAGGCCAGAAACGGGAATAAGGGATTTATGCCTTGTGTATTTAAATCCTCAAAACAGGCTTATGAGGTAGGTATATTATTATCTCCATTTTACAGATGAGATGATAAAGGTTACTAAATTGCATGCCTTTCTTTGGTTCACAGAAAACCCTTGGTTTATCCCTACACTTTCAACTTCCACAAGTAAATCAAGGATTATAGTGCTGTGTGGCATCTCTCTTCCACTATGCTTTGAATGCCTTGAGGGCACAAACTCCTGCATTTCACTTAGTTCCATTTATTCCTCACAATAACCCCATAAGATATTGTTTAAATAGCATCCTATTTATCCCACTGAAAGTGAAGTCACTCAGTCGTGTCCGACTCTTTGTGACCCCATGGCCTGTAACCTACCTGGCTTCTCAGTCCATGGGATTTTCCAGGCAAGAATATTGGAGTGGGTTACCATTTCCTTCTCCAGGAGATCTTCCCGACCCAGGGATTGAACCCGGGTCTCCCGTATCATAGGCAGACGCTTTCCCGTCTGAGCCACCAGGGAAGTCCATTAGTGAGGGAGAAATTCCCATCCTACAGTAATGGGGATGACTGATCACACAGTACCAAATACTGGACAGATGAGCTTAACAGCAGTTTGCTGCTGCTGCTAAGTCGCTTCAGTCGTGGCCAACTCTTTGTGACCACATAGACCCCATATAGCCCACCAGGCTCCGCCATCCCTGGGATTCTCCAGGCAAGAACACTGGAGTGGGTTGCCATTTCCTTCTCCAAGGCATGAAAGTGAAAAGTGAAAGTGAAGTCGCTCAGTCATGTCTGACTCTTAGCGACCCCATGGATTGCAGCCTACCAGGCTCCTCCGTCCGTGGGATTTTCCAGGCAAGAGTACTGGAGTGGGGTGCCATTGCCTTCTCTGGCAGTTTGCTAGTCACATGTATTTAGACCCCCCCAAGAAGAGGACACCACACTATGCAGGCCCACATAGGGGATGCATTTGGGAGCAGAGTGAAACATTATGTGCTGCAGGAGGCAGGCTTTGTAGGGTCAAGATGGTGGGATGGCCCCTGGTTCCCACATTACAATTGTATAATCACACAATTGTGTAATTCCATGGCTTGGCAGAGAACTGGAACCCACTAGTCATGGACAGGCAGGAACTTGGTCCCTATGATAAAGAGGGTTGCTTGCCTAGGGGACCTTATCCACCAGAACAGAATTGGGAGGGAATTTGTGGTTAGTCTTTTCAAAGCCCTCACAATTTTATCTGATGTCAAAGTAGTATGTAATACAGAGCCTTAATTTTAAGCCTGACACCACAGACAGGCATCATTATCTTCAATTTTAAAACAAGGAAACGGAGCTCAAAATGCTTATATCATGCATGGAGTCACATAACCACTGAGAAGCTGAGGTTAAACTCTGGTCTCTCTGACCTTAAAAAGTATATTTGGCTTGTAAATTGTTAATGGTACATCTTCAGTTTCTAACAAAACTTTCAATGTGACTTCTGAGAAGTATGAGAGTGGAAAGGAAAGAATATATCATTTTCTGGCTGAATTCAATGTACAACACAATTTTTTCACCCATATGCCCAAGTCGCCAGCATTTGGTTGAAAGGAATCACCACAAATGCTTTGCAATCAGGGGGCAGAGAGACCCACTGTTGGTTCATGCCAAGGTTCCCTCACCTGCCTGTTGCCTATTAGCCCATTTACTATGAATTTGTCCAGTCTAGTTCAGTCTCAGAAAAAATACAAGTATAGCTTAGCTAAATTAGCATGGAGATTTTAATATGCATATTACTGTTCTTGAATGTTTTGACTGTCATTTATCCATAATAACTTCATCCTTTTTGTTTTAAATATTTTAATAGTTGTTGTTTTTCTTCTTGTTTTCTTATTTCTTAAATCTCAAGTTCTCCTAGACCCCATTTTCAGCTTCAGTGTGTTTTGCTATCAATAATTAATCTAATTCCTAAAATATATAGCAGAGTTTCTTCTTTTTTTCCCCTAAATTTACTGAGTCATTTAATTTCAATCAAGAAAAGTGAGACAGAATAACTGTTGTTCTTGCAAATTTCCTGGGAGCAATTAATTATCTTAATTGTGATAACATTGGAGTAAGGGTAGTGACAGATAGGGGTCCCACAGGGCTGCTGTTAATGGATTTTGAAATATAAACAAGAATTTATAGGCATAAAGTATGTAGAGATTTTCTAACCAAATAGTTTAATAATGCCAAAAAAACCACATTATATGCGAGTTGGCTTTTTGGCTGTATATGGTCTTCAGAACCTGGTAACCGTGAGGAACAAAGACCTCAAGACTTTGAAGCTAGTCATCTATTCCAATACATGAGAGTCACAGGGCACAAAAGGAAAGTGGGTAACAAGCAAAGCAACAAGGTAATAATTGGCATCACTCCCCATAAAACACCATTAAAGTTGAGATAAAGGTAAAATGTATTATCAAAGTACCAGAATCTCCTGATGATAGAGCAAAAATAAATATGCAATCATTGACTCAGCAATGTCATCTCTAACAGTCTATACCAAAAATACACTGTCAAAAATATACTATTTGTAATAGCTAATAACTAGACACAACACAGGAGAAGGCAATGGCAAGCCACTCCAGTACTCTTGCTTGGAAAATCCCATGGATGGAGAAGCCTGGTAGACTGCGTCCATGCGGTCATGAAGAGTCAAACACGACTGAGCGACTTAGCAGCAGCAGCCATACAAGGGTCAGACATGACTGAGCAACTTCACTTTCACTTTTCACTTTCACACACTGGAAAAGGAAATGGCAACCCACTCCAGTATTCTCACCTAGGAAATCCCATGGACAGAGGAGCCTGGTGGGCTATAGTCCATGGGGTCACAAAGAGTCAGACACAACTGAATGACTAGGTGCATGCACACACACACATGCACACACTCACACACACACACACAAGTATACTATATATCAAGAGATATAGAAATAGAGATGGATAGATAGACAGCTATCCCTTGGTCCCACCCAGTAGATCCTGAGTCAGTTTATCTGGGGCAAGATTTGGGAATCTGAATGTTTTTTTAAAGGTCCAAAGTCCTTTAGTATTCTCAGTAATCAAATAATAGGGTGTAGCATTTGGGGGTTAAAAATCAAGGATTATGATTACTATAAATCCATACAGTTAAAGCCATGATTGATAACATTTCTTTCTCAGATAATTCTAAAAACCCTTCAGGATTCTTAAGTGACTTAGGGTTACATGAATAACATGGATTTTTATCTTAACCTACTTTGATGTTCATATCTGCTGATTGATTAATAGAGAGTCATGGTTGACAGACGCCAGACACAGACATAATATGCTTAAGTTAACTTGAGGGCAGGGCCAGCATCATCTCTGTCTTTTCTAAATGCCCATGGTCTCTGCCATTTTGAAGGATTATAGAGAGGTTAACATGTATATTTGTGCAAGTGTTTCTGAGCCCTCAAAGAAAGTCCTTCAATAAAATCCAAGGTATTAGTGGTGAAAGTGAAAAGTAAAAATGTTAGTCACTCAGTCATGTCCAACTCTTTGTGACTCTGTGGACTGTAGTCTGCCAGGCTTCTCTGTCCATGGGATTTTCCAGGCAAGAATACTGGAATGGGTAGCCATTTCCTCTTCCAGGAATTCTTCCTGACCCAGGGATCGAACTCAGGTCTCCTGCATGGCAGGTGGATTCTTTACCGTCTGAGCCAACTGGGAGTCACTCACCCAGTGGGCTTATTAGCTGAGGAAGAAAAGGGAGGCTTGCTGGGGTGGAATTGCCCAGTCACCTTTTCCATGCTTGAAAGAAGAAAGACATGGAGTATAGCAATGTTACCCACCCCTTCAGCTTCCTTTCACATACAAAGGGCTGGAAGTTTAACCACACCAACCTACAGAAAGAAGAAAGAAAAAGAACTCACGTGTATTTTTATTTTGCTGTGAGTTTTTTTTAATCCATTTGTAATTATTTTTTTGAGCAAGGCTGAGCCAGCAGCAAAGTTTCTCTAAAGCATTTTATCAAATGACTTATTTTAACTCTTTTTCAAAATGAAACTGTAGAACTTTCTGTCTGGGAAACCTTTTCTTTAAAAAAAATGTGGCTGGTGCTTGCAAGTCACTTTAGAAATCTCCACTGTCCTGGGGTGTTCCCCAGCAAACTCAGCCTTCTTGATGTCTTCAAGATGGTTTTATGCTGGTTGCTGCCTCCAATTAACAAAGCTCGTTAGGGATTTACATGTAAATTCAGAGTGCAAACTTGCTAATTTGCAATGAGAAATAAAACTTCTAGATGGATTGAAAAAATCCTTCAGTATTGGTAAAACAAACAGCCATTCAACAAATATTTATTAAACACCTTAGTAAGCTGAATGCTGCTGCTGCTGCTGCTAAGTCACTTCAGACGGCAGCCAACCAGGCTCCCCCATCCCTGGGATTCTCCAGGCAAGAACACTGGAGTAGGTTGCCATTTCCTTCTCCAATGCGTGAAAGTGAAAAGTGAAAGTGAAAAATGAAAATGAAGTCGCTCAGTCGTGTCCGACTCTTCGCGACCCCATGGACTGCAGCCTGCCAGGCTCCTCCGTCCATAGGATTTTCCAGGCAAGAGTACTGGAGTGGGTTGCCATTGCCTTCTCCGAGCAAGCTGAATAACAACACTCAAAAATAACCTGTCTTAATCACTAGAATGTGTAAATGTTACTTTATTTGAGAAAAGGGTATTTGCATTTTGAGATGGCAAGATTATCCTGGATTTATCCAAGTGGGCTCTAAATGCAATCACAAGGAGAGAAATTTGACTACACAAAAACAGAGGAGGCCATGTGAGGATGGAGTAGAGAAAGACTTGAACCTTTAAGGTTTGAGTGATGTAAGCAAGAGCCAAGGAACGCAGGCAGCTACCATGAGCCAGAAGAGACAAGGAATGGATGCTCCCTGAAGGGAATGAAGTCCTGATTTGATATACACCTTGATTTCATCACAGTAATACGAATTTCAGATTGCTGGCTTTCAGAACTGTCAAAGAATGAATTTCAGTAGTTTTAAAATACCAAGTGTATAACAATTTGTTATAGCAGTTATAGAAAACTAATACTAAACTAAACTGCATGTCAACTATGTGCAAATGAGGAATACAGTGGCCACACAACCTATATGGTCTCTAAGGTAGTGGAATGGTATATCATTTGATGACATCAGGCCTCAATAACTTTTTGTATTCCTGCCACAGTGGGTTTATATAATTTGCACGCAGACTGATGTCAAATGGAAGGGCTTTTATTTCCTCCAGACAAGTCTCCAGTTGCTTCTTTAATGCAGTAATCTAACCATCCCATATACGATATGGGTTAGATTTTACCTACTTACTGAATTCTTGAGGCACCACCTCGTATAGCTGTCTTTCACATTATATTTAATATTATGTTTACAATGAACAAAATCATAGATGTTAGGCACTGGAACAGGAATAATTTTCACATTTTATGACACTTTTGGCTGAGAACTTCCATTCAGCTAAAGGACCTGTGACCTGGATAAACCTTCTGGACATTTTGCAAATCATTAACTATAGTGTCCCATTGACCATACAACAAACTGTTAGGTATGGTGTGCTGCCTTGCAAATTATGATACATTTCCATATACTGGGTTTAAAGATGCCTTGTGAGTTATAAAATACCTAAGATGAACTGTGTTTATCACAGTTAACAAATGGAATTTTATTGAAGTACGGTTGATTTACAATATTGTGTTAGTTTCAAGGTACAGCAAAGCCAACCTTTTTTAGATTATTTTCCCATATAGATCATTACAGAGTGCTGAATATAGTCCCCTGTGCTATATAGTCGAAGAAGGCAATGGCAACCCACTCCAGTATTCTTGCCTGGAGAATCCCATGGACAGAGGAGCCTGTTGGGCTACAGTCCATGGGGTCACAAAGAGTCGGACACGACTGAGTGACTAATACTACACACTAGTGTGTACATGTCAATCCTAATTTACCCCTCTCTCCTTTCCCCACTGGTAACCATAAGTCTGTTTTCTACATCTGTGACTCTATTTCTGATTTGTAAATAAGTTCATTTGCACTATTTTTTTTTAGATTCCATATATATGCAATATCATATTTGTCTTTCCCTGTCTGACTTACTTCACTTAGAATTTTTTGCTTCAATTGATAAAGCCTTGGTGCCCGAGTGCAAGTCTGGACTCTTGGTGCCAGAGTCCCTTTCTTTGCCTCTGACTTCAATGATGTAATCCAAACCAGGCCTTCTCCCCCAGTGCAGGTACAAGGTTGTTTATCATCCAGTATCACAAACAGAAAAATTGCCCAGGGTTTATCCTCCACTGTCACTATCCAAATGTGGAGTTTCAAGGACAAAAAAGAGAACACGGGCAACTCACACAGCTAACTTCACTACAAGCCTGGGAAAGGAAAATTACCATATTCCTCTCTTATGGCTTCCTGTCTCCTGAAGTTCCTGTATTCTACCACCAGTCCACATTCACTATTAAGAAATGAGGTTAAGTCACTCATTTCTTTAATTCCCTCTAGGATTTGTAAGGTTTTCCATGGGTTTTCCATGGGTTTCAGATACTTATATTGGAGTCAGTAGGCCTAGAAAAGTGGTTTGAATGCCAAGGTAAAGAGAATAGAGTTTGCCTGTTTGACTTTTCTGCTTTCATAGGCTTTAAAAAAACATGGACTGAAGATGGCAGAATCCTCTTTGGATGATGCATTTATAGAATTCTTAAACACATTTTATGATTATAAAGTAATAATGTAATAATTGCTTATAATTTAGAATATGAATTAAAGTATAAAGAAGAAAACAAGACCACCTAAAAAAATCTATCACTCCAAAGTAAGCAGTGTGGGCATTGACTATGGATATATTTTTTAATGAACTTATGATAATTCTCTGTATACAGTTTAGCATCCTGCTTTTTTCATTTTACTTGAATCATATGTTTCCACATCATTATATATTCCTCATAAACATGACTTTTCAGGGTTGTAAATATCCTATTATAATGTATTTGACCACTTCACTACCATCTGACACTTCTATAACTTTCAATTTCTCACTGTTCATAGTAACACTTTGAATGAAAAGTCTTGCGGATAAATTTGCAGGGGGTGGGGGAGGTTGGGTGGGGTGGTGGAACATCCATAATTATTTCACCAGGATAAAACGCTAGTTGTGAAATTACTAGCTGAAAGAGCATACAGACTTTAAATAATTTTTATTAAAGGATGCCATCCATCCCCGAAAGTTCACGAATCATAAATGTTAACAGTTGATGAGCTTTTAATCGAGTGAACACATCCATGGAATCAATACTGAGGTCAAAAATATTACCAACCTCCCAGATGTCACCCTCCCAATCCCTAAATGCCATAAAGGTAACAGCTACACTGATCTTTGGGCTTCCCAGGTGACGCTAGTGGTAAAGAACCCACCTGCTAATGCAGGAGATGCAGGAGACCCCAGTTTGATCCCTGGGTCAGTAAGATCCCCTGGAGGAGAGCATGGCAATCCACTCCAGTATTCTTGCCTGGGAAATCTCATAGACAGAGGAACCTGGTACAGTCCATAGGACTGCAGAGTCAGACATGACTGAAGTCACTTAGCACACATGATTCTTACCTTAAACACAACAAATGAATTTTACCAGTTTTTCAACTTATTATAAATAGAATCATTTGTACAGTATGTGCTCTTTTTATCTGGCTCCTTTCACTCAAAATATGTCATTAGTGGAATTCATCCACGTGGTTGAGTGTAGCAATCATTTGTTCATTCTCATTTGCTGAATGGTATTCCATTGTGTGCATATGCCGAATTCATTATCCATTCTACTGTTGATGGGCATTTGAGTTCTTTTCAATTTAAGGCTATTATGAATAGTACTGCTATGAACATTCTAGTACATGTCTTTTGGTGAACATATGTACACATTTCTGTTGGATATGTACCTAGGAGTGGAATTACTAGGTTGTAAAGACGGCATATGTTCAGCTTCAGTAGATACTGTCAAACAGTTTTTCTCAAGTAGTTGTATAATATGCACATTTTAAGTCTCGACGCAAACTGCCATTCACAAAGGTTTTCTCCCCTTACATTTTCCCAGCAGAGTATGAGGCACCATGTGAAACCCTTCCCAACAGTCGGTATTATACATTTTAAAAAAACCTTTGCCACAGAATTGAAAGAGACACGTGTACTCCAATGTTCATTGCAGCACTGTTTATAATAGCCAGGACATGGAAGCAATCTAGATGTCCATCTGCAGACAAATGGATAAGAAAGCTTTGGTACATATACACAATGGAATATTACTCAGCAATTAAAAAGAATACATTTGAATCAGTGTTAATGAGGTGGATGAAACTGGAGCCTATTATACAGAGTGAAGTAAGCCAGAAAGAAAAACACCAATACAGTATACTAACGCATATATATGGAATTTAGAAAGATGATAATGATAACCCTGTATATGAGACAGCAAAAGAGACACAGATGTATATAAGTCTTTTGGACTCTGTGGGAGAGGGCGAGGGTGGGATGATTTGGGAGAATGGCATTGAAACATGTATATTATCATAAGTGAAATGAATCGCCAGTCCAGGTTCGAAGCATGATACAGGATGCTCGGGGCTGGTGAACTGGGATGACCCAGAGGGATGATACGGGGAGGGAGGTGGGAGGGGGGTTCAAGATGGGGAACTTGTGTACACCTGGGGTGGATTCATGTCAATGTATGGCAAAACCAATACAATAATGTAAAGTAATTAGCTTCCAATTAAAATAAATTAAAAAAAAATCTTTGAAACTTCAAGAGGCCAAAAAGTAGTTTCTCTCTCTCTCTCTGTGTGTGTGTGTGTGTGTGTGTGTGTGACTTCTCTGTGTTTATTTTATTTTATATTGGAGTATAGTTGATTTACAATGTTGTGTTAGTTTCAGGTGTATAACAAAATGAATCTCTTATACAAGTACATTTATCCACTCTTTTTGTACATTCTTTTCCCATATAGGCTATTACAGAGTATTGAGTACAGTTCCCTGTGCTTACACAGCAGTTTCTTATTAGTTATCTATTAATATTTTATATATACTACTGTGTATATGTCAATCTCAATCTCCCAATTTATTCCTACCCTCCCTTAACTCCTGGTAACGCTAACTTTGTTCTCTACATTCATGACTCTACTTCTAAAAGGCGATTTCTTGCTATTATGTCCATCTGTATTTCCCTGATTGCTATTGACAGTCAATAAACAGTTCACAAAACAAAAAACAGAAGTTTCTAACAAGCATGTGAAAAAAAACATTCACTTCATTTCCAAATTATCTGTTAGAATGTTTGTCTTTTTCATGTTGTTTTGAAAGGTTTTGCTTTATATTGAAATCATGGATGAAAACTTTACATGCATCAGTTCAGTTCAGTTCAGTTCAGTCGCTCAGTCGTGTCCAACTCTCCGCGACCCCATGAATCGCAGCACGCCAGGCCTCCCTGTCCATCACCAACTCCCGGAGTTCACTCAAACTCATGTCCACAGAGTCGGTGATGCCATCCAGCCATCTCATTCTCGGTTGTCCCATTCTCCTCCCGCCCCCAACCTTTCCCAGCATCAGAGTCTTTTCCAGTGAGTCTACTCATATTCAAATTAATCCAGGAGTCTATTTTATGACTCTCTAATGCCTTCTATCTTTAGCCTTTGATTCAGTAGGCAAATTTACTATGAACACATCATGGTCAAGAATACGTGCTACACACTCTAGTAGACACAAATTGTTCAACACATATAGACTCTGCCCTTAAATAGCTTATAGGCCATTGGCTGCATAAGACCCCCAAGTGGATATCTACAGCGCAGAGCAGCAAGCTATGCAAGTCACATGGGCAACAAGGGAGTAAGAGGCTTAGAGGAAGGACTAAGAACTTTCGGCTGGAGTACTAGACTATATTGAAGGCCCAGGCCCCAAGCTAAAACCTGAAAGATGAGCGAGTCTTCTTCCCCACTTGAAGATGAAGGGGAAGCATAGGCCAGGCTGGCAGTAAAGCCAAAAGATGGTCCAGGGCACATTGAAGACCACAAGTGTGTCTAAAACAAGAGGAGTAATGAAATGGACGGTGAGCTCAAAAGATAAGGCTGTTGAAAGCCAGAGAGTCACTGTTGTCACTGTTTTAAAAGACTTCATTGGCATCCAACTGTTCCTTCATGTTCAGCCTCATGTTCCCTTTAGAAGAAATGCCTCCATTGGGCTCTGAGTGCCAGGCTAGGCTGGGTGGACTTAATGTGCTCAGCTGCATGTGCACAAAACAAGGAAACCTTTGCCACTGAGGCAGGCGAGAATGTAAGCTGGGGAGGCACATTTATAATGCTGGAGGCAGATTGAGTCAGCCTCAAATGTTCTCCTATTTGAAAAGGGAAGAAAAATAAAAGCAAGGGTGGACCAAAGGGAATTATGGCTTAGAGAATCCGAGGAGAGTTTATTTGGAGTTGTCTTTTGTAAGAGAGAAAAACAACTGGGGATGGGAGTGAAAAGCACGGAGATAGTGCCTGAGGAGGCCATGTGAATTGCAAGTATGTTAGCCAAAAGAACTCCAAGGTTCTGATGATACTTTAATTTATCTTAGGAGTATTACAAAATATTCAGGGCTTTTATTCTGTTTGGCATTACACTTATACCTTAACACTGTGTAGCCAAATCTATTTTCCTGTGTTTTCCTCATTCCACTTAACACCCATCCTCCTTCCCCTGTGGTCCCCTCAACACAAGCACATGCACATACATACACGCACACATACACTCACTCACACACACACACACACACACACACACGACATGGTGGGAGCACTCCCTTTGAACCACAAAAAGCCTATAAACCTACACCCTGGCTTAGGGCCCAGCAAAATGAGGGAAATGAGGGACTAACTGTGAGTAAGAATCACTGTGCTGTGGGTCACAGCCTTATTTCCCTAATACTATTCAAGGGCTCTAAACAAATGATCAAAAAGAACTTGTGAAAGAATGGGAGTAGTTTTTTTTCCCGAAATTTGATGATCCACAGGTGGAGCAGTGGGCAAGGTCAGACCCAGGTGTAGGCAATAAAGCGTTGTATTGTGTGCAGATAATTGGAAAACAATAATAATGCCAGCTAAGCTGGTCCGCTTTGGCATGCTTTGGCATTGGCAATGCTTCACCAGTCAGTGACAAAATAGTCCTCCTCCAAAAACTCTCTGGTTGTTTTTGTTCCTTTCAAGTTTTAATACTATACTATGTATGTAAACTTCAAGACAGCAATTTTTAGTGATTATCCTTCAATCAGCATGGTATTCTATGAAGAAATGAATTCGCAGAACTCTCAGTCCCAGCGCCAGCCTGTGACACACACAAATCCAGCTACATAGTTTATTTCTAGAGAAAATCTAATTCCAAAAGACTCCGCTCACTCTGAATGCAGTTTCTGTCTCCAACCCCCAGGGCACTGCACAGCCCCACATTGAAACAGTAGATCCAAACTAAACAATGAGAGCCAAACGATTCTAAAGACAAAGGAACAGAAATTGAGCTACTTCAATTTTGTCATTCCAGGGATGAAATCTCTGAACTTAGTGGCAGTCATCCTCTTGGAAATGTTTCCTCATGTGTTTTTCTTTTTCTGTTGGTTTTTATTTGTTGCTTTTAAAAAATGACAGTAATGTAATTAAAATTTATCAAACTGGTACCTTTGGGTTTTTTTTTTTGGTACTGTAATATTATTTATTTTGTAAGTGGCATAATATATTCATGGGCATCCCAGGTGGTGCTAGTGGTAAACAATCTGCCAGCCAATACAGGCGATGCAGGAGACACGGGTTCAATCCCTGGGTCAGAAAGCTCCCCTGGAGAAGGAAATAGCAACCCACTCCAGTATTCTTGCCTGGGAAATCCCATGGACAGAGGAGACTGGCGGGCTATAGTCCATGGGGTCGCAAAAGATTCAGACACAACTGGAGCAGCTAAACAACAACAAATACTATGGGAAATGAAATCTGCCTACTCTATTCTACTTCATGGCTTTAAAATGTTGATTTTGACTCAGTAAATCGATTCCATGATCAACAACTGAGTAGCAACCTATCGTTTAAAAAATACTGATGTAAGAGAAGGAAATCTTGACCTTTCAGCATTCAGATAATAATTTAGTTGTTGCTCTTCTGTCAGTTGCTCAGTCATATCCAACTCTTTGCAAACCCATGGGGTGTAGCCCACCAGGCTTCTCTATGCATGGACTTCTCCAGGCAAGAATACTAGAGTGGGTTGCTATGCCCTTCTTGACCCGCGGATTGAACCAGGGTCTCCCACATTGTAGGCAGATTCTTTACCATCTGAGCCACTGGGGAAGCTCATTGGTCTTTTACTCCAGAGCAGGGTTTGGAAAGCCAGACATCCCTTCTCTTTCTGTATCCTGGAGAAATCTGAGCTCAGCCTTCACTAAAAACCAGAAATAAGGATGAATCCAAGCCAAAATAAAATTAAAACAGGACCAAAAAGCATGTTAAGGAACAAAAAGGAGACCTGGAAATTTTCTGAAACTTTTAACTAATGAAATAAGCATCCTTCAACTAAGAATACCTCTGCAAGTCAAGGGCCTAATGTATTACTGCAATAGAAAAACAATAGAAATTTCAAGAAATAAATTATGAAGAAAGGAATGTAATAGTACAGTACTACTTCACTGACAGTGAGCAATATTTTTGTTGTTGTTGTTTAGTCGCTAAGTCATGTACAACTCTTTGTGACCCCATGGACTATAGCCCACCAGGCTCCTCTCTCCATGAGATTTCCCAGACAGGAGTACTGGAGTGGGTTGCCATTTCTTTCTCCAAGGGATCTTCTCAACCCAGGGATCAAACCTGTGTCTCCTGCTTGACAGGCGGAGCCTTTACCATTGAACCACCAGGGAAGCCCAAGCAATATTTATGTAGCCTCAATCATGCAAATGTTTTTGATTTTCCAATTGTAGACTTGACCCATAGAAAAAGGAAGAATTTATTTATTTGAATTTTGTATTTATTGTTGTTAACCTTCAAAAGCAAGAGTAAGTGTATGGTGGCAAAAGTTAGGAGGTAGACATGTGGGAGAAGGGTTGAGAAAGGGTAGGGTTTCTAAGATCCTCATCTCTAGTTGATAAAATAGAAATTAAAGTATATTATAATACAGATATATATATATATATAATATATAATAAAGCTACAGAGGTAACAAATAGTGAAACCAAAATAGAGATGTGAATTTATTGGTCAGCTGAGAAGAGAAGAAACACATAAGTGAGTGAAATTCTCATTTCCCATAGCAGGGAGTCAATATAGAATGTATATAATTAATACATCAAGAAATAATAGAATTCTATATTGTATTTAGAAATATAGCAATAGCTACAAAAAAGGGGGAGGGAAGTAATTTAAAAGTAGATGCAATCGGGCAAAGGTGATATCCAAGACAACTGAATATTACACATACTTTTCTGTACAAATTGACTTTTAAAATCACTTTCATGAATTACTCTGAGTTAAAATAACAATAAAATTAATAAAAACACTGATGATACAATTATTCCAACCTGGAAATACATAGCTTTATACTCTTGACCTTCTGAAGTTGTGAATCAATGGCTGAGATAAAAAGGATCATGGTGCTTTAGAATTATTTCTCTTGCTCCTGGCCCAGTTTCCAAGTTTCTAAAATGGTATTTTATATACCATTTATTCACAAATGACACTTAAATATAAGTCAAATAAAAAGTCCCCAGAAATTAATCAATTTCCATGGGATAGACAAGAATTCTATAGTATTTTGGTCTTATTTTATGTTCCATACTTGGTCAATATGTTTCTTAATTCTACCAATGTTATCCTGCATAAGAGAAAAGCCATTTTCTTTTCTGTTACATTGTAACTTGCATTGCCAAGACCTCCAGAGAGAACTCAAACTTTATGAGTTCCATTGAAAGTGTTAGTCACTCAGTCATGTCTAACTCTTTGCAACCCCATGGACTGTAGCCTGCCAGGCTCTTCTGTCTATGAAATTCTTCAGGCAAGAATACTGGAGTGGGCAGCCACTCCCTTCTCCAGATGTTTCATTACTAATGTCAGATGAGATGTAGCTGGGATTCCTAGCAGTTTGGTCAGGTATAAGATGGAATGGTAGGGACTTCCCTAGTGGTTCAGTGGCTAAGACTCCTAGCTCCTAATGCAGGGGGCCAGGTTCAATCCTTGATCAGGGAACCAGGCTCCACATGCCATGACTAAGATGGAATGGCAGAGCTGAAATAGACCTCAGAGATGGTCAATCTCCTTGATCTTCAAAGTGGGGTCCTAGGGCCAGCAGCTAGAGAATCACTTGGGAGCTTGTTAGACATGCACACCCTCAGGCCCCAGAGCTGCTGAATCAGCATGTGTATTTTAACAAGATCCCCAGGTGATTTTGTTGATTCGTGTGTACATTAAATTTTAAGAAGCCAGGGTCATTCTAATCTGATCTCCCTCTCAGTGTAGGAGGGCTCTCTCCAGCATCTTGACAGGTATCTCACATACTCACCTGTGTTGAGAGTAGTGGTTCTGCTTTTTTGTTTATTCCTTAAATTGGACATGCAATAGGCCATTTCGGTGTGGATGCTCATATTCCTGATTTTTTGTATTGGAATTGGTTTTCCTTTCCATATTGTTGAAAACTTCCCCCTCTCATTTTGTCTAGTCTCCCTTTCTGGAATCCCTAATTAGTCACATGTTAGACCACCTGAATGAATCTTCTTATCTCTTGTTGTTTTCATCTGTGATGATCAATTTTGTGTATCTACTTGGCTAAGCTACAGTACCCAGTTACTCGATCAAACGCAATATATTGAATGTATTTTGAATGTGAATGTATTTTGTAGATGTAGTTAACAGTTACAATCAAATGACTTAAAGTATCCTCCATAATCTGGGTAGGCCTGACAAAATCAGTTGAAAGGCTTTTTAAAAGCAAACCTGGGGCTTCCCTGAGGAATAAGAAATTCCACTTGTGGATGGCAGCATCAGTTCCTCTCCAAGAGTTCCAGGCTACCCTTTCTAATGATCTTGAACTTGCCTAATCAGCCTTCATAGACCACATAAGCCAATTTCTTCATATAAATACATATGTCAAGGTTTTGTTTTTCTCTGGTAGAACCCTGACAGATATACCATCTTTTTGTACTATTTTTTGGAAGATTTCCTTTACCTTATCTTCCAATTCTTTTCCACATATTTTTATTTTAGCAATGATATTTAAAACTTCTTTTTAAAGGAGAGGAGGGAGAGGGATGAGGGAGGGAGAAGCAGGGAGGAGAAGAAGGAGGGGGAGGAAGAGGGGGCATTTTTTTCAGACTTTTCCCTTGTCGTAGTATCCCATACTTGTTTCCTTAATACAATATTTATTTTATTTCTTCTAACTTTCAAACTCTCTTTATTTTGCTCAAATTATCTCTCATCTCTGGAACTGCTTTCTTTTTCTATTTATTTTTCTAAGTGCCTTTTCATATTGGAGTTTTTCCTTAAATGCCCACTGGAGGTGAGGGGAAGAGATAAAGAAAGGGGGCTGTCTACACATTTCTATGTTGTTTACCTACACCCTCTGCCATTATACTCTGTAGCAATTAAATGCCAGAATGTAGAAATTTTTTTATATGGGGGCATTTAATTTATTTTGAGACGAATTCTCTCATTTTGCTTGCATGAAATACATCCGGTGAGTGCTACATTCAAAGGGGATGGGTGAGTTCTGTGTTTCATAGAAATTAATCCTTCACACCTCTGCTTTTGTGCTAAGTCGCTGCTCATATCCAACTCTTTGTGACCCCATGGACTGTAACCCGCCAGGCTCCTCTATCCATGGGATCCTCCAGGCAAGAATACTGGAGTGGGTTGCCCTGCCCTCCTCCAGAAAATCTTCCCAACCCAGGGATTGAACTCACATCTCTTATGTCTCCACCACTGGCAGGTGGGTTCTTTACCACTTGTACCACCTGGAAAGCATCTCTCCCATAGCCCTCATTATAGCTGTAGTTCTCCAGGACAGGCTGTGCCCTCCTTAACAGTAACCCCTTCGTGCATAGTATGAGCTATGGCATCTTTTGCCTGATTCATTAGTGCAAACTCTTACATATATTTTCTGTCTTCCAGAAACTTGTTGAAATAGTTCACCTGCTCTCAGCCCTCTCTATCATTCTTGTCATTGCCATGAGTTTATATATTTTTATTCCATTGCCTTAATTTTGGTGTTGGGAAGAAGACAAGATAAATGCATGTGGCCAATTGGTCAGATTTAATAGAAAATGTGGCTATTGTTATTTCTAATTTTAGTATTCAATATTGATTGAAGGTGATAACAGTGCTGGTGATAAGAATTGTAAGGAGAAGACACAAATTGTGTAAAGCGAGAGAAAGATTCCTACTTATGGGGTTTCCCAGGTGGCACAGTGGTAAAGAACCCACCTGCCGATGCAAAAGACTCAAGAGATGGGGGTTCAATCCCTGGGTTGGGAATCCCCTAGAGTAGGAAATGGCAACCCACTTCAGTATTCTTGCCTGGAAAATTTCATGGACAGAGGGGCCTGGTGGGATACAGTCCATGGAGTCACAAAGAGTCGGACACAACTGAGCAAGTGAACACACTTTTGCAAAACACCAGTTTCTGTCCTTTCTTTAAGAGTCCCAGATGGTTTCTCACTGATCATTGGATCAAAGCCAGATGGAGCCCTCAAGGCCTCCCATTAACTGATCCCACTTTACCTTTAGCTTCTTCTCTTTCCTTGGTCACCAACTCAGAACTTGTTCTCATGACCTTCTCTGTTTCCAACCTCAAAATCCAGTCTCTTTTCCTTTACCCTTATAGATCTTTCTGCCTACTACACTGTTGTCTACATTCCAAAATTTTCACTCCCACCTATGCCTATCTCAAAAGTCCATGAATCCTTCCTAAATCAACCCCAACTGTATGTTCTTTTCTTCCCCTGTTGTCCTAATATACTTAAACTCACCCATTACCTCCATGAATTTATTTATTCACTCATGCTGCAAACATGTAATGAGCACCAGCTATGTACCAGACACTATGCTAAGCACTAGTGATGGAGATAAGTAAATCGGAGATGACTCTTACTTTTTCAATAGCGTGTTCTCCTTCAACATAACATGTGCTCAACTTTGCTCCCCATATTCCATCATCTATATTTTTTATATTGGCCTTGAAGCAGCTACTAACGTAGTAGGTGTCTACACACATTATTGGGTTAACTTAGATTTTTCCTACATTCTCTGACCCTTAAACATTTTAGAAGCAGTTATTTCCCTTCAATTTTTCCTCCATTCCATTTAGGAACCCTTTATCCTCTCAAATAAACCAGAGGTTTGATGAGCATTTCCCAATGCCATCTGCCAAGGACACCAGAACACATGTGCAATGCTCAAAACTAACAAATACACCAGCCAGAAAGGCATACACAGGGTCCACATAGCCATAGGGCTTTTGGAGTATCTCTGCTTGCAAGCAGCTACAGACATGAATCCAGCAAAGTTCTATATTCACGCCCACCCCTACCTCCATCTCTCTCTGCCAACGGTCATTCCACTGTGGAGAGGAAGTCATTAGCAATGGTCAGCTACCACCCCAGGACACACAGCCTTGAATATACTCAGTTGTATAACACAGGTACTCACCAAGGGCACACAGGAACAAAAAATACTTTGCTCACCTATCTCTTTCCCTGTTTTGTCCTACATGGTCCTCAAGTTTTTTATGTAAGAGATTCATGATAGTAATTATCATGTTACTCATGATATCAAGGTATCAAGTTTCTCGTGTTCATTTCCTACCTACTTCTAAGTTCAAGTTATGTGCAGAAGTATTAATGTCACAGTTTGGGTTTCCAGAGCACAGAATTTGAGACAGAAATTAGCATGCAAAGACCTTTATTATGGAGTATTTTAGTAGTTCATCTTGTGAAAGGGAGAGGAAGAAATCTGGAGTCAGGCAGAAGGAGAAACTGGGCTGTGCTGCCAGTCCATCAAAGGTTCAGCCAGTCCCACAGGTATCTGTGGAGCTGGGGTAGCCTTCCATGCTGTCTCACGTTAGGACGAGGGGGGCTGAACCTTCAGACTACATGTGGAGGGAGAGAAGATCTTGAACAAGGCAGTTTTCTTCAGTTGGAGGCAATCTCCAGAGAGACAGCTGAAGATTGTCCTATAGGCAGAATTTCCAATAGCTGAGGGAGTAAGAGCTTCATTCCTGAAGGGGGATCAGCCCACCATGGCAACCGCCATGGTTGAGTTTCCCAAAAGACTGCACTCTAGAGAATGGTGTATTACTGAAGTTGGTGCAGGCACACGAAAATCAATTCAAATGCTTCCTGGACTAAAGTGGTACTTCTCATTCAGTTACCCTGAGGCCTCAGGGGAATGTTCCTGGTGAGGAGGCTCCCACCACTCTCCCCTCAGTACAAGTTTTAAGAGCTTCTTTGCCAAAGAAATAACAAGGGGATTAGGAGGCATGTCACAAGCTGTCACAAGTATATCCTTTCAGATCAATGAAGAATAAGAATCAGCACAAGGCAAAGGCAGGGAGAAATAAGAATCTGTGCTCACCACTTTTCATGTGCTGTTTGTCCCTTTTTCATATTTATCCATGTTCTGTTGTCATTTACATAAGGCCTAGGATAATCTTTTGTGTGTAGTGAAAATGAAAGAAAGTGAAAGTTAGTCACTCAGTCATGTCTGACTCTTTGAGACCTAATGGACAGTACCCTGCCAGGCTCCTCTGTCCATGGGATTCTCCAGGCAAGAATACTAGAGTGGGTAGCCATTTCCTTCTCCAGGGGATCTTCCTGACCCAGGGATCAAACCCAGGTCTCCTGCATTGCACGCAGATTCTTTACTGTCTGAGCCACCAGACTTGTCAATAAACATTTATTTAAAGAATGAGTAAAGCAATCTCAGAAACACCATTCCCCTACTCAACCACGGTGAAGAAAAAAGGTAGTGTTGGAGAATTACCAGGAAAAGAGTATTTCTTGACTTTACTGTTTTTATTTATGACTTATTTTAAATGTCCTGGGTGATGACTTTTTTGCTTGACCACTAAGAAGATACATATGGTTAAACTCATTAAGCAGTAATCACACTGACTCCTACCTCTTACTATGGTGTCCATTCCATATTGTGTTCCAGAAATGATAAATTAAAATCCTGCTTTGGATTTAGCTCTTGCTCACTGTACTGTCTGTTTCTCCTGTGGGTGACCAGTAACCAATGGTGAAGGTCAAGGTAAATGTCTCTGACACTAATGATATTTTCAAAGCCTGCTATTTCAACAATGAAAACAAATATGAAAGACAGAAACAAAAATGTCCATTGAGTGCATAGTATCTAAATGCTGTTGGGTGTTATTTGTTAGACAACAGATGAGCCTTATGAACAAGAAACTTCTAAACTGAAAGGTTCCCCATGGAGAGCTCTCATCAGTTTCTTTGTCTTTCTGTCCAAAATGTTTAAGCAGCCTGCCCCTGATAGCCAGTCAACTACTGTAAGGCAATGGAGCCCATGTTCTCCCTATACTCTAAGCCTTGGTTTTCAGTCATCTGGAAGAAATTACCCTGCCACGACTGCATTGATGCTCCAGGCTTGACACTGAGCAACATAACAAAAGCACAATGTTCTTTAGAAACATAAAGTGAAAATGGGCCAAACTGGAAAACTGTGTCATTTCTCTCAAGACTATTCCAAGCATTCTCCCAAGGTCCTTACCAACACATGAATCTCAGAATCACCAAGATTCTACTCAGTGGCCATCAGCCATTTGCTCCCACACACACAGAGATGGGTGAAACCTGTAAGATACTGCTGAGCATTCAATGCATTGTTTAAGCATTTTCCTTTGCTGCTGCTGTTGCCACTGCCAGGAATGCTGAGAAATTCTCATTCTATTCCTGTGGTCAGGATGTACTCCTGATGCTGACTCACAAGAACAAACTACAATCTGTATATTAATAGGTTACAATATCCTGGACTAAGGATATACCTATAATCCAAAATTGGAGCCTGGGCTTTCACTTCAGACCACAGGACATTAAATAATTCCCCAAACATCCTCTGAAGCTGGTCTTTCAGAGAGATAATAAAAACAAAGACAATTTGACTCTTCACAAAGTATAAGGGTATTTGCAATCAATATATGCTAAATGCCCAAACTCATTACCAAAAAATTTGGCTTTAAATTACCAGGAACCATTCATGTATAGAATTTTTAGTTATAGAAATTTCCAAGATCCTTGTCTTTTATAAGTTAAGATCTAATTTCTAAGTCAAGTTCAGTTAATGTAATTGTATGGCTGCTGCTGCTGCTAAGTCGCTCAGTCGTGTTCGACTCTTCATGACTGCATGGACTGCAGCCTACCAGGCTCCTCCATCCATGGGATTTTCCAGGCAAGAGTACTGGAGTGGGGTGCCATTGCCTTCTCTGGTAATTGTATGGAAAAATTGTTAAAAGAGTGAAAAGGGTTCCTTATTTTTTTAATCAAATAAAAATTTTATTTCTACCATGGGAGAATAGGAAGAGACAGTGGAAAGAGGAAAACAAAGCACGTTTAAGGATATCTATCTATCCCCAAATAAGCCTGTTTTTCTGAGAACTGTTTTTGTCACCCATAGGGATGGGGCCCTGGCAACAACGTCTGTATTATGAAGCCCTGAGTCTCAGTTCACAGCTGATTGGATCCAAAGCAGACTCTGCCTCCAAGCTGGACCAATCACAGTCTTTCTCCTTGGAATGTACAGGTGAGATTCTTTATATCTCGTTAGTCTCTTGATACTGGAAGAAAGAACAGACAAATGTTAAAAAAAGCAGGGCAGTCATTACCTACCACTCATGCAGAGAAGCCCGCTTGCAAATAATCAAGAGTGGGGAAGCCACAGTGGGAGAGATCAAAAAGTAGGACAGACAGACAACCTCAAATTACTGTTTGAACTTTTAACTCATGGTTCCAACTCACAAAGAGGCTTAGCTCCACTCCCTGCATTTCTGTTCTGTGGTTATCCTTGTAGTCTCATAAAAAATTCCTCTTTTTGGCATAAACGAGTTTGAGTGGGTTTCTATTTCTTACAACTAAAAGAACCCTGTCTATGACAAGCAGGATTATTCCATTAACATCACTGAGTAGTAACTAGGAATCACACTGTATCATTTCTTGTTTGTAGAGTCTCCAGTGTATGTTAGCTACAGATCTGAAAACTGGAAAACCTCTACATTTTCCATCTCAATCAGCATGTGTGTGTGTGCGTGCGTGCACGTGTGTGCACACATGTGCATGCTCAGTCATATCTGACTCTTCGTGACCCCATGGACTGTAGCCTGCCAGGCTCCTCTTTCCATGGAATTCTCCAGGAAAGAATACTGGAGTGGGTTGCCATGCCCTCCTTCAGGGGATCTTCCTGACCCAGGGATCGAACCCACATCTCTTGCATCTCTTACAATGCAGGTAGATTCTTTACCACTAGTGCTACCTGGGAAGTCCAACATGAGACCAAATACACTGAGGAGAGAATGGGCTTGGGAAACAGGCAGGACACCAGAGGACAGAGGTTAAAACACTCCCTGACCCATGCACTCAAGTTTCAGCAACAGAAATAGTGTTTCACTTTCCTAAGATGGAGAGCATGATTCAGTCCTCTAAATTATGAGGGTTGGAAAGGAGAAAGAGGCGAGAAGATACAAGAACTCTGACAAGAGCACTAATGTACTGGGTCCAAAAAATGGAAATAATATGGGAACTTCAGAATTGATTCAAGTGTTCAATTTCTCTTTGTTCTGCTAAATAATCTTGCACAGGGGACTGGAGAAGCAGCTTGTTGTAAAGTTGTCTTTCTAGCTCTAAATGTAGTGTTGAGTCATGCTGCCTCTCACATGTTGGATAAAGGAACAAGAAGAAAGGATAATAATACTGATAACCACTATAATTGTAGCAGCTAACATATTCCTTAGCTTAGTAACACATATAACATATAACGTAGTCCTTGTTGAGCTACTATGAGCAGTTACACCAACTCATTTATTCTTCAAAACAGCCCCAGTGAGGCAGATATTATTATGATCTCTATTTTATGAATAAAAAAACTGAAATTCAAAATGGTTAGGTAAAATTTCAAGGATGAACAGCTAGCAATTGTGTAATGGTATTCAGACCCAAGCAATCTGACTCCAGGGTCAGAGTCTTAACTTCTAAATTGTGCTGCAACAAAAGACAAATGGAAGAATTGGCTATTTGAAGTTCAAAAATAGGTGTTGAAGACCTCTTTACCCAAATGAATCCCTAATCTCTTTCACTGGACTTCTAATTCAAGCCTCTTCCTCCACTCCTAAATGGGTCTGGATGCTGACAGGAATTAGAGGGTATTCACAGGATTTTAAAGAGTTTAATTAAGGAACTGTTTACAAGGTTGGGCAGAATTAAGAGAATGCAACAGGAAATGGTGAAGCATTCCAAGTACTCCTATAATCCCCAGAGCTGAATAAGCAAGAGGAGGGAGCAGTTACCAGAACCTGGAAAGACCTGTGGCTATAGGAGAGGATCAACGGGTAGGAGCCAGGGCTATCAGCAGAGGAATGGAAACTTACCAAACTTTGACCTTGACAGGGAGGCAACTCTGGGTATAAATATCCTAACCTCTCTCATTCTCTTCCGGCACTCTGTTCTCTTGCAAGTGCTTGCTGTTGTTGGGTACATTGTTGCAACTCACGTAGCTCAGTTCCTGGGGAAGAGAGCAGAAGAGAGGGAGCATGGATCTAAAGAGGCAAGTGCAGAATATCCATGACACTGTCCTGCCAAGGTCCCCAAAGGCAGGAAAATGTGATTTTTTTAAAAACATAAAACAGTGAAATTGAAACACAAGAAAGGAAGTCAAGAGAGGAAACTGGAAGTGAACTAAAAATTCTGAAATCCTGGAAGATGGAAAACTGATAGAATTTGTTTATGGAAAAAATAACTGGGAACCAGAAACTTAAAGTATCAGTGTAAGTATGTAGTTAGGTTTAGTTGCTAAGTCGCGTCTGACTTTTGCAACCCCACAGACTGTAGCCTGCCAGGTTCCTCTGTCCATGGGATTTCCCAGGCAAGAATACTGGAGTAAGGTGCCATTTCCTTCTCCAGGGGATCTTCCTGACCCAGGGATCAAACCCGGGTCTCCTGCATTGCAGGCATATTCTTTAACAACTGAGCCACCAGGGAAGCCTATGTAATAATCTTCAAGGGTTTAAGATGAGCATCAACTAATTTTAAGACTGAAAAAGTTTCTAAGGTACTTCATTAGAGAATTGTCTTAGGAACACACTGTCAGTGGGTTTTCACTACCTGCTCCCCATTGTTACATAGGGTGTCAATCTTTTAAAAGAAAAAGGTAAGTGATTTGGCCAGCAAAATCAAGTTTGTTTGGGAATAGCATAAGAATTACAACTGTGGGCAACCAAACTATGGCAAATGATAGGCAAGTCCAGAGAACAGAGGATAGTGTTCTTCTACAGAGGAAAGGAGGAAGTTGGGAGGGGTTGTTTTGAACAAAAGTTCATTGGAGGAAAATGAGAGTTTGAAGTAGTGATGGCTTCTCATTGGCTGCAGGCAAGAATAGCTTGCTGTTGGCTGCCAAGAGAAAATCTCCCTTATTCCTGAAGGACTATGCAAGTTTTTATGAATGGTACATGCATGAGAACCTTCCCTTCATGGCTTACAAACTCCAATTCTGAGTTCAGTTCAGTTCAGTTCAGTTCAGTCGCTCAGTCGTGTCCGACTCTCCGCGACCCCATGAATCACAGCACGCCAGGCCTCCCTGTCCATCACCAACTCCCGGAGTACACTCAAACTCATGTCCACAGAGTCGGTGATGCCATCCAGCCATCTCATTCTCTGTCGTCCCCTTCTCCTCCCGCCCCCAACCTTTCCCAGCATCAGAGTCTTTTCCAGTGAGTCAACTCGTCGCATTTCCTTAATACATTTGCACAAGAGCATACATACTGGATACAGCATCAGGCTAAATATGAACTGACATCCAAGAATCACTAGAAATTTGAGGAAGGTCATATTTGGGTTAATGGTTCAGAGGGCAAAGAATCCACCTACAATGCAGGAGACAGAGGAGACTCAGGTTTGATCCCTGGGTAGGGAAGATCCCCTGAAGAAGGAAATGGCAACTCATTCCAGTATTCTTTCCTGGG
This sequence comes from Moschus berezovskii, assembly GCF_049115385.1. Lineage (NCBI taxonomy): Eukaryota > Metazoa > Chordata > Mammalia > Artiodactyla > Moschidae > Moschus > Moschus berezovskii. Next base: position 40,458,542 of record NC_142488.1, on the reverse strand, counting down.
AAATCCCACAGACAGAGGAGCCTGCTGGGCTACAGCCCATGGGGGTTGCAAAGAGTTGGACACAACTAAGCGACAAGGCATACACACATGTTATGAAAAAACAAAGATGAACAAATAGAACTGGACTAAAAGGAAATGGGCATAATTAAAGGAAGAGAGAAAAACATTTTTCCAGAATCAAGTGAATATTCAGATTCTTCTCTGCATGCAGATGTCCCCCTGAGAATCAAACTCATTTTCAAATGCCAGCTGGACACACAGCAATGTGAAGCCCTAAAATAACTGGCTTTTTCTATCCCCAAACATTTTATTATTCCTGAATTCTTAATCTCCATCCACAATATAACCATCCATGCAATCTCTAGAATGATAAATCTCACTTTACTATTTTCTATTTCTCACCCCTACTTTAACTCTCATCTCTAACCCCCATTGATTTCATCTCAGAAATGCCTCTTAAAATACAATTTCCATCTCAGTTCCCATGATCCCCATAAGGAATGTCTTTCATTGTCTTTAATCTGGACTTTGTCAACTGCCCTTGTGTCAGTCAGGGTTCTGACAGAGAAACAGAACTAATAGGAGAGAGATGTGCTGAGTGTGGGAAACTGACAAATCTAAAATACAAAGGGAAGGTCAGTAGGCCACAAACCCTTAGGTGGTGAGCTTCTGCTGCCATCCACAGGCAGAATTTCTTCTTTATGAATAACTCAGTTTGCCCCTTAAGGCCTTTCAACTGATTAGGCCAGGCCCACCCAGATCACCTAAAATCATCTCCTCTAATTAATTGATTAGAGATGTTAATCATGTCTAGAAAATCACTGGGGACTGTAGCCTAATCAAGTGGATACATAAAGCTGACCATCACAGCTCCTCACTGCTTCCTCCGTCTCAACAGCTCTTTCTCTCCCTTTCATCCTGTGTAACAATGGATGTCAAGTGAGGAGCCACATCAGAAACTCCTGGAGGGCTTTATACACACACACATATACACACAAACACATACACTACTATTCCCACTATATGGCTCCAGGGTTATCTATCTCCAATGCCTATCTAATTATACTACTTTAAAATCTGGGAACCTCCCTGGTGGTCCAGTGGTTAAGAATTTGCCTTGAAAGGGATGTGGGTTTGACTCCTGGTTGGGTCAACTAAAGCCTGCATGCTGCAACAAAAGATTCTGCATACCACAACTAGAACCTGACACAGCCAAAAACAAATATTTTTTAAATAAAATCTGTGCCTCATCATTAAATATAGTGTGCAGTCCAAATCCCTTAGCTATACTTCCAAAGCCTCAAGATTTGGCCCTGTCTCCTCTCCTAGTTTCAACTTTTGACGCTTTTACCCACAGCCACAACAATGACCTCTGGCTCCTGCATTGGCAGGTGGATTCTTTACCACTGAGCCACCAGGGAAGCCCATACACATTATATACTCTTTCTTTATATTCTTTTCCATTACCTTTTATCTCAGGGTCTTGAATATAGTTCCCTGTGCTATACAGTAAGACCTGGTTGTTTATCCAACCGGGGTCTGCTTTTGGGTGTGGTGGAAGACGGTATAAACCAAGACAGTAGGCTAGACATGCATAATAGTGGCGAGAAGGAGAAGTCTAAAAGAAGAAGCATTCCATAATATAAAGAGGTGGAAGGGTCAACACAACCCTGTTTATTGGAGTGTATGGGACAGGAGAGAGGGCCTACCCACCTTCCTCTGGGTATGTTCGGCCCAGCTGGACCCAAAACCTCAACAGAGGGCACCATATAGATGATTTGACTGAACTATTCACCTTACCCAACTTTCACTTAATTTATACTTCTACCTTAGAAAAATGTAGATAGAATTGGGGTTTAACTCTGAGAAATTTATGTTAAACAGACTCAAAACCTAACTCGATAGAGCTGAGCCATAAAAATATTGTTCCTGTAAATAAACAGCAACTTTTCCTTTCTCATCTGAAGTCAGATGGAGAGGAAATAAATTAGAAGGTGGCGAACGTACTGCATCCCAACCATTGTTTATGGCTCTCTTTACTTAGCTATTCTAAATCATGCATTGCCGCTAAGGGTCATAAAGATATCACATTTTCCACGCAGTAAGAGAAATGAGAGGTGAGGGAGGAGAATGTTATTTTGCAGGAAGGGGAACAGAGCTCTAGAGATTTATCTGGGCCTGCAATGGAGGAACTGGCTGGCCAGGAAGTTTGTATTCAGAGCCTCAGAATTCCAGGCATTTGCTTAAGCTAGAAGGCCCAGAAATGGATGAGCTGCCAGGCCTTCTGTAAACAGTCATAGCCAGATCCCTAGTATCTTCCAGTTAAGTGATGTCACCCAGCTCTTCCCCACTGAGAAATGTTTAGGTATGTGGTTGCTAGCAATCTCCAACCAAGACTTTTCTGAAAGACTGGTATTAATAAAAATTCAGTTAAAACCATGGACGCATTGAAATAGCATCTACTATGTGCAGGCAGTGTAGTAGTAGAAGGTGTGCGACATCCACGGGTGTCTAAGTGGTTAAGGAAGTTTTCCATGAGGAGATTGCTTACCTCCTCTGCCCCAAAGTCTTGGCAGCAATTGCAATTCTTGGACTTTTTTTTGAATTAGCTATATTAAATGACCCCTGGAGAGGGAGATGGCCACCCACTCCAGTATCCTTGCCTGGGAAATCCCATGGACAAAGGAGCCTGGTGGGCTACAGTCCATGGAGTAACAAGAGTTGGACACGACTGAACAACTAAACAACAAGACCTAGAGGGATTCATTAATAGAAGACTTTATAAAGAAAACCAAAGGTTCATTCAAATAATTGAACCCACCTTTAGTAACAATTAGAATATATGTCAGTCGGACATGACTGAGTGACTGAACTGAACTGAACTATATATTCATGTGATAATATAAAAGTCCTAGTCATGCTCATGCTGTGTATATTTGTGATATGTCCATCTAAAACTGTGAGAACTATCATAGCTTGATCACTTTGTATGGGCCAAGTACCATGCTAAGCATTTTGTAATCATGAACTGAGCTAATACTAACAAAACTCTCTGTGGTATTTATTATGATCATCATTTTGAAAAATAAGACAATGAAGCTAGGATAGATAAATCAACTTTCCCACTGACACACAGCCAAGAAGAGGTAGACATTGGATTTGAACCCATTAACAGTGATTCAAAAGCCCATGCTCTTAATTACTATATTAAAAAATTAATTTCCATGCTCTCTTCACATTATTTAACTAGATGCACAGGCTTGATATTAGAGATTTACTTAATCTTTGAAATGACATTATAAGGCCCTCAATAGAAAATATCTATTCATTCTTTTCTAATTAATTACCAGGCATTATTGATCTTTTGTTAGATACAGAGAACACTAAACCATGTACCCAGGAAACAAAGGTAACTAGGACAGAAAGCCTTACTTACACTGAATTTGATTTATATCAATCTATATCTACATCTACACCGATACCTGTATCTATGTTGTTAACCACAGAAACTAGTGTAACTCACATAGAGTTGGCAGGAAATGGTCAAGCAACAAAACCTAGGTTCCCAGGGTCAAGGAAGATGTTAAATGCTTAAAGACCTCCATTCTGAAAGCACTTCATAAGTCCAATTATTTGTAAGTTCAACAAAGCTAGCCTAGGTACCCAACTAACACAATCAACTATATAGTACTGTAGTATATTACCATACTGTAATAAGTTGATAATACATTTCACAGAAATAATACATCAAACAAACAATCACAGTAAAGTACACAAAAACACAGTCACTTGTAGAGGATACATGCACATGACAATGTATGCCAGAAACATGAACTTACTTACATGATTGAACATGCAAACACACACTTGCATCTTTGAAAGTTTGTAACTTGAAGGATCAGAGAAGGCAATGGCAAGCCACTCCAGTACTCTTGCCTAGAAAATCCCATGGATGGAGGAGCCTGGTAGGCTGCAGTCCATGGGGTCGCTACGAGTTGGACACGACTGAGCGACTTGACTTTCACTTTTCACTTTCACACATTGGAGAAGGAAATGGCAACCCACTCCAGTGTTCTTGCCTGGAGAATTCCAGGGACGGGGGAGCCTGGTGGCCTGCCGTCCATGGGGTTGCACAGAGTCAGACATGACTGAAGTGACTTAGCAGCAACAGCAGCAGCAACTTGAAGGATCATGTGTAGGGGACTTACTATATATCATAAAGGAGGTATTTCTGGGTAGTAGGGAGATGTTTTGATGTGGCACTATAGAGAAATCAGAGAGTATATTTGTTAAATATTGTCACTCTGGAATCAGACAGACCTTGTTTCAAGCCATGGCTTCAGTAGTGAGATCTTAGGCAAACTACCTAACACCTCTGAATTAGTGCTGCTATAACAAGAGACTTCCCGGTAGCTCAATGGTAAAGAATCCACCTGGCATTGGAGGAGATACGGGATCGATCCCTGGGTCGGGAAGATCCCCTGGCCTAAGAAATGGCAACCCACTCCAGTATTCCTGCCTGGGACATCCCATGGACATAGTAATCTGGCAGGCTGCAGTCCATGGGGTCACAAAAGAGTTAGACACGACTTAGTGACTGAGCTGCTACAACAAATGATCACTAACTGGGTGGCTCAAAATAACAAGTTTCTTCTTTAATAATTCAAGAGGCCACAAATCCTAAATCAAGCTGTTGGACGGGTTGGTTCTTTTCTGAAGGTTCTGAGGAAGAAACGGCCCCATGCCCCTCTTTTGACTGGAGTTTGCTGGCAATGCTTAGTGTTCCTTGACTTCCTTGACATCACTCCAATCTCTGCCTCTGTCTTTACAGGGACTCTTCTCTCTGGGTCTCTGTGTGCCTTCTCCTTCTATAATGACTTGGGTCCTTGGACCAGAGGCCCATTCTACTCTTATGTGACCTCATCTAAACTAATTACATTTGCAAAGACCCTATTTCCAAATTAAGTCACATTCTGTAGTTCTGGGTGGACATGAATTTGGGGGTCACACTATTCAACCTACTACATCCTCTAAGCCTCAGTTTCCTCACCTGTAAAATGTGGATAATAGTGTGCTTCTCTTTTGAAGCTATTGTAAAATATTAAGTGAAAAATACACGTATAGTCCCAGTACATAGTATGATGTCAACAAATGTTAGTTATAAATAACAGCTCTAAAACCTTAATGACCAGCCCGAAATCTCTTCCTGCCATAAGACAGAGCAGGCTCCATGGCCACTGTGAGCAGAGTAAAGGTCTAAGGCAGACAGATAGAGGAAATGGAGATGACAAGTAGCTGGTTGTATTCTATATATTTACTTTATTTCAATGTGCCCTAGAAAGAGTTTCTGTACTGCATGAGCTAGAGGACAAACAATTTCAAAACAGGAATAGCAGAGTGATCTAAGTAAGGCATTGGTCAATTGTACAAGTATAGCGACTGAACAATTGCAGATAGACCAGCCGAATTCTCTACAATTAATATAACAGCTCTTTCATAAGGAAGAGGCCAATGTGGACTGGCATGGGTTACAAAATACAAAAGAACCACAAGAAGAGAATGTAAGTGACTGGGTGTTTCAGTTATCTATTACTATGGAACAATTCATATCAAAGTTTGAAAGTGAAAGTGTTAGTCACTCAGTAGTGTCCAACTCTTTTCAACCCCATGGACTGTAACCCACCAGGCTCCTCTGTCCATGGGATTCTCCAGGCAAGAATATTGGACTGGGTAGCCGTTCCTTTCTCCAGGGATTCTTCCCGACCAAGAGATTGAACCTGGATCTTCTGCATTGCAGGCAAATTCTTTACCAACTGAGCCATGAGGGAAGCCCAGGTGGCTTAAAACAACCATAATCATTTATTCTCTGAAAGAAATTGTGTAAAACTGGCGTTAGTTCTTTCAATGTTTGGTGGAATTCGCCAATGAAACCATCTAGGACTGAAGATTGCTGTTTTGGGAAGCTCTCAATTATAAATTCAATTTCTTTAATGGTTACAGATATATTCATATTGTCTATTTCATCTTGGTGAGTTTTGGAGTTTGTGCTTTTTGAGGAATTGGTTCATCGCAACTATCGATTTCATGAGTGTAAAGTTATTCATAGTATTCCCTTATTATCCTTTTAATGGTTGTAGGGTCTGTACTGATATTCCATTTAATTAGTGATATTTGTGATTTGTGTATTCTCACTTTTTATCTTTGTAAGTCTTGTTAGGAGTTTATTTCATTGATTTTTAAAAATAACTAGCTTTTGAGTCACTGATTTTCTCTGTTCTTTTCCTATTTTCAATTTCATGTATTTCTATTCTTACCTTTATTATTTCCTTCCTTCTGCTTGATTTAGATTTATTTTTTTCCTGTTTTTCTAGTTTCTTGTAGTTGTTTAGATTATGGAACTGACACTTTTCTTCTTTTCTAATGTAAAATTTCACGCTACAAATTTCTCCTGCAGTACCACTTTGACTGTATTCCACATATTTTGATATGTTATCTTTTCATTTCCATTATTTTGTTTTCTTTAATAATTTTCTTTGAGACGTCCTCTTTGATCCATCAATTACTCACATGTGTTCTTTAATTTATAAATATTCTGATATTTTCCTGTTTTCTTTCTATTATTTTTAGTTTGATTCTGTTATGATCAGAAAACATACTGTATATGATTTCAATTCTTTTAAATTTGTTGAGGTATGATTAATTGCCTAAGATATGGTCTATCTTGGCTGTGTGAAATGTTCTGTGGACACTTGAAAAACGTATATTCTATTATGATTTGGTCAAGTGTTCTATATATGTCCATTAAATCTTGGTTGATGATGTTTTTCAGTTCTACATGCTTGCCATTTTTCTCTCTAGTAATTCTATCAATTTTTGTGAGTGGACTGTTGAAGTCCCCAATTATAAATACGTGTGTGCTCAGTTGTCTCTGACTCTTTTGTAACCCCATGGACTGTAGCCTGCCAGACTCTTCTGTCCATGGGGATTCTCCAGGCAAGAATACTGGAGTAGGTTGCCATTTCCTTCTCCAAAAATTATAGAATTATAATTATATAAAATTATTACAATTATATAAAATTCTTGTAATTGCAGGTTTACCTAAATTTCCCTTCGACTCGGTCAGATTTTGTTTCACATATTTTGAAGCTCTGTTGTTTTGTTAGATAGTTAGTCAGACATGAGTGGGTCCCCGGCCTAACCTGGACAGGGTCATCTTTCCCTCCCTAACCTGGTCACTGGTGACCAGATGACACCCAGAGATCCTCCCTTTGTGTGGTCAAAGACCACGAAGTTGCCCGCCTTATCAGTACTAAACAAGCTAAAACCCACCAGCACAGGTAGGTGCAAGTGCACCAAGACCTGAACAAAGTAACCCAGGGTTCATTATGCCAAATTTGTAATAAATTAGCATTTTGGTTTTTGCACCCCCGCTGCTGTAGGTTTCACTTGGGTGATTGTGGGTAAGTGCCTGTGCGCAAAGAAAAAAGTTATACAACCTAAAGCTGTCAATCAACTTGTCAAAACAATGATGCAGGACACAGGAAGGGACGTTCCACCACTCTGAAAAACCAGCCCCGCCCACACTGTGGGACTGCTTCTGGTTTCCAGACAGCACACTCGCATCCTTTCTTGGGAGTATACTTTCATTTTGCTTAATAACGCTCTTCTTACGTAAAACTGCTCTGTGTATCTCATCTGAATTCTTTCCCTCAAGAGAACAAGAACAGAGGAAATCGCCATTCTGCTGGTAACACTATTATACTTACATATATAGGGTTAGTATGTCTTTTTAGTGGATGCTGGGAGGGATTGGGGGTGGGAGGAGATGGGGACGACAGAGAATGAGATGGCTGGATGGCATCACCGACTCAATGGACATGAGTTTGAGTGAGCTCCGGGAGTTGGTGACGGACAGGGAGGCCTGGCGTGCTGCGATTCATGGGGTCGCGGAGAGTCGGACACGACTGAGCGACTGAACTGAACTGAAAGCCCTTCTTTGTCTTGGTAATTTTCTTTGCTCTGAAGTTTACTTATTTTATTAACATAGATACTCTTATTTTTTTTAATTAATGAATACTTGCTCTATCTTTTCTATCCTCTTACTTTCAACCCATCTATGCTGTTGTATTTAAAGTGAGTTTCCAAGGTAGCTCAGTGGTAAATAATCCACCTGCCAATACAGGAGATGCAGGAGACATGGGTTTGAACCTTGGGTTGGGAAGATCCCTGGAGGAGGAAATGGCAACCCACTCCAGTATTCTTGCCTGAAACATCGCATGGACTGAGGAGCCTGGCGGGATACAGTTCATGGGGTCACAAAGAGTCAGACATGACTTAGCAACTGAGCACACACATTTAATGTGAGTCTCATGCAGATAGTGTTTAGTTAGATCATATTTTTTCTTCATTATCAGTCTCAGTTCAGTCGCTCAGTCGTGTCCAACTCAGCATCAGTCCTTCCAATGAATATTCAGGACCGATTTCCTTTAGGATTGACTGGTTCGATCTCCTTGCAGTCCAAGGGACTCTCAAGAGTCTTCTCCAACACCACGGTTCAAAAGCGTCAATTCTTCGGTGCTCAGCTTTCTTCATAGTCCAACTCTCATAGCCATACCGTACATGACTACTGGAAAAAACATAGCTTTGAATAGATGGACCATTGTTGGCAAAGTAATGTCTCTGCTTTTTAATGTGCTGTCTAGGTTGGTCATAACTTTTCATCCAAGGAGTAAGCAACTTTTAATTTCATGGCTACAGTCAATATCTGCAATGATTTTGGAGCTCAAAAAATGAAGTTTGTCACTGTTTCCACTGTTTCCCCATCTATTTGTCATGAAGTGATAAGACCAGATGCCATCACCTTAGTTTCCTAATGTTGAGCTTTAAGCCAACTTTTTCACCCTCCTCTTTCACTTTCATCAAGAGGCTCCATCAGTTTTCCTTTGCTTTCTGCCATAAGGGTAGTGTCATTTGCATATCTGAGGTTATTGATATTTCCCCAGGCAATCTTGATTCCAGCTTGTGCTTCTTCCAGCCCAGCGTTCCTCATGATGTACTCTGCATATAAGTTAAATAAGCAAGGTGACAATATACAGCCTTGGCGTACTCCTTTTCCTATTTGGAACCAGTTTGTTGTTCCATGTCCAGTTCTAAATGTTGCTTCCTGACCTGCATACAGGTTTCTCAAGAGGCAGGTCAGGTGGTCTAGTATTCCTATCTCTTTAAGAATTTTCCACAGTTTTTGGTGATCCACACAGTCAAAGGCTTTGGAATAGTCAATAAAGCAGAATTAGATGTTTTTCTGGAACTCTCTTGCTTTTTTGATGATCCAGCAGATGTTGGCAATTTGATCTCTGGTTCCTCTGCCTTTTCTAAAACCAGCTGGAACATCTAGAAGTTCACAGTTCACATATTGCTGAAGCCTGGCTTGGAGAATTTTGAGCATTACATTGCTAGCGTGTGAGATAAGTGCAATTGTGCGGTAGTTTGAGCATTCTTTGGCATTGCCTTTCTTTGGCATTGGAATGAAAACTGACCTTTTTCAGTCCTGTGGCCACTGCTGAGTTTTCTAAAGTTGTTGACATATTGAGTGCAGCACTTTCACAGCATCATCTTTTAGGATTTGAAATAGCTCAACTGGAATTCCATCACCTCCACTAGCTTTGTTCGTAGTGATGCTTCCTAAGGCCTACTTGACTTCGCATTCCAGGATGTCTGGCTCTAGGTGAGCGATCATACCATCATGATTATCTGGGTCATAAAGATATTTTTTGTACAGTTCTCCTGTGTTATGGGACCGGATGACATGATCTTAGTTTTCTGAACGTTGAGCTTGAAGCCAACATTTTCACTCTCCTCTTTCACTTTCATCAAGAGGCTTTTGAGTTCCTCTTCACTTTCTGCCATAAGGGTAGTGTCAGCTGCATATCTGAGGTTATTGATATTTCTCCCAGCAATCTTGATTCCAGCTTGTGCTTCTTTCAGCCCAGCGTTCCTCATGATGTACTCTGCATATCAGTTAAATAAGCAAGGTGACAATATACAGCCTTGACGTACTCCTTTTCCTATTTGGAACCAGTCTGTTGTTCCATGTACAGTTCTGACTGTTGCTTCCTGACCTGCATACAGGTTTCTCAAGAGGCAGGTCAGGTAGTCTGGTATTCCCATCTCTTTCAGAATTTTCCACAGTTTATTGTGATCCACACAGTCAAAGGCTTTGGCATAGTCAATGAAGCAGAAATCGATGGTTTTCTGGAACTCTCTTGCTTTCTCCATGATCCAGCCGATGTTGGCAATTTGATCTCTGATGCCTCTGCCTTTTCTAAAACCTGCTTGAACATCTGGGAGTTCACGGTTCACATATTGCTGAAGCCTGGCTTGGAGAATTTTGAGCATGACTTTACTAGCGTGTGAGATGAGTGCAATTGTGCGGTAGTTTGAGCATTCTTTGGCATTGCCTTTCTTTGGGATTGGAATGAAGACTGACCTTTTCCAGTCCTGTGGCACTGCTGAGTTTTCCAAATTTGCTGGCATATTGAGTGCAGCACTTTCACAGCATCATCTTTCAAGATTTGAAATAGCTCAACTGGAATTCCATCACCTCCACTAGCTTTGTTCATAGTGATGCTTTCTAAGGCCCACTTGACTTCACATTCCAAGATGTCTGGCTCTAGGTCAGTGATCACGTTATCGTGACTATCTTGGTTGTGAAGATCTTTTTTGTACAGTTGTTCTGTGTATTCTTGCCACCTCTTCTTAATATCTTCTGCTTCTGTTAGGTCCATACCATTTCTGTCCTTTATCGAGTCCATCTTTGCATGAAATGTTCCCTTGATATCTCTAATTTTCTGAAGAGATCTCTTGTTTTTCCTATTCTGTTGTTCTCCTCTATTTCTTTGCATTGATCACTGAGGAAGGCTTTCTTATCTCTCCTTGCTATTCTTTGGAACTCTGCATTCAGATGCTTATATCTTTCCTTTTCTCCTTTGCTTTTCACTTCTCTTCTTTTCACAGCTATTTGTAAGGCCTCCTCAGACAGCCATTTTGCTTTTTTGCATTTCTTTTCCATGGGGATGGTCTTGGTCCCTGTCTCCTGTACAATGTCACGAACCTCCGTCCAAAGTTCATCAGGCACTCTATCTATCAGATCTAGTCCCTTAAATCTATTTCTCACTTCCACTGTATAATCATAAGGGATTTGATTTACATCATATCTGAATGGTCTAGTGGTTTTCCCTACTTTCTTCAATTTAAGTCTGAATTTGGCAATAAGGAGTTCATGATCTGAGCCACAGTCAGCTCCTGGTCTTGTTTTTGCTAACTGTATACAGCTTCTCCATCTTTGGCTGCAAAGAATATAATCAATCTGATTTCGGTGTTGACCATCTGGTGATGTCCATGTGTAGAGTCTTCTCTTGTGTTGTTGGAAGAGGGTGTTTGCTATGACCAGTGCGTTCTCTTGACAGAACTCTATTAGCCTTTGCCCTGCTTCATGCCGTGCTCCAAGGCCAAATTTGCCTGTTACTCCAGGTGTTTCCTGACTTCCTACTTTTGCATTCCAGTCCCCTAGAATGAAAAGGACATCTTTTTTTGGGTGTTAGTTCTAAAAGGTCTTGTAGGTCTTCATAGAACCATTCAACTTCGGCTTCTTCAGCGTTACTGGTTGGGGCATAGGCCTGGATTACTCTAATATTGAATGGTTTGCCTTGGAAATGAACAGAAATCATTCTGTCTTTTTTAAGATTGCATCCAAGTACTGCATTTCGGACGCTTTTGTTGACCATGATGGCAGGCCACCACCAACCCACGCCTCTGCCAGAGACTCCTGAACACTCATGGGCAAGTTTGGGTTAGTATCTTCTAGGGTCACTGCTGCTTTCTCCTGGATCATGGTGCACGCAGTCTTTTGTTTGTGCCCTCCAAGAGTCTGTTTCCTCAACCCTGTGTAAGTTCTGGCACCTCTATGGTTGGGTTAATGGCGACGTCCTCCAAGAGAGCTGATGCCATACCCAGGTCTGCTGCACTCAGAGCCCCTGCCCCTGCGGCAGTCCACTGCTGACCCATACCTCCGCAGGAGACACTCAAACACGGTTCTGTCTCAGTCTCTGTGGGTCTCTGGGTCCTGGTGCCCATAAGGTTTTTTTGAGCCCTCTGAGCGGCAGGTATGGGGTTTGATTCTAAACATGATTTTGCCCCTGCTACCATCTTTCTGGGGCTTCTCCTTTGCCATTGGACATGGGGTATCTCTTCAAAGTGGCTCCAGACCCACGCAGCTGCTGCTCCAGCGCTATGCAGTCATGCTCCAGCAACTTCCGTCTTGCTGGGGCTTCTCTGTCCTTGGACATGGGGTATCTTCTGAAAGTCACTCCAACACCATGCAGCCGCCACTCCAGCGCCCCCTTGGTTTGGCAAAATTTGAGTTCTTCTTCTTGGTTTCTTGGTCATCAGCCTTGTGCTTAGCTTTAAGCCTAGTTTACTTCTCTCACCTCCACATCTCTGGATGAGAAAAATCCCTGCTCCAATTGTAGTCTATAAGGACTCTGGCGGTGATGTATGACAATGGAGTTCCACTGCTCACTGACTCACTTGAGCTGTTGTTCACTCTCTTCTCTCTCCCTCTCTTCCACACACTGTCTGTGACCTTTATTAGTACATGCTGCAGGAGAGGTGGTGCCTCACTGTGTTTCTCTGGTTTAGAGCAGAAAGAGTATGGCTTCCAAGCTATCTAAGTCCTAAACCAGCCCCACTGACATACACACACCTTTCCCAAAGGACAAATAGCATGGTCATGCATATTGGAAAGAGAATAAGAGATCCAAACACCCTCTTTCACCCTCCCCACCCCCACCTTCTTCATCCAAGTGAAAACAGTACAGAGCTTTGTTCTTTAGTCTTTTGAATTTCAAGCCTGTTCTGTGGGGGCTACATTTGTACTCAAAGTAAATATTCATTAATGTATTTAATTCCCATCCTGAATATCTTTCTGTTTCATTATTGTCTCTCGAGTGGGCTGAGACCGAGTCTGGCTTTTTTCTGTATATCTTCCCAGTTCAGCATCACATATAACTGGGCACTTAATAAATGATTTTGGTCATGACAGCATAATTAAATCTTTTTGCATTGGAAATTACACATGACTTGATTCAAGGGCTGGTCTAGTCTAATTGTGTTTGTGTTCATTTTCTTGCTTTTTTCCTTTATCTTGCTTAATCCTGTCTCATCAAACGAGGCTCACGTGGCATTTCAGTCCCCAATTCCTTCTCTTGGTTGACCAAGGGCAAGGAATTAAAAAATGTGTGTGTGTGTGTGTGTGTGTGTGTATATATATATATATATATATATATATATGATCCGCCTGAAGTGGGTATAGAGTGATCCAGCCTTTAATGTATTCAAACCACTAATGCTGTCATTCCCAGTGAGAGCTAAAGGAAGGATTGCTGTTATATCTACTTAAGAGGCCTCCACTCATTTCTACAGCCGGTGTCTAGAGAATGTCTTGTCTTCAAGGAAAGCTTTTATTATTTGGAAAGACTCCAACTTCTTGTCTTATTGAAAAACCTGATTCAAGGTTGGGAGGCAATGCCTATTGTTTCGAGGCGAAAACTCCTCTACATATTAGCCTGAGCCAGAGGCTGAAAAAGAGGACAAGGGGTCCCTCCTTTGACACCAAATTTACATGTGGTAAAGAACTTGTGTGCCAGTGCAGGAGACACAAAAGACACAGTTTTGATCCCTGAGTCAGGAAGACCCCCTTGGGTGGGAAATGACAACCTACTCCAGTGTGGTTGCCTGGAGAATTCCATGGACAGAGGAGCCTGGAGGGCTACAGTCTATGGAGTCGCAAAGAGTCAGACATGACTTAGTGACTAAATCACCACAAGGAAACACTGAGAAACATGTTAATCATGCAAACTCACAGACACATGTGGCTACCAGGATAAACAGCTACTTCAATGGGTGACTCCAGGTTACCAGGTTTCTCTTGTATGCTACAGATGTGCTGTGCTGTGCTCAGTCACTTCAGTCATGTCTGACTCTTTGCAACACTATGGGCTGTAGCCGGCTAGGCTCCTCTGTCCATGGGATTTTCCTGGCAAGAATACTAGAGTGGGTAGCCATTTCCCCTTCCAGGGGATCTTCCTGTCCCAGGGATTGAATCCATGTCTCCTGTGTCTCCTGCATTGCAGGCATATTCTTTACCCACTGAGTCACCTGGGAAGCCCATGCTAAAGATAAATGTTGCTAATTATTCCCTTTTATTATTTTCCATGGTTTACTTCTGCACTGTGTATAACACAGTAGCCACTAGCCACATGTGGCTATTAACATTTAAATGAATTAAAGTTAGGCAAAATTTAAAATCCACTTCCTGAATCAAACTACTCCCATTTCACATGTTCAATAACATGTGGCTAGTGACTACACTCTGGAGAGCACAAATCTAGAATTCCATCACTATGAAAAGTTCTATTGAACAGTGCTGGTGTACCTTAAAGCACATCAACATAAATCTATTCACTATAGACTGGAATTTGGTAGTTTTTATACCTTGTCTTGTACCCCAAAGTATAGATGATGAGTTAAGTGGTCACCTGACAAAATGCTACAGGCATAGAGAGGCTCCAGGACAATCCAATGGATCCTGGAAAATTCTGGCAAGAGGCTAGCTCAGACTGAATGCTTTCTAGATTGAGTCTTCTGCTGATGGTCAGTGCAGACCTCACATAGTTGTAAAACTTGTGGCTTCTAGAAATGCCTTCACCCAAGCATGGGGCTGGTTAGACTTAGGGTGTTGGTAAGCTCACATATCTCTGCATTCAGTCTTATTACTTGCCTCTGTTATGTCTTTACACTCTCCTATAATAATATTTTACATTTCATACTTCACACATTTAAGGAATGTGATGAACAGTCCAACAGAAACCTGAAGAGGGAAGTTTTTTGAGCTCACAGCAAATGGATATGTGACAAGAATAAGAAGGGTGAAAACGTGGCTTTGACCTAACTGAGTTTACCACTCCCTTGTGATAAGTTATTCCTTCAAGTCTGCACCCCGCTTTAAATACAAATACGCTACCTGTGCAAAGAAACACAATGACTGTGTAATACTCAGTAACACATCAGTGTAGCTTAATTCATCAGATGTCTTCATAAAGAAGCAAGAACCGCAGGGAATTATGCAGTGAACAAACAAAGCTTAGGGATGAAGTGACAGAGAAAGGCCTGTGTTCCTTAACTGGTAACTCTTCCAGAAGTCTCGTGGTTCTTTCCTTTCTTTCCCCTTTGGTATCCTTAACTTAAATAACAGCTGCAGTGTTTAATCACAAATTCTTCTTAAAGATTCTGAATTAATAGCCTCCTATTCACTGTTATCCTCTTCAACTGCCCCTTTTCAGCTTCTCCTCTGCTAACCCTGCCCACTGGAGTTGGCAAGGAGTACAGTTAGCTCCTTTTTCATAGGCTGGCCCCTTTCCAGCACCAGCCTTTATGCCTAGTGTTAGAAGTGGCTTCCAAAGAATACTTAGTCATCTCTAATTTCCCTCACCAGGCTTTCATTTCCTGGCACCTCTCCTTCACTCCTCCTTGTACAGCAGGTGGAATCCTCATTAAATAAAATCGATGTTTTCTTTAAATAAGAATTTCAGAAATAAAATTATTTTCTGTGAAATCAGCAGGCTCTGTTTGCCAGGGTTGCCTGTTTGACACTAAATCTGTCATAGGAAGATATCTATTATTCTCCTTGTGGGAAAACAACACAACTTTCTACTGTTACTGAGAAGGAGGAAGGTTCTTCTGAAAGGGGACATGATGAACTGAGCTCTACTGATGTACTGTTGGATACTAAATGCATGTCTCTGCACGTGGCACATATTTGGATAAAAGGAGGCAGGACTGCAGAGAAAATTCCAGTGCAGGAACAAAATCACTTGCCCACACCTTAGCAAGCACTTGATTACGAGCTCAAACCTAACTCATTTTCCTCGAGGCCCCCCTCCCAGCCTGGAACAATACTCTCCTCCAGTCAAAAGGGAAGGAAATGAAACATGGGTCCACAGTGGCCTGAACTGACTGGCCGTCATGTCCCTGAGAGCAAGATTCAGAGTGCAGTTTGTCCCCAGTGTTATTAACACCTCCTTCCCTTGTTTCATGAAGCAAGGAAGGTCCTCTGTGCCAAAGAGTCTGGCAACAGAGAATGGGGATGGAAAGGGGTGTTTACGTCTTCCTTTCCATTTCTGATCTGCAGCACTGTTTCCATATTAGGTAAATAGCAGGTTAACAGAGCAGCAGTGGTTTGAGGCTGGGGGCCCCAGACAAAATGGCTTTCCTTTGCATTGCTTAAATAACATTTTCTGAGCACTGGCCAAAGATAAACAGTATGGCTCACTATATGCTGGACTACTCAACAGAGACAATCACTGATGCTAATAAAATCAGCATTTGAAAGCAAGCTTAAGGGATTTTAGGAAACGAATCCATACCCTTAGAATTGCAGCTGTTACACCGTCATAAATAATTTGGAGGCTAGTGGCTTTTCACTTTCAACATAAGGGAAGCCGCTTTGTAATGGTCAGCAGCTGCCCGGGAAATCATTTTTTCCTTGTCCCAATTCTATTACTTCTGATACTTTTGCTTTTAGTTTTAAAGAGCTAACAAAGAGCTTTGCATACCAAATTATCAAATGTGTGTTTAAAGTTACTGAATTCATCACAAAGGGCTTTAAAAATGTGACCCTCATTTATCCTCTTTTGCTGCCTAGAGGAGCCCTGTGTGCCCACGCCTCACCAGATTCTGTCAGGTACTTCAGAATTCTGTTCAAACTGCTCAATGCAGATGACAGAGGCATCATGCTCTTGGTTGGATCTGTAACTGTATTTTTTTCAATAAAGCAGAGAAACTTCTTCACGTATTGTATATAGCAAAACAAGTGCTTCTTTACCTATTTTTCTTCTTCTTCATGACAAAGGACCCTGAATGTCACAGAGAAAATTAAACCGAAAGATTGAGGTTGAAGCAAATTGTACTTCTCCTTGTAGCACTCTTCACACTTATCAGTACATCTGTCTCCCACAACAGATTGGGCTTGAGTTCCCCAGGAGACCTTGAGATAAAGATCAGAGGACAAGGAGTTTATTCGAGAAGTAATCTTTGAAAACACCCACAAAAGAGTAGGGAAGTGAGACAGGGAAAAACAAGACAACCTATAAAAGGTCTATTATCAAGCCAGTTCCACTGGGTTTCATCCAGTGGGGACCTACCAGATCCAGTATAGAGAGAGGGAGATGGGCTGTTTCTACCCAACTTGTCAATCATGATTGAGCCCTGCACCTAGGGAGCATTGATTCCCAGCACTTCCAGGATATCCTACACACAGGCAAGTGGGCTCTGACAGCCAGAGAAAGAACTGAGGCAATGAAACACACATGTTGACAGTCATAAGTGTCATAAGTGTCATACTCACTGAAAAAGTAAAGACATTGCCACCAACACATTGCCTCCAGTGTAGGAGGGATCCTTTTATCCCCACAGCCTCTCCAGGATTTATTATTTGTAGACTTTGTAATGATGGCCATGCTGACTGGTGTCAGGTGATACCTCATTGCAGTTTTCACTTGCATTTCTCTAATAATTAGCAATGTTGAGCACCTTTACATGTGCCTTTTGGCCATCTATATCTCTTCTTTGGAGAAAGGTCTATTTTGATCTTCTGCCCATTTTTTGATTGGGTTGCTCATTTTATATATATATAGAGAGAGAGCTGTATGAGTTGTTCATATGTTTTGGAAATTAATCCCTTGTCAGTCATATAATTTGCAAATATTTTCTCCCATTCTGTTGGCTGTCTGTTTGTTTTGAGTTTTTGTTTTTGGGGTTTTTTAGTGGGGGGTAAGGTTTGCTGTGCAAAAGCTTTTAAGTTTAGTTAGGTCTCATTTGTTTATTTTTAAAATTTCCATTATTCTAGGAGATGAAGCCAAAAAAATCTTGCTTTGATTTATGTCAAAGAGTATTCTGCCTATGTTTTCCTCTAGGAGTTTTATAGTATCTGGTCTTATCTTCAGGTCTTTTATCCATTTTGAGTTTATTTTTGTGTGTTTGGTATTAGAGAATGCTCTAATTTCATTATTTTACATGTAACTGTCCAGTTTTCCCAGCACCACTTATTGAAGAGACTCTTTTCTCCAATGTATATTCTTGCTCCCTTTGTCATAGATTAGGTGATCAAGGTATGTGGGTTTATCCCTGGGCTTTCTATCCTGTTTCATTGATCTGTATGTCTCTTTTTGTGACAGTATCATATTTATTTTAATCATTATGGCTTTGTGTTATAGTATGAAATCAGGGACCCTGATTCCTCCAGCTCCATTTTTCTTTCTCAACATTACTTTGGATATTTGGGGTCTTCTGTGCTTCCATACAAATTTTTTTAATGTTTGATCTAGTTCTGTGAAAAATGCCATTGATAATTTGATAGTGACTGCGTTTAATCTGTAGATTGCCTTGGATAGTATAGCAATTTTAACAATACTTTTTCTTCAAATCCGAAAACACAGTACATCTTTCCATCAGTTTGTGTCATAGTCAATCTCCTTATCAGTGTTGTATAGTTTTCAGAGCACATGCCTTTTGCCTCTTTAGGTAGGCTTATTCCTAGGTATTTTATTCTTTTTGATGTGATGGTAAATGCACTTGTTTCCTTAATTTCTCTTTCAATCTTTCATTGTTAGTGTATAGAATGTAAATTGGTACAGCCACAATGGAGAACAGTATGGCGGTTCCTTAGAAAACTAGAAATAGAGTTGCCATATGATCCTGCAATTCCACTACTAGGCATATATTCAGAGAAAACCATAATTAGAAAAGACACACCACCCTAGTGTTCATTGCATCACTATTTACAATAGTCAAGACACGGAAGCAACTGAAATATATATGATGGAGTATGTGTTGTTATTTAGCTGCTATGTCCAACTCTTTTGTGACTCTGTGGACTGTAGCCCACCAAGCTCCACTGTCCATAGGATTTCCCAGGAAAGAATAATGGTGTGGGTTGCCATTTCCTTCTCCAGAGGATCTTCGCAACCCAGGGGTCAAACCGACATCTCCTGCACTGGTAAGCATATTCTTTACCACTGAACCACCAGGGAAGCCTCAACAGAATATTCAGTTCAGTTCAGTTAAGTTGCTCAGTCATGTCCAGCTCTTTGCGACCCCATTAACCACAGCATGCCAGGCCTCCCTGTCCATCACCAACTCCCGGAGTTTACCCAGACTCATATCCATTGAGTTGGTGATGCCATCTAACCATCTAATCCTCTGTCGTCCCCTTCTCCTCCTGCCTTCAATCTTTCCCAACATCAAGGTCTTTTCAAATGAGTCAGTTCTTCACATCAGGTGGCCAAAATATTGGAATTTCAGCTTCAACATCAGTTCTTCCAATGAATACCTAGGACTGATTTCCTTTAGGATGGACTGGTTGAATCTCCTTGCAGTCCAAGGGACTCTCAAGAGTCTTCTCCAACACCACAGTTCAAAGCATCAATTCTTCTGTGCTCAGCTTTCTTTATAGTCCAACTTTCACATCCATACATGACTACTGGAGAAACGATAGCTTTGACTAGATGGACCTTTGTTGACAAAGTAATGTCTCTGCTTTTTACCCAGCCATAAAAAAGAATGAAATAATGTCATTTGCAGCAAAATAGACAAATACCATATGATATCACTTATATTTTGAATATAGAAAATGATACTAATGAACTTACATACAAAACATAAATAGACTCAGACAGAGAAAACAAACTCATGATTACCAATGGGGAAAGTAGGGGAAGGGATAAATTAGGAGGTTGAGATGAATATATACATACTGCTGCTGCTGCTGCTGCTGCTAAGTCACTTCAGTCGTGTCCGACTCTGTGCAACCCCACAGACGGAAGCCCACCAGGCTCCCCCGTCCCTGGGATTCTCCAGGCAAGAACACTAGAGTGGGTTGCCATTTCCTTCTCCAATGCATGAAAGGGAAAAGTGAAAGTGAAGTCGCTCAGTTGTGTTCAACTCTTAGCGACCCCATGGATTGCAGCCTACCAGGCTCCTCCATCCATGGGATTTTCCAGGCAAGAGTACTGGAGTGGGGTGCCATTGCCTTCTCCATATATACATACTACTAAATATAAAATAGATAACCAATAAAGACTTACAGTATAGCACAGGGAACTCTGCTCAATATTCTGTAATATATATATATATTCTGAAAAAGAACATATATGTATGTGTGTGTGTGTGTGTGTGTGTGTGTGTGTGCGCTGTTGTTGTTTAGCCACTAAGTTGTGTCCAACTGTTTTGTGATCCCATGGACTGTAGCCTGCCAGGCTCCTCTGTCCATGGGATTTCCCAGGCAAGAATACTGGATTGGGTTGCCATTACCTTCTCCAGGAGATCTTCCCAACCCAGGATTCAAAACCATGTCTCCTGCATTGGCAGGTGGATTGTTTACTACTAAGCCACCAGGGAAGCCCCATATACAGGTATATGTATAACTAAATTACTTTACCATACACCTGAAACTAATACAACATTGTAAATCAACTATACATGCATGCTCAGTCATGTTCAACTCTGGAACCCCATGAACTATAGCCCGGCAGGCTCGTCTGTCCAAGGGATTTCCCAGGCAAGAATACTGGAGTAGGTCACCATTTTCTTCTCCAGGGGATCTTCCTGACTCAGGGATCGAACCTGCATCTCCTGTATTTCCTGCATTGGCAGGTGGATTCTTTACCACTGAGCCACCTGGGAAGCCCCTTTATAAATCAACTATTTGCCAATATAAAATAATTTTTTTAAAAGGGGAAAGTACAAATGGGTGTTTTTCAAAAGTTAACACATTTAGCAGACAAATCTTCTGCAAAATATTTACCATATAAAACGTACATGAAAACCATTTTTCAAAAGAAAAAAAATCATGCATTCTGTGAAGTTCCATTAACATAGAATCTCATTGTCATGTAAACTATCATAGTAATAATTTAATTTGTATAATTAAAGCAGTTGTAAATAAAAACCATAGATTGGACTTTTCCTGCAAAAAAATTTTTTTTAAATTTTAGAACAAGATGGAGGAGGAGTAGGTGGACGTGGATTACATCTCTCTCCATGAATACACCTCCAGACACAGAAGTGCATGCAGAACACCACCTGAGAGCGGACATGAGGACCTGACTAACAGAAAAGAATATATAGAACCACGCAAAACTCTGTAGGATGAAGGAATTAGGGGAAAAAATAGAAGTATTAGTAGGACTGAACCTACCCTCAGCAGGTGGGGGAACTGAAGCAGGGGGTCCAATCCCCACAGCGGGGCAATTGTCTGAGTCAGAGGAGAAACATTTAAGGCTGAGAGTGAAACAGCTGCTCTGTGGCAGCCTAAATGGAATGAGAATCAGCCAGTCCTTGCCGCAGCCATACATATGCCAGGCAGGAATGCATGTCTCCTGGAAAGGGCAGCGGATGGGAGCTGGAGTTTAGGGATTGTGGAGCAATCCCAGTGCGAGGGCTGCTGTTGACTGTGGAGAGACAGATCGAGGGAATGGAAGGGAGGAGATTGTGGTGAGAAATGCCTATGGAGGAAAGCCAGGCAGACATGGAAGCAATGTGATACTGCTGACTCATGCATAGGGGATGGAGTCATCACCATAGCCTCTCTGTCTCCACACGACAGCACTGGCAGCTGGGCAATAGAGAGGCTGGCCCATCAAACACCTGATGCACTGCACTACAGAGTAGGATCCCACCCAGGGTGCTCCTTTAAATGATTGATGCACCAATCTACAGAGTAGGACCCCAGTCGGGGGCCTCTCTATATGCCTGACACGCCAACCAACAGAGAAGGATCCCAGGCAAGGGATCCCTCTAAGTGCCTGAACGGGCACAGCTATGGAGAAAGACTGGCCAAAGAGGCCTTCTGATTGCCAGCTACAAGAGGCTCATAAAAGACTCAGAGAGGGCCATAACTCCTGCTGCAAAGGCAGTTTGTGTCCCTGAATACTTGACGTCGCCAGGGTCCCTGCAAGCTCAACTCTCACTGGGGTAAAGCTGCCAGAGGAATAAAAAGAAAAAAAGTTTTGTGCTTATGCGTGCAGGGTCACTTTGGTCCTGTCCAACTCTTTGCGACCCTGTAGACTGTGGCCTGCCAGGCTTTTCTGTCAGAGAGAGGGTTCTCCAGGCAAGAATACTGGAATGTATTGGCCAATACTGGTTGCTATACCCTTCTAGAGCACTCTATTTCCTGCCTCCCTACCCACCAACCCCCCTGAGTACCTGGTGCTGCCAGAACCCCTACAACCCAAGCAGCTGCACCACTTCCACACCTGGCCTTCACAGAGGCAAACACAAGCCCTCCAGGGCAGCCTCAGGAGCAAACCCCAATGGATGACCCACATGTAGAGGTAGAAATAAAACCACAATTGAAACCCAGGGGCAGTGTGGCTAAGGAAGAAGACCCAAACTTTCCCACCAGCTGTACAAGCTGCAGATTAAATCCACAGGTTCAACTAAGCAGACTCTGTATCTATGGAATATATAAAAGGCCATGGAGAGTGCCCACAAAAGAAAACACACTAGCTCTGATAGCTGTGGACATTGGAGGCAAGAACACATGGGAGTAGGACCAGATTAGAATCTGAGAACCCCCCACAGCAGGTTCAGAGATCAGTACAATGTTGGAGGACATGCTAGGGAGGTAAAGTGGACTGTGATTTCCAGCATGGGAAAGGACTCTGACAGCAGAGACTCAAGAAAAACATTTATTCTTATTTTTTGACTTGTTCTGTAGATTCTTTTGGATTTTTTCTTTTTCTTTTTTTCTTTGTTGCTTTTTCCCCTCTGTTATAGTTGTCAACTTTATTGTCACTAAGAAATCCAATTAAGCTTTTGAGGTTTTTTTTTCCTCAGTCACATTTTTATTGTTGTCATATACCTCTGCCTTTATGTTGGGCTTTTGCAGTTCTGTGAATTTTTCCTCTTTTCATTCTTTCTTTCTTATATTTTTTAATTTTAATTTTTTAAAAACCTATGTTTTCTACATTTATTCCTTTGTCTGCTTTTCCTACTGTTTTTTCCCCTTGTAGTTAATCTTTAACATATATAAATCTTCTTTATCTACCTCTATTTAACTTTGCATGTCTATTCTTTCTTTTCTTTCTCTCCTATCCTCTGAATATATTTGTTTGTTTTATTTTCATTACTTTATTCCCCAATTGGCACCTTGCATTAATTGTTTTCCAGGTTGTGCTTAAATTAGTTTTGTTCTGGTAGATATAATGTTTGGTTTGCTTTATTCACCAGGTCAATCTAATTGTACATAATTTTTGTTGGATTGCTTTCTTTTTTTTTTTTTACTTTACAATATTATATTGGTTTTGATTGATTTTGCTTATGGGTGTATGTGTATATGTGTATATTCAGTCACTTTTTATATTGTTGTTATAAACCTCTGCCTCTACATTGGGCTTTTGCAGTTCTGTGGCATTTTCCTTCTTTTTCCCTTTTTTCTTTCTTCTTCCATTTTTTTCTCTTTTCTTTTTTTATAATTTTAATCTTTAATTTTTTAAAATCTATTATATATTTTCTACATTTATTCCTTCATTTGCCTTTCCTACTGTTCTTTTCCCTTTGCAGTTAATCTTTAATGTATATAAATCTTTTTCACCTGCTTCTAACTTTGCTTATCTATTCTTTCTTTCTTTTCTTTCTTTCCTTTCCTCACAACATATTTACTAGTTCTGTTTTCATTGTTTTATTCCCTACTTGGCACCTTGCTTCAGTTTTGTTTTCCAGTTTGTGCTTAAACTACTTCTTTTCTTAACTGGTAAATATAACTTTTGATTTCCTTTGTTCACCAGATCAAGCTACTGTACTTTATTTTTGTTGGACTGTTTTCACTTTGCTCATGGGTGTATATGTATATGTGTATATTCCATTATTTTAATTAGTATTTGCCTGATTTTGTAACTGCCATTTGTCTGGGGTGCATCTTTGGTTTATCATTTTTGGATATTTGTTTTACTCTCCCTTAATGCCATAACAAACCACTTGTGGAATCTTCATTCCTGACCAGAGATCAAGCCCTGACCCTTTAGAGTTGAAACACTGATTCCAAGACCCTAGACTACCAGAGAACTAACACTAGGGAGTACCAAATAGTGAGAGCTCACACAAAGGAAACCACTTGAATATAAGACCCGGCATCACCCAACCACCAGTAACACCCTGTGCAGGACACCTCATCTAAACATCAAACAGAACAAAAATACGAAGTCAACCATCAACAGACAGGATTCCACCTCACTCAACCTTGCCCATCAGAGGAAAAACAAACAAATAAAAACTCAGCACAAATCTCACCCTATATGAAGCTCACACAAACCACTGAACCAACCTTAGGAGGGCAGAAGCCAAAAGGAAGAAAGAATTCAAACATCTTTAAGGATAGAATTAAACTTTCCTTGAAGCCTAGGAAAAGGAAACCTCAAACACAATAACTTCTTTTTAAAAAAATGAAAAGGCAGAGAAATACTGCACAAATGAAGGAACAAACTAGAAACACAGAAGTCCAAATAAATGAAGAGGAAATAGGAAAATTACCTGGAAAAGAATTCAAAGTAATGATAGTAAAGATGATCAAAAACCTTGAAAACAAAATGAAGAAAATGCAAGAATCAATTAACAAAGACCTAGAAGAATTAAAGAATAAACATACAGAGACAAACAATACAATTACTGAAATTACTCTAGAAGGAAACAACAGCAGAATATCTGAAGCAGAAGTGAGCTGAAAGATAAAATGGTGGAAATAATTTCTGAAAAGCAGAATACAGTAAAAAGAATGCAAAGAGCTGAGGACTGTCTCAGAGACCTCTGGGATCATATCAAGTGCACCAGTATTCGAATAATAGGGGTACCAGAAGAAGAAGAAAAAAAGAAAGGGTGTGAGAAAATTTTTGAAGAGATTATAGTTGAAAATTTCCCCAAAATGAAAAAGAAAATAGTCAATCACATCCAAAAGGCACAAAGAGTCCCATACAGGATGAATCCAAGGAGAAACACGCCAAGACACATACTAATCAAACTAACAAAGACTAAACACAAAGAAAGAATTTTAAAAGCAGCAAAGGAGAAGCAACAAAATACAAGGGAAACCCCATACGCTTAACAGCTGATCTTTCAACAGAAACTTTGCAGGCCAGAAGGGAATGGCAGGATATATTTAAAGTACTGAAAGGAGAAAATCTACAACCAAGATTACTGTAGGCAGCAAGGATCTCATTCAAAATTGACGGAGAAATAAAATTCTTTTCAGACAAGCAAAAGTTAAGAGAATTCAGTGCCACCAAACCAGCCTTACAACAAATGTTAAGCTGACTTATATAGTCAAGAAATACAAGAGACGAATAAAGATCTACAAAATCAACCCCAAACAATTAGAAAATGGCAAGAGGAACATATATATCAATAATTACTTTAAATGTAAATGGATTAAATGCTCCAACCAAAAGATACAGATTGGCTAAATGGATACAAAAACAAGACCCATACATATGCTATCTACAAGAAACCCACTTCAGACCTCAAGACACATATAGACTGAAAGTGAAAGGATGGAAAAATATATTCCATGCAAATGGGAAGCAAAAGAAAGCTGGAGTAGAAATCCTCATATCAGGCAAAATAGACCTTAAAATAAAGAAGATTACAAGAGATAAGGAAGGACTCTACATAATGATCAAGGAATCAATCCAAGAGAAAGACATAACAATTGTAAATATCTATGTACCCAATATTGGATAACCTCAATACATAAGACAAACACTAACAGACATAAAAGGAGCAATTGACAGTAACACAATAAGACTTTAACATCCCATTCACACCAATGGACAGATCATCAAAACAGAAAATTAATAAGAAAACACAAGTCTTAAATGATACATTAGATGAGATGGAGCTCATTAATATCTTCAGGACATTCCATCCAAATGCAGAGGAATACACATTCTTCTCAAGTGCACGTGGAACATTCTCCAGGATAGACCACATCTTGGGTCACAAATCAAGCCTCAGTAAATTTAAGAAAATTGAAATCGTATCAAACATCTTCTCAAACCACAATGCTATGAGACTAGATCTCAATTACAAGAAAAAAAAATTTAAGAAACACAAAACATGGAAATTAAACAACACATTTCTAAATAACCAACAGGTTACTGAAGAAATCAAAAGGGAAATAAAAAAATTTCTAGAAACAAATGACAATGAAAACACGACAACTCAAAACCTGTGGGATGCAGCAAAAGCAATTCTAAGAGGGAAGTTTATAGCAATACAATCCTACATTAAAAAAAAAAAGAAAAACATTGAATAGACAACCTAACTTTACACCTAAGCAACTGGAGAAACAGAAGAAAAAAAACCAAAAATTAGAAGAAAAGAAATCATAAAGATCTGAGCAGAAATAAATGAAAAAGAAATGAAAGAAACAATAGTAAAGATTAATAAAACTTATCTTTGAGAAGATAAACAAAATTGACAAACCCTTAGCCAGACTCATCAAGAAAAAAAGAGAGAAGAATCAAATCAACAAAATTAGAAATGAAAAAGTAAAGGTTACAACAGACAATGCAGAAATACAAAGGATTATAAGAGGCTATTATGAACAACTACATGGCAATAAAATAGATAACCTGGAAGAAATGGACAGATTCTTAGAAAAGTTCAATCTTCCAAGACTGAATCAGGAAAAAATAAAAATTATGAGCAGCACAATCATAAACACTGAAATTGAAGTTGTGATCAAAAACCTCCCAAAACACAAAAGCCCAGGACCAGATAGCTTCACAAAAGAATTCTATCAAATAAATGCCTATCCTTCCAAAACTCTTTCAAAAAATCACAGAGTAAGAAACACTTCCAAACTCATTCTACGAGGCCACCATCACCCTGATACCAAAACCAGACAAAGACAACACAAAAAAAGAAAACTACAGGCCAATATCACTGATTAACATAGATGCAAAAATCCTCAACAAAATTTTAGCAAACAGAATTCAGCAACACATCAAAAAGCTCATACACCATGATCAAGTTGGGTTTATTCCAGGGATGCAAGGATTCTTCAATATACAGAAATCAATCAATGTGATACACCATATTAACAAATTGAAAGATAAAAACCATATGATCATCTCAATAGATGCAGAAAAAGCCTTTGACAAAATTCAGCACCTATTTATGATTAAAACTCTTCCAAAAATGGGCATAGAAGGAACCTACTTCAACATCAGTTCAGTCAGTTCAGTTCAGTCGCTCAGTTGTGTCCGACTCTCTGCGACCCCATGAACCACAGCACGCCAGGCCTCCCTGTCCATCAAGGCCATATATGATAAGCCTACAGCAAACATTATTCTCAATGGTGAAAAACTGAAAGCATTCCCTCTGAGATAAGGAACAAGACAAGGGTGTCCACTTTCACCACTATTAAACATAGTTCTGGAAGTCCTAGCTACAACAGAGAAGAAAAAGAAATAAAATTAATCCAGATCAGAAAAGAAGAAATAAACCTCTCACTGTTTGCAGATGACATGATAATGTACATAGAAAACCCTAAAGAGAGTATCAGAAACTTACTAGAGCTAATCAGTGAATTTAGCAAAGTTTCAGGATACAAAATCAATACACAGAAACTGCTTGCATTTCTATATACTAACAATGAAAAATCAGAAAAAGCAATGAAGGAATCAATCCCATATACCATTGCAACAAAAAGAATTAAATATCTAGGAATAAACTTACCTAAGGAGACAAAAGTACTATACACAAAAAATTATAAGACACTAATGAAAGAAACCAAAGATGACATAAACAGATGGAGACATATTCCATGTTCCTGGGCAGAAAGAATCAATATTGTGAAAATGACTATACTACCAAACACAATCTACAGATTTAATGCAATCCCTATCAAATTACCAATGGCGTTTTTCACAGGACTAGAAGAAAATATTTCACAATTAATATGGAAAGACAAAAGACCCCGAATAGCCAAAGCAGTCTTGAGAAAGAATGCAGCTGGAGGAATCAAGCTTCCTGACTTCAGGTTATACTACAAAGCTACAGTCATTGAGAAAGTATAGTACTGGCACAAAAACAGAAATATAGACCAATGGAACAAGATAGAAAGGCCAAAATAAACCCATGCACCTATGGGTACCTTATTTTTGACAAAGTAGGCAAGAATATACAATGGGGCAAAGGCAGCCTCTTCAATAAATGGTTCTGGAAAAACTGGACAGCTACATGTAAAAGAATGAAATTAGAACACTTCCTAACACGATACACTAACAAGATAAACTAAAAATGGATTAAAGATCTAAATGTAATACCAGAAAGTATAAAACTCTTAGAGGAAAACATAGGCAGAACACTCGATGACATAAATCAAAGCAAGATCCTCTATGACCCAGCTCCTAGAGTAACAGAAATAAAAACAAAAGTAAACCAGTGGGACCTGATTAAACTTAAAAGATTTTGCACAGCAAAGGAAACTATCAGTTCAGTTCAGTCGCTCAGTCGTGTCCGACTCTCTGCAACCCCATGAATCACAGCATGCCAAGCCTCCCTCTCCATCACCAACTCCCGGAGTTCACTCAAACTCATGTCCATAGAGTCAGTGATTCCATCCAGCCATCTCATTCTCGGTCGTCCCCTTCTCCTCCCGCCCCCAACCTTTCCCAGTATCAGAGTCTTTTCCAGTGAGTAAACTCATCGCATGAGGTGGCCAAAGTATTGCAGTTTCAGCTGTAGCATCAGTCCTTCCAATGAATACCCAGGATTGATCTCCTTTAGAATGGACTGGTTGGATCTCCTTGCAGTCCAAGGGACTCTCAAGAGTCTTCTCCAACACCACAGTTCAAAAGCATCAATTCTTCGGCGATCAGATTTCTTCACAGTCCAACTCTCACATCCATACATGACCACGGGAAAAACCATAGCCTTGATTAGACGGACCTTTGTTGGCAAAGTAATGTCTCTGCTTTTTAATATACTATCAAGGGTGGTCATAACTTTCTTTCCAAGGAGTAAGCGTCTTTTAATTTCATGGCTGCAGTCAGCATCTGCAGTGATTTTGGAGCCCAAAAAAATAAAGTCTGACACTGTTTCCACTGTTTTTCCATCTATTTCCCATGAAGTAATGGGACCAGATGCCATGATCTTTGTTTTCTGAATGTTGAGCTTCAAGCCAACCTTTTCACTCTTCTCTTTCACTTTCATCAATAGGCTTTTGAGTTCCTCTTCACTTTCTGCCATAAGGGTAGTGTCAGCTGCATATCTGAGGTTATTGATATTTCTCCCAGCAATCTTGATTCCAGCTTGTGCTTCTTCCAGCCCAGCATTCCTCATGATGTACTCTGCATATAAGTTAAATAAGCAAGGTGACAATATACAGCCTTGACATATTCCTTTTCCTATTTGGAACCAGTCTGTTGTTCCATGTACAGTTCTGACTGTTGCTTCCTCACCAGCATACAGGTTTCTCAAGAGGCAGGTCAGGTGGTCTGGTATTCCCATCTCTTTCAGAATTTTCCACAGTTTATTGTGATCCACACAGTCAAAGGCTTTGGCATAGTCAATGAAGCAGAAATCGATGTTTTTCTGGAACTCTCTTGCTTTCTCCATGATCCAGCGGATGTTGGCAATTTGATCTCTGGTGCCTCTGCCTTTTCTAAAACCTGCTTGAACATCTGGGAGTTCACAGTTCACATATTGCTGAAGCCTGGCTTGGAGAATTTTGAGCATTACTTTACATGCGTGTGAGATGAGTGCAATTGTGTGGTAGTTTGAGCATTCTTTGGCATTGCCTTTCTTTGGGATTGGAATGAAGACTGACCTTTTCCAGTCCTGTGGCCACTGCTGAGTTTTCCAAATTTGCTGGCATATTGAGTGCAGCACTTTCACAGCGTCATCTTTCAAGATTTGATATAGCTCAACTGGAATCTATAAGCAAGGTGAAAAGGCAACCCTCAGAATGGGAGAAAATAATAGCAAATGAAACAACTGACAAGGATTAATTTCCAAAATATACAAGCACCTCATATGACTTAAAACCAGAAAAACAAATAACCCAATCAAAAAGTGGGGAAAAGACCTAAATAGACATGTCTCCAAAGAAGACATACAGATGGATAAAAAACACATGAAAAGATGCTCAACATCGCTCAATATTAGAGAAATGCAAATCAAAACTACAATGAGACATCACCTCACACCAGTCTGAATGGCTGTCATCAAAAAGTCTACAAACAATAAATGTTGGAAAGGATGTGGAGAAAAGGGAACACTCTCGCACTGTTGGTGGGAATGTAAATTGATACAGCCACTATGGAAGACGGTATGGAGATTGCTTAAAAAACTAGGAATAAAACCACCATATGAACCAGCAATCCTACTCCAAGTCATATACCCTGAGGAATTCAAAATTGAAGGAGACACATGTATCCCATTGTTCACTGCAGCACTATTTACAATAGCTAGAACATGGAAGCAACCTAGATGTCCATCATGAATGGATAAAGAAGTAGTGGTATATATACACAATGGAATAGTTCTCAGCCATAAAAAAGAGGAAAGCATCTGAGTCAATTCTAATGAGGTGGATGAACCTAGAATCTATTATACAGAGTGAAGTGAGTCAGAAAGAGAAAGATAAATACCATATTCTGACACATATATACAGAATCTAGAAAAATGGTACTGAATATTTTACTTACAGGGCAACAATGGAGAAACAGACATAGAGAATAGACTTATCGACATGGTGAGAGGGGAGGAGAGGGTGAGATGTATGGAAAGAGTAACATGGAAACTTACATTACCAAAATAGATAGCCAATAGGAATTTACTGTATGGCTCAGGAAACTCAGACAGGGGCTCTGTATCAACCTAGAGGGGTGGGATGGGGAGGGAAATGGGAGGGAGCTTCAATAGGGAGAGGATATATGTATACTTATGGCTGATTCATTTTGAGGTCTGACAGAAAACAGCAAAATTCTGTAAAGCAATTATCCTTCAATAAAAAATAAATCAATTAAAAAAAATTTTTTTAAAGATATGGGACAGGGCATGGGCAGCATATACTACTGACTCTAGCCACCTTGTTTTTCTGTGTATCCACCTTCAGACACTCAACGAATGTTTGTTGTCTGGCTGACTTTGCATCCTGAATTACCACATCCTACACGCCACAAAAACTAGTAATTTTTTCTTCTGCTCAAAGGCCATGCATTTGACCACTCAGTTCTCAATTCTTAATACTTATGTACAAAAGAAGAAGATAAGAAATCCATAAGGGATTGAAGTGTGGGAAATACAATGCAGGAACTCTTCATTTGAACACCACTGTACTGCCACCATTTCCCTTCATTACAGATAAGGTCTCTGAGATTTTCTTTATTCTCCCTATTGTAAACGTTTACCAAGAGCAATCACCTGCACTACCATGAGAATTGAAATGGTGGTATAAAAACGACAGTGTCTTGCCTTCCTCCTCAGGCCCTTACTAACAGGCAGTCCTGGCAAGACAAATGCTTCTCAATAGCTTGAAAAGTATAAATCTCAGATAGAACAAGTTCATATGAAGGAGAAGGAAAGTATAAGCTCCTGCCAGCTCCATGTTTAATTGGCAGCTCCAAAGATGGCAGGTACAAAGATGGCCACACCTACATTATTCCCGAACAGAGGCCCAATGACTATTGCTCACCCCACTGTCCCCAGGCCACCACTGCCATATGATACCAGCTGCTACGACTGTCATCTCTGCCAGAACACTGACCTCCCTTCTCTGGGACCTACTGTGTCCTTCGGGTAATCCTTCCCCTCAAAAGTGCCTATTTCAGCTAATCTTCAGCATCTGTGGAAAACAACACATAAAAGTCAATTCCCCTGTGGCTCTGGCTTATATTCTCTTCTGTTACAAGGAAATGTAGTATTAAAAACACTGAACAGAAGAGACAGATAAAGCAAGACTGGGAGAGTGGGAAGATGGTTTGCGGGAAGAGAGAGAAAGAGAACAATGTCTCTGGATTATATTGAAACACACACGTGCACACACACACACACATACACAAACAAATATTCTCAGAACTCTTCCATCGTACAAGGATAATATTGCCTCACAAACAATAAATAGACCACTTGAATTCAGTTTCTGTGAGAAGCCAAAGCACTGTGGAATTTCTTTCATTGAGATACTAGGTTCTCTTTTTACAAAACTGTACATCTATCATATTTGCGTAACTGATGAACCCGCCTCTCTTAAATCTCCTGCATTTGCAGGAAGGTTCTTAACCACTAGCACCACCTGGGAAGCCTAACATGAAAATAACTGTGCACAAAGGATCAGGTGGTGGACATTCCGACCCTCCTGCAGGAGGGAGGAGGGACTCTTGCCTTAGCTGTTGGTAGTGCTGTCAGAAGGTGGCTGGTTTTCAGCTGTCAGCCCTCTTTGAGAAATGTCTCTGCTAAACTAAACTATCTCGCCCATGGTCATGATTACTTTTGGGGTAGCCTGCATCAAATGTTTGATCAGCTCATAGACATAAAGGCTGAACCCCCTGGCTCCAACTCAAGACAACTCTGAGGGAGCAGCCAAGGGTCAGAGCTCCCCCACAAGATGGGCATAAACTTCACTAGAGGCTGCATTGCAGCTTGCTGCCCTCCTCTGTTCATTTCTGCTTCTTTAACCTTCCTTCCATTGTTGCTGACCCCAAGGGCTCTACCCCATAAACTTCCTGCATGTTAACTTCCATCTCATAATCTGCTTCTTGGGGAACCCAATCTGTAACAGGAGCTTAAACCCTCCTAATCCAACAAAGAGTAGATTATATACAATAAAAAATCACTTTCTGCCCATTTTATTGTACTGTGATGCTTTGGAAATTATTAATCAATATATGGCCATGATCTCTTAATCAAAATGGTTGATTAATTAAAGGACCCTACTTCTCAACGATGTTGGTATAAAAAGCAGGCCTGAGAGCAGGTCTAGTATGTAAGTGGAAAGAGGCAATAAAATGAAATCACATTTTTTTCCACATTTTTCCCTTTCCACATCAATACAGATAATAATAGTAGCAACAGCAAACAAGATGTATTAAGTGCTTACTGTGGGCCAGACATTGTTCTAAACACTTTGCATTATTTCATTTAAATTTCATAGCAACTATTTGAAATACATACTATTATTACCTCCAATATGCAAATGAAAAAACTAAGGCATAAGTTTCTCTATTGCATAAGTTGTGCAATAGAGAAATTGCACAACTCTCATAAGTGATACAGCCTGGATTTGTATCCAGGCAGTTGTATTTGAGAACTCAAACTCTTATTGATTACAATATAGCTGCCCCCCACCACCACTGAAAAAGTGATTATTTATTGAATGCCTTCCTTCCTGAATGTTGCTCTGGTGAATTGCCCTGGAATATAATAACCTCCCAAATGACAAAGGTACAACTGGGGTTGGCATTGAAAGAGTGAAGGATCTCAAGACTGGGTTACAAACTTTAGCCAGTCAGATAGTTACAGACGTCATCAGATTATTGAGCTGTCAGCTGACAGGTCATTTAAGACTGTATTTGAAAATAGATTTCCATTTCCCATGTGAATTTTTGGTATATAACTTTGAAGGAGTTCAAACAACCTAGTAAATTTGATCCACAAACCCCTCTCCTTTATATTATTTATGACTGATATTATTTAAAAAAACAGGAATAAAATCATGCCATTTCATTCCAGCAATTAAAAGAAAATTGTTCATAGATACATGGAATATTTTTGAAGATCCCCATTTGCTTTATTAGAAAATGTATTTTCAATAAAATTTTACTTTTTATGTTTAATGGTTATCAGAATTTGTAATATATCTGTATTATTTTAATAAGTTGGGAACAACTAAGCTTTATAACAATGACTCAACCCAGAAGACATTTTTAAACACTTAGGGCTTATAGTAAAAGGAAATAAAAATAATAATGATGTTAATTTATATATATTTTATTGTAGAGAGTATAATATAGTGATTAATAAAATTCTCTCAACCACACAAATAAACTACATAAAAATAAAATCCTGTGAGGGAAGCAGAATGCAACAGGAGTTCAATGAGATAAAGGCAGGATGTAGAATTTCTGTTAAAGAAGAGCATGTTTGTGTATTTTTTTTAAAGAGTGATAGCTGGTACAGAATCACTATGACATTTAGATTCCTTTGGATAATTCTGTTATAGACTGAATAATCCCAATTCATATATTGAAACCTAATTCACAATGTGATGGTATTTGAATTGGGTCCTTTGGGAGATGATTAGGTCATGAAGGCAGAACCATCATGAATGAAATCTGTGCCCTTATGGAGGTTCCAGAGAGTTCCCTCCTCCCTTCTCCATGTGAGGCCACAGCAAAATTGTGGCCATCTATGAACCAGGAAGGGGTTTCCTTGATGGCTCAGTGGTAAAGAATCTGCCTGCACTGCAGGAGATGTGGGTTCAATCTCTGGATCGGGAAGATCCCCTGGAGGAGGGCATGGCAACCCACACCAGTATTCCTGCCTGGAGAATCCCATGGACAGAGGAGCCTGGAAGGTTCTAGTCCATAGGATCACAAAGAGTCAGACATGACTGAAGCAACTTAGCAGCAGCATGAACCAGGAAATGGGATGTCACCAGACACCGAATCTGCTGGCATCTTGATTTTAGATTCCCAGCTTCCCAAACTGTGAGAAATAAATGTCTGTTGTTTATAAGCCACTCAGTCTATGGTATTTTGTTATAGCAGCCCAAATGGACTCAGGTTAATGTAACAGCTTTATTTTTAAATGTCAATGTTTATAATATACCACAAATCACATCCTTTACAGCTATTTAGGTTTAAGATTTAAAAATTTAAATGTCAACTGAAAAATGTCCTAGGGGCTACATAGCTTTCAGTGAAATTACTTTAATCTTAGGAGGGATGCAAAAATAAAAATGTTGGAAGCCCATTTGCCAGGAACGGAGGTCTGGAATGAGGGCAGGCAGTGGGCATCTTAGCCTCGTAGGCCAGCGTGCTTCATTTTCCAGGATCTAAAAAATGAACTGCCTTTGTGGCATTTCTCCTTCATAGAGGATCTGGAAAAGATTCTGTTTTGAAGGGACTCTTATAGAGGGAAACTGTTTGGTTTAGAGTCAGTAGAAAAGGATGAATGATCAGTAGTGTTCTGAGTAGGAAGGTGAATGCAGTCAAACACCCTAGAAATATGCAGAGCATGAGCAGCTTGTGTTCTGCTCAATAGGACTTGTGCCTTAGCACAGAGTTACTTAGAGGAAGGAGCATCTTTCTGTTTTGGACAAAGGTCCTCTGTGGATTAGCAGGAGCAAGGATTAGGTCCCTGCCCATGAAAGGAGTGTCATAAACAGAAAACTTCCCAGGCATGCAGATATCTGTCTGCATTCCTGAAGACATTGATTTGACATGCTTCTGCAGATGAAAGAAACCAGCAAAATGTTGCAATGCCTTTGAAGAGGTATATAAAATAAATCAGCAATTATTTCTATCTTTGCACCAAATGCAAGGTGTTCCCAGCTGGGACACTATGTGCAGCTCTGTTCACAGCACTCAAGAAGTATATAAAGGATCAGGAGGAGGTGCAAGGAAACAAAATGCTCCAGGTGGTGTGGTGAAACAGGATCCTGAATGAGAAACTCCTCAAAGAAGGTGAGGTTGACAAGTAATCCTTAGGCTGGTCAATTTTAGCCATAACGATGGAGCAAAACTTTATTGTTTATTCTGTCATTCAGCACTGACAAGAGTTTGGGTATTAGCTCTAATAGCAGGGCATTAACATTGGAGCAGGTTCTTAGCCCTCTGGCGAATGAGCGACCTCTAAGCCTACCCCCAAATATATGATTCTTACTTTGATTTTTTTTTAAGGTTCATGAGTTTTACTAATGAAAAACCAGCTCCCCCATTTTTTTTAATATAATCGCCTTACAATCCCAAAGGAAATCAACCCTGAATATTCATTGAAACTCCAATACTTTCGCCACCTGATGCGAAGAGCTGACTCATTGGAAAAGACCGTGATGCTGGGAAAGATGGAAGGTGGGAGGAGAAGGGGAAGACAGAGGATGAGATGGTTGGAGGGCATCACTGACTCAATGGACGTGAGTTTGAGCAAACCCCGGGAGATAGTGAAGGACAGGGGAGCCTGGTGTGCTGCAGTCCGTGGGGTTGCAAAAAGTGGGACATGATTTAGCAACTGAACAACAATTGCTTTACAATATTGTGTTACTTTCTGCTTTCCAACATTATGAACCAGCCATATGTATACATATATTCCCTCCCTCTTGAACCACCCTCCCATTCCATCCCTCTAGGTCATCACAGAGCACTAAGCTGAGTTTCCTGTGCTATATGCAATGGAGTATGTCATTTCATAAAAGGAATGAAATTGACCTAGTTGAAGTGATATGGATGAACCTAGAGCCTGTCACAGAGTGAAGTAAGTCAGAAGAGAAAAATAAATATCATATATTAATTAAAATGCATCTATATGGAATCTAGAGAAATGGTACTGATGAACCGATTTGCAGGGCAGGCACTGAGGCACAGACACAGAGAACAGACTTATGGACACCAAGGGGAAGGAGAGCAGGGGATGAATTGAGAGAGTAACATTGACATATATACACTACCATGTGTAAAATAGATTACTTAGATTCAAGAAAGAACACTGAGTACCTCTGTATTGGGGTTGTGCACATCTAAATTTCTACTGTTTATAACAGTTTCGAACAAGTTCAGATGACTCCAGGATCCTATAGTAGGGCTCCTGAGGCTGAGTATTTCCCAGGATTTTAGTAAAACAGCTCTAAGCTTTTCTTCCTTATAGTTTTTCATTCTTAAGTCTCAGCCATGAACTAAGTGTTGGCCAGGCTGGGCAAGCCCAGGCATTGGACTGCTCTGGGTCTCACTGGAACTGCCTCTTCCCTGCATTGTCTGAGACTCTCCTACTGGGTCATCAAGAGGAACATGGAAAGCTGTAAGAAACTGTGCTGAGAGTTACAAAACCCTGGGAATAGCCTCTGGAGTGCTGCTATGGGATTCTTGAACAGCATTTATCATCTCAGTGGTGAGAGGCACCCTTTCTGCCTCTAGCCAACGGTGTACTGGAGCTGGTTTATATCAGATTAGCTGGTTGACAGCATGTTGGCAGCTTGCAATTGACCATAGTGGAAGTATTTATATCATGAAAACTGTCAGATGTTACAAATCAGGGCTTTTTTTTTTTTTTTTTTTGAGAGAGAGAGCCAGTTGTTAAACATTTATCAGAACAGGGCAGATCCACCCAAGAAGAGACCACTGTGTACTCGACAGCAAGATCAAAGGTTCCAGTGAATCTGTAGAGGCTGTTAATATCCCAGCAACAGCTAAGCAAGAACCATAGAGACTAGAGGGCCAGAGGGGCAGAAGTGGCAGCCAAAGCCCCCTGACAAGTAGAGTTGTAGTCAGGAGGAGAGATCATCTGTGGTCCACCTGGTTAGTCCCAGGAATTCCTGTTGGACAAGGGAAGTGAATATTTTGCAGGGCTTGAAGCCCTTAAGGCTTCCCAGGTGGTGCCTGTGGTAAAGAACCAGCCTACCAATGCAGGAGACACAGGAGATGCACGTTCAATCACTGGATCGGGAATACATCCGGGAGGAGGGCATGGCAACCCACTCCAGTATTCTTGTCTGGAAAATCCCATAGACAGGTGCCTAATGGGCTACAGTCTGTGGAGTCACAGAGCTGGACATGACTGAAGCAATTTAGCATACACACACGAAGTCTTTAAATTAAACTGGGGCATGGGTGGGGAGGCAAGCAGGAGCAAATGAAATCTACATTCACCTTATTAACGTAACACAAGGTGTTAAGAAATAGTATCTAAACCTTGGAGAAAAGGTCCTTTTAATGTTATATTGGGGCAAGCTTACTAAGCATTGTTTACTTATCTACAAGAATGTATCTTTGTTTGACTTGGCTGTTTACTGTTAATCACTGGCTCAGATTGTGTGAAGTTACATGTTAACTTGAAGAACTTTTCCAGTAACAATGCAAATGATTTCTATCCACCTGAAAAGGAAGTCCCAATGGTTATGGTGTTTTATTGTCCTATAGGACATAAATCAGTTTTGTTATCTAATAACAATTTATTTTAATATCCTTTTAAGATGCCTATAAATGCTCAGTCCCTCAAAAATGCTCTTTCAATCAGCCTTTGCCATGTTACCATTCTCTCATTCAGTTCACTTCAGTTCAGTCGCTCAGTCGTGTCCAACTCTTTGCAACCCCATGAACCACAGTATGCCAGGCCTACCTGTCCATCACCAACTCCCGGAGTCTACCCAAACCCACGTCCATTGAGTCGGTGATGCCATCCAACCATCTCATCCTCTGTCATCCCCTTCTCTTCCTGCCTTCAATCTTTCCCAGCATCAGGGTCTTTTCAAATGAGTCAGCTCTTCGCATCAGGTGGCCAAAGTATTGGAGTTTCAGCTTCAACATCAGTCCTTCCAATGAACACCCAGGACTGATCTCCTTTAGGAAGGACTGGTTGGATCTCCTTGCAGTCCAAGGGACTCTCAAGAGTCTTCTCCAACACCACAGTTCAAAAGCATCAATTCTTCGGTGCTCAGCTTTCTTTATAGTCCAACTCTCACATCCATACATGACTATTGGAAAAACCATAGCCTTGAGTTTATAAATCTTCAACATGTGTTCATACTACATGCCTATGAGTTGTGCTTCTAACTTTTTGAAAATTAAACTTTGGCAGCATAACTGGGCTTTGGTAAGGTAAAAGAAGTTCATCTCAGCTGATCCTAGGGATAAATATAATTTGGAGCCTTGTCATGGGGAAATGCAATGGGCATAGTCTGACAAATTGATACAATTTCTGCTCTTTATACTCCTATGTTGGTGGACCAGCTCCCCAAGGAATACAGAAGACATTGGCCAGGCTTGGTGGGATTATAAAGTTGCCATAAATCATTAGTCCTGTAGACAGACTATCTCTTCCCAAACACAAGTATTGATGTCTTCAGTATCATAAAGCTTAAATCTGTAAGGGGAAAAGATTCATGAGCATTTGAATTGTTAAGCTGTCATCTGGTTTGTGTCTGGAAATGCCTTGAATGATGGTGTCTCACATAACCTCTAAAAGCAATCACTCTTTATAAACGGATTTGCTTGACTACAGAAACCCAGAGAAAAATCTCCATTATTCCACAATTCTGCCATAATGTTTGGGACACTCAGAAATCACATGCAATGGAGAAGCAAAGCTGGTGACAACAGAATGGTGCTGTTCCCATCCCGCAACTCTTTTTCTACTGGCTATTGACAAGGATGGATGGCTTTCACTGTAATCTGCTAAAGCCTACTCCATGTACAAGAGTGTCTAGCACTTACGTTCAGTGTTTTCCTTCTTCACAAGCATCCCGAGGCGTGACAAACAGTGACAGAAGCCCTGAAAAAGCATTGCATTCAGACCTGGGTGACGGCAAGTCCCCATTCACATGCTCTTGAGATCCTGCTTAATACAAAGCACAATATTTTGTGTAGAGTACGGACAAGAATCTTGCCTCACATGCACCTTCAACAACAGCCCAGTCCTGTGGAAAAGCTTGACCTGTCAGTTTGGTTCCCTGCGGCATTTATCTCACACAGAAAGCTGATTCAGTCTCTTTTTGTGCAAGAAGTTGGGCTTTCTCTAATTTTAATTTTTTTTTACAAACATTTTGAGACCAAATTACTGTGTGCAAGAATACACTGTGACAAGAGATATGCCCTTGATCCCCCTTGGGCTGGTGAACTCAGGAGCCCTGAGTTAGACTAGGGGAGTGGCCCAATGAGCACACAGTTCTTGGCATGTTGACCCACTGTGCATGTGTCGTCACTCAGTCATGTCTGACTCTTCGGAACCTCATGAGGCTATAGCCCGCCAGGCTTCTCTGTCCTTGGGATTTCCCAGGCAAGAATACTGGAACAAGTTACCATTTCTTCCTCCAGAGAATCTTCCTGATCCAGGCAGAGATCAAATCCACATCTCCTGTGTCTCCTGCATTGCAGGTGGGTTCTTTACCCACTGGGCCACTGGGGAAGCCCACGCTGGCCCAAAGAGAATGGAAAATAGTAAGTATTCTTGGTATCTCAACTGTTAGGCTAGATGGCTAGATGAAACTTTATATCTGAAAACCTACAGTCAAAGTCAGAGAAGCCACTTTACTGAGACTCCCCCAGAGCTTTCTGAACTGGTTACCTCTGCCACACAAAATATCTACCTGACATGACCCTGAACACACACACCAGCAGTGCCCAGGGCCCAATCAAGAAATGCAAACAGCTGTCAGGATCCTAGTGAGCATAAGCAACTGAATTGGGCAGATCTGGGTAAGAATATCACATAATGCATTGCAGAATGATGTATGAATCATTAGGTTACCATTGACTATAAGTCCTCACTATTTCAAAGGATAATTGGGAAGAAGTGGTCTGTCCTTACACCTGAAAATTGCAGCACAAATTTAAAAAGAAGCCATTCAAAACCCATTAAAAATCACGGTAGTCATTGGGAGAAGCATACTGAGAGCATATTAACCTAGAAATAAGAAAAAATCACATAAAATAGTTGCTTCCACAGCAAAGAAATGCTTCCCTTTTTATTTGTGTGATGTCTGGTCCAGTTGCCACATAATGGAATAAAATATCTAAAAGTTATTAATAAAGTACTGTGTGCCTCTTTAAATTCAATGCATAACTTCAACTGAAAATTTATTTGCACCATAATTTATGACAAAATCTAGACTATAGGATATTTTTCACTCCCTCAAAGACTGACACATTAATGGAATCTTAATTTAAGTTTTATCCTTGGCTCAATAAGTTCTTTAATACCTGGATTTGGTACTTCAATACAAAATATCTAGGTTTAATTTCTTTCTCATGATATTTGTCCCCAGACTTTGCACTTTTCAGCCATGTTTAAAATTGCATACAAATCCACAAGTCAGCAAATGGCCTCCTTTTGATTAAAAAA
The DNA here is from genome assembly GCF_049115385.1 of Moschus berezovskii. NCBI lineage: Eukaryota > Metazoa > Chordata > Mammalia > Artiodactyla > Moschidae > Moschus > Moschus berezovskii. The sequence continues at coordinate 40,417,376 of NC_142488.1, read as the reverse complement.
AAAAAAATACTTTGTTTCCTGCTATGGAAAAGCAAGTATAAGCATTTAATTCACTGTGAATACAGATAATAAGAATGGGTTTTGAAACATTATCACATTTCTACCCCACTCTGTAATTTTTTTTATTAAAGATTAAAGTTAATACACTAGTTATATTAATATAAAGTTTGCTCATATTTTTTTCAGTGAATGGTATTTTTGATAATAAATTAATAAATGGAATTGAGAAGGATTATCTACTTCATGCTGAAGATCTAAGAAACTTCCAGTAAAGATTTCTGGATTGAATGCGTGGACCCAAAAGTGTTCTGTTAAGAAACGAGCAATAAGAATTTAAAGGGAGCCTGCTACATTTGGAAGGAGGGAAATAGTCATTTCTTGGTTGTATGATCTCAGTACATTTTCCACAGCTAGCTGCCACCTTTTTCAACAAACTTGAAACTTGTCATAATTTCCTATATTTTCTTAAGGAAAAAAAGTCATCAGTGTGGGCAGTACATTTTTAAAAGGTCAGATGCATTTTCTACAGAGATTGGACTGTGCCATTATTTCCAGACAATTTTGAAATTAACACACTTTGGCTGGACCAGGGCACACCATTAAAAATGTTTTATTTTTAAAATCCTGTAGAATAGATCACTCTTTGTTTATAAACTTGTTTTTTTTTATTGGAGGCAAATTATTTTACAATATTATATTGGTTGGTTCTGCCATATATTGACATGAATTCGCCCCGGGTTTACATAAGTTCCCCCTCCTGAACCCCCCTCCCGCCTCCCTCCTCCCTTTATCCTCCCTGTGGGTCATCCCTGCACGCCAGCCCCGAGCATCCTATAACATGCATCGACCCTGAACTAGTGATTCATTTCACATAAACTTGTTTACTTGGCCTTCAGCCCATCTCCTCAGTGCTTTGAAAAGAGATAAAAAAGAGAGATGTCCATCGGCAGACAAATGGATAAGAAAGTTGTGGTACATATACCCAATAGAATATCACTCAGCTATTAAAAAGAACACGTTTGAGTCAGTTCTAATGAGGTGGATGAAACTGGAGCCTATTATACAGAGTGAAGTAAGTCAGAAAGAAAAACACCAATACAGTATATTAATGCATATATATGAAATTTAGAAAGATGGTAACGATGACCCTATATGCGAGACAGCAAAAGAGACACAGATATAAAGAACAGCCTTTTGGACTCTGTGGGAGAAGACAAGGGTGGGATGATTTGAGAGAATAGCATTGAAACGTGTATATTACCATATGTAAAATAGATCACCAGCCCAAGTTCAATGCATGAAACAGGGTACTCAAAGCCGGTGCACTGGGACAACACTGAAGGATGGGAAGGGGAGGGAGGTGGGAGGGAGGTTCAGGATGGAGGAAACATGTATACCCATGGCTGATTCATGTCAGTGTATGACAAAAACCACTACAATATTGTAATTACCCTTCAATTAAAATAAATTAATTAATTTTTTAAAAAAGAGAAATGAAGTAAGTGGCTTCAAAAATTTTTACCAATATTTGGAGAAGATTAATTTAACCATTTAAGACAAACGTCATATTCTCATTTTTTAATATGAGAACAGGTTTTTCTCAGCCATGTCCGACTCTTTGTGACCCCGTGGACTGTAGCCCACCAGGCTCATCCATCCATGGGATTCTCCAGGCAAGAATACTGGAATGGGTTGCCATTTCCTTCTCCAGGGAATCTTCCTGACCCAGGGATTGAACCCAGGTCTCCCGCATTGCAGACAGACGCTTTAACCTCTGAGCCACCAAGGAAGCCCGAGAGAACAGGTTTTACATTCAGTGAAAATTATAAGCGAAAAGATTCACCTTTTTCTCCACTTAGCAATTTTTGGATTGCTTGTTTAAATGAGGGCTTCACTGATAGCTCAGTTGGTAAAGAATCTGCCTGCAATGCAGAAGACCCCAGTTCGATTCCTGGGTTGGGAAGATCCACTGGTGAAGGGATAGGCTACCCACTCCAGATTAAAGCAAAAAGTCTATGGGAACCAAAATGGAAAAGGCATACTAAGTGAAAACTTATGGAAAAGTTGAAATATAACATAGAAAATTAATCATGATATTTTACTTACTAAATCATCATATTTTTTCAAATTTCACAAAAATTGGTGTGTAGAAATAAGAGTAACTTATGTAGAATTAGACAATGAGAAGGAAGAAGGAATTTTGAAAGCTCTAAAAAAAGAGCATCTTGATTGTTAACACAGAGAAAAACATGTTTGCATAAAATAAAAATCACCATTTGCCATTTACTAGCACTGACCCCAACCTTGAAGGTAGAGCTATAAATTATTAACCATTTCTGTATATAAAATATAGATTGATGAACAAGTAAAAATTGAAATAGATAAGCTACATATGCTTAGTGCTTAGTCACTCAGTCATATTCGACTCTTTGCAACCCTTTGAACTGTAGCCCTCCAGGCTCCACTGTCATTGGGACTTCTCAGTCAAGAATACTGGAGTGGTTGCCATTTCCTCCTCCAAGACACCTTTCTTACACGGGATCAAACCTGTGTCTCCTGTCTCCTGTATTGCAGGCCAATTCTTTACCCTCTGAACCACTGAGGAAGCCCACAAATGGACATCACCTAGATTAAAGTACATATTTCATCAAATAGTGGTCTAGAAAATGGTATCAATCAAAGATTTTCACTTGAAGAGAAAGACAAATGTTTTATTCATTTCAAGGGTATTACCTAAGATAACTTTTATAATATACATGGGAGGTTTTCTGGGATATTAAAATATGTAAATATTAAATAAATCATTCATTTAACAAACATTTATTAAGTACCAATTTTGTACCAGGGTATCATAATTTTTAAAAGAATATGACATGATACATTAACTAGCTCAATTCAAATGCTACTTCAAATCCTTCTCAAAAGGAGGCTGTAAATAAATACACATCTTGAGAGATCATTTTTAATGGCAGCAGGCTTATGTTTGGTTTAAGGTCAGAATCAGAAAACTTTCATAAAAGGGCCCAGGAAAATGCCCAAGGCATCATATCACTGAGATGGCACCTTCTGTAAGCTACCAGGACAACGTGTCATTTCTTTTATGTTTTGCTTTGGGTTCCACCCTGAAGTAGATCCTGAGACAAGCATTCAAGGAGAAGGAGTTTACTTGAGAGGTGATTCCACCAAAAACTGATATGGAAGTAGACAGTTGAAATGGGGGAAGGAAGGGACACCAGTACCAGGTTCATCACACTAGTTACCACTGTGCAGAGCTGCTGAAAAATTCTAGCAGCAAGCATAGGATGTATGCCTCCGAGTCATCCCACCTAAGGAGTGAGGGGGCTAGTGTCTTTATACATCTACTCCCATCAGTCCTGACTGGACAATGAAGATGAGAAAGGAAATTTGAAAACTTAAAAAAAAAAATGAGCATCTGTTAGTATAGATGTTCCTTACCTCCTCCCCAGCACACCTGGCCTAACCTGCTCAGCAGATGGACAAAAGTAGGTCTGGGCAGCAAGAGAAAGCCTCCAGGAAAAGAAATGATGGTTCTGGCCAGCCAGAAGTCCAGCCCACCAGCATGCACTGAGGTGGGGTATTAGTCTCTGAGAGCTGCCACAACAACTAACCACAAACGAGGTGGCTGACACACAGAGGGTGATTCTCTCACAGTTCTGGAGTCCAGAAATCTGTAATCAAGGTGTCATTGGGGCCACATTCCTTCTGAAGACTCTGCAGAGGATTCTTTCTCCCCATTCTGGTTTCTGGTGGGTCCATATGGCCCTTGGCCTTCCTTGGCTTGTGGTTACATCAATCCAGTATCTTCTGTCTTAACATGACCTTCTCTACTGTGTCTCTGTGTCTTCTCCCCTTCTCGTCTAAGGATATTTGTCTTTGGATTTAGGGATATATGTCAGTTGCTCAGTTATGTCTGACTCTTTGTGACCCCATAGACTATAGTCCACCAGGCTCCTCCATCCATTGGATTTCCCAGGCAAGAATACTGAACTGGGCTGCCATTTCTTTGTCCAGGGGATCTTTCTAAACCAGGGATTGAACCCTGGTCTCCCACATTGCAGGCAGACTTCTTTACCATCTGAGCCACCAGGGAATTTTGGACTTAGGACCCACCCTAAATCCAAGATGATCTCATTTCAGGATCCTTAACTTAATTATTGGAGAAGGAAATGGCAACCCACTCCACTACTATTGCCTGGAAAATCCCGTGGATGGAGGAGCCTGATAGACTACAGTCCATGGGGTCACAAAGAGTCGGACATGACTGAGCGACTTTACTCACTCACAACTTAATTATATCTGCAAAGACTATTTCCAAATAAGGCCGCATTCACATATCCTTGGGGTTAGGACATGGACAGGTCTTTTAGGGGACCATAACCCATCACAGGTGATATGGGGGAGGGGATATGAGCAGGACCTCAACAGTGTCTGCTGCAATCTAGTGATTCTTAACCATCACCATCAACCTGTTCTGTGCCCTCTCATTCCTGGCCCATCAGCACAAAACACTCACCCAAGACCAGCTTTCAGTTACTTTGTGTGCTGTATCAGCTGCCAACATTTTTCCCCTTCCTCTATATATTTCCAGGTGGCACAGTGGTAAAGAATATACCTGCCAATGGAGGAGATGCCAGAGACGCAGGTTCTATCCCTGGGTCAGAAAGATCCCCTGGAGAAGGAAATGGCAACCCACTCCAGTGTTCTTACCTGGAGAATATCAGGGACAGAGGCGCCTAGCGGGCTACAGTCCATGGGGTCTCAAAGAGTCAGACATGACTGAGCACACACACATGCACACATACACACTATATATACAGAACTGTGGATTTATTGGTTATATATCAGACATAAATTGATCCATAAGAGCTGTAACCAAAACAAGCAGGGATGGAATGCCCCTCACACTTACAACAAATCTTTCTGTGAACAAAATGTGGTGCATATATGGATATACAGTCACGGTATAAAGGCAATACCCTAAAATTCTTTCAATAAAAGGTAAGGTTTGGAATGAAAAACTTAAGCTGCAATGTCACAAAACAATTTAACTGAAACCCCCAGAGTTTCACAATGATTGAAACAAGTCAGGAGAACTGTCAAGCCGCACACAATGGGTGAAACATTAATTGGGGCCTGTGCCTTGCATATTAGAGTATGTTTCTCTAGGTCTGCCACAGCCTGAAAGTTGAAAACAATTCCCTCAGCAAGTGACACAGCTCGCAAGCAAATCCAGAACACTGCCACTGCTGTTCATGACCAGGTGTCTGTCAGTTTTTGGTGCGTGTTGAATTACTTTGCTTCTAGATCAAAAGGGTTGGTTTCATGATTATGTTTCTGCTCCAATCACTTGTCTGGTAAGATTTTCAAAAAGGTCCCTTTGAAGGGCAGCAGGGAAGAATCCTGAGTTGAGTAGCACTCTGAGAGGCAAAACAGATTGAGTATGCTGAGAAAATGAGGGAAATTCTGAGAAGTGGGTTGTGGGATAAAGAGTGGGATGGAGAGGAGCATGCCCAGAGAGGAAGCCATAGGCAGGGGCCCACTGATACACCATCCCTGACCCTGTGCCAGCCAGGCAGCCCATTCAGCCACTTCTGCAATTGCCACTTGTCCAAAGCATTTCCTCCTGGCACATCTGGTTGAAAGTGGAGCAGCTGTGAGGGGAGGACTCTCATAAGATAGAATGTACCATTTAACCACTCAAAAGTGGGACTCCATCAGTTCCAAACATAAAGCACATAATGTGCATTCATCCATTCAGGTACTCAATCTCTTTCTGGGCAGTCAGTTGCTCAGTTGCTCAATCATGTCCGACTCTATGAGACCCCATGAACTGCAGCCTGCCAGACTCCTCTGTCCATGGGATTCTCCAGGCAGGAATACTAGAGTGGATTGCCACTTCCTACTCCAGGGGATCTTCCCCACTCAGGGAGTGAACCCATGTCCCTGCATTGGCAGTTGGATTTTTTTTACTACTGAGCCACCTGGGAGGCCCCATTCAATGTATTGAGTGATAGGCAATAGACAAGATGCCTGAGTCCTAAGATCCTAAGAGTACCTAAGATCCCTGTGAGCCCTATCCTCACCTCTTTTCCCTGAGTTTGGTCACACTATCTCAGTCTATGTATTTGTTGACTAAAGACAGAAACTTCTGTTCTCTTTCTAGAAAGATTTTAAAAGCCATTATGGTGCTGTATTTTAGGCCCTCATAACTACCTTTTGTTATATTAAGTCTAGATGCAATATTAAGTAGATTACAGAACCCTGCCACAATTCAAGAATAGATTCAATGCAATCCCTAAAAGCTACCAATGGTATATTTCACAGAACTAGAACAAATGATTTCACAATTTGTGGGGAAACAAACAAACAAACAAAAAAAAAAACTCGAAAAGCTAAAGCAATCTTGAGAAAGAAGAATGGAACTGGAGGAATCAACCTGCCTGACTTCAGGCTATACCACAAAGCTACAGTCATCAAGACAGTGTGGTACTGGCACAAAGACAGAAATATAGATCAATGGAACAAAACAGAAAGCCCAGAGATAAATGTACCTATGGACACCTTATCTTTGACAAAGGAGGCAAAAATATACAATGGAGAAAAGACCATCTCTTTAACAAGTAGTACTGGGAAAACTGGTCAAGCACCTGTAAAAGAATGAAACTAGAACACTTTCTAACACCATACATAAAAATAAACTCAAAATTGATTAAAGATCTAAATGTAAGGCCAGAAACTGTAAAACTCCTAGAGGAAAACATAGGCAAAACACTCTCTGACAGAAATCACAGCAAGATCCTCTATGACCCACCTCCCAGAGTAATGGAAATAAAAACAAAAATAAACAAATGGGATGTGATTAAACTGAAAAGCTTTTGCACAATGAAGGAAACTATAAGCTAGGTGAAAAGACAGCCTTCAGAATGGGAGAAAATAATAGCAAACAAAGAAACTGACAAAGAATTAATCTCAAAAATATATAAGCAGCTCATGCAGCTCAATTCCAGAAAAATAAATGACCCAATCAAAAAATGGGTCAAAGAACTAAACAGACATTTCTCCAAAGAAGACATACAGATAGCTAACAAACATATGAAAAGATGCTCAACATCATTCATTACCAGAGAAATGAAAGTCAAAACCACAATGAGGGACCATCTCATGCCAGTCAGAATGGCTGCTATCAAAAAGTTTACAAGCAATAAATGTTGGAGTGGGTGTGGAGAAAAGGGAACACTCTTATACTGTTGGTGGGCATGCAAACTAGTACAGCCACTATGGAGAACAGTGTGGAGATTCCTTAACACACTGAAAATACAACTGCCATACGACCCAGCAATCCCACTGCTGGGCATACACAAAGAGAAAACCCGGATTGAAAGAGACAAGTGTACCCCCAATGTTCATCACAGCCCTGTTTACGATAGCTAGGACATGGAAGCAACCTAGACGTCCATCGGCAAAGGAATGGATAAGAAACCTGTGGTGCATATACACATAGAATGTCACTCAGCTATTAAAAAGAATGCATTTGAGTCGGTTTTAATGAGGTGGATGAAACTGGAGCCTATTATACAGAGTGAAGTAAGTCAGAAAGAAAAACACCAATACAGTATATTAATGCACATATATGGAATTTAGAAAGATGGTAACAATGACCCTATCTACGAGACAGCAAAAGGACACAGATACAAAGAACAGACTTTTGGACTCTGTGGGAGAAGGCAAGGATGGGATGATTTGAGAGAATAACATTGAAACATGTATATTACCATATGTGAAATAGATCACCAGTCCAAGTTTGATGCATGAAACAGGGCACTCAAAGCTGGTGCACCTGGACAACCCAGAGGGATGGAATGGGGAGGGAGATGGGAGGGGGGTTCGGGACCAGGGGACACATGTACACCCGTGGCTGATTCACATCAATGTATGGCAAAAACCATCACAATATTATAAAGTAATAGCCTCCAATTAAAATTGATAAATTAATTAATTTTTAATAAGGAAATGAAAATTGCAAGCTAAAATTTAATTGTTTTTAACATGTTTGTTTAAAGCAAGAGAAATGAAGGATTAAAAATAATATCTATTCTTCCAGGAAGCTGGGACTTCCATTTAGTAAAAGATGATTTAAGTGCTGTGGAGTACTTCACAGATGAAAAGTTATGCAGCAGAATGCCTTTAACCACGAATCTGAAGGATGAATTATAACCTCTTTTGGTTTAATCACTCTGCCGATTGCCCTCAGGCTAGACACTTAAGGATGACTGAAACTTTTCAGTCTCCATCTAAAGTAATAAGCGTGCAGACATCAATGCCAGAAAGGCAATAAAATCTAGACTTCTGGAAGGTGAGGCAGAAGTTCAAAGTTTTGCAGTCTCTCCAACCCCTTCCCCCAGAAATTTCCCTTTGCCTCTGAGTTATCAAGTAATTTTTAAATGTAATGGGCAAAGAAATTACTTGGGAAGCTGTTTAGAAGTATAATCTTAGATACCACCCCTGACAACTTGGGTTTAGTCATTCTAGGTTAGGATCCAGGAAACCTACCTTATTGACAAGCAATCTCAAATAATTTTGTTGCATGGGAGTCTGCTGATCACATTCTGAGAAAGAGTGATCCAGAAGAGTGATTCATCCTGAGTTTGCTACTTTTTCCCTAACAGCATGGTGATAGCAAAGCTATTTTCTTGACTTTTCAAATTTTTAGTGATTTAATGAACACTTATTTTATGCCAGGCATTTTGCTAAAAATTACACTAGCTGAGATTCACATCAATATGTCTTCTTCTTCTTCTTCTTTTTTTTTTTTAGGGCACCCTTTAGTTCTCATAAATATCTTGGATTTTGCCAGAGAAGAAATCTTGAGTTTTATTGACCTGAAGATTTAGAGGACAGAGTTTAGACCTGACAGAACAATTGGGAATTGAGGAGGGAAAATTCAAGAAAAGAGGGAGCAGCAAAGAGGGAAGCCACAAAATATGCATACAAAGTACAAGTGAAAGTGAACGTTGCTTAGTTGTGACCGACACTTTGCATGGACTATAGAATCCATGGAATTCTCCAAGCCAAAATACTGGAGTGGGTAGCCTGTCCCTTCTCTAGGGGATCTTCCCAACCCAGGGATCAAACCCAGGTCTCCCACAATACAGGTGGATTCTTTACCAGCTGAGTCACAAGGGAAGCCCAAATATGCATACAAATACTCCTCAAATCTATGACTGACTTCTGAATTATAAAACACGGAATAAGAGTCCATCTAAAAAAGAAATGATAGCTAGAAAGCTGAAAAACTGAACAGCAATTTTAACAACTGCCCACTGCAGAGGAGAGTTTGGAGTTTAGGTAATCTCAGGTTAGAAAGACAAGTCACAAACTTAAACGCTTCAATTTTTCCATTGCAATTTCATCAGGGTCACATCTTTATAAGAAATGCCACGTGCCAGGATTAGGGGATTCATCCAAGGGAAAAAAAGAACAAAACTAAAATGAGTGAGTGAGTGAAAGTCTCTGAGTCATGTCCAACTCTTTGTGACCCCATGGACTGTAGCCCAAAAGGCTCTCCTCTGTCCATGGGATTCTCCAGGCAAGAGTACTAGATTGGGTTGCCATTCCCTTCTCCAGGGGATCCTCCCAAACCAGGGAATAAACCTTCCTTAATGAGATCCAAAACCAAATTTCCAAAAGATTAAGGTGACCCATCAGTAATTTAGCCATCAACTAAAACAAAACTCAACACTCTTCAGAGTAAGACAAGAGAATCCAGAATCTCTGTAATGTATCTTGTACTTTACAAGAAAAAAAAATTGGATTTGTAAGTGTAAAAAAATAAGATGTGAAAAAAAATCAGGTGATCTAGGTGTTGTAATTAACAGACAAGGATTTTTAAATGGCTGTGATAAACGTGTTAAAGAATTTACAGGGGAAAATTGAGTAAATGGTAGAGGAATAAGGGGTTTGGGGAGAGATTCTCAAACTATACAAAACAACAAAGACCAAGAGCGTGAAATAAAAATCCTAGAACTAAAAAAATTTAACATCATAATTAAAAATTCACTCAATGACTTTGACAGTAGATTGTACCAACAGGATAAAGAATCAGTAAAATTGAGGACTATATGGCAAGCCACTCCAGTACTCTTGCCTGGAAAATCCCATGGACGGAGGAGCCTGGCAGGCTGCAGTCCATGGGGTCGCCAAGGGTCGGACATGACTGAGAGACTTCACTTTCATTTTTCACTTTCATGCATTGGAGAAGGAAATGGCAACCCACTCCAGTGTTCTTGCCTGGAGAATCCCAGGGACGGGGGAGCCTGGTGGGCTTCCGTCTATGGGGTCACACAGAGTCGGACTGACTGAAGTGACTTAGCAGCAGCAGCAGCAGCAGCAAAATTGAGGACAGGACAATAAAATCAACCAAAGTGAATCACAGAGTGAGCAAAATTTTGAAAAAGTATGAAATGAACCACAGTAACATACAGAACGATACCCAACAGTCTAGTTTAAGTGTAATTTGAGTCTCAGACTGAGGAGAGAGACAACTGTGCATAAAATTTATTTGAATAAATATTGACCAAATTTTCTCACATTTAATAAAAATCTAAATCCCACATATTCAGGAGCTCACTGATCCCCGCCCAAGCACTGTAAATATAAAGGAAGTCAGAGATAGGCACATCACAGTCCAAATACAGAAAACCAGAAATAAAATTTTTTCGGTAGCCAGAGAAAAATAAAAGCACATTTATATACAAAGTAACAAAAGTAAGAAAGATATCTGACTTCTGATAAAAAGCAGTGGAGGTCAGAAGACAATAGAAACAAAATGCTCCAAAATTCTGGACCTTAAACTAAAAGGAATGAAGCTCTGATGATAACATTTCTGGTAGTTTGGCAGTCAGGATGGGATAAAACATTGTTTTATGGTGGATATATTTTACATGCCCCTTCAAATTCTTTCAGAGAGCAGTAGATAGCCATTGTAACTTCTTGACAAAGTGACATAGAAGAACAAAAATTGGGGGCAATAAGTTAGGTACAGGATGAACTAGATGGGAAAGAAACAAGAGGCAGGAACATGGGAAATTTGTTAGGAAAGTGATGCCACAATTTAGGCAAGAGCTTATTTTTTTGTCAAAGTTAACAAGTACTGGACAAGAGTGTCATCAAATAAGGCCTAGGCCTGTCAAAAGCTTATTTTTTTGACAAAGTTAATAAACACTGGACAATAGCATCATCAAACAAGGCCTAGGCCTTAGGTAGCAGATCCAGGAACTTCACTTGTCTGGATATGGGTCATAGCCCCCATTCTGAGATGCATCCTCAAACTCATTAAGCTCATGGAACTAAAATGAAAGACCCAACAAAATGCTGACTCATGCATTTACCATGAGAAATACAAATCTCAAGAGTAACAGAAGATTCAAAATGGCAGATGAGCACATACCCTATTTTTATACATGGGAGGCCAGATATCTTGATGATTTTGGAGTCACTCAAGAAAACTTTAGCTGATCCTGAGAAATATTCCTCAGCTGAAGTAGCCTGAGTGCCCTCCTCCAACACAGGGAGTCTGGCCAAGGATGCTCTACCTGTCATTCTCGTGCATGCTAAGTTGCTTCGGTCATATCTGACTCTTTGCGACCATATGAACTGTAGCCCAATAGGCTCCTCTGTCCATGGGCTTTCCTAGGCAAGAACACTGGAGTGGACTGCCATGCCCTCCTCCAGGGGATATTCCCAACTAAGAGATTGAACCCACGTCTCTTACATCTCTTGCATTGGCAGGCAGGATTTTCACCACTAGCACCACATGGGAAGCCCACCTGTCATTCTGCTGCTGCTGCTGCTAAGTCACTTCAGTTGTGTCCAACTCTATGCGACCCCATAGACGGCAGCCCACCAGGCTCCGCCATCCCTGGAATTCTCCAGGCAAGAACACTGGAGTGGGTTGCCATTTCCCTCTCCAATGAATGAAAGTGAAAAGTGAAAGTGAAGTCTCTCAGTCATGTTGGACTCAGCGACCCCATGGACTGCAGCCTACCAGGCTCCTCCGTCCATGGGATTTTCCAGGCAAGAGTACTGGAGTGGGGTGCCATTGCCTTCTCCGTACTTGGCCCTAATTCCCTCTGTACTGTACTGCACTTGGAAGAAGCCACCACCACCCAGGCTGTTTTGTTCTTCACAAATGTTAACGGAGCACTTCCATTTGCTGTCCAGCTTTGCTGGTCTGAGAGCCCTGTTGCCTCTTTAAATAACTAATTATCCCCCCTGATCTACTGCATATGACCTTTACAGTTGAACTCTCAAACAGAAATCTCATTTCAACTGTATAAGTTTCTAAGCTGACATCTCATTGTGGACTCTAAGAATGACAACAATGTGGAGCTGCATTGCTGTAGATACGGGAACAATGGAGAAGAAAGAGCAAAAGAAGCTGTTAGCACAGAGTTCAATGCATAATGCAGAATCAGATAAGGGTTAATCAAGAGCAATAGGACAGTGAACAGATTTTAGAACCAAAAATTGCTTTTGCCAGCACCAAATTCCTACTCAGCACCAAAATGTCTTGCCTTCCAGAAAACCTCAGAAAATATGTGTGGAATGACAATGGAGTGGGAGCTGAAGCTCCATCAGCTCAGGTCTTATAAATACTCTGCAAATTCCAGGAAGTACTCAAGTTGCTCACTATCCCCAGGACAGGGAGGACACACTATAGGTGAAGGAAGTTATAGATTCTGTTGGAGTAAAAAGAGTTAGGGTAAAGTGGGGAGAAGTGTAGATTAAAATCCTTTGGAGGCTCAGCATCATCTCCCAAGGGGGACTTTTTGCCAAGAAGCTAGTCATTACCTGGTTTTAACTAGGACATGGGCTTCCCTTGTGGCTCAGCTAGAAAAGAATCTGCCTGCAATGCAGGAGACCTGGGTTCGAGCCCTGGGTTGGGAAGATAACTAGGACATGCGTTTGAGCAAGCTCTGGGAATTGGTGGTGGACAGGGAATCCTGGCGTGCTGTAGTCCATGGGGTCGCAAAGAGTCAAACAACTGAGCAACTTAACTGAAGTGAACTAAGAAAGTCATAACTATTTTTCTATTCATTTTAAACTGTTCTAAGAACGTATATGTCCAGATTGCATACAGTGCCTTTACACTTCTCGTTCATTTATGTCCAATTCTGAAATAATCATCTCTGTTTCACAGATAAGGAAACAGAGACTCGGGAAGATTAAGGATCTTTTCCAATATTAACTCGGGTTTCCAACTAACACAGTGAGTGGCAGAGCAGAGCACCTAAACCATGGCTCTAGTGCCCATACTCTGATCCACTATGCTACAACTTTTTCACATTGTGCCAGACCCAAGACCTCTGATCCATAAACATTAAGCCCACACACCTCCGTTACCCAGCCCCCACACCCAGAGCAACAGGGAAAGCTCTAAGGAAACATGAAAGCAGAGCCAGTGTCTAGTTTCATCTGAAGCCCTTTCTCTAAGTGGACCAAATGACTTCCACCTCCAGAATTGACTCCTGTCCTGAGGACTAACGTCATCTCACTATGTGTTCTGCACCTGATATGACCAGGGCCAGGCTACTGCAGGAGCAATGGAGGAAAAATGCAGTTCATCTGCCTTTGTTATTATGTTAGATTGTGGATTTGAGGTCCCTGAACCACTAAGATAAAGTTTGTTTTTTCTTCACACACCTAACTTGGCAGATGCTAGCATTATAGCTGAGCAGATGTTTTCCCTAGAGAATCTGTTTCCAATACCTTATGATGAAGAATCACCTTCAGAGAATAAACAAATGTACATATGTGTAAGCTCCAGCAAGACAAAACCATCTATTTCAGATGAGAGACAACAAATGCTCAGTGCTTTGGGAAATAGATACCAGACAGGCTGGAAGTAAGGATTTATTTTTTAGTGTCATTTCTACTTGAGGTTTTTCACTATCCTCTCCTGCTCCCAGCAATTGCAATTTGGAACATTAATTCTAGATTTTGCTGTTTATTTCCCTCAATGTAGTTTATATCAAACTGACAAAGAGCATTTTCATAAACCAAGTTTGCTAAATGTGCTTATTTAACATATTTCCACAGTGCTTGAATTTAAACCAGAGAGAAAGAGGGTAACCAGTATATAGCAATGTTTCTTTTTTAAAACATTTTGGAAGTTTTTCTATTGGTTTATTATTTTGTTGCCTTTTTTTAACGGCCAATTTATTCCCAGAGGTATGAAGATACTCATGCAATTCTTTGCAATGTTTATAAGTGGTTATAACTGATCAAGTTTATCTGTCTCAGAAGAACATTGTGGAGTTACTAACATCATTTTATTGAACATTTCATTCTTCACTTACATCGTCCAGTCAGTTGATATTTACATGTTAAATAATTCTTGTTTCATGAGCTTCTATGAATAAGGAAAAGGTGAATAGGATGTACATATTACATGTGCTAAGTCACTTTAGTCATGTCTGACTCTTTGTGACCCCATGGACTCTAGCCGGCCAGGCTCCTCTGTCCATGGCATTTTCCAGGCAGGAATACTGAAGTGGATTGCCATTTCCTCGTACAGGGGATTTTCCCAACCTAGGGATTGAATGTTCGTCTCTTGAATTGGCAGGCAGATTCTTTACCAGTCACCTGGGAACAATTGGATACCAAAATTTAAAAACAATACCATTTACAATAGCCCCTCCATGAAATATATGGGTATAAATCTAACAAAATACGCTCACGATCTATTTGTGGAACTAAATAAAAATACAACTTATTAAAATTGTAAGATGCAAGAGAAAGTATGTAAAGGGAAATTTGGAAAGTAAATAAACACTATGAACAACTCTATGCCCACATATTTGATAACTTAGATTAAATGGATCTACTCTCATTAAGATACAAACTACTACCAAAACTCACAAAAGGAAAATTAGAGCTGTTGAATAACCTTATTAGAAGAACTAAATCAATCATTAATAATCTTTTAAGAGAAAGCACCAAATCCAGCTAATTTCACTGGTGAATTCAACCAAATATTATAGGAAGAAATTATACCAATTCTCCACCATATCTTCCAGAAAATAGAAGCAAAGTTAATATTTCCAAATTCATTCTAGGAGGCCAGCATTATCCTAATACTAAAACCAAATAAAGACATTAGAATGGAAAGCTGTAGACTAGTACCTCTCATGAACATAGATGCAAAAATCTTCAACAAAATATTAACAAATAGAATCCAACAATGTGTTTTAAAAAAGTATACATCATGACCAAATGGGGTTTATTTCAGGAATGCAAGACTAGTTCAACATTCAAAATTCAATCAACATAATCCATAACGTCAGCAGTCTAAAAATGTAAAATCATGTGATCATATCAATAGATGCAGAAAAAGCATTTGACAAATCCAGAACCCATTTGTAATTTTAAAAAAAAAACTCATCAAACTAGAAAGAGAGGGGAACTTTCTCAACTTGATAAATAATATCTACAAGATATCCATAGCTACCATCATACTTGAGACTGGACTCAAGTATGGACACTTTCTCCCAAAATCAGAAACAAGGCTAGAACGTCCTCTCTCACCTATTTAACATCCTACTGAAAGTCCTAAGTAGTACAAGAATAAGAAAAAAATGTATATAGATTTGGAAGGGAAGACATTCTTTGCATATGACATGATTACCTGTGCATAAAATCCCAAAGAATCTCCAAAAAATCTCCTGGAAGTAATAAGTAAGCATAGCAAAGTTGTAGGATAGAAAGTTAATATACAAAATTCATAGGATAGGAATTGCATCCCATATGTAGCAATGTTCAGCTACAATTTTAAATTTAAAGAAAATTATCATTTGTAATAGCACTAAAGGAGATCAGTCCTGAGTGTTCATTGGAAGGACTGATGTTGAAGCTGAAACTCCAATACTTTGGCCACCTGATGCGAAGAGCTGAATCATTTGAAAAGACCCTGATGCTGGGAAAGATTGAAGGCAGGAGGGGAAGGGGGCGACAGAGGATGAGATGGTTGGATGGCATCACCGACTCAATGGACATGAGTTTGGGTAAACTCCGGGAGTTGGTGATGGACAGGGAGGCCTGGAGTGCTGAGGTCCATGAGGTCACAGAGTTGGACACGACTGAACGACTGAACTGAAATGAAAACATATTAAATACTTCAGTATAAATCTCTTAGAAACATATAGGATCTATATGTGGAAAACTACAAATCACTAATGACAGAACTAAAAAGAGCTAAGTAATGGAGAGACATCCATGTTCATGTCTTGCAGGCATACCTGCTAAGTTGCTTCAGTCATGTCCAACTCTGTGAAACCCCATGGACTGTAGCCTTCTGGGCTCCTCTGCCATGGAATTCTCCAGGCAAGAATACTGGAATGGGTTACCATGCTCTCCTCCAGGGGATCTTCCTGATCCAGGGATTGAACCCACATTTCTTATGTCTCCTGCATTGGCAGGCAGGTTCTTTACCACTAGACCCACCTGGGAAGCCCTAAGTAGACTCAATATAGTTAAAATGTCAATTCTCCCTTAACTGGTGTTTATGTTTTAAGCAACCCTGATGAAAATACTATTAGGATTCTTTATACATATAGACAAGATGACTAAAATTTTGATGGAGAGGTAAAAGAAGTAGAATGACCAAAACAATGTTTAAGAAGAACAAATCTGAAGGACTCACATTACCCAATATTAAAACATACTCTAAAGCTACAGTAATCAAGACAGATTGATATTGACCAAAGGATAGATGAAGGATAGACATATAGATCAATGCAAAAAATAGTCCTGATAAAGGCCCATATTAAGTGCAGTTGATTGACTTTTGACAAAGTTGCAAAGGCAATTCATTAGAGAAAAGATAGTCTTCAACAAAGCATGTTGGACCAATTGCACACCCATATGAAAAAAAATTGAACCTTAACCTGTACTTCACATTGTATACAAAAAACAAAACAAAAACAAAACCCTCAAAATGGATCAAATACCCAAACTCTTAGAAGTAAACAGAGAAAACTCCTTGTAGCCTTAGATGACACCAAGATTTCTTAGATATGACACCAAAAGCACCATAAAAGTCCATAACAGAAAACTAATTGAAAAAGCGGACATCTTCCAAATTTTAAAATTTTTCTCTCTGAAAGTGAAAGACATGATAAAGTAAGTGAAAAGACAAGCCACAGACTGAGAAAAATATTTGAAATTCACATATCTGATAAAAGATGTATAACTCAAAAGTCTGTAAGAAAATAACCAAATTTTTAAAACCGGGCAAAGATTTGAATAGATATTTCACCAAAGATGATACATAGATGACAAATAATCACATAAAAAGATGTTCAACATCACGCATCATTAAAGATATGTAAATTAAAACTATAGTGAGATACCATTTTACCCCTTTCAGAGGGGTTAAATAAAAAATACTGATGATACCCAGTGCCACTGAGGCTGCAAAGCAATTGGAACTCTCATAGGTGGGAATGCAAAATGGCCTAGCCATTCTATCAAACAGTTTGGCAAAATCTTATAAATTTAAACATACACTTATCATATGACCCAGCTTTCCCACTCTTAGGTATTTACTCTAGAGAAATGAAACTTATGTTCACACAAAAACCTATCCATGAACATTTATAGCAGCATTATTTGTAGTTACCAAAATCTTGAAGCAAACCAAATATTCCTCATTAAGTGAATGGATAAACATACTGTTGTAGTCAGCAATAAAAAGGAACAAACTATTGATAGCTTCAACAACATGAATGAATCCTCAGATACATTATGCTAATTAAAAGAAATCAGTCTCAAGAGGTTACATACTATATGGTCCCATTTATACGGTATTCTCTAAAAGGCAAAATTATAGGAACATAGAACCTCTCAGTGGTTGCCAGGGACTGTGGATAGAAGGAATGTCTGAATGCAAAGAGGTAGCAAAAGAGAATCTCGAGGGGTGCAGGAAGTTTTATATATCCTATTAGTGGTGGTTACAAAAATCTATGCCTGTGTTACAAATCTAAAGTGAATTTTACTATATGCGACTTAATACAAAATAATAAACAAATCTGAAGTACTGACATTTTACTAAATTTGATAAAGATAATTTAAAAGAAACTCAAGAAAAGCAGGAAAAGAGCAGTCATGGGAGTATATAAAACCAGTTGTTTCTTAAAGAGAAAAGGTCTGTTTCCTTTTGGTTAACATGTCTTCCTCATTTTCAGGTAATAACAATTCTAAAGTCCTAACACTGCTGTTAGTGACTTAGATGTGTTCACAAATGAAGGCTATGAGCTTATAAAAATCACCTCTAAAAACTGAATCAACTCTAAGTGAATTAACTCTATTGAACTGTCAATCTAATTAATTGTATAGAAACCCATAATTAAGTTGACTCTAAAACCCTCGAGTCAAAAAATGGCAAATTCAGAGGCCATGTATAAACATGACCTAAGATAAAAGAAAAATTGTTCTGCCAGATAGTCTCAGTTTTTTTCATATTTGTAATGGTAATGATATTTTTTGTTCCTGTAGTCTTGACTTCAATTTCTGAAAGGAACCAAACATTGTGATTTTTTAAAGGGTTTCCAAGCAACTATATGAATTCTTTCTGATCCAGAGGATGGAAATATTTGTAGTGAATCCAGTTTGAGTAACGTGGTGGCCTTGTTTTTGCATTTAGCAAAGATGGTTTCATCAATCACAGGAAATGACACTCCTGACAGAAAGAAAATAAGATGTAAATTAGCTAGAGGAGAGAACAGAGCAGTGACTATTCCATTTGGAATAAGAAGGGCTCAGGAAAGCAAATTGTCATGCGGTTTCATCACCTAATTTCCAAATGACTTGCAGCCTTCCTTCCAATTATGAAATCTGCATTATTTGACTTGTTAGAACTAGCCTAGAGGGAAGAGAATTATTTGGCAAAGTCTGAAAGGGAGCAATCCTTTAGGAACTTCATGCTTCTCCTTAAAGAAGTATTGTCCAATAGAAATATAACATTAGCTACTTGTGTAATTTTAAATTTTCTTGTAGACACACCAAAAAATCCAAAGAAACAGGTGGGATTAATTTTAGTAATATATTTTACTTAATATCTCCAAAATAGTATTATTTCAACATACAATCAACATCCAAATTAATGACAGTTTACATTTTTTTTCATACTAAGTCTTCAAAATCCATTATATATTTTAAACTTATGGTATATCTTAGTAAAGAGTAGCCGCATTTCAAATGGGGCTTCCCTGGTGGCTCACAGTAAAGAATACTCCTGCAATGCAAGAGTCACAAGTTCGATCCATGGGTCGAGAAGATGCCCTGGAGGAAGGCATAGCAACTGAGTCTAGTATTCTTGCCGGGAGAATCCCATGGACAAAGGAGCCTGGTGGACTACAGTCCATGAGTTTTCACAGAGTCAGACACAACTGAAGTCACTTAGCATGCACACACGCACACACATTTCAAGTACTCAATAGCCACAGATAGCTAATGGCTACCATATTCAACAATACAGCTCTAAAGAGTTTTTATAGCGGTGGAAAATATGAGACACAATCATGTTTCAACTGGTCTTTGAAACTAAGAATAGATATTTTAGAAAAGAAGTAAAATTGGAAGAAAGTTGACTCAAATGTGTTCTTTTTAATAGCTGAGTAATATTCCATTGTGTATATGTACCACAGCTTTCTTATCCATTCGTCTGCCAATGGGCATCTAGGTTGCATCCATGTCCTAGCTATTGTAAACAATGCTGTGATGAACACTGGGATACACATGTCTCTTTCAATTCTGGTTTCCTCGGTGTGTATGCTCAGCAGTGGGGTTTCTGGATCATATGGCAGTTCTATTTCCAGTTTTTTAAGGAATCTCCACACTGTTATCCATAGTGGCTGTACTAGTTTGCATTCCCACCAACAGTGTAAGAGGGAGGAGATGATAAAATATATGATTGGGCTTTAGAACAATTAATGTTACAGTCTAACTTTATTAAAAATCACAACAAATAATAGGCCATATGTTGGCCTGGCCCTGGCCTTCAAAGTGCCTACTCATAGAGGCGGTCAATGAAACAGGCAGGATATATAACAGAAGTCAGCACATCTATGGGTGGAACCTAGAATTAACACTACTGGTAGGCATTTCACTGCCTCCAATGTTGGCCCAGTTGATGGCACTGGGCTAATATGGGAGTTCCATACAAATCTAGAATTCTTTTCTAAACTCCAGAATAGCTCAGTGTCAAATTATTTCCACTACTGTAATTCATAATCTAGAGTAGCTTCTCTCTTGATGCTGATTATTGCCTAAAGCATGCCCAAACCTGCTCTACCTATAAGCTCCTGGGATTAGCCTATCTAGGTATTCTTGCTGGGACTATTCCTTGCAACTGGTTCAGTTTGCCACACTTGCAATTCTTCCTCTTGGAGGTCCCAATCCCCCGACTCCACACTAGCCTTGAGCCCACTAACAATATAAAAACTTACTAGATATATTATGTTGAACAAATAAATTAGCCTCCATATCCTTATTTACAAAGTGGGAATTAACCTGACAAGGTTATTATGAGTATCAGTGAGGAACACATGAGGAAATGCTTTGTAAACTATAAAGAACTAAGTCAGTCAGTCAGTCAGTCAGTCAGTTCAGTCGCTCAGTCGTGTCCGAGTAGCTGTTAGTTATTAAGTTTGCTTAGTACTTACTATCCTCACATCATTGTACCCATAACTAACAACAACCAATTGTAGAACACCAATACTGTAGAATACAGCACTTACATTCCTAAAATGTATATAACTCCCCTTGAATAGGAGTGTAGATTTTATTTAACTAATTATTATATAGAGAATTTTAAATAGTCTAACAGAGAGGCAGAAGCAAGATGAGAAACAAGATCACTGAAGTCTAGGTCCATATATGACTTTCATACTTGGGTATTACTAATTTTGAAATGTTTCCCTTTCATAAACTTCCTGGTCGAGTTTTATGTTCTGCAGTTAATGTTGCAGATGGCAAACCTAATAGAAAATGTGAAAATTATGTTTTAATTCTTGGGAAAACTTTGGAGCAACGTGGGTTATAGTCAACGTTGTAAAAAATTCATTTCTTCTATAATTTCCAGAGAAAGAAATTCCAGCAAGCACAGATTATTGGGAGAGTGAGACAAGAGATTTGTAAGTCACCTCATCTGATAAAAACTGTAAGAAGTCAGATTTAGAGTTGCTGTCATAACAGCCCCATGCCAACCCAAACCCTGCAAGTCTAGAGAGAGACTCACTTGTGCTTCTCATAGTATAAGACTTGAAAGAAGAAACTTTTTCAACCTGTTTTAGAAGCAATTGATCTGGACACCAGCAGAGAAGTTAAAATCAGCTTAATTCATGGTTATTCCTACGCTCATCATATTTTACTAGAGAAAAGTATAAGAAGATTTACTGGCATCTTGTATATTACATACAAGACTCAATCACTGAGCATGCTGGGACTTTGAGGATGGTTCAACAATGAAAAAGGATTAGCTATACTTAAGGACAAAGCCTGAACAGGGGACACTAACTCAGCAGTGAAGCCCACTGAGCTAGCCAATAGGTAAATCACCTTTACCCATGGCAGTGAAGAGACTTTAATTAAGGTCTACTTGCAAAACTGAGAATTAAGGGATCAAACAAGGGACATTGAGTCATCCAGAGACTGACTACAGCAGGAAGTCACTACTACCTTTAGGCCTTCAGCTTAGGAAAACTGGAGCCTTGGAGGAGAGGCCTTCTGTAGGAAACTCTAGCCCAGGAGAGGTGCTGCTGATTTCAGAGGTGAGCTCTGAATGCCAGAGGCTCATGGAACGCCAGCGCCTCAAATCTACTCCTTAACTTAGGGGTCAGTGAACATTTTCTATAAAGGGTCAGATAGTAAATATTTTAGGCTTTGTGAGCCATCCAGTCTGTGTTACAACTGCTCCACTCTGCCACTGTAGCGTGAAAATAGCCATAGATAATATGTAAACAAATGAATATGGCTGTGTTTTGATCAAACATTATGCATAAAAACGGGCAGTGGACTGGACCCATGAGCCAAAATCCAAGCCAGAGGGAGTCCAGGTGAGGCAGTCCACCAGTGTCAGCCTCCTGTAACACAGAACAGGGCAAACAAGTGGGGAGAAAATGGACCTAGACCCAGGGAAAAGACATTAACAGAGAATAACAGACACACAATTCTTCAGGTGGTCCATTTCAGGGACTCAAGAACCCAGTTCCAGCATGGGATATGAAAGAGTAATGTCCAATGCCAAAGGCAGAGAAGGTGAACCTAGGGGGTTTAAGAAAGCTAGAACTCAGGATGGCATCAGACGTAGAATAGTAAAGCAGATCCCAAATCAGGATTCAAGCCAGAAACTCAGCAACCTACCTGAGATCTACCTGAGGGACCTGACAAGGAAGGTGCTTGGGGTTTATGCCAGGCTAGTGTTTTTGAATTCCTAAGTTTTTAATCTTTGGAGTTTTGCAGTGAGAAATTAGAATTCTGGAATAATCTCAAGAATACTTCAAATCAAAAGCTGTTTTTAAAATACTTCCAACATTCCTCTTACTCTTTACTCATTATTGATGATATCTGGAAAGAAATATTTAATAACTAAGAAATATTAGGTTTTTTAATATTTACAAGGGACTATGGCCAATAGCAGATATTCAGCCTAGAAAATGCCAGCAAACATCATTGGGTAGTATTCAAATAAATTTTCTGTCTCTTAGCAAAGGTAACAGTACTACATAGAATCACACATCAAAACTGCCAAGTTAAGCACTTATTTTGCTCCCCAAACTTGTTATTTCTTGGACTACAATTCACAGGATCTGTGTAAACTATACTATGCATGGGACTTCCCTGGTGGCTCAGATGGTAAAGCATCTGCCTGCAATGCAGGAAACCCAGGTTTGATCCCTGGGTTGGGAAGATTCCCCGCAGGAGGGAATGGCTACTGTCTCCAGTATTCTTACCTGGAAAGAGGAGCCTGGAGGGCTAGTCTCCATGGGGTCACAAAGAGTCACACATGATTGAGCAACTAAGCTTTTGCTTTCTTTTTACTTCATTCTAGCATACAAACTGACTAATATTTATTTCATTCATGAGCATGACTCACTGCTGGCAGAAGATAAGGCCACAACACACACTTATTAGGTGACAACAGTTGCAAACAAGACTGATTATATCATGACCATTTTCTACATTGGTGTGTTAGTCACTCAGCCATGCTCTTAGTGACCCCGTGGACTGCAGCCTGCCAGGCTCCTCTGTCCATGGAATTCTCCAGGTAAGAATACCAGAGTGGGTTGCCATTTCCTCCTCCAGGGGATCTTCCCAACCCAGGAATCAAACCCGAGTCTCCTGCATTGCAGGTGGATTCTTTACTGTCTGAGCCACCAGGGAAGCACTGCTCCGAAAATGTCAACCAAAACCTCCTACTTGGTGTGTCAGCATTTCCTGCTCTTTCTTTCCATTTGATGCCAGTGGATTCCTTCCAAAGTGTAGCATCTTTTTTGTTGACTGTTAAACATTAATTCCTGCAGGGAAATTATGTTGTCTCATTTTCCTGATTTCTCTACTGATTTTTCTGAAGATTCTAGATTTGAAAAAGTTATTTCTTAGGAAATGTTAGAAAAGAATTCCCACATGGGATCTTAACCAGGCCCAGCATATATGGAGCTCATGATTGCTATGCTTGTTTCCACCCTGCCTGCCTGTGGGACAGGTCTACATGACTGCCAGGCTGGGCCTCCTGGATTTAGGATCAGTGAATGACTGATGCTGAAGCTGAAGCTCCAATACTTTGGCCACCTGATGCAAAGAACTGACTCATTGGAAAAGACCCTGATGCTGGGAAAGACTGAAGGCAGGAGGAGAAGGGGACAACAGATGATGAGATGATTGGATGGCTTCACCAACTCGATGGACCTGAGTTGATGGACCTGAGTTGGAGCAAGGTCCAGGAGTTGGTGATGGACAGGGAAGCCTGGCATGCTGCAGTCCATGGGGTTGCAAAGAGTCAGACATGACTAAGCAACTGAACTGAACTGAAGAAGGTTAAGATCCTTCTGCCCCTGTGGAGCTGGAGCTGCTATGCAAGGACCTGAATGAGGTTTATTTCAGGGCTAATCAGACTATGGGTCTTAGACCTCTTGATCTACAGAAGCCCCTAAAAGGAGGTTGACAGACTGTTGAGCTTTCTGACAGTCATAATATCATAAATTTGAATAAAAATCCCCATGAGATTTAGTGCTAAAAATAAAAGGATAATTCTGATCAGGACTTATTTCCACAAAAATGGCTGACCGTATTCTAAATCTATGTTCAGTTCAACAGCATTAGGAAAATGGTGATCTCATAAAAGTAGAATAATATATATTTTTAATTTCTACATAGAAACAAATGCTTTATTATTGAAGAGCAACTGTATGAACTAGTTTAACTCCATTCCATCTTTCCACTATGGCCCTTCTCCCATCTCCTGGTACTTCTTTCAGCATGATCTTAGAACCTCCAGGTTGCCTTTTCAATCATACATTCATTTATTCATTCAACAAACAGTTATGGAGTGTTTATTATATGCTAGGCATGCAACTAGTCTCTGATGATAAATTCTGTTAAATTCTGCCTTCATCATGAAGTTTATATTACAAATAGTAGAGGAGATAAGCAGAACAATTAGTCAAAATAGTACAAATCACAGACTATGAAACGTGCTATGAGAGGTAACAAGGTGTATAAGGAAGGGGAGAGCTTTGGAACAAAAATAGTAGACACAAAGGTAAGAAGGGAGAAAGTGCTCTGTGCATTTTGAGGAAGTGGAAAAATCAAGTATGACTGGAGTATGGGTATGGTATATATGGAGAAGGACCACCCAGAACCCCCTAGAACCACCCCCACCCTGCACCCGCCAAGGACTTGCCCCAGCTGTCTACTCTTCCAAGATCTGCCAGGGCTACTCTCTTACGCTTTGCCAGAGTTTTTGCCTGGAGTCATGCCTGAGTTCATTCTAGGTAAGATGTAAAGGCCAGAGGTTTGACAAGTCTGATGAGCAAAACTCACTCTGGAGTTCCCCACTGGATTGGCTGAGGCTTTAGTGACTCTGTATCAAAGTTTAACTTCTTCTTCTGCCTTATGCTGCTGCTACTTCATTTCCTTTCACAAATACTGGTATTTATTTGTAAACACTGTGTATGCCAAACTTTGTCTCAGTGTCTGTCCCTGGAAAACTGAGAAGGAGACAAGTATGATGAGTCAGCAGGAACCAAGTCATACAAGTCTTGTTAAGGATTTGGGTCTTTATTCTACGAGCCATTGAAAGCCATAGAGAGTTTTAGGCAGACAAAGGTCATGATTTGATTCATGTATGGAAAGAACTGACTTTGGTTGTTATATGAATGTTCAGTTGGAAGAGAAGTTAAGAGTGCATGGTAGGAAGGGATAAATGATGACTTCTGCACTGGACATTTTGAGTTTGAAGTGCCTTTGTGCCCTCCATGTAGAGGTCTTGGATGGAATTTGGATCTGGTCTGAAGTCTAGAGAAGTCTAGGTTGCTGCTGCTGCTGCTGCTAAGTCACTTTAGTCGTTTCCGACTCTGTGTGACCCCATAGACGGAAGCCCACCAGGCTCCCCCGTCCCTGGGATTCTCCAGGCAAGAACACTGGAGTGGGTTGCCATTTCCTTCTCCAATGTGTGAAAGTGAAAAGTGAAAGTGAAGTCGCTCAGTCGTGTCTGACCCTTAGTGACCCCACAGACTGCAGCCTACCAGGCTCCTCCATCCATGGGATTTTCTAGGCAAGAGTACTAGAGTGGCTTGCCATTGCCTTCTCCAGAAGTCTAGGTTAGAGATCAGCAAAGTGACTGTGCTCCCAAAATGCTTACCTGCCAACTTCAACTAAAGTTGAAAAATAAAAAGTTAAAATGAACAGCAAAACAGGAGGAAGAAAGACGGTAAGTTGGAGTACTTCCCATTCTTGCCTTAGAATACATTCTCTCTTACAGCTTCTTTTCCTTCACCTGTGAACTCACAAACTTTCAATGTTAAGCTTCAAGATATTTTTTAATGTAGGAAGGGGATCTAATACCAGAGGCAGAACAAAGCAAGCTAACAGTCATTTTTACAGCAAGAATTGTTGTGAAAAAGGATTCTTATTAGTTGTTGTTGTTGTTCAGTCACTAAGTCATGTCAGACTCTTTGGGACCCCATGGACTGCTGCATGCTAGGCTTCCTTATCTTTCACCATCTCCCAGAGTTTGCTCAAACTCATGTCCATCGAGTTGGTGATACCATCCAACCATCTCATCCTCTGTCGGTCCCTTCTCCTGATCTCAGTCTTTCTCAGCATCACAGTCTTTTCCAAGGAGTCGGTTCTTCACATCAGTTGGCCAAAGTATTGGAGCTTCAGCATCAGTCGTTCCAATGAATATTCAGGGTTGATTTACTTTATCCATCAATTTTAGAATTTGCTTCTGAATTAACTTTAGGAGGACTCATTTTTCTCAGTCTATACATTTCTTCATATTCAGGACAAGCAGGTCTATAGTCTTTGATTTGGTAAATGAGGTGATGAAAAAAGCCAAATCAACCATTTTTTCAAGTTGTTGTTTTTCATCCTACTGAAATTGCTTTTTTTGGTGAGATTTCAGAAAGGGAAATACAGTGTTGTATTACTTAAAATGAATTACCTGTACCCTTAACCACAACTGGGATAATTACCACATTTTTCAACTCCTAAGGACTAGCTTTCTAATTTCATGATTTTTTTTTCTTTTGGCTTCTAAGCTTCAAGGATACTCTAACCATAACATATGCTTTGAACATAATATCCCCTTGAATCTCCTTTTCCAATCTACTTTATAAATTACAAATTTTCCTCTTTTAGACTATTCATAAATATTTTCCTTGGGGCTTTACAGTACAGTTCTTGTTCAGTCTTATCTTAAAGTTGCATTTGGGGCAGTGTTATCTATGTTGGTTGTAGCATAATTATATTTAGGAGTGTGAGAGAAGCTTGTGGCCCCTTAAAATAATTAGATTTATTTTTCCTCTTAGAGGTCCAAAATTAGTTTACAAATAGACAGCTTCCTAACTAATTGGTTCTTAACAACTAACAGGATTCTAGTATTTTGGATGATTTTGGCAGTGCACCAAATCCCTTCAAAAATTTAAAATATTAAATATAGTAATGCAAAGTTATTGCATCTATCTGCATATTGTGTTCTCTGTGTTTTGATTTGCTTTAAAATGTTTTACTGCAGTAAAAGTCTCAGTGTTGTGTTTTGTTTCTAGATGTTTCCTGGAAAAATCACCAAAGAATTAAAATCAGCATTATTTTCAGAGGTCACTGGCCAGCGATGCTAATGTCCCCTAGGGCTTCCCAGGTGGCTCTAGTGGTAAAGAACCCACCTGCCAATGCAGGAGACAAAAGAGACTCAGGTTCAATTCCTGGGTTGGGAAGATGCCCTGGAGAAGGGCATGGTAACCCACTCCAGTATTCTTGCCTGGAGAATCCCATGGACAGAGGAGCCTGGCGGGCTACAGCCCATAGAATCAAAAAGAGTTGGACACAACTGAAGCAACTTAGCATGCGCATAAGTTTCTGCAGGAAAAGTATCAAACTTTCTCAGAATTTTCTCCCATGTCTGTCAGTGGCAGAGACCACTCCATCCTCTTTTGCTCCTCTTCCTTTAAAGAGAATTTAGGAAGGAGATTTTCATAAACCATAGTGACCTAATCTGAAGATCCACTGGGCTGTAAGCAATGAAACTGAGAGTAACACCAAAGGAGTATTCACTGAGCTGAGCTGAGTGGAACTCAGACTGGGCACTCATGAGGAAAATAAGCTGATGACAGCCTTTCTCTGGGACACCTGCTACAAAGGGTGTAGCATCACCTCCAGAGAAAGTGAGAACAAGAATGGGATGGGTATGGAACAAAGGGCAAGGACTATCTCATACAGAGTCAAGATTAATCTCTCATTCATGGCTTGAACTAGAAATATGCAGCAGCACAAAGAGTATGCATACCCAAGGTCTTTAAACAGAGCAAGTGGTACTTCAGTGACGCATGCCCTGAAGGACATCAGGTAACCTGGGAAAGGACCAACCATAAGTCTCCCCCTTGCAAGGTCTATTTACATGAATAGAACTTACAAATATAGAGGAAGTCATTGTGGAAGTTTTATTTTTATGGCCACACATTTAGTGACACTCTACCCATCAGGAGGCACGATCTATATCTTCTCTCCTTGAACACAGGAAGGCTTATGACTCACCTGCCAATGGGCTTCCCAGGTTGTGCAGTGGAAAAGAATCTGCCTGCCAATGCAGGAGATACAAGAGATGTGGGTTCGGTCCCTGGGTCGGGATGATCCCCTGGAGACAGGAATGGCAACCCCCTCCACTATGCTTGCCTGGAAAATTCCATGGACAGAAGAGCCTGGTGAGCTACAGTCTAGGGGGTTGCAAAGAGTCAGACATGACTGAGCACACACACACAATACAGTAATAATATAGAAGTGATGTGCGACTCCTTGAGGCTAGGCCAGAAAAGGAAAGGCAGCTTCTGCTTTGTTCACTTCAACACTCCTGTGCCCCTAAATAAGAAGTCCAATAACCCTAAGGCAGCCATTTTGTGAGGAAGACATGCTACACGAATAGGAAGATGCTCCAGTTGATGACCTCAACTGAACTCCCAGCTGATAACCACCATCAGTCACCAGCCATGTCAGTGTTATCACTTTGGACATCCAACCAAGTCAAGACCTCAGATGACTGCAACCCCAGATAACACTGGACTATAACTGCGTAAGAGATCTCAAACAAAATCTCCTCAGCCCTTCATGAATTCCTGACTATGAGCAGTGTAGCTTTATCAATACCCACTATTGGCAATTACAAAAGCAAAGTAAGTCTTAAACATCTTACACAAACCTTTATCTACTAATTAGAATGTAAATGTCATTAGGCCTGATCATTTTTGCTTTGGCCTCCTTTGTGGTTTAACTGTTTTCTCCCCATCTTCAGTAGAATTTATGTAACTTTTCTCTCTTGTATTTGAAGGAACTGAGCTCTTTGCAATTAAGATTTAAGTCCTCAGAATGGCCCACATCCTTTCTCCCTCAGTTGCCCTGGTACACTCATCAAGACTCTATCAGTCTAAGATAATAGAAACTTGACTCAAACTAGTTCAAGAAAGAAAAGAGGAGGGCATTTATTGGTCTAGTATTTAGCAAATCCAGGAGTTGTGTTAGCTTTAGCTGACACATATCCACAAGTTCAGATAATATTTTCAGGTCTTTGGCTGTCTGTCCCTCATATTCATATTATTAATTCTCTTTCTCTCCCTCCTACTTTTTCTCCTTCTCTCCCTCCCTCCTACTTCTTTACCATACTTCTTTCATTACCAGAATTCATCTTCAGGTTTTCACTGTATAACATCAAAATAGCAACTAGCAGTTCTACCCTCAGATCCTGTCAGTTCAATCACCAGTGCAGAAATAACAGTCTCTCCTTAAACTTCTGGAAGAAAAAAAAAAATCCCAGGAAAGACTCTTATTGTCCTGGCAAAGGCCCTGGAATTGAAATTGGACCAACCACTGAAGCCAAGGAGATGAACTGGTCTGTTTGCCAGGTCTCCAGCACATGCACACCCCTGTATCCAGGGTTAGGCCCACCCACATTGCATGGACTGATTTCCCTCCAGTCAGGCAGGAATACATCCTTGGTTCAGTCCACTTTGTGATGAGCAGAGAGGAAGGGCAGAGTGATGTTGTATTAGGGTTGACCACTTAGAATTCTGGTAGGGGATGGTATAATTTAAGCTGGAGAGGGAAGTTAGAAAAGGCGGTATGTTTTGCACAGGACCATTTACAGAGCAAACATGGGAAAGGGAGCTGGACACACAAAGCAAGCTCCTTGCACTTCCTTCATTCATCCTTGGAAATTCTTGATCCCCAGCTGTAAGTCCAGACACTCCTTAGTTTTTGGACTGACTCTGTCCTCCATTAGAAAGATTTAAACTGTCCTGGTTTTCAGGTGATTCAGCTTTAAGACAACCTTATAGAGATCATATTCTGACATGGCTCCTCAGTTTTACTGCTCATGCATATGTGCTAAGTCGCTTCAGTTGTGTCCAACTCTTTGCAATCCTATGGGCTGTAGCCCACCAGGCTCCTCTGTCCATAGGACTCTCCAGGCAAGAATATTGGAGTGGGTTGCCATGCCCTCCTCTAAGGGATCTTCCTGACCTAAGGATCTGACTCATGTATCTTACATCTCCTTCATTGGCAGGCAGGTTCTTTACAACTAACACCACCTGGGAAGCCCCTCTACTGTTCATACATCTGCCTAACTTGAAGAAACAACATGATACCCCAGTTTCTTGCAGACAAGCCAGTGATAGCCAGTCATCTCACAGGAGGAAATGCCTGCCAGGAAACTGAGTCCAGAGACTAGAGCCCTGCTACTTACTCCCATAACTTCTCTTGTAGAAGCTGAATCTAGAAAGTTGTTGAAAGTTAAAGAATTCTCTCTGCATGTGTATGTTATACTCCCTACCTAACTCTGTACACCGGCTTCCTTTACTCACCCATTTGTGGTCCAAAATGGCAGACCAAGCTATAAATCTACATAAGCTTCCAGCCTGAGCACCAGTCTTCACTCAAGTTAGTTGAAAACATGAGAAAACGTTAACCATTTATTCTCATGGTTCTGTATGTCAGCTGTTAGCTAACTTTAACTAGCTCATGTCAGTGGCTCTGCTTTACAGGTACACATGCTAAGATCCAGGCTACAAGAGCAGAAATAGTTCAGGAGCAGTTCTTCTCAATGGGTGACAGAGATCAGAAACACACAAGGTATGTTAAAGGCTAGGCTCAGAATGGCACAGTGATACTTCCTTCTATATGTCATTGGCCAACACAAGTCACATTTTGGCAAGCCCAAAGTCAGGGATGGGCAAATACTCTCTGCCCATAATGAGATCATAATAAGGATATGGATGCAAGGAAGGTTAAAAATTGGTGCTAATAACTTCAGTCATTAGAAAATCTGATCAGCCTCGCCCTGCTTTATAGGGTCAGGATCAAAGCATTCAATTTCAATCCAATAGCTGCAATTAGGGGGGAGATAGGAGCATCCTGTGAAAAGAGGTCAAAGGCTGACTATGGGGTTGTTGTTATTGTTGTTCAGTCGCTCTGTCATGTCCAACTATTTGCAACCCCATAGACTGCAGCACAACAGGTTTCCCTGTCCTTCACTATCTCCCAGAGTTTGCTCAAACTCATGTGCATTGAGTTGGTGATGCCATCCAAACATCTTATCCTCCATTGCCCCCTTCTCCTCCTGCCCTTAATCTTTCCAAGTATCAGGGTCTTTTCCAATGAGTTGGTTCTTTGCATCAGGTGGCCGAAGTATTGGAGCTTCAGCACTAGAATGCAAGGTGGTCATGGGAAGAAGATTGAGTGACATGACTGATATGGTATTTTCTGCTTCTCTAATGAACAAAAGATAGATAATGTGTGTTTGAGCTACCACAGGTACTCTAATAGCTCAGAAAAAGTATCAAAAGAGACACATCCACTATAATATCACTTTATTTACTTTTAAATTCATCTTAGGTCATTCTTTGACAGGCTGATTGTACTCATTCTTTCTCCCTCATACACTCATTGACCTAATCACATGAAATTCTATTGCTTGCTTTCAATGGGGGCTTCCCTAGTGGCTCAGCTGGTAAAGAATCTGCCTGTGATGCTTTGAATAATTAACAACAATAAACCAATAGGTATTGCTATTCATCATTTCTCAACTAAAGAATCTATCTCTGGCTAAGATTACAGAGCTGGTTTTCCCTCTTTGATGCCAATTTTGGGCATCAGTTCAGTTCAATTCAGTCGCTCAATCGTGTCTGACTCTTTGCGACCCCATGAATCACAGCACGCCAGGCCTCCCTGTCCATCACCAGCTCCCAGAGTTCACTCAAACTCATGTCCATCGAGTTGGTGATGCCATCCAGCCATCTCATTCTCTGTCGTCCCTGTCTCCTCCTGCCCCCGATCTCTCCCAGCATCAGAGTCTTTTCCAGTGAGTCAACTCGTCGCATGAGGTGGCCAAAGTATTGGAGTTTCAGCTTTAGCATCAGTCCTTCCAATGAACACCCAGGATTGATCTCCCTTAGAATGGACTGGTTGGATCTCCTTGCAGTCCAAGGGACTCTCAAGAGTCTTCTCCAGCACCACAGTTCAAAAGCATCAATTCTTCGTTACTCAGCTTTCTTTATAGTCCAACTCTCACATCCATACATGAACAATGGAAAAACCATAGCCTTGACTAGATGGACCTTGGTTGGCAAAGTAACGTCTCTGCTTTTTAATATGTTATCTAGGTTGGTCATAAGTTTCCTTCCAAGGAGTAAGGGTCTTTTAATTTCATGACTGCAATCAGCATCCGCAGTGATTTTGGAGCCCAAAAAAATTAAGTCTGCCACTGTTTCCACTGTTTCCCCATCTATTTCCCATGAAGTGATGGGACCAGATGCCATGATCTTTGTTTTCTGAATGTTGAGCTTCAAGCCAACCTTTTCACGCTCCTCTTTCACTTTCATCAAGAGGCTTTTGAGTTCCTCTTTACTTTCTGCCATAAGGATGGTGTCATCTGTATATGTGAGGTTATTGATATTTCTCCCAGCAATCTTGATTCCAGCTTGTGCTTCTTCCAGCCCAGCGTTCCTCATGATGTACTCTGCATATAAGTTAAATAAGCAGGGTGACAATATACAACCTTGACATACTCCTATTTGGAATCAGTCTGTTGTTCCATGTCAAGTTCTAACTGTTGCTTCCTGACCTGCATACAGGGCATAGTCTTACCTTAATACTGATTATCAATTGGTCAAATATGACTTATCTCCCATTAATTCTTCAGGCCTAGGTTAGATATCATCCCCTCTGAGCAGCCTTCCCCAGCCCCACTTCCAAGTCCGGTCTGATGTCCCTGATATGGGATCCCACCCACCCTTTTATGTCTCCCTTGAACTGTTCTGTAACTGATGATTTATTCAGAAGTTTCTCCCATTCCAGTCTCTACTCTCCCAGTCCTTGAAGTAGGCAGTGTCCTGTTCACCATTATACTGGGCGTGGGACATTAGATACAGGGGAAGCTCAGTAAATGTTTGAGAATTCAGTGACTGAGCCCAGAGTGAAGTGACTCTGGAGTCATCCTCCTCTGTGTGACCTTGAACAACTATCTCCCTTCTCCTCTTCTGTAAGATGAAGGGCTTGGGCAAGTAGGCTGGTTCTCAGTCTTAGTATCCATCATGATGCAGAGTCATTTCTGACATTTAGTGTCCATGTTCATCACTAATTATAAAGTTTCAACATGTTCCAAATGTTTGCTTTTTATAGGTAAGATGTTTACTTTTTATATAACTGAGAAAAGGTTCAAATGTATTAGTTAAAATAATGCCAGACTTATTTTCTTGCATTGACACGTGACTTCTTTAGGGAAAATGAAGATTACAGTCAGTCAACACACAAATAACTCTTGGGTGAGTCCATGGGACTGTGTTACTCTCATCATTACTCTTCATATGTATCATGGTGCGAAAATAGATATCTTCATGTCCGTGGGGTGCCAAAATCACTTTCAAATAGGAATTTTTTAAAAAAGAAAACTTCTTCCATCTATTTGCATTTAGCCAGTCATCTTGGTGCACCAGAGATAACACCATTAAGAAAATTTTGCTGAGATTTCCCTTGTAGCTCAGTCAGTAAAGAATCTGCCTGCAATACAGGAGATCCAAGTTCGATTCCTGGATCAAGAAGATCCCCTGGAGAAGGAAATGGCAACCCAATCCAGTATTCCTGCTGGGAAAATCCCATGGACAGAGGAGCCTGGCAGGCTAAAAGGAATCCAGATTGGAAAAGAAGAAGTAAAACTCTCACTGTTTGCAGATGACATGATCCTCTACATAGAAAACCCTAAAGACTCCACCAGAAAATTACTAGAGCTAATCAGTGAATATAGTAAAGTTGCAGGATATAAAATTAACACACAGAAATCCCTTACAGTCCTATACACTAACAATGAGAAAACAGAAAGAGAAATTAAGGAAACAATTCCATTCACCATTGCAACGAAAAGAATTAAATACTTAGGAATAAATCTCACTAAAGAAACAAAAGACCTATATATAGAAAACTATAAAACACTGGTGAAAGAAATCAAAGAGGACACTAATAGATGGAGAAATATACTGTGTTTGTGGGTGGGAAGAATCAATATAGTGAAAATGCGTATACTACCCAAAGCAATCTATAGAGTCCACACAATCCCTATCAAACTACCAATGGTATTTTTCAGAGAACTAGAACAAATAATTTCACAATTTGTATGGAAATACAAAAAACCTCGAATGGTCAAAGCAATCTTGAGAAAGAAGAATGGAACTGGAGGAATCAACCTGCCTGACTTCAGGCTATACAACAAAGCTACAGTCATCAAGACAGTATGGTACTGGCACAAAGACAAAAATATAGATCAATAGAACAAAATAGAAAGCCCAGATATAAATCCACGCACCTATGGACACCTTATCTTTGACAAAGGAGGCAAGAATATACAACGGAGAAAAGACAATCTCTTTAACAAGTGGTGCTGGGAAAAGTGGTCAACCACTTGTAAAAGAATGAAACTAGAACACTTTCTAACATCATACACAAAAATAAACTCAAAATGGATTAGAGAGCTAAATGTAAGACCAGAAACTGTAAAACTCCTAGAGGAAAACATAGGCAAAACACTCTCTGACATAAATCACAGCAGGATCCTCCATGACCCACCTCCCAGAGTAATGGAAATAAAAGCAAAAATAAACAAATGGGACATAATTAAACTTAAAAGCTTTTGCACAACAAAGGAAACTATAAGCAAGGTGAAAAGACAAACTTCAAAATGGGAGAAAATAATAGCAAATGAAAGCAACTGACAAAGAAATAATCTAAAAAATATACAAGCAACTCCTGCAGCTCAACTCCAGAAAAACAAACGACCCAATCAAAAAATGGGCCAAAGAACTAAACAGACATTTCTCCACAGAAGACATACAGATGGCTAACAAGCACATGAAAATATGCTCAACATCACTCATTATCAGAGAAATTCATATCAAAACCACAGTGAGGTATCATCTCATGCTGGTCAGAATGGCTGCTCTCCAAAAGTCTACAAACAATAAATGCTGGAGAGGGTGTGGAGAAAAGGGAACCCTCTTATACTGTTGGTGGGAATGCAAACTAGTACAGCCACTATGGAGAACAGTGTGGAGATCCCTTAAAAAACTGGAAATAGAACTGCCATATGACCCAGCAATCCCACTGGTGGGCATACACACCGAGGAAACCAGAATTGAAAGAGGCACATGTACCCCAATGTTCATCGCAGCACTGTTGATAATAACCAGGACATGGAAGCAACCTAGATGTCCATCGACAAAGGAATGGATAAGAAAGCAGTGGTACATATACACAATGGAATATTACTCAGCCATTAAAAAGAACACATTTGAATCAGTTCTAATGAGGTGGATGAAACTGGAGCCTATTATACAGAGTGAAGTGTGTCAGAAATAAAAACCACCAATACAGTATATTAACACATATATATGGAATTTAGAAAGATGGTAACAATGACCCTATCTGCCAGACAGCAAAAGAGACACAGATATAAAGAACAAACTTTTGGGCTCTGTAGGAGAATGTGAGGGTGGGATGATTTGAGAGAATAACATTGAATCATGTATATTACCATATGTGAAATAGATCACCAATCCAAGTTTGATGCATGAAACAGGGTGCTCAGGGCTGGTGCGCTGGGATGACCCTGAGGGATGGGATTGCGAGGGAGGTGGGAGGGGGGTTCAGGACGGTGAACACATGTACACCCATGGCTGATTCATGTCAATGTATGGCAAAAACCACTACAATATTGTAAAGTAATTAGCCTCCAATTAAAATAAATAAATTTTTAAAAATAAAATAAAGGAAATAAATGCTAAGTGAAAATGGAACTTTTAATACAAGTATAAGGGTTATCTGTACAATTTCATAGCGTGTAATCTCAACACTGATCTTGGCAATGCTTTTTTGGACTTCACCCCAAAAGCAAAGACAACAAGAGTGAAAATAAACAAGTGGGACTACATCAGACTAAAAAGCTTCTGCACGGCAAAGGAAACCACCAATATAATGAAAAGGCAACCTAAGGAAAGAGAAAACATTTGCAAGCCACATATAGGAGTATAATATACAAAATATCTAAGGAACTTATATACCTCGATAGTGAAAAAAGAAATAATCCAATTTTCAAATGGGTAAAAGACCTAAATAGATATTTTCCCAAAAGAACACATATAAATGACCAACAGGGACATGAAAAGGTGCTTGACATCACTAGTTATTTTTTAATAAATGAAAATCAAAACCACAATGAGATATCACCTCACACCTACTAGAACAGCTATTATCAAAAAGACAGCAAATGACAAATGCTGGCAAGGATGTGGAGAAAACAAGACTTGTAAACTGTTGGTAAGAATGTAAACTGGAACAGCCACTACAGAAAATAGTATGGATGTTCCTTAAGTAATTAAAAATAGAACTACCATACAATCTCGGTATATATTACACATCTGGGTATATATCCAGAGGAAATGAAATCACTATCTTAAAGAGATATCTGCATTCTTATTGCAGCATTATTCACAATAGTCAAGGTATGAAAACAACCTAAGTGTAGGCAAATGAATGGATCAAGAAGATGTGATATATGGATATACATATAGAGATACAAATAATGGAATATTATTCAGCCTTTAAAATGAAGGAAATCTTGTCATTTGTGACAATATGGATGAATCTGGAGGGCACAATGTAAAGTGAAGTAAGCCAGACAGAGAAAGACAAATACTACATGGTATCACTTACATGTGGAATACTGAAAAAAAAAGTTGAATTCTTAGAAACAGAGAGGAGAAAAGTTACAGGGGATGGGAATAGAAGAGATAGGGAGAGGTTGATAAAAGGGTACAAACTTTCAGTTATGATATGAATAATGTCTCCTGAAACTAAAATAATACTGTAAGTCAATTATACTTCAATTTTGAAAAGTATTTTCACAGTCATTCATGGACATACACAAAGTGACAAAAAAATTTGAGTTGCCTAAAATCTGGTCCCATCACTTCATGGGAAATAGATGGGGAAACAGTGGAAACAGTGTCAGACTTTATTTTTTGGGCTCCAAAATCACTGCAGATGCTAATTGCAGCCAGGAAATTAAACGACGCTTACTCCTTGGAAGGAAAGTTATGACCAACCTAGATAGCATATTAAAAAGCAGAGACATTACTTTGCCAACCAAGGTCCGTCTAGTCAAGGCTATGGTTTTTCCCGTGGTCATGTATGGATGTGAGAGTTGGACTGTGAAGAAAGCTGATCGCCGAAGAATTGATGCTTTTGAACTGTGGTGCTGGAGAAGACTCTTGAGAGTCCCTTGGACCGCAAGGAGGTCAAACCAGTCCATTCTAAAGGAGATCAATCCTGGGTGTTCATTGGAAGGACTAATGCTAAAGCTGAAACTCCAATACTTTGGCCACCTCATGCGATGAGTTGACTCACTGGAAGAGTCTGATGCTGGGAGGGATTGGGGGTGGGAGGAGACGGGGACAACAGAGAATGAGATGGCTGGATGGCATCACCGACTCAATGGAGATGAGTTTGAGTGAGCTCCGGGAGTTGGTGATGGACAGGGAGGCCTGGAATTCTGTGATTCATGGGGTCGCAAAGAGTCGGACACGACTGAGCGACTGAACTGAACTGAACTGAAAATGCAGGTTCCCACCTGAGGTCAAACAAGGCAATACTTATTCTGTCCTGTCTTATAGTTTTAGGTTTCACACAATAAACAAGTGTTTTTTTCACAGACTATTTAGTGTTACATTTTTTTGAATTTTTGTGCTTTTTGTTGGTGATTTTCCTCTTTAAAATGATCTCCAAGTAAAGTGCTGTCTATTGTTTCTAAGAACAAGTCATAATGTCCCTTATGGAGAAAATACAATATTCAATAAACTTCATTCAGGCCTGAGTTATAGTACTGTTGGCTGTGAGTTCAATGTTGATGAATCAACAATATATATTAAATAAAGCATGCCTTTAAGCATAATCACACATAAAACAAGGTTGCATTCATTGGTTAATGAAAATGTGATCAGAGGCTCATAGGAACCTAATTCTGTACTTCCCCTAGGGAAAAGGGTTCAGTATTTACCAATTCATGTATGTGGTGACTTTAAAGAATATAACTGCTGTGAAAAATAAGAATTAACTGTCTGTGTATGTGTATGTATTCACTAGTTAATAAAATGTCTCTTTTAATAAAATGTAATTGGAGAAAGAAAAGATGAATAAAATCTGAGGATCTGATATATAATATGGTGGCTATAATTGAAATTTACTAAAAGTGTAGAACTTAAATGTTCTCAACTCCCTAAAAGATAAATATACGATGTGATGAATATGTTAATTAACTTGCTCAGAGAAGTCCTTCCACAGTGTGTATGTATATATAATCATCACATTGCACACTTGAAATATCTTAAAAAATTTTTTCACCAATTATACCTCAATAATTGACAGGCTTCTCAGGTGGCACTAGTGGTAAAGAACCCGCCTGCCAGTGCAGGAGATGCAGGTTCTATCCCTGGGTCAGGAAGATCCTCTGGAGAAGGAAATGACAGCCTATTCCAGTATTTTTGCCTGGGAAATCCCATGGACAGAGAAACCTGGCAGGGTATGGTTCATAGGGTTGCAAAGAGTCGGACATGACTGAAGTGACTTAGCGTGTAGGAATAACTCAATAAAGCTGAGAAAAAAATGAGCAAAGGATTTAAGTAGACATTTCTCCAAAGAAGATACACAAATGGTCAATAGGACATGAAAAGATGCTCAACATCACTAATTAAGAGGGAAATGTAAATCAAAATCACAATGAGATATCACTTCACATCCACTAGGTTGGTTACTACTTTAAAAATGAAAATAACTGTTGGCAAGGATGTGGAGAAACTGGAACACTTGTATGTTGGCGATGGGAATATAAAATGGTTCATCCACTGAAAAATATTTTGGTGGTTTCTCAAAAGTTAAACAGAATAACAGCAATTCCTATGCTAGGTATATACTAAAAAGAGTCGAAGACAAGTACTCAAGCAAATACTTGTACACCAATATTCACAGAAGCACTATTCACTATAGCCAAAAGGTGGGAACAATCAACAGATGAATAAACAAAATGATG
The DNA here is from genome assembly GCF_049115385.1 of Moschus berezovskii. Lineage (NCBI taxonomy): Eukaryota > Metazoa > Chordata > Mammalia > Artiodactyla > Moschidae > Moschus > Moschus berezovskii. The sequence goes on along the minus strand of NC_142488.1, from coordinate 40,377,964 downwards.
TCTACTCAAACAATGGAATATTATTCAGTCACAAAAAAGAATGTAGTACTGATGCATGCTATAACATGGATGCACTTTGAAAATATTATGCTAAGCAGAAGAAACCTGACCCAAAATGTCCCATATTGTATGATTCCATTTCTTTGAAAAATCTAGAATATGTAAATTCATAGAGAAAGAAAGAAAAATGGTGGTTGCCAGGGTCTATGAGGAAGGAAGATGGAAAGTGACTCACTAACGGGTAAGGTTTCATCTTGGAATGACGAAAATGTCTTGGAATTTGACAGAGGTGGTGGCTGTACAACCTTGTGAATGTACTAAATGTCAAGTGTAGTTTTACACTTGAGAATGTTAATTTTAGGTTATATGAATTTCACCCCAACAATTTAAAAAGCAATAATAATTTTTTTTAATGTGGCAGTGTTTGGTTAACTTCTGGGTTTCCAGTGAAATAAGGTAATAAGCCAGATGGAATAAACACTTCCAGAAGAAGTGCCTCAACTAGTAGTAATGGAACACCAGAAATTACAGGAGACTCAGGGAGCAGTGCCCATTAGCCATCTTGCACTCCAGGAGAACTGTCATCCAAGTGGCCATACATGCAAAGAAGTATTCTTTTAATCTAATCTGTTAATGGTTCTTCTATTTGGTACCAGATGTATGGGGACATTGGGACATTGAAAATGGACACCATTCCAGTTTCTCCTCAGACTACTTTGTGACTAGTATCTCCCATCCCCTTTCAAATTCCACTGAGTTCAAACACCCAAAATTCTTACCAAGGGATCATAGGATCTACGGCTGAGCAACAGTACAGAAGAGCTCTTTTTTCCTTCAGGATGACATAGGTTCCCCAGTCATTGGAAGAGACTTAAGAAACTGCAAATTCTGGTTAATATTTTCTCAAACTCCACAAAGCAGCTGCAGGTGCCAGTCTTGTTATATTTTCTAGATTAGACAATACATGCCTCCTGGATCCTTCCTACTAGTGGCCTTCCTCCAGCTGCAGCAGGTGAACATCATCTGCCCCTCTGGATAGTCTCCCAGACCTTCCAAGCTAGTATTTTCCAGTGTTTCCTAGGGAGATGACATAACTAGCTTCACAGCCTACTTTTGTGGAAAGAAAATGAGATGTAGACAGAGACATAGAGGCTGCCTTTGAGGTCAGGATATAGTGATTTTATCATATATTCACAAATTCCTTAACACTGCCCCACTTCAAAGGATGGAGTCTAATTGTCCTCCTCTTGAGTGTGGGCTGTACTGAGTGACTCTAACAGACAGACTGTGGTGGGGATGATCATAAAAGGCATTTTTACTTCATTCCTGCTTTCTCTCTTGGATCACCTACTCCAGGGGAAACCAACTACCATATCATGAGGACAGTCAGACAGCTCTGTGAGAGGTCTATGTGCGAGGAACTAAGGCCTATTGCCAACATCCAACAAGGAATTAAGGCTTCCTACCAAGAACCACATGAGGGAGCCACCTTAGAAGATGATTCTTCAGCCTTTAAATGACCTAAGAAAACCTTTAAATGACCATAGCCCTGACCAACATCTTGACTACAGCCTCATGGAAAACCCCGAGCCAAAACTAATAAGCTAACCAACTCCTGAATACTTGACCTTCAAAATCGGCATTAAATAATGACTATTTATACTTGTAAATCACTACATTTTGGAGTAAGTTGTTACACAGTAATAGGTAACTATGACACAAAGCTAACTTGTCTTTCCACTTTCTAATACCAAATAACACGTTACTCTAAAACTTAGTGGTGAAAAACAATATTTATTCTGCTCACAAATCTTTAATTTGGGGAGGGTTTCATGAGGACATCTCATCTCTGTTCCACTGTGTTCCGCATCTGAGGCTTCAGATGGATGTCTCAAAGGCTGGGGGCTGGATACTTCTAAAGCCTCATTCAGTCACATGTGTGTGCATGTGCATGTGTGTGTGAAGTCACTTCAGTCGTGTCTGACTCTTTGTGACCCCATGGACTGTAGGCTGTCCCATGGACAGACTCCTCTGTCCATAGGGTTCTCCAGGTAAGAATAATGGAGTGGGTTTCCATGCCCTTTTCCAGGGGATCTTCCCAACCCAGGGATCAAATCCACATCTCTTGGGTGTCCTGCATTGTCAGGTGTGTTCTTTACCACTAGCACCACTGAAGCCCTATTCAGTCACATATCTAATGGTTAATACCGGATATCAGCTGGAGACTTAAGCTCCTCTCCACATGGGCCTTTCCATATGGTCTCCCATATGGAACTAGCATAGCTAGTTTAGGCTTCCTTGTACAATGGTGGCTGTGTTCTATGAAAGAGTGCCTCAAGAATGAGAGAGAACTAAATGGAACCCTTATTGACTTTTATAATCTAGCTTTGAAGGTCACACTTTTGTTGCATTCTTTTAGTGAAGGAGATTAAAAAGGTTTTCTCAAGTTCCAGGAGAGGGAACACAGACATTCTCTCTCAATGAAGAAACAGCAACATCGCATTCTTAGAAGAGTATGTGTGATGCAACATATATTATTTCAGCCACTGTTGGATAATACAATCTGCTTCTCTTGTCCAAGACTAATTCCTTGCAAACTGGCCTCTTACAAAAGGAGTTAGCCTCTAGCAATGTTCCATGGAAACCAGCTATGGCCCAGTAATTAGCACAATCAACCCTGCTCAGTTGCAGGTCTGGGCTCTAGCTCCACAATCATGCCAGGTAAAGCATAAGTTCTTCTCCAAAATGAGTAGTGAAGTGATGATCTTTACACCACTTTGCAATACCATGTACCTACAACTGTAGATGTTGAACCCAGAGCCCTTACACCAGGGGAGAGGCCAATGCTTCTGTAATTGTATCAGTTGTAAGTCAACCAGATACACAAAACCAATAGGGGATAAATAGGTGATAGATAAATAGAGAAAGATAGAGAGAGAGAGATGAATTTATTAGAGAGGATTTGTTTTCACTGTTATGGAACTGGCTGAGCAGAGGGCAAACAGTCAGGAAGGAAAGAACATAAGCAGGCTGGAACCCCATGAGCACAAGCTGGAAACTGACAAGAATGGATGAAAATTCTCATCCACTCTTGATGCCTCTGAAATCAAGGTATCCTGGGAAAAGCAGGGTCCTTCATCAAAGGGTTAAAAATACATGTAGCCCCATCTCCATTTTACTGCAGTGAGGTAAGGAAGCAGATCAGCAATGGGTGTTTGCAACAAAACAGAAGCTGCTTCCTTAGTCTTCCAAATCTCTCTGGGAATCCCTCTGTGGCCCACTCTAACCAGAAAAACAGAAGAAAGGAATTCTCTGGGAAATGTAATTTAGCCTAGACAAGTTAACACATTACAAAGCCTTCTCAAAAGGTTGATCATGCAGCCTAAAATCCCCACAGCCAAAGTAAGTCAGACAGAAAGACAAATATCATATAATATTGCTTATATGTGGAATCTGAGTTTGAGCAAGCTCCAGGAGTTGGTGATGGACAGGGAAGCCTGGCGTGCTGCAGCCCATGGGGTCACAAAGGGTCAGAAGTGACTGAGCAACTGAACTGAAAAAAAGGGTACAAAAGAACTTATGTATATACAGAAGTAGAGTCACAAATGTAGAAAACAATCTTATGGTTACCAGGGGTGAAGGAGGAAGGGATACACTGGGAGATTGGGATTGACATATAAGCACTGCTATATATAAAATGGATAACTAATGAAGGCCTACTGTATAGCATGGGGAACTCTATTCAGCACTCTGTAATGACCTATATGGGGAAAGAATCTAAAAAAAGAGTGGATATATGTGTATGTATAACTAGTTCATTTTGCTGTACACTTCAAACTAACACAGTATTATAAATCAACTATACTCCAATAAATGTTTTAAAAATCCCCACAGCCAACAGTCAGGGCACCTCTCCTGGAACTGAATGTCTGGCTCTGCTAGGCCACCATGCACTTCCCTCAAATAAATAAGGAGGAGAGGACCTGCATTCCTGCTATTTGATCCATGAGTTTCCCAGTGATCACTGATCTGGCAGTTCTTAGCCAGTATGTTGTCTAGGTAATTGCCCTTATTTATATGACAGCTACTGTAATAAAAGTTAGTGTGAAGAATCACTGAGAACAGAGGTAAAGGGCATACTGTGAGCTTGGCACACAGTGTGTGCTCAACAAAAATTAGATATGATTCTCATTTTTTATAATTATCATTTCTAACCAGCTCTAACAACACAGCTTCTTAACCAGGTTATGTCGTTTGCAACTACTCCAACTCTTGTATGAAATTTTTCCCATTTTCCAATAATTTTCATTCTAATAAATCCGACATAAGGGTTCCATTCCGTTCCGTCACTCAGTCATGTCCGACTCTTTGCGACCCTGTGGACTGTAGCCTACCAGGCTTCTCCGTCCATGGGATTCTCCAGGCAAGAATACTGGAGTGGGTTACTGTTTTCCTTCTCCAGGGGATCTTCCCGACCCAGGGATCAAACACGGGTCTCCCGCATTGGAGGCAGATGCTTTAACCTCTGAGCCACCAGGGAAGCCCGACGTGAGGGTTGGTCACAGGTAATTCCTGACCCAGTTAGGATCTGTAATGTACATGGCATATTGACATTTGGAATTTTACAATCTCTTGAGCTCCAGAAAGAAAGGGGTTTTGTGGAATCTGAAGTTTATGCAGTTTGAAACACCACATTTTAGGAAGAGAATAAAAAATTAAGAATGCAAATCTACATGTAAAGGTAAATACTTATTTAGAATAAAAAAATCACAATACAGTACACATTTTAAAAAGCTGAGAAATGCCATAATTAAAACACAATCCAGAAAAAGTAACACAATGTTTTTATTAATTAAAAACCTGACCCACTTCTATAGTACTTTCCCCACATTTTTGATACATATGTCTTAACTGCCTTTTCATGTGTTAATGATACTTTAATACCATTTCAATAGAGACAATAGATAATTGTTTCCTAAAAATGAGTGTTTGAAAAATTTTTATCACTAACAGTTTGGAAAAGTTTTAGTTTATAACTTAATAAAAATGTCATTTATTTTATTTATTTTTAATATTATCTGTTAAACTTAGAGAAAATCTCTTTCAAGGAGAGAACTTCCATTTTTGGTTAAGCATCAATAAAATCTGAATTCTCCATTTTGATTTTATACATTTGATGATTAGAAGAGTTTTCTAACGACTGAGAGGCAGTCTCTGGCCTGTTATGATGAATGCCATACTTTGAGGATCTTTAAGAGTCAGCCTACCAGCCAACCAGCCTGCCAGTCCTACCCTTCAAAGGAGTTTGAAGTTAATGCATATTCTCCAGCATCTTGTTTTACACAGTTCTCAAAGTGTCAGTACAAATGTTATTTGAGATATAACACGATTGGCAAGATGAGAAATACCACACACAAAATCTTTTTCAATTTTTCTTGTCCAGTTTTGATCATCTGAAGTCTGGACTAGAATATTATTCTTTGCCATATTCCTGTTTCTTCTTTATATCTTTCAAAGCTACAGTAAATATTTTTGTATACATTTCCAGAGAAATTGCTGGGTTCAGGGGTATGAGCACTTTCTTTCTCTGTTTTTATTGGAGTATAGTTGCTTTAAAATGCTGTGTTAGGTTCTTCTGTAAAACAAAGTGAATTGGCCACACATATACATATATTTCCTCTTCTTGGATTTCCTTCCCATTTAGGTCAAGACAGAGCATTGAGTAGAGAGCCGTGTGCTACACAGTCAGTTCTCATTATTTTTTTTTATTGGAGGCTAATTATTTTACAATATTATATTGGTTGGTTTTGCCATACATTGACATGAATCCACCCCGGGTGTACATGAGTTCTCCCTCCTGAACCCCCCTCCCACCTCACTCCTCCCTTTATCCTCCCTCTGGGTCATCCCTGCATGCCAGCCCCAAGCATCCTGTAACATGCATCGACCCTGAACTGGTGATTCGTTTCACGTATGACAACATACATGTTTCAATGACATTCTCCCAAATCATCCCACCCTCACCCTCTCCCACAGAGTCCCAAAGACTGTTCTATACATCTGTGTCTCTTTTGCTGTCTCGTATACAGGGTTATCATTTGCATCTTTCTAAATTCCATATATATGCATTAGTATACTGTATTGGTGTTTTTCTTTCTGGCTTACTTCATTCTGTATAATAGGCTCCAGTTTCATCCACCTCATTAGAACTGACTCAAATGCATTCTTTGTAATGGCTGAGTAATACTCCATTGTGTATATGTACCAAAGCTTTCTTATCCATTCGTCTGCAGATGGACATCTAGGTTGCTTCCATGTCCTGGCTATTATAAACAGTGCTGCAATGAACATTGGAGTACATGTGTCTCTTTCAATTCTGGTTTCCTCGGTGTGTATGCCCAGGAGTGCGATTGCTGGGTCATATGGCAGTTCTATTTCCAGTTTTTTGAGGAATCTCCACACTGTTCTCCATAGTGGCTGTACTAGTTTGCATTCCCACCAACAGTGTAAGAGGGGAAAAACTGAAAGCATTTCCCCTAAAGTCAGGAACAAGAAAAGGGTGCCCACTCTCACCACTACTATTCAACATAGTACTGGAAGTTTTGGCTACAGCAATCAGAACAGAAAAAGACATAAAAGGAATACAAATTGGAAAAGAAGAAGTAAAACTTTCACTGTTCGCTGATGACATGATCCTCTACACAGAAAACCCTAAAGACTCTACCAGAAAACTACTAGAGCTAATCAATGCATACAGTAAAGTTGCAGGATATAAAATCAACACAGAGAAATCCCTTGCATTCCTATACACTAATAATGAGAAAATAGAAAAAGAAATTAAGGAAACTATTCCATTCACTGTTGCAACGAAAAGAATTAAATACTTAGGAATATATCTACCTAAGGAAACAAAAGACTTGTACACAGAAAACTATAAAACACTAGTGAAAGTAATCAAAGAGGACACTAATAGATGGAGAAATATACTGTGTTCGTAGATTGGAAGAATAAATATTGTAAAAATGAGTATACTACCCAAAGTAATTTATACATTCAATGCAATCCCTATCAAGCTACCAACGATATTTTTCACAGAACTAGAACAAATAATCTCACAATTTGTATGGAAATACAAAAAAACCTCGAATAGCCAAAGCAATCTTGAGGAAGAAGAATGGAACTGGGGGAATTAACCTGCCGGACTTCAGGCTCTACTAGTTATTTATTTTATACACAGTACTATATATATATGTCAATCCCAATCTCCCAATTCATCCCACCTCCTCTTAACCCTTTGCTATCTACACATTTGTCCTCTATGCCTGTGTCTCTATTTCTGCTTTGCAAATAAGTTCATCAATATCATTTTTTCAGATTTCACGTATATCAGTCAGTTCAGTCACTCAGTCGTGTCTGACTTTGTGACCCCATGGAATGCAGCACGCGAGGACCCCTGTCTATCACCAATTCCCGGAGTTTACTCAAACTCATGCCCATCGAGTTGGTGATACCATTCAACCATCTCCTCTGTCGTCCTTTTCTTCTCCCACCTTCAATCATTCCCAGCATCAGGGTCTTTTCAAATGAGTCAGCTCTTCACATCAGTTGGCCAAAATATTGGAGTTTCAGCTTCAATATCAGTCCTTCCAATGAATATTCCGGACTGATTTCCTTTAGGATAGACTGGTAAGATCTCCTTGCTGTCCAAGGGACTCTCAAGAGTCTTCTCCAACACCACAGTTCAAAAGCATCAATTCTTCGGCGCTCAGCTTTCTTTATAGTCCAACTCTCACATCCATACATGCCCATGGGAAAAACCATAGCCTTGACTAGACGGACCTTTGTTGGCAAAGTAATGTCTCTGCTTTTTAATATGCTATCTAGGTTGGTCATAACTTTCCTTCCAAGGAGTAAGCGTCTTTTAATTTCATGGCTGCAGTCAGCATCTGCAGTGATTTTGGAGCCCAAAAAAATAAAGTCTGACACTGTTTCCACTGTTTCCCCATCTATTTGCCATGAAGTGATGGGACCAGATGCTATGATCTTAGTTTTCTGAATGTTGAGCTTTAAACCAACTTTTTCACTCTCCTCTTTCACTTTCATCAAGAGGCTTTTTAGTTCCTCTTCACTTTCTGCCATAAGGGTGGTGTCATCTGCATATCTGAGGTTATTGATATATATATATTTGTTTTTCTTTGTCTGACTTACTTAACTTTGTATGACATTCTCTAGGTCCAACCACATCGCTGCTAAATATCCTCAAATTTATCTGACGTCTAGTCTTCCTTACTCTGCAGCCTTAACTTCAAAGAAACATAGTATTCTGGAACTTTAACCAACAAAGATTTAGCTTTCACTTACCTACTTTAGTGCAGCCCTCTAATCCATTAAGTTCATATGGCCATGTTTTCATTAATTTTGCAAACATAAGGCATTTTACTTTTATTTGATCAAGACCATGGTCCAACACAACTTTACAAAGGTCTGGACAAGTTAAAGGCTTTGTCCATGGTCCCAAAGTTAACTGATGACAAAATCAAAACTGAGTCCCAGGCCTGCAGACCTCCCATGTTCCTCCTTTACTCATTCTCCCTTGTGGCTAAATCCTATCTTACTATAATTTTAGTTGCAACTTCAACTTATTTTAAATTTGAGAAGACTCAAATCATTAGAACAGTGCTCTCCTTGTAAAAACTCAATTGCCTCTTACCTTTCTCTTTTGGAATTATGAAAGATTTAAGAAATATAAAAAGTCAACAGATTAATATAATGAATATTCATGTACTCATGAGCCAGCCTAATTAAAACGTAGTGAATAAAGTTTACACCCTATATGTCATCTCCCCCGCTTAAGTTTCCTTCCCTCCACCGCCTCCACCAGAGGAATCACACTCTAGAGTTTGATTAGTATTCTCATGAGATCTTCATACTTTAGTTACAAATGTTGGTATCACTAAACAACACATAGTGTTGATTTTCATGTTTTAAAATTTCACATAAATGATATCATACTATATCTACTATTCTGAAATGTGCTTTTTTCCTTAAAGATTCATCCAGGTTGACGTAGATACCACTCATTCAATTTGTTTCAGCTGCTGCAGGCATTACGCTGCATGAATATACTACACAACATTCATTCCTTTTCTGATGACCCAAAGCTGCAATGTACAAGTATCCACAGGGTAATTTCTGGGTTAAAGGTATATGCACTTTCAACTTTACTGCTGCTACTGCTACTGCTAAGTCACTTCAGTCGTGTCCGACTCTGTGTGACCCCATAGACAGCAGCCCACCAGGCTCCCCCGTCCCTGGGATTCTCCAGGCAAGAACACTGGAGTGGGTTGCCATTTCCTTCTCCAATGTGTGAAAGTGAAGTCGCTCAGTCGTGTCCGACTTGTAGCGACCCCATGGACTGCAGCCTACCAGGCTCCTCCATCCATGGGATTTTCCAGGCAAGAGTACTTTACTAGACAGGGCCAATTTGCTCTCCAAAGTGGTTATACCAATTTTTATATACTACCAAATGTTGGTAGTATAAATCTCAGGTGGTTTAAATCAAGTAGTATAAATCTCACGTCTTTCAATTTTTATAAATGCAACGTTTGTAAAACAGAATCTCATTCCTCCTTGAAACTTCATTTCTCAAATTAGTAGTGAGTTTGAACATCTTTTCATAGGCTCATTGGACATTTGGGTTTCCTCCTCTCTGAACTGCCTGCTCATGCTTTTGCCTATTTTTATTGTTTTTTTTTTATTTTGTTTTGTTTTTATTTTATTTGTACATATTATCAGCTATATGAATTGCAAATATATTCTCTTAACATGATGTGTTTTTATTATTTATGGTAGTTTTGATGCATATAAGTTTTAAATTTTAATGTTGTGGAATATATCAGTTTTTTCTATTATGCCTGTGCTTTTGCAGTCTTGTTTAAAAAATCATTTCCTATACAGATCACTAATGGGCTTCCCTGGTGGCTTAGACGGTAAAGCGTTTGCCCGCAATGCAGGAGACCTGGGTTCAATCCCTGGTTGGGAAAGATCTCCTGGAGAAGGAAATGGCAACCCACTCCAGTACTCTTGCCTGGAAAATCCCATGGACAGAGGAGTCCATGGGGTCGCAGAGAGTCGGACACGACTGAGCGACTTCACTTTCACCATAGAGATCATAATAATGATATTCTATATATTTTCTTCTAAAATTATCTTTTTAACATTTAGGTATTTTATCCACATGGAGGTTTGGTTTGGATATGGTGTGATTTAGGAATGCAAATTTTTTTCTTGATAATAGTCAATTGCCTTAACAATATATATTGAACTATCTTTCCTTTACCTACTATAGTGGGTTGAATTGTGCCCCCCTCCAAGATATGTCTAGGTCCTAACCTCTAGTACTTGTGAATGTAACATTATTTGTATAAGAATCTTTGCAGATGTAATTAAATGCAGGATCTGAAGATGAGATCATCCTGGATTAAGCTGGTGTGCCCTAAATCTAATGAAAAATGTCCTTATAAGAAGAGGAGAAGATGCAAACACACAAGAAAAAGGTCATGTGAAGACTGAAGCAGAGATTGATGTTATATCACCATAAGCCAATCATCGGGAGGAACCAGAATCTGGAAGAGGCAAGAAAGGATTCTAGCCTAGAGTTTTCAGAGGGAGCACAGTTCTGCCTCCATCTTGATATCAAACTCTGGGACTCCACATCTGTGATACCAACGCACTGTTTTAAGCCATTGTTTGTAATAACATTTTACAGGAGCCCTAGGAAACAATACAATGCCACTTCTGTCATGTATCAAGTCCCCTATACATGGAAGCTGTTTCTGCACTTTCAAGTTTGTTTCACTGGTCTATGTGTATACTTCCAAGATAAAACCATGTTATCTAATTATTTTAGCTTTTAATAAATCATGCTATCTGATAAAGCAGGTCCTCCCAACTATCTCTTTTTAACACTGTGTTGACTATTTAAGGCCTCTTTTATACAAGCTTGACAACTAAGCTGTAAATTTTCATGAAAATCATTTATTCTACTTGAATGACATTAACTTTGTCAAATAGCATGGAAAGAATTAATATCTTTAAAATATTTAGTAGTATTATTGATAGTTCTTCAATTATTTTAGTCATCTTGTTTTTCACTAAAGGCTTTACAATTTTCTCCAAAACAATTATACATTTTAGTTAGATTTTTTCCTTGTATGTTTTATGTTTATCACTGCTGCTTTGTAGTTTGCTTAATTTTGGAGTTTAAAAGTTCAATGTTTGTATAATGATCTTACTTCAAGCAACAGTGCAAAATTATTTTTTTCATAATTTGTATATTCTCTTGTATTATTTACATAGAAAAAAGTTACAGTATGCAGTTTGTTTCTACTTTTTCTTTCTTTCCAATTAATATAAATCAGTATCATGTAAAATAGAATTAGTGATGGTTGTTTGTCTTTTCCTTGATTTCAAAGGGAATGCTTATGATGCTGCATCACTAAGTTTGATATTCAGTGTAAGCATTTTTTCTTTATCTGCTGAGATGGTCAAGTCATCTTTCCTCTTTAGTCCCCTAAGGTGGTAAATTATTAGGTTGAGCCATATGAAGTTGCCGACATATGACTGTTTTGTCATAATGATGAATAAGGCAACTTTATGTGGCTTACATGCGTACTCAGTCACTAAGTCATGTCCGACTCTTTGTGACCCCATGGACTGTAGAATGCCAGGTTCTTCTGTCTGTGGGATTTGCCAGGCCAGAATATTGGAATGGGTCACCATTTCCTACTCCAGGGGATCTTTCCAGCTCAGGGATCGAACCCACATCCCCTGCATCTCCTGTATTTGTTGGCAGATTCTTTAACCTCTGTGCTACTTGGGAAGTCATGGCTTACATAATAGAGTTGCTAATAACAAACTCTCCTTTTATCCTACCATTTCACAAGGCTAACTTAGTCAAGTTATGTATGTTTTACTTGGTTAGAAAAGAATTATAAAATATGTTCCTTCTTTTCTCATATCCTAGATTCATTTGTATAATATAGGTCTCTGAGTATATTGTCCAAATTATTGTGTAAAATAATCTTTCCGTTCCGTTGTGTCCGACTCTTTGTGACCCCGTGGACTGTAGCCTACCAGGCTTCTCCGTCCATGGGATTCTCCAGGCAAGAATACTGGAGTGGGTTACCATTTCCTTCTCCAGGGGACGGATCTTCCCGACCCAGGGATCGAACCCAGGTCTCCCGCATTGGAGGCAGACACTTTAACCTCTGAGCCACCAGGTCTGATACTTTTATGTGTGGAGGAAAGGGGTAGACTTTACCTACTGATACAATTCCTTTGGTTTCACAACTTTAATCAGATTTTTATGTTGTATTGGATAAGTGTTGGTAAGTATATTCTCTCAGAAATTTCTCATGTTGTTTTCAAAATCATTGGCATAAATTTTTTCATAATATTATCAGTCTCTGCTCTATTCCTTCATCTGTCCTTTTTTCATTCCCACAGTTATTTCCTGTGCCCACTTTTTTCTGAGCCATTGTTGCCTGAGATTTCTCTATTTTATCTATCTTTTCAAAGGACTAGTTATTGGTAAGCATTACCAATAGCTATATATCTTTGTTTACGGTTTTGAAGAGTTTTAGTTTCACTCCTTGTATTCCTTTATTTATATTTTCTTTGGGCTTACATTGTTGTTCTTTTTAAAAAAACTTCTTGAGTTGGATACATAACCCATTAATATTCCAATCTTTATTTTCTAACTTGAGAATTTAAGGTAATAAATATTCTCTTTAGGACTTCTGAAGACTACATGTAACAATATTTGGTACTTTCATTATCTTTCAGCTCAGATCATTTCAGTTCAGTCACTCAGTCGTGTCCAACTCTTTGTGATTCCATGGACTGCAGCACTCCAGGCTTCCCTGTCCATCACCAACTCCCAGAGCTTGCTCAAACTCATGTCCATTGAGTCAGTGATGCCATCTAATCATCTCATCCTCTGTCGTCCCCTTCTCCTCTGTCTTCAATCTTTTGCAGCATCAGGGTCTTTACAATGAGTCAGCTCTTCGCATCAGGTGGCCAAAGTATTGGAGTTTCAGCTTCAGCAACAGTACTTTCAATGAATATCCAGGACTGATTTCCTTTAGGATTGACTGGCTTGATCTCCTTGCAGTCCAAGGAACTTTCACCTCACATTATTCTAATTTTTTTTTTTTTACAATGCTACATAGTTTGTGGGATCTTAGTTCCCAGACTATGGATCAAACCTGGGCCCTCAGCAGTGAGAGCATGAGGTCTCAACCTCTTAGACCACCAGGGAATTCCCCATTTTTCTAATTTTAATTTTGATTTTTTTTCTTTGACTCATGAATTACTTGGAAAACTTTTCTAATTTCCAAATATTTGATATTTTATTACTTATTTAACTCTATCATATATAAACCTGCCCTCTGTGCTGTGCACAGTCATGTCTGAATCTTTGCAACCCCATGGACTGTAGCCCACCAGGCTCCTCTGTTGCCAGGAGCCAGCGAGGGAAATCCTACCCGTAGCAAAGGTCAATTGGGGAAGAGGCCTGATGGGCAAAGGCTAATCAGGACTCGAGGAAACCCCTGGACTTACCTGAGCATCTACCCCAAAGAAAACCGGAGTCTGACTGCCTTACTATCTTACGCCTCTTATCAAGTCCTCTAATACTTACAGGGGCTTCCCCCCAACCACCTTTCTCTGAAAACATTAATTCAGAGCTGTAGTTTAAAAGTTCTCCTTGGCTTAATAGGAGTGTTCCAACCCAAGCCCCTCTGATAGCTTTCTAACTTGCCTGACAAGTTTGTCCGGGCTCTTACAACTACAAGTGTGACTGTTTACAGCCTCCCAGCCATGCAAGGACAGAAAGCCTAATATTCTAAAATACAGGAATTTGTTGAAGCAGTTAAAATCATTAGAATAGTACTAAAAAAGATTTCATTGTTGAATCAATGCTTGCTGCAAAGTTTCCTCTTATCTATTGTATCCTTGGAAATATATTAATCACATATAGAGAAAATAAGTAGCAGCCTTTGATTTAACCACATCAGATCTTAAGTTAATAAATTCCTTTCTTGTAGCTCACTACACCTTTGCCTTATAGGAATGTAACTTTGTCATGTGTCTAGCACCTGACTTTAGGAAAATCACCTTAAAAGAATATAAGACTTTTTCTAGCTAACTAACCTTTGTTAGGAGAGAGGGCCATAAACTGTTAGCAGGCCTCCTGGCCAGAAGATGATGTAAACCACCCAAAACTTTTGTATATCACGAGACATACAAAAATGAGCCCTGATCCTGATAAGGGTCAAGACTGCTGACCCCGCGTGATTTTGGCGTGACTCTATACCTCTCTTTCTCTATTTTTTATGTGCACAACTTAGGGTATAAAAGCAGCACTGGAAAATAAAGTTTTGGGCCTTGCTCACTGAAGCTTGGTCTCCCCATGTCGTTCTTTCTCTTTTTCCGTCCTTTTCTCTATTCTCCTTTTTCTGGTTGAGATCCTTGGAGCGCTGGGCCCTTTGCGTTTACTTATCTGCCTGGGCTTCTAAGATCCACTCGAGGGGGTGCCCTGGTGGGGTGCCTCCAGTGATTCGAGAGGGCGCCTGCGGCCTACGTAAACAGAGCAAACCCCGTGCTGGGGTTTTATTGGTTTCCAGCGTAAACCAAGGAATCATCAGCCCCTGTCTCACTCTCTCTCTCTCTCTCTTTCTCTCTCTCTCTCTCTCTCTGACGCCGACACCGTTCATCCCAAGGATACCCTGGGCCATATCGAGGCTGGACCCCGATACTCTGTCCCTGGGATCTCCCAGTCAAGAATACTGGAGTGGGTTGCCCGACCCAGGGATGGAACTCATGTTTCCTGTGTCTCCTGCATTAGTAGGTGGATTCTTTACCACTGTGCCACATGGGAAGCCCATGGTGTATATTTTACCTTAATTATATAGTAGACCTCCTGGTCTGAAGCCCCATGATAAGCACACTGTTCTTTGATAATATTTATCATGTTGTATTATAACTGTACAGCTGTCTGTCTACTAAGTAGTTAGAACATTCCTTGTGGACCAGACCTATGTCTTATCACTTTAATCTCAGGACTGTGATAGTCCTACTAAGAAATTCATGTTGATTGATAAAATAATGAGTGATCGAGTAAATTAATCCCTAATGTCAACCCAATTTTAGGTTCTCCAGCTTCTTTTTTCCACCAAAGAAAAAACTATACTTCTCATTAAATTGCTTTATAGTAATCTACAAAAAATGTCTATTTGAAAAATTATAGAAATATAACATGAAATTAGTTAAGCTACAGTTAGTAAGCAAAAATTCAATGGCTAAGGAGCAGGTTCATGGGGTCGCAAAGATTCGGACATGACTGAGTGACGGAACTGAACTGAAGGAGCACGTAATAGGGTTTCTTACAGTTCCTTACTTATATTTTTTGTCAGTTATTACCTATATAGTCAAGTAAAATATAGAAGCTTGAAATAATATATGCTTCTGAAAATGATGAAGCTGCTTGTGTGAGAAAGCCCAGATTATTAGATGACAAAATTGAGAAATGATCCAATAGTTTTGAAACCTAAAAAGAGAAACTACCAGAACATTAGCATATTTAAAAATATTTTTCAATTAGAAAGTTCTTTTCCTATTCATATACATTCATTTCTTAATATATTCATACATATTTATAATATGTTTTATAAATCCTAGACAAAGATATATATATATATATATATATACAAAAAGATATCCCAGTGTCTAATAAAAAAGTTCTAAATGGATAATAATTAAAGAAATATGGAATTATCTATTTTATTTTTCTAATCATAAGATTTTATATGAGGAATCATCTGTCTTAGGTATTCAGCAGAAATTGGTACAAAGAAAAGTATTATTTTATTCATCAGATAAAGAACTAAAGCATGCTCTTTCAAACAGAGAGATTAAATACTTTTCACCTGTAAATGTCAATCTAATATATATATGAAATTTAAAAAATTTTTATTACATGCAATCGTTTCTCTCTGTATTTAAAAAATTCTTCCAGGCAACAGTGTCCTTTTTTACTGTCAAAGCCTTGTGAAATTATTATGACACAAAAACTATTCTTTTTTACTGTTGCAAACAATAAACAACTGTGAGAACTGAATAAATAATATGAATCCCTCTAATGATCTACCTCAGTTCTAAGGCAAGAAAGATAGGATACCAGAGCCATTTGATCCTGATTCTTTAAAATTTTTTTTCAGCAAAATGTTCATTTTGAAATGGGTTTAAGTAAAACATTAATTATTAAAATGGTTGTGAGTGTGTTTGTTAGGGACGGTGATTTGTTAGGTTTATTTAAGTGTGCGCTTGCCTTCTAACTTCCTTACTATCATTACCACCAGAAATTCACAAATATTTCATTATGGCATTTCACCAGGTTCACTAGGACTATTTTCTATTATAAATCACATTTAAGCACAAAATATACAACCTATCAACAAACACTTTGATTAATAAATGTAATATAATTAAAATTTCCGTAATGTGAATTCATAGCATATTTAACTCACTGGGCTACTCATTACCCGTTCTTGTTCTTACCCCATAGGGTCATAATCAATAACACCAGGAAATGTAAAAAATGAGTACAACAGTGGTTAATATTTTTATGAGTATTGTAACAAAGTGATTAAACTGGATAAATATTTTCAACAAGCATTTATAGAGCAGTTGAGTTTCCACTGTGGTGAGAAAATAGTCTTGTCCCTTAAAACGTTTATGGTACAGGTGCAGAAAAACTCTGGTTGGATGCTCTATGCTTTTTTGCATGTAATTTTCTTTCATAATGTTGTTCTGAGAATTATAGGAACCAATGCAAATAATATCACTCAGGGCCTTACTAGTCATTTAGCTTGTTTCCCTAGCGTTTGGGCTTCCCTGGTGGCTCAGATAGTAAAGAACCTGCCTGCAGTGCAGGAGACCCAGGTTCGAGTCCTGGGTTGGGAGAGATCCCCTGGAGAAGGAAATTAGTACCCACTCCAGTATTCTTGCCTGGAGAATCCCATTGTCAGAGGAGACTGGCAGGCTACGGTCCATGGGGGTCACAAAGAGTAGGACATGATGGAAGTTGCTCAGCAAACACGCACGCACACAGCAAGTCATATATGATCTGAGGACCACAGGTTACTGATCCTTGATTTAAAATCCTCTGTGTTTATCGAGAAATGATAGAATTTAAAGGTTACAACATCGGCTCTGGAGCTAGATAATCTGGTTTTTAGTTCTGGCTCTGCCACTTACAAGCTGTGTGACCGTGAGCAAGTCATATAACACCCTGCACCTTTTACCTCATCTCTAAAATAGAGGTTATAATACTTATGCATGTATACGGAGTTTTGTGAGCTGTAAATGAGTCGATAGATTCCAATAAGGTTAGAAAGATGCCTGGTACATAATAAGTATGAGAGTGAGCTGTTACCACAATCTGGCACTCTCTCTGCAATTTCTTATTCCAGATTTAATATATTGCTTCCTTACCAGGGATTCAGGAATTAAACAAGGGCTACAGACAGAATCAACTTTAATAGAAGTGTTAAAGAGCCTTCAAGTGAGAACACTGAGCTTAATTTAGGTAAGGGAAAGGGTAGTCCCTTAAGAGAAACAAGGGAATAGGAGCATAGCAAGAAGTAACCAGATGTCTTCAGTGAGGGATGCAACAAAAGGGAGATAAAAGAGAAAGGGGTAAAAGGACAAAGAATGTTCTTTAAAAATGACTAGTGTAGATAAAGTAGTAGACAACTTAGTAAAGGAAAGGAAAAAAGTAAATAACTTTATTGTAGGGTGGAGGAGAGAAGAGAGTCGAAATTATAGCCCATCTCTTGAATTCCAGGTTTCAAAATGGCAGGCTGCCAGTTGTTCTGGTTGCATAAAGATGCACTTGGTCTCATGGAATGAAAGTTGGGTATAAATGTCAAGACTGACAGTCGGTTCCTGGAAACCAAGATTTAAACTCCAGTTAGACAAAGATAGCTTCAGGTTCCAGTGCCTGGATGAGCAGAGAATTCAAAATTACCTGGGACCAAGTCAAGATGATGAACATCTACCCTGAGACTCTTATTTGAAGTGGGTAACAAGGAATAATGCTTTTTAGTATGATGCTAGGTAGTGCTTCTCATATGGCTTCTGTATTATTTAGGCTTGGTGAGGTAATGTTTGGTTAATAAATAGCCTTCAAATCTCAGTGACTTAAAACAACAAAGGTCTATTTCTGACTCATGCCACATGGTCATTGTAGGTGTTTGGGGCACTCTGTTTCATGCAGCTCGCACCCTGAGGCCTGTGTGATATCTGAGTGATAGATGAGATGCAATCTGGAACGTTAGGGAACTCTAGAAGGTCTCACGCTGGCAGTTTAATGTGCCAGCCTGGAAGTGATACTCATGACTTTCAACTCAGTTTATAGGGCAGAATTAAGCCTGTGGCCTGACCCAACCACAAGTCGGCCAAGAACACAATCCTACTAAGCAGTAAGAAATTGGAGAACCAGAAGTATTTGATGAGCAGCAACTAATGCCTCCCATAGTTTTCAACCTAATACGGAGAGAATTTATCCCAGCTTTCTTCAGGGAAGAGACTTTGAAAACATTGAAAGAGTCAGTTTGGGGAATCTACTGAAGGAACTGTAAACACTACCAGAAAGAAAAGCCCTCTTCCGTTCAAGTAGCTATGTTAAGCTGAGCAAACACTAGAAGTAGTAACTACTATGAATATTACCACAGGTGGACATGGCATCCACACTGATGACAGACGGAGAATGAGCGAGCTTGCAGTTATCACGCATACCAGTCACATAGAACCCAAAGGAAAAGTAGAAATGAGTGGAGAAGAGGACCCTGAACTCCCAGTGTTTCTCTTTCTGGGAATTTGAAACCACAGGTTGCCAAGATTACATCCATGTCCTTGAGGTTACAGAGGTCTGGGGCAAAGAAGTGTTTGTTAGTGCTGCCTTCTAGTGAAAACAGGACTACAATGATGTGTTTAAAAAGGCTTGCATTTTTGCCTACAATGTGGTAGGAGACTGTGGAGCAAATATGAAGCATGTATTCTCTTCTTAAAAGTAAAGTGGAGAGAGATTTCCAGTGCTACCCAAGATGGAGTTACAATCCTATTGATTGTAACTGAAAACTCTGGACATAATACAAAAAGCAACTACCTGAGGACTGAAAAGTAAACAAAGGCAAGCAGATTGGGGAGAAGAATCAAAGAAGTGACCCATATGTGGGGGTGAATTTCTCAAATTTACTTCTCTCTTTTCATTATAGGGGACTGGAATGCAAAAGTAGAAAGTCAAGAAACACCTGGAGTAACAGGCAAGTTTGGTCTTGGAGGATGGAATGAAGTAGGGCAAAGGCTAATAGAGTTTTGCCAAGAGAACGCACAGGTCATACCAAACACCCTCTTCCAACAACACAAGAGAAGACTCTACACATGGACATCACCAGATGGTCAACACCGAAATCAGATTGATTATATTCTTTGCAGCCAAAGATGGAGAAGCTCTATACTTTCAGCAAAAACAAGAATGGGAGCTGACTGTGGCTCAGCTCATGAACTCCTTATTGCCAAACTCAGACTTAAATTGAGGAATGTAGGGGAAATCACTAGACCATTCAGATATGACAGTCTGAGGAGGCCTTACAAATTGCTGTGAAAAGAGAAGCAAAAAGCAAAGGAGAAAAGGAAAGATATAAGCATCTGAATGCAGAGTTCCAAAGAATAGCAAGGAAAGGTAAGAAAGTCTTCCTCAGTGATCAATGAAAAGAAATAGAGGAAAACAACAGAATGGGAAAGACAAGAGATCTCTTCAAGAAACATAGATATATCAAGGGAACATTTCATGCAAAGATGGGCTCAATAAAGGACAGAAATTGTATGGACCTAACAGAAGCAGAAGATATTAAGAAGGGGTGGCAAGAATACACAGAAGAACTGTACAAAAAAGATCTTCATGAACAATATAAACACAATGGGGTAATCACTCACCTAGAGCCAGACATCCTGGAATGTGAAGTCAAGTGGGCCGTAGAAAGCATCACTACGAACAAAGCTAGTGGAGGTGATGGAATTCCAGTTGAGCTATTTCCAATCCTGAAAGATGATTGTGTGAAAGTGCTGCACTCAATATGCCAGCAAATTTGGAAAACTCAGCAGTGGACACAGGACTGGAAAAGGTCCGTTTTCATTCCAATCCCAAAGAAAGGCATTGCCAAAGAATGCTCAAACTACCACACAGTTGCACTCATCTCACACGCATGTAAAGTAATGCTCAAAATTCTCCAAGCCAGGCTTCAGCAATACGTGAACCATGAACTTCCAGATGTTCAAGCAGGTTTTAGAAAAGGCAGAGGAACCAGAGATCAAATTGCCAACATCTGCTGGATCATGGAAAAAGCAAGAGTTCCAGAAAAACATCTATTTCAGCTTTATTGACTGTGTGGATCACAATCAACTGTGGAAAATTCTGAAAGAGATGGGAATACCAGACCACCTGACCTGCCCCTTGAGAAACCTGTATGCAGGTCAGGAAGCAACAGTTAGAACTGGACATGGAACAACAGACTGGTTCCAAATAGGAAAAGGAGTACGTCAAGGCTGTATATTGTCACCCTGCTTATATAACTTATATGCAGAGTACATCATGAGGAACGCTGGGCTGGAAGAAGCACAAGCTGGAATCAAGATTGCCGGGAGAAATATCAACAACCTCAGATATGCAGATGACACCACCCTTATGGCAGAAAATGAAGAGGAAATAAAAAGCCTCTTGATGAAAGTGAAAGAGGAGAGTGAAAAGGTTGGCTTGAAGCTCAACATTCAGAAAACAAAGATCATGGCATCTGGTCCCATCACTTCATGGGAAATAGATGGGGAAACAGTAGAAACAGTGTCAGACTTTATTTTCTTGTTCTCCAAAATCACTGCGGATGCTGATTGCAGCCATGAAATTAAAAGACGCTTACTCCTTGGAAGGAAAGTTATGACCAACCTAGATAGCATATTAAAAAGCAGAGACATTACTTTGCCAACAAAGGTCTGTCTAGTCAAGGCAATGGTTTTTCCCATGGTCATGTATGGATGTGAGAGTTGGACTGTGAAGAAAGCTGATCGCCGAAGAATTGAATCTGTTGAACTGTGGTGTTGGAGAAGACTCTTGAGAGTCCCTTGAACTGCAAGGAGATCCAACCAGTTCATCCTAAAGGAGACCAGTCCTGGGTGTTCATTGGAAGGACTGATACTGAGGCTGAAATGCTAATACTTTGGCCACCTCATGCGACAAGTTGACTCACTGGAAAAGACTCTGATGCTGGGAGGGATTGGGGCCAGGAGGAGAAGGGGATGACAGAGGATGAGATGGCTGAATGGCATCACTGACTCGATGGACATGAGTTTGGGTAAACTCCGCGAGTTAGTGATGGACAGGGAGGCCAGGCATGCTGCGATTCATGGGGTTGCAAAGAGTTGGACACGACTGAGCGGCTGAACTGAACTGAACTGAACTTTCTCTCATGGCTTTGACCCAATTATGAACAGTGGTTGGGAGTTAATGGCAATGGCTCCATGGGCAATAAAAATAAAATCTACAAGAGAAACTTCATCCTTTTTGCTGTGGGACTAAGAAAAGGATCTCTGCAAGGCAATCCCAGTGGCAAGGGTGGTAGTGAGGTGTGCAAGGGCCTAAGAATTCCAAATAAAAGGGAGCTGGAGTAGATGATTTCTGAATTCTGTGTATCAACTCACACAAGCCCTGGGCTCACACTTGAGCTATGGATGACTGAAAGAAAGAAATTGAAAGTGAAAGTCACTCAGTCATGTCCAACTCTTTGTGATCCCATGGACTATACAGTCCATGGAATTCTCCAGGCTAGAATACCAGAGTGGGTAGCCTTTCCCTTCTCCAGGGAAACTTCCCAACCCAGGGATCGAACCCAGGTCTCCTGCATTGCAGGCAGATTCTTTACCAGCTGAGCCACAAGGGAAGCCCATGGATGGCTGCAATAGACCCAAATCAGCATAGCCAAGACTTTGAGAACTAAAGTAAAATATAAAAACTGAAGTAAAAGGAAATATCACTCCCAAGCTCCAAAATAATCCCTGAGTGGTATATGCATGGGGACAGAACAAAAACAGGATCACAAAATCTTTGGGAATTGAAGTACAATATAAACTACTTCCCAATTTCCAGACTGACTCCAGAGTGGCACATGCATGGGACAAACCCAAAGAAGTAGTGAAAACTTTGATAACAAACATTGGACCTACTGCTGATAGAGGATAAGAAAGAACTTATGGTCTAAACTTAACTGGGGTGATCTTCTGCTAAAATTATACACACAAACATGCACACACACTAAAATTCTCCAGATGACTTTAAAAGGTTTCAGTTTCACAGCCAAATATTCAAAATGTCCAGGAGTTACAGCCAAATATTCAAAACGTCCAGGAGTTTTTCCCAAATCACTCCACATACAAAGGACTAGGAAAATGTGACCCATTTCCAAGGAAAAAACAATCAGCAAATGTCACCTCAAGATGACTCAGATGTTAAAATTATCAAGAACTTTAAAGGACTGTTATGACTATGCTCCCTAAAGAAAAGGTAAAACATACTTGATGTGAATGAAAAGATCACAGCAGAGACATGGAAACTTTAGAGGACAAAAATACAAGGTCTTTAAAAGTTCACTGGTTGAGCTCGATACAAGAATAGAGACAACAGAAGAAAAAAAGAACTCAAAGATGAGTCAACAGAAACTATCCAATCTGAAGAATAGAAAGAAAAAGATTTTAAAAAGTGAAGAGATTCAGGAACCTATTATCAAAAGATCTAACATTTGTGTTAATGAATCTCATAAGAAGATAATAAATAGACTGGTCCAGAAAAAGTTGCAGTAAAAATTACCCAAAATGTCAAAAGTTAGGTGATATACAAATTTACAGAAGCAAGAAGTTCATCAAACCCTAAGCAGGATAAAAAATACAAATAACACAATAATCAAACTTCTGAAAACAAAAAATGGAGACAAAAATCTTGAAAACTTCCAGAAAAAAAAATGATACTTGGCATATAGGACAACAATCATTTTAATTACTACAGATTACTCATGAGAAACCACTAAGACCATAAGATAGTGGAACATTTTTTAAGTGCCAAAAGAAAAGTAGGTAAACCCAGAATTCTATATAAAACAAAGACAGCCTTGAAAATGAAGGCAAATAAAGACATTCTCAGATGAAGGAAAACTAAGAGAATTGGTTGCCAGAAGACCTGCTCTAAAATAAATGTTAAGAGAAGTTTTTTAGACAGAAGCAAAACGATACATGAGGGAAACCTGGAACTTCAGAAATGAGGAAGAGCACCAGAAGCCACAAATATCAGGGTAATTATAAGGTACTATTTTCTTCTGTTTAAGTTCTTTAAAGTATATATTACTGTGAAAACAAAAATTATAACAATGTCTGGTAGAGTTTTCAGTGTGTGTAGATGTAATATATAAGACAATTATAACAGAAAGGGGGAAGGGTAAAGGGACATATATGGTTATAACACTTCTACATTTTCTTGAAATAGTGAATGTAGAACCACCATAAAAGTTAATTTAAAGAGACATAGCAAGACACATAAAATAAAATGGAATACCCAAAGACTATTCCATTTTATTTTGTGTGTTTTGCTATGTCTCTTTAAATTATGGGGAAGAGGGAGGTGGGAGAGGGGTTCAAGAAGGGGAACACCCGGGGCGGATTCGTGTCAATGTATGGCAAAACCAACCAATATATTAATGTAAAGTAATTTGCCTCCAATAAAAAAAATAAAAATAAAATGGAATACCAAAGAAAACGGAAATAATCCAAAAGTAGGCAGGTAGGAAAAGGGAAATAGAAACAACAACCAATGAGAACAAGCAGAATACCAGATATGCCATGCAAACTCTAGTCAAAGGAAAGTTGGAATAATTATATTAATGTCAAAAAGAAGACTTCAGAACAAGGAAAATCACCAAGGACAAAGAGGGACATTACCTAATTAGAAAAGAGTCAGTTCACCAGGAAGGAATAACAACCCCAAAAATGTATGTACTACCAAGAAAACTTCAAACGTGTAGCCAAAACAGATCAGAAAGGAGATATAAGCTAATCCATAACTGTAGTCAGATTTTGACATTCATCTTGTAGTAATTAATAGAATAATTAGAAAATTACCAAGCATGTTGCTACGGACTGAATTGTGTACTCTGTCAATTATATGTTGTAGCCCTAACCTCCATTGTGACTATAGTTGAAAAAGGGCTTTTAGTGGGTAACTAAGGTTTCCATAGAGAAGGAAATGGCAACCCACTCCAGTGTTCTTGCCTGGAGAATCCCAGGGACGGGGGAGCCTGGTGGGCTGCTGTCTGTGGAGTCACACAGAGTCGGACACAACTGAAGCGACTCAGCAGCAGCAGCAGCAAGGTTAACTAAGGTTAAATGAGTTCAAAAGGCTGGAGTCCAAATCCAATTTGATTGGAGGACTTATAAGAAAAGGAAGAAAGAAGGATCTCTCTGCGCACCAAGCAAAGGCCATGTGAGCATACCGTGAAAAGAGGACCACTTACAAGCCAAGAAGACAGCCATTCCACACCAGGAACCAAGCTGGCCAGCACCTTAATCTTGGACTTGCCAGCTTCCAGAACTGTGAAAAATCAGTTTCTGTTGTTTAAGCCACCTAGTATATGGTATTCTTTTACAACCACACAAGTTGGCTAATACAAATATAGAAGACCTGAAGAGCACTATCATTCAACACGACCTAACTGATACTTTGAGAACATTTCATCCAGCAACAGCAAAAAGACACTCTTTTCAAGTGCACATGGAACAGTTGAGAGAGACCCTGTCCTGAATCAAAAAAGAAAGCTACAGGGCTTCCCTGGTAGCTCAGCTGGTAAAGAATCTGTCTGCAATGCAGGAGACCACGATTCAATTCCTAGGTTGGGAAGATCTGCTAGAGAAGGGATAGGCTACCCCTCCAGTATTCTTGGGCTTCCCTGGTGGCTCACATGGTAAAGAATCCACCTTCAATGCAGGAGACCTGGGTTCAGTCCCTGGGTTAGGAAGATCCCCTGGAGAAGGGAAAGGCTACCCACTCCGGTATTCTGGCCTGGAGAATCCCCATGGACTGTATAGTCCATGGGGTCACAAAGAGTCAGACACGACTGAATAAAATCAAGTGAAACTGCACAAAGCATATTATCTGACCAAAATGGAATTGAACTCGAAGTTAATAACCTAATAAATGGCACATTTCTAAGTAACCCATGGATAGAAAACATTTTGAAATGAAAGAAAATAAAAATACTACATAACAAAATGTGTAGCATGCAGGAAGCAGTCTTTAGAAGGAAATTTATAGTATTAAATGCTTGTAGTAGAAAAGAAGATAGGTCTAAAATTAATGATCCCAGCTTCAAGAAACAAGAAAAAAGAATTTAACCCAAAGCAAACAGAAGGAAGGAAACAATAAATTTAAGACCAGAAATCAAGAAATTTGAAAATGGAAAAAAGGAAACAGAAAAATCAATGCAGTTTTTGCAGGAAATGTAAAAGAAATTCTAAAGAAAATTATATAGGTCAGAAAATCAGATCTGCAAAAAGAGAGGAAGAGCATTAGAAAATGAATTAGTGAAGGTAAAAATCAGTCATCCACATATGTGTGGGTCTGGTTCTTGACTCTCTATTCTGTTCCATTGATTTGTCCATCTCATCACATTGTCCATCTCATCACATAGCCTTATGAAGTCTTAAAAGTAGGTAGTGTTTATACTCCAACTTTGATCTTCTTTTTCAAAGCTATTTTAGCTATTTTAGGTCCTTTACATTTCTATTGGATTTCAGAATCAGCTTATTAACACCTACCCCCCCAACAACAACAACAAAAAAACCTGCTAAGATTTTAATTAACTGAAGATTTTAATTTGAATTTCATTGAATCTATAAATAAATTTGGAAAGAATTGATATCTTACCAATATTGAGCCTTCCAACCCATGAACACGGTATATCTCTCCATAAAGTATTTAGTTCTTGAATTCCTCACAGCAGTGTTTTGAAGTTTTCAGTATACAGGTTGTGGTTGGCCAAGTTCAGAGATGACCCTGAGATTAGCACCTTCTGTATATGTGCCATGTATAGTTTCCTCCTTTTGAGTGTAGAATTTCACCCCTAGATTACTAATCAGTCGATTCTGAGTTAATCAAAAGTGGGGTTATTAGGGGTGGTCCTGACTTAATTAGCTGTGTTTGTAAAAGAGGGTGAAGCCCCTGAGAGATAGTCTCCTACTGGCCTCAAAGAAGATGAAAGGCTCCATGAGTTCTGCTGCTGCAAGGAACTTAATTCTGCTCGGAAGCTGAATGAGCTTGTAACAGGTTCCCAAGCATCAGATGAGACCACAGTTCCAGCTGACATCTTGATTGCAACTTTGTGAAACCTAAGCAGAGTATTCAACTAAGCTATGTCCAAACTCCACAAAAACTGTGAGACAATAAATGAACTCGTGCTTTTCCAGGCTAAAAAAGAATCCATGAATCAAATCTGATTCTTTAAAAAGAAAGGTATCTCCTTGAGGGGTGGGATGGGGTGGGAAGTGGAAGAGAGGCTCAAAAGGGAGGGGACATATGTATACCTATGGTTGATTCATATTGATGTATGGCAGAAATCAACACAATATTGTAATTATCCTCCGATTAAAAACAAACAAATTTTTAAGTGAGGTGGGTGTGGGGAGAGAAATGGGGAGATGTAGAAAGAACATTTCTTGACTCTAGGTTCTGTCACTGATTTTGATAATTCTTCTGACATCCCTGGATGTCAGAATATCTTAATTTCTCTCATATTTGCTCTGCCTACCCTTTAAAATGAGATAATATTAGTGTTAGGTCTTCCCTGGTGGCTCAGTGATAAAGAATCCGCTTGCAATGCAGGAGACGCGGGTTTGATCCCTGGGTGGGGAAGACCCC
This sequence comes from Moschus berezovskii, assembly GCF_049115385.1. NCBI lineage: Eukaryota > Metazoa > Chordata > Mammalia > Artiodactyla > Moschidae > Moschus > Moschus berezovskii. The sequence continues at coordinate 40,350,894 of NC_142488.1, read as the reverse complement.
CTGAAGGAAACAGCTTCAGTATTCTTGCCTTGAGAATTCCACGTACAGAGGAGCCTAGGGGGATACAGTCCATGGGGTCACAAAGAGTCAGACATGACTTAGCGACTAGGCAACAACAACAGCAACATCAACACCAATGGTTTGAATACAGTAATAATTCACAAATGCAAGGCATTATTAACATCTATTATTAATATGCTTAAACATAACAGAGAAATGTGAGGGAAAAGGTGATCAAAATTACCTCAATCTCTTTTTGGAGGGTGGTACAGATTTATCTCTTAATTGCATAAATGATCACATTGAATTCAAAAATAACTCCCAAGTATGCTTGGTGATTGTTTTTCTCATCGATTTAATAAAATTCTACAACGAAGTCAGACAGTACTATTTACCATGAAATCATGCTCTGAATTAGATACTTCTGAAATCAATTCAGCAGCCACCCTGAAATAAGAAATAAAAGAGTAAAGACCTTGTGACAATGAAGGTAAAGGTTTCAGCTAGGCCCTCCCTTCCTGTCTTCCAGAGTTTAAAATATCTTTATCTCCAAAGAGTTCAAAAGAGAGAGAGTTTTACTTTTCTTCCTTTTCAGTAGTGGCTGGTGATATCTGAAACTGTAAACAGTTCCCCAGGTGACCTGCAGTCATAGGCAAAGAAAGACAAACACAAAGAGTATTTCCTGGGACCGGGGGTCATGGAGTACTAGGCTTTGTCAAGAGAAGCACTTCAGAAGAAACCAGGGGATTGGCGGATTTTGTTTGAGATGACAGTGGGGCAGTCAAGGAAGAGATTGCTGATGGGAACAAAGGTCCTAGGAAGGTCAGGGATAAAACAGTAGACTTGTGTACCGTTTGCACAGAAAAGTTTTGCTTAGTAAAAGATGACAAATGAGCAGTGTTTGCACTAACACCCAGCAAGACTTACAAAGAAATAAAGCACACAATCTGCAGCATATACAACTTAGCTAAAGCCTGAGCTACTGTCAACAGTGCACTCTGATAGGAGAGATGACTCGTGTGTACATATTACAATTGGATATGTCACCTTTTCTAAAAAGCCCATTGCTCCGGCTTGTATAATTCATCTCTAAATATTGGGGTAAATTCAGATTTTTTCATGGAAGTTCACAGTTCTACTTGATAATTATAAGAGTCAAAAATGAAATAAACTGTTTTTTGAAAATCTAATAAAGTCTTACCCTCCTTAAAGATTACTCATGAACTTTAAGCAGATTGTAAACTTTAAAGAAATTAGGACATTGTTTTTTCTCTGTGTGTTCTACTCTTCATATTTGTTTGAGACAATTAAGCCTATTTATCATGAGTTAGTGATGCATGTAGTCATCATATGGCTTCCCTGGTGGCTCAGCTGGTAAAGAATCTGCCTACAATGCAGGAGACCTGAGTTCAGTCCCTGGGTCGGGAAGATCCCCTGGAGAAGGGAACAGTTACCCACTCCAGTTTTCTTGCCTGGAGAATTCCAGGGACAGAGGAGCCTAACAGGATACAGTCCATGGGGTCACAAAGAGTCAGACATCACTTAAATTAATAACCCATGGCCAATCTTTTTATCTTTTGCCCTCTACTTTTTAGAAAACTCAATATCAACCTTTACAAACACAGAGATGGAATGACATATAAGTTATCTCGGTATAATTGATACAGATATTTTGCTATCTTGTCTTTCATCTTTCCTAAAGTACCTTAAGGTAAATGCAGACATCAATGGCATTCAACTCTAAATATTTTAGTGAGCAGCTGTAAAAAACAAGAACAATTCTCCCATGTGTGCTAAGTCACTTCAGTCATGTCCAACTCTCTGCGACCCTATGGATTGTAGCCCGCCAGGCTCCTCTATCCATGGGATTCTCCTGGCAAGAATACTGGAGTGGGTTGCCATTTCCTTCTCCAAGGAACCTTCCTGACCTAGGAATTTCCCACATAACCACAAAATCATTGTCACAACAGTAATACCTACTTTTTGGCTGAAGCATTTTAAGGTAAATTGGAGACATTATATTATTTCATCCCCAAATATTTCAGTGTGCCTGTCTAAATGATCAATATATTTTGCCACAAAATCACAATACCATTAAGCCTCTTCACAAAGCTAACGAAGACCCCATATTATCTAACCATCAGTCATGGACAATCTTATTTTTTTTTATTTTAATTGGAGGCTAATTACCTTACAATATTGTGATGGTTTTTGCCATACATTCACATGAAACAGCCATGGGTGTACATGTGTTCCCCATCCTGACCCTCCCTCCCACCTCCCTCCCCATCCCATCCCTCAGGGTCATCCCAGTGCACCAGCCCTGAGCACCCTGTCTCATGCATCAAACCTGGACTGGCGATCTATTTCACATATGGTAATATATATGTTTCAATGCTATTCTCAGATATCATCCCACCCTTGCCTTCTCCCACAGAGTCCAAAATTCTGTTCTTTACATCCATGTCTCTTTTGCTATCTTGCATATAGGGTCATCGTTACAATCTTTCTAAATTCCATATATATGCATTAATATACTATATTGGTGTTTTTCTTTCTGACTTACTTCACTCTGTATAATAGGCTCCAGTTTCATCCACCTCATTAGAACTGATTCAAATGCATTCTTTTTAATGGCTGAGTAATACTCCACTGTGTATATGTACCACAGCTTTCTTATCCATTCGACTATCGCCAATCATTTTTCATCCACTGCCTCACTCACTGTCCTCCTTATCCCATGCTACTCCCTTATTCAAATTTCCCTGATTGTCTCATATTTGTATTTTGCATTGTGTTGACTGACTCTGAATCCAAATAAGATATATACTTAATAATCGATTTTCTTATTTTAAGTCTCTTCTTTTCCCTGTCTCTTTTTTTTCTTGCAATTTCTGTGGAATAAATTAGTTTGTGAGTCCCTAGTATCTTCCACAGTCTAGACTTCACTAATCATAGCTCATGACATTGTTTGTCCCTTATATTTTGTGTAATTTTTCCTTTGTTCCCTGTATTTTCTTTAAATTGGTAATTGAAGTTTTGATCATACTGTTTCAATTTTTTGGCAATCCTTCTTAATAGGTGGTATTGTGGTCATCTGTCAGAAGATCAAAAAAGGCTAATATTTGTGTGTGTTGTTATTAACAGTAGTCACTAATGACCATTATCAGGATTCAGTATTTTATTAGTGGATGCAAAGTGATAGTATTATAGTTCTATCATTTCTTCTTCAATTACTAGCTAATATGCTTCTCTAAGGAAGAACTTCCCCTTATCAATTACTTGGTTATCATGTTGTGCCTTTTATGTAGAAAAGGCAAGAAAAATAAACAGAATTTCCCACCATTATATTCTAGTTTTCAAAATACCTGTTTTTCCCTAATACATCCAAAAGAGATCCAAAGCTGGCAAATGAGCTTTATTTTTTTTTAATCAGAAAGAGCACATGGATTAAACATATATAATTGTTTCGATCCACTTTGACTGTTATTTTTATTGATGATCAAATTGTCCTTCTTTAAGTAGTTCCTTGTGTTCTTTTGAGAAGCCCATAGCAGTCTTTGAAAGCTTCCCTGGTTCTTAGTATAATAGGATGTTCCAGGTTTATCTTATACATTTTCTGCTGTGGTATCAACTAAGGAGCCCAGGTTCCTTTTAATGGAAAATACTACTTAAAGATCACAACTTGGACACCAGGGATACTCACTGCCACTGGTCTTTGTTTTTGGATCTTTTCAGTATTCAAAGTTTGCTAGATATTTTTTTAAGATGAAAAACAACCCGAGTTTTCACTGATATTTTCATTTCAAATTCAGAAATACAAGGTTTTTACATACTCATCTATATTATTATATCTGTATCTCTTTTTTACGCTCCAAATCCCTATTCTAAATACCACCAACATAAAATACTCATCTGCTTTATCCCACACTAATACACAGCAATGTCAAAATTACAACACCAGCATTACCAAGATATTTTTACTCTGTCCTTAGCATATACTCCTCTAGGAATGTGAAATCAAATTACTGTGTTTAATTGAAATCATATGGAAGAGTTCCTCTCTGTGTGGTTATGCCAAGACTTTGTTACATGGTTTGTTTCAGCAGTTTCACATTGCTTTTTTTTTTTTTTACTTTAAGAATTGCTTTCTAAATTTCATTTTGTATTATACTTACATAGAATAATCATGTTTCCAAAATCGAATCTACAAAACAATCTATATTTGGAGAAATCTCACTTCTATTTACTTCCTTTCATCTTGTTTTCTTGTTTCCTGACTTCCTTCCCCATTGGTAACCTCTTTGTTAAAATTTTTATGTTTAGGCTCACCCTTCCTTTTTAATATAAGTAAATAAACATATTACATATGAATACACTTATGTGAAGAAAACTGTGTGTGTTAAGCCACTTCAGCCATGTCCAACTGTTCGCAGTCCTATGGACTACAGCCTTCCAGGTTCCTCTGTCCATGGGATTCTCCAGGCAAGAATACTGGAGTGGGTTGCCATGCCCTCCTCCAAGGGATCTTCCCAACCCAGGGATCAAACCTGTGTCTCCTACATCTCCAGCTTTACCAGTAGCGCCACCTGGGAAGCCTAAATACACATAATGAATATATAAATTCATAATCATCTTTCTTAAATAACACATACACATTTTTTCACCTTGTTTTCTTCACATAACAAAATATGCTAAGAACCATTCCTAGCAATATATACAGATATAACATTCCTTTTTGTTGCTACATAGTACTCCATTGTGTAAATGTATGACAATTTTTCAACTTCCCATTGACGCAATTGGAATTATTTCCGATCTTTTACTGCAATGTGTCATAATGAATAACTTTATATATAGATCTCCCTATAGTTTTTGCCATTTTGTCTTTGGAATAGATTCACAGATGTGGGATTAATAGTTCAAAAGATAAATGGAGGTGTAATTTTGTTAGAAATGACCAAATTCTCCTTCATAGGTACTATTAATATTCTGCATCACCACCAGCAATGTTCAAGGACAGGAGCAGGTGTTTCATGTGGTAAAAATGTGTGTGCAAATTTGGGAGAGTAGAGATAAGGAAGACCAGTACTCTCTCTCAAGTTGGGTTTATAGTTGGAAAATAATCTCCGTTGTTCTTTCCTACAATCCGGTTAGTTTAATACTTGCTGTTGGCAGTCTCTGGCCTTACCCACAATGCCAATAAATTGTTCTGTGCACAGAGAGCAGTGGGAACTAATTATTTCAAGGGGCTGAAATTGGCCCACCTCAGACTTTCCCAGTGGGACAGGATGTGATACTAGCTGCACAAGCTGCATACAACTTCGAAGGCCAGACTCCGACGGGGCAGAAGCCTAGCACGCAGGCTCTTAGAACGATCATACCAGATAACGGGAGCTGCAGATATACACAGGTAGTAAAATAATTTGCTTTGAATGTGCTTGTCTTGATGTCACTCCCCTGCTGGGAAACCTACTTGGGACCCTTCCCATCTGTGTTGTCAAATTCAGGCTTGTCTGCCCTGTGTCCAGGCCCTCCAAACAAATCAGCCTCCGGTCTGTTCTCCCCTGCGTGGCTCCTCTGTGCTTGCCAAGCTAAGCTGCTTGCCATTCCTCGCATTTGTAAAGACGTTTCTCTTGCCTCTGCGCATGCAGATACAGCATTCCTTATTCTAGAGCTGAGCTCTCACGTTTGGCCAGTCCACTCCATTCATCTCCCCCACCACCAGACCCATTCTCTCCTCAGCAACTGTTTCATGAACTGCTGGTCACTTGAGGACTGATGGCTCCCCACATTCATGAGAAGCTCTCAATTAGCATCTCATTCTGCCCAAATGGCATGGTTGGAAGTCTGACGATCTAGCATTTAAGTTTCCGGCCAAATATGTCTTGGAATTAAATCTAAAACTGCAGAATTAGATTCGCCATTCTCATTGGAAAGAGTAGCAAACGAAAGATCCTCCTTCATGCACACAGGAGAGCGTTTCTTCACACACTATGAAGCCAGAATAAAAAATACCTGGCTACGAAAGCTCCCTAAACAAAGCACCACCAGGAAAAATAATACATCTCACTGTGGACACAACAAATACACTGAATTGAGCACCATCTAGTTCATCTGTTTTAAAAAGTAAAGTTCAAAACTGTACTTTATATATATATATACATATATATATATAATGATTAATTTTTAAGGAAAATGTGTATACTTAGATAAGATTTACATTTACCCGTATTTATAAAAGTATATAGATACAGAGGCTAGCAGTATTTCTGAATGGAATGCATACAGGTTTTTAATATTTTCCTTACTTACCCTTTTTCTGTATATATAATAAGCATGCATTACTTTCATGATGAGAAAAAAAAAACTAAAACAAAATATTTACCTGAAAAACAGTACAGCATTTGTTTGTCAAATACACTTCAGATACATAGATATAATGTGGAAATTTGAACTTAATCAGCATCTAACACACTCAAAGAAGGAAAGGGGAATTTGGAAGTGGAAGAGTCTAAAAACAACTCAAAAGCGATCACTGTTTTAATCTTGAGTGAATATTTGAATAGGCATTCTTTATAGTCATGATTTTTGAAGATCAAAGCAGCCTTCCCTTCCCCGTTGTCAAAATAGAGAGAAGAAATGAACCTGCTGAATCCACATTTTATATGCACACAGAGAATGAGCACATGGTGTCTTACCTCATCTGTAAGAGTATGTTGTTGACTAGAAGAAAGACAAGGCAGAGAAGTATCAGAGCTCAGTTATCAATCTTTAATCTCCTGCCACAATGTTAAGGAGGCATATTGCCATGCACACACATTCAAAAGCAACTGAATGATTCCAGTGTGTTTCTATGGGAAAGGAAAGGACTTTGGGGATAAATACACTGCAGAAATGGGCCTTTTTGAAGAATAAACTAACTTTTGCAATGTAGCTGATAAAGTGGGAATGGTGGGAGGCAATGGAAATTACAGGGGTTTCAGCACTGTAGTCAGGTGCTTTATAATGAGTTGCCCTGGGCAAACATACCTAATCAGCCTCCACTATTCATTCTGCTACTGCCCACATCTTTGCAAATTGGTTCTCATTTTTATGCCTTAATAAGCTAGAAGCACTGAAAAACCTTTTTCCATTTTTAATTTTTTGAAGTCTGATCTAGCCATATATTTCTAAAGACAACCCCTTCTTGTTTGGGCTGTTGGTTCCTTTAGCAAGAATAGGAACAGCTCAGGGGCCATCCCAGTTTTTTCCTTCTGCTCCCCTTTACTTATTCCATTTTCATTGCCTGTTCATCTAAATGTGTGTGCTCAGTCATTCAGTCATGTCCGACTCTTAGCGGCTCCATGTAGTGTAGGCCCTCTGCCATGAGATTTCCCAGGCAAGAATACTGCAATGTGTTGCCCCATCCTACTTCAGGAGAATCTTCCCAACCCAGGAATCGAACCAACATCTCCTGCACTGGTAGGCAGATTCTTTACCATTAGAGCCACCTGGGAAGCCCTTGTTCATGTAAATGGATACCTAGAAAACTTGATGGGTGACTCAAAAGTAGTCATTTTCCTCTTTCTTATGAAGAGATAAGATGACATATGAAATGGGACCTTATTTCCTCCCACCACTGCACCAATACATTTAGGCTGCATCTATTCCTAAAGATAATGACTAAGACAGGGGTAATCTGGAACTGTTTCAGGTTCTAAGATTCCTCTCCTCCATCCCTCATTCCTAACCTATCATGTTCAGTTCAGTTCAGTTCAGTCGCTCAGCCGTGTCCGACTCTTTGCGACCCCATGAATCACAGCACGCCAGGCCTCCCTGTCCATCACCAACTCCCGGAGTTCACTCAAACTCATGTCCATCGAGTTGGTGATGCCATCCAGCCATCTCATTCTCTGTCATCCCCGTCTCCTCCCACCCCCAATCCCTCCCAGCATCAGACTCTTTTCCAGTGAGTCAACTCGTCGCATGAGGTGGCCAAAGTATTGGAGTTTCAGCTTTAGCATCAGTCCTTCCAATGAACACCCAGGATTGATCTCCTTTAGAATGGACTGGTTTGATCTCCTTTATTAGTCATCAATTGCTATAATAATTCTGTGTAATAAACAAGTCCCAAATGTAATAAAAACCAGATGCCTTTATTTCTTGCTCAGTCTGTGAGTTAGCTATGCTCTGCTGAGAATACTTAGGATTTGCTCCAAACTATGGGTTGGTTTTGGGTGTACTTCACAAGTCTCTTCATTCTAGAACCAGCACCTATTCAAAGCATGTTCTTCTTATGGCAGATGGCAGACATAAGAGATCAAGCCAAACATACAAGCACATTTAAAGTTTCTGTACATGTCTGTATTAGTTTGCTAAGGCTGCCATAACAAATGCCATCAACTAGGTGGCCTACAACAACAGAAATTTATTCTCTCAAAGTTCTGGAGGCTAGAAGTCCAAACTAAAGGTGCTTTCAAGGCTATACTCCCTCTGAAGGCTCCAAGGAAGAATTTTTCCTTGCCTCTTCCTAACTTCTGGTGGTTTCTGGCAATCTTGATTGTTCCTTGGCTTGTAGCTGCATCATTCTAATCTCTGCCTCCATCATCGCATGACCTTCTTCCTCGTGTGCATTTCTATAACCACACCCCCTCTCCCTTCTCTTATAAAGGCACAAATCTTTGGATATAGGGTCCACCCTAATCCAGTAAGACCTTAACTAATCATCTCCAAAGACTCAACTTCTGATAATGTCACAGTCACAGGTTCCAGGTGGATATGAATTTAGGAGAGATACTACTTGGCCCACTATAATACCACATCTGCTGACAATTCTTTGGTCAAAGCAAATCACATGGCCAAGTCCAAAAAGCAATGAGGTGGAGAATTAAACTCTGCATATTCAAATGGGGAGTACCACAAGTCACAAGGCAAAGTGAATGAATGTATCAATCTACTACAGAGTGGGAACAGAGTTGGAAGCAATAATCCAGCTTACCAGAGTTATCAATACGTGATGCTTCTTTGCATATTTTACATGACCATTTCACATTTTCAAATTCACATCTGGATTATTCATTTGTGTTGAAGACTGCAGTAATCTGTTGGAGGAGAAAATAACATTATCTTATCGATTTATTTTGGTACACAAAGTGTAAGTCAGGCACTTTGTTAAGCTCTCTACAGAGAATGACAAGTGTTTCACTCTGCCATGACAATAAGAGAAAAACCTGAGAGCCCTTCTGACATACTGCCTCCACTCAGCCAATTCCACATCTTAAGGTTTGTTACTTGATGTACCCCACACCTGGTAACAAACTCAGTAACTGATAGACTTCTTTAAGCTGCATAAAATTGAAAATCCAACTCAAACTATCTTTAACAATAATAAAGTATGGCATGTGTGGATATGTGATCATTCACTTCAGTCTTGTCTGACTCTTTGTGACCCCATGGAGTATAGCCCGCCAGGCTCCTCTGTCCATAGGGATTCTCCAGGCAAGAATACTGGAGTAGTTTGCCATGCCTTAGCCCAGGGGATCTTCCTGACCCAGGGATTGAAGCAGCATCCCCTGCATTACAGGTGGATTCTTTACCACTGAGCCATCGAGGAAGCCCATAATAAAGTATGCTGCTGCTGCTGCTAAGTCACTTCAGTCATGTCTGACTCTGTGTGACCCCATAGACGGCAGCCCACCAGGCTCCCCCCATCCCTGGGATTCTCCAGGCAAGAACACTGGAGTGGGTTGTCATTTCCTTCTCCAATAATAAAGTATACTGGCTACCAAAACTAAATTCTAGCTATAGAAGAGGCTTCAGGGTAAGTTGATCAAGGAGGTCATCAAAGACATATGTTACCCCCATATTTCCATTCTGACACCTATACTATCTGCTTCACCCCAAGACTTATTGCTCTCATGTCTATAGGATGTCGCCTATAGGAACTACGGCTCAATGGCTACTCATTCATATCCAGCAAGAGGCTGACTTCTGGTAACTGTGCTTCATAATAAGAAAGCTGCATTTACAAACACTCAAAAGAGATCATTTTGTTTCTCAATGGAATGAATTGATTTGAGTCAGAGTATTTGTAAATCAGGGCAGAAATGACTAGATTGGACCAATCAGAGCTCCAAGGGCAGGGGTCAACCATCTTTCCCTGAGGCACATGGGCCATGTCTGAAAGTGAATGACACCTGATAAAATATTTAGTTAGGAATCAAAAAGGAGGGGGTGAATGCCAAGATGACAGACAATACTTGCCACAACAGCTGGTTCAGATTCTAGGAGGTTGGTAGCTTAGGTGGAGGTTAGGATCATCCTGCTCACCAGAAAGGACTATTTCCCCCTGGAATATATGAATAATACATTGACATTCCATTTATACATCTGTCTCTTGTGATTTGTTGACATTAAGCAACTCCCATATATCAGAACCATGTCTGATAAAGGTAAGGGCCAAACCCAGCCACTGTACCAGGTTATATTCACTCAGGTTAGGCATCTACTCATAATTATGCCCTCTTCAGTCTACAACACCATGGATTAACTTAATCTAAGAAGAAAAAGAAAACGTAAAACTCATGATTGTGCAACACACATTAAAAAACTGCAGCCACAAATATGCAATCACAGAAGGGCAGAGTGATTCACCAGATAATCTTGATAGTTATTTCTCATGTGTTTTGCTTATTCTATCAGCAGCTTCTTTATATCCAACTTAAATGTCTTATCCTCCACTTTAAACTTATTTCCTCTTGCTGTTTTTCCAACAGCGCCGTCAAACAAAATACTTATTGTCATCTGTATCACATATGTACAAAAGGTTCCACTGAAGAAAAAGGATTCAGTCCCACATCAATGAATGGGTTCTCAAAATCCCTTCTAAGCCTAAAAGCCTATGAAACAGTGTTACCTTGATCATTAGGCCAAATAAGCTTGAAATATCCTTGAGTATAAATGTCAAACATTGAGCCTGTGGGCCAGCTTCAGCCTGAAGAAGGTCATCATTCAATGACACAACCTCACTGTAAACAGCTTTACTTCAGTTGGCATAATTTTTGTGTGAAATATTAGTTCACCCCACCAGGATTTTCATGAGAGGAAATTGGTCCATGAGTAAATTTGATTTGACATTATTGTCCTAAGGAAATAAAATGGCATTTTTTGAGAATGTAAGATTAATGCACTAAATGATTATTACTGACCGCAAACTAAGCTCTTGGAAGTTCCAGAAAAACTGATGTATCAACCGTAAGAAGCTGAAAAATACTAAAAGCAGAATACACACTGCAACTCAGTGTTGCTTGCATGTGTGTGTGTCTTAAACAGCAGAGTGCTCCAAACATACCACACTTGCACATTTAGCAACATGGTAATCTCATCCTGAATTTCTCAATCTGCTTTTTATACACTGTTACTCATACTTTTTGCTGAGACTCTTCTAAGTTAAGGCAGGCTTTTTCAAGAACCAATTCAAATTGAAGATTGGATTTTGCATGATGTCATCAAAAGGTGATGTCACTTTCTTTTCTCTCCCTTATCTCAAGAAAAATGGATACTAATGTTGGACTTACTTCACCCTTAACACACTAGGAGACAATCTCTGTAGACAATGTCAGCCAATCTGAAGTTACCAATTAAATTGTCAGTAGAACCTTTAAACTTTGAGGGACAGGCTTCCTAATTTCCATGGGAAATTATGCATATTCTCAATTTTCTTTTAGACAATATTATTGTGACTATTTTTTTAACATTCATACTAAAATATAGCCTTTTACTTTACTAAAAGGGAGCCAATCAAAATTTCTAGGTAAAAATCCAAAGGAAGTTTTTGCTTATGATAAAATCCAAATCTTACCCTGAACTCTTTAGTTATAAGCAGTGGCTCTTTTTATCAACATATTGGCTATGTCAACATCAGCTGAATTTTCCTTGAGAGAATTCTCCCTATCCACAACCTACAGTGAGTCCTAGAACTAAAAGAGAGAAGCTATCTCCTTTTCTCATCAAAGCCTGTACGAGTCACCTACTGCTGAAATAAAGCTATAAAAGCAATCACTCCAAACTCAGTGGTTTAAAAACAATAATCATATCTTTCTTACTCACAAGTCTGTCGATTGTCTGTGGTTGTGCTGGACTTTGCTGAAATTAGTTGGCCTTGGCTCCAGGCTGTGAGCTGGATCCAGTTGCTTCATGCATCTTCTCCTTATTGGACCAGCATTTACACAGGCCATGTTTTTCTGGTGGCAATAACAGAAGCCTAAGAGGGACCAACAGAAACATGCAACACCTCTTCAGGCCTTGGCTCAGAACTGACACACTGAAACTTCTGCCCACATTTCTTCGGCCAAAGCAAGTCACATGGCAAAGATTAACATGAACAGGATGGTGAAATATATTCTACTCATAGTGGACCATGACAAGGGTGGAGGAGAGAAGGAAGAATTATAAGCAAATACAATCTACCTAGATAAAGGACTCTACTCCAGAGGGCCCAGTATAAGCTTTCCAGTCAGTTGTATGCAACCTTTTATGAATGTAACCAGATGAATGGATAAACAAAATGCAGTATGTACATACAATGGAATATTATTCAGCTTTAAAGAAGGAGGGAGTTCTGATACATTTTACAACATGGATGAACCTTGACAATATTCTGCTAAGTTAAAGAAGTGAGGTGAAGTGAAAGTTGCTCAGTCATGTCCGACTCTTTGAGACCCCATGGACTATATAGTACATGGAATTCTCCATGCCAGAATACTGGAGTGGGTAGCCTTTCTCTTCTCCAGGGGATCTTCCCAACCCAGGGATCAAACCCAGGTCTCCCACATTGCCCTTGCCAGCTGAGCCACAAGGGAAACCATAAGTTAATTACAGAAGCCCGACACAAAAGGACACACATTACATGACTCTATTTATATGAGTTTCCTAGAATAGGCAAATTCATAGAAACAGAAAGTAAAATAGTGGTCGTCAGGGGAGATGGGAGAATGGAGAGTTATTGTTCAATGGGTACAGAGATTCTGTTTAGGATGATGAAAAAGCTCTTGAGATGAGTAGTGGTGATGCACAACAATTCGAATGTAGTGAATACCAAAAGACTATACACTCAGAAATGGTTAAAATGGTAATTTTATGTTATACATATTTTACCACAAAGAAAAGATGAACGTGAATAAGAGCAATTAACGTATTTGTGGCAGTAAACAACAGGCTCATGCCTGGATTAGTTCATTTTATCCTCACAATCATCTTGGGGTAGGATTCATTCTCCACTCAGGAAGAGGCCACGTGAAGGAATAGCCAAAACAGAGAAAGAAGCCCTCATCTTTTCCTTCACACCTGAGTAGAAAAGGTCAGAGTTGGCAATGACTTTGAATTAAAGAGTACTTTAGTACCACTCAGTCTATAATTACATGTCTAAGACATTCAGTGCTGCCTTTGCCAATAAGGTTACATTCCCTCAAGTGGTGTATGCTAAAAGACACCAGGTTGACCTGCACAACTCTAAGGTGTTATTATTTTAAATCTAGTTTTAAATGTACTAGGTAACTAGAGTTTTAAAAAGGAATTTTACCTGAGTTCTAAGTTGAACAAAAAACCTTGTACTTTCTTAATTCTAAGGATTATTGTTCAAGTCACCAAGAAATTGGCATTTTCATTTAAAAGGAGGACTTCTGTTGAATTTTTTCCTCTTACTTCAGTACTGAGGTTATTAGCAAACATTCTCTATTAACTTTTAGATCTCATCCTCACTGTAATTCTAAAAACCATCTTCAGTACAGGTATAATGTCAGTGCTTGATGCTATGGGAGCTGGTTGTGTAGATATTTCTCTATTTAAAGGGCTGCTGTTTAATTCTGAGAGACTATAATTGAAGCCAGAAAGTGCTTCTCCAGGGACTTCCCTGACGGTCCAGTCGTTAAGACTCTTTGTTTCCAGTCCTGGGGGTGCAGGTTTGATCCCATGTGCTCCATGGCCAAATAGTTTAAAAAATTTTTTAAGTATAACTCCACACTTATTGATGTTTTCTACACCTCTTTACCACAGCTAGCACAAAGGAAATGGAAGAAATTCTTATAGAAAGGTGAAGTAAGAAGGATAAAGAGTACTTGGATTGCTATCTGAGCTTATACATCATTCATCCATCACTTAAGAGGTTTCTATTTCAACATAGCAGGGCAATCTCTCTGTTCTCTGGCCTTTTCATAACAAACACTGATGAAACTTTAGGCTAATTCCTAAATACACTGTACTGCAGGTCTGCATATCGAATGAGTGTCTCATCATCCAGTTACACAAAGCAATATGCCAACAGATCCCTGAATAACACAGTAGCCAGTAGAAATCATAAATGGATTCTGACACTATCTTATGAATGCCTGGAATGGATTTTATTACATATATGACATAAAAGAGTGCCTTTCTGGGTTAGAGAGAGAGGTGCCAGCACTGATATCTTGATGCACTGTTAAATGCACTCTACTTTCTTTACCTTCCATCTTCATCCTTCTCTACTCAGACTGGAGCATGAACCCTTAAGAGACCCTGGGGTTTCCTCTCCCTAATGACAATCGACAAATTCCAGATATTTCTATAGTTGTATACAACACTATAGTTCAAATGTAAATACCACAAGGCAAGACAGAAGTTGTATAGAGGAAGAAGTGCGCCCTTCAGTCATGTCCGACTCTTTGTGACCCCCAGGGACCATAGCCCCCTCGGCTTCTATGTTCATGGAGTTTTCCAGGCAAGAATACTGGAGTGGGTTGCTGTGCCCTCCTCCAGGGGATCTTCCCAACCCAGGGATCGAACCCGAGTCTCCTGCATTGCAGGCAGATTCTTTACCACTGAGCCACCAGGGAAGCCCTATATAGAGGAAGACAAAATCGCGATAATAGCATTTACTGTCTGTTTACTATGTCAGGTACTATTCTAAGTGCCTTAAAGTTATTAAGTCACTGAATTTTCACATACCCTTTACTACTGTTAACCCCATTGTACTATTCCTGGGTCTGGAAGTTCCCCTGGAGAAGGAAATGGCAACCCACTCAAGTATTCTTGCCTGGAGAATCCCATGGACAGAGGAGCCTGGCAGGCTCATGGGATCGCAAGAGTCATACATGACTTAGCGCTATCTTTCTTTCTCTTCTTACTATGTTCGATACTATTCTAAGTGCCTTAAAGTTATTAAGTCACTGAATCCTCACATACCCTTATGGGGTAGATACTACTCTTATCCCAATTGTACAAACAAAGAAACCAAGGTACACAGAAATTAGGTAGCTAGGCTAAGGCCTCACAGCTCCTAAGTCACACAGCTGGAATGCAAACCCAGGTAGTCTGGAATCCTGTTCTAAACTCCACACCACACTTACTGCCTAAAGATCTGTAACCCTCCTACCCTGTGTGTGCAGTCATGAAGCACAATCTCACCCAATGAAAGGAGTCATTATACAGTCAGCATTCTTAAAGCAATAATTCTAGTTACCCATTACATCATGTCAGCACTTTAAAATGAATATATATATATATATATATATATACATACATATACATACGTATACATAAAACTCTTCACCCATGAAATATTGGGGAAATCCATGACAGCATCAGTAACACAGTTTGTGGTCAGCTACCTTAAGAATATGGCCACCCCTTCTGCACAGTAAATGAAATGGGAAGAAAACACTAAAGAGGAAGTTATGGTTTCTTTCTTTAATATTTTCATGAAATCTTTAAAATTCTCTTTTAATTAACAGTCTCAGAAAGAACAAGAATATGAAAAATAACTATTTGATTTCTTCCACAGTCAATAATTCATTGGATTCACTGAAAATAGAGAAAGCTGGAATGGTTGAATAAAGGAAAAGTAACGTCACAAAATTACTTTTAACCATTAAACAGAGCCTATACTTAAAGCAAATAAATGTCCAGAAATTGTATCAGTATTTCTGTAATACTTCAAAATCCCCAGTAATAGACTTTGAATTTATATTACTCAACTTCAAAGTATAATCTATGTGAAACTGTTTCAGTGTTCAGTTCAGCTCAGTCATGTCTGAAACTTTGTGACCCCATGGACAGCAGCTCGCCAGGCTTCCCTGTCCATTACCAACTCCTGGAGCTTGCTCAAACTTGTGTACATCTCATCTTCTGTCATCCCCTTCTCCTCCTGCCTTCAGTCTTTCCCAGAATCAGAATCTTTTCCAATGAGTCAATTATTTGCATTAGGTGGCCAACATATTGGAGCTTCAACTTCAGCATCAGTCTTTCCAGTGAATATTCAAGACTGATTTCCTTTAGGATTGACTGGTTTGATCTCCTTGCAGTCCAAGGGACTCTCAAGAGTCTTCTTCAACACCACAGTTCAAAAGCGTCAATTATTCAGCATTCAGCCTTCGTTATGGTCCAACTCTCACATCCATACATGACTACTGGAAAAATCATTATGTTTTACATAAAGATTATATTTTCATTTTTACATTTAAAGACAAGAAAATATATGAAGTAAGCCAGAAAGAAAAACACCAATACAATATACTAATGCATGTATATGGAATTTAGAAAGATGGAAATGATAACCCTGTATACGAGACAGCAAAAGAGACACAGATGTATAGAACAGTCTTTGGGACTCTGTGGGAGAGAGTGAGGGTGGGATGGTTCGGGAGAATGGCATTGAAACATGTATAGTATCATATGTGAAATGAATCGCCAGTTCAGGGTCAATGCATGTTACAGGATTCTCGGGGCTGGTATGCGGGGATGACCCAGAGGAAGGATAAAGGGAGGAGGGAGGTGGGAGGGGGGTTCGGGAGGGGGAACTCATGTACACCCGGGGCGGATTCATGTCAATGTATGACAAAACCAACCAATATAATAATGTAAAATAATTAGCCTCCAATAAAAATAAAAATTAAAAAAAAAGAAAATATATGTGTACATTTTAATAAAATTTAACTGGAAAGATCCTTTATAATCATAATATTAATATTTGCTCTTATAACAGTAACTGAATTTTAGGGAGCATTAATGTGGCATCATTGGACTAAACTCTTTTCATACATGATTTGCCTACGCATTGCATAACAGTCTTTTGAAGGAGGCATTATTATTTCCATTTAACCAGTGGTGAAAAAAAGTTTTTGAAAAGTTGAGTCATTTTCTCAAAGGTCTTTGCAATCACACGGAAAGAGACAGGATTCAAGTTCATGTCTGGTGTCTACAGAGACCCAGATATTAACTACTATGTCATACTATCTCAGAAGCCATAAGAGAAAGATGCAATTAATAAAATTAAATATTTTGCATAATACAAAAAATCATTGACAAAATGAAAAGAGAAACCACAAACTGAAAACAAAAATATCTGAAACATATATGTCAAAGTATTATATCAGTGCCGACATATAAAGGGATTCACACAAATCAATAAAAAAAAATAAACAAAAGGAAAAACAGTTCAAATGGCAAAAATATTCATGGAAAGCTTTTACACCTAAAACAAAATATATAAATTATACTGATTTATGGAGCTTCCCTGGTGGTTCAGATTGTAAAGAATCTGCCTGCAATACGGGAGACAGGTTTGATCCCTGAGTCAGGAAGGTCCCCTGGAGAACGGAATGGCTACCCGCTCCAGTATTCTTGCCTTGAGAATTCCATGAAGAGAGGAGCATGGTGAGTTATATAGTCCATGGGGTCACAAAGATTCGGACATGACTGAGGGACTAACATTTTCACTTTCACACTTATTTATTACTTTTATCTCATAAGATTTCCAAAGATTCCTAAGATGCATATACCAACTATTGTTAAGTATATAAACAAAGGAGTATGTTCAAATACTGCTAGAATAATATATGGAACAGTAAACAAACAGAAACACAATTTACCAAGATCTAGTTTACAGTTTTAGCATATCATTTAAAAACTCTGCTCCATGTGCAAAAAGCAAATTATGTCACACATACACACAACATGATTCTCAATTCTGAGACAAAAAAAAAGAAAAACACTGTTTTTAGCATAGAAAAATTCTGCAAGGCTCTAAATCACAATGTTAATGAAAGTTGCTTATTTTGCAATTAATGGGATTTTAATTATTTTTATTCTATTGTATCCTTTCAATATATAAACTTTTAATATTATTAACTAATTTTATAATTGCACATACATAAACACACACACACCAACCAATCAATATAGCTACTGAGGCAAACATTCTTAATGGTAACCACTCTTGGAGCTATCAGTTCAAACTTTTTCCACATTCTTTCTTGCCCTAATGTGTTTGGGTGGCACTGTGCCCAGTCCCAGGGATGAAAAATGATGGATCTACACCAGACAATGAAATCTCATTTCCCTTTGCTAGTAATTGGCTAAGGGTAGTCATGTGACCCAGTTTGGACAATGAGACATAAAGGAAGTTTGTTGATAGCTTCAGGTTAAGATTTCTCCCTAATGAAGTTAATGACAAATACAGAAAGCACTTTGGTCACTCATACCATGCCTACTTGCTTTTCTGCTTGGAATGCTGCTTATGATGATGAGATATGTAGAGCTGTGGCAGCCATCTGGAGACCAGAAGGAGAGATGTCACTGACACACTGAAGAAGCAAGATGGAAAAGATGGAGAGAACTCAGCTCAGGTGTTTCAGTTCAGTTCAGTCGCTTCCAAGGAGCAAGCGTTTTTTAATTTCATGGCTTCAGTCACTATCTGCAGTGATTTTGGAGTCCCCAAAAATAAAATCTCTCACTGTTTCCATTGTTTCCCCATCTATTTGCCACGAAGTGATGGAACCAGATGCCATGATCTTAGTTTTCTGAATGCTGAGTTTTAAGCCAACTTTTTCATTCTCCTGTTTCACTTTCATCAAGAGGCTCTTTAGTTCTTCTTTGCTTTCTGCCATAAAGGTGGTGTCATCGGCATATCTGAGGTTATTGATATTTCTCCCAGCAATATTGATTCCAGCTTGTGTTTCCTCCAGGCCAGCGTTTCTCATGATGTACTCTGCATATAAGTTAAATAAGCAGGGTGACAATATACAGCCTTGACGTACTCCTTTTCCTGTTTGAAACCAGTCTGTTGTTCCATGTCCAGTTCCAACTGTTGCTTCTTGACCTGCATACAGATTTCTCAGGAGGCAGGTCAGGGGTTCCGGTATTCCCATCTCTTGCAGAATTTTCCACAGTTTGTTGTGATCCACACAGTCAAAAGCTTTGGCATAGTCAATAAAGCAGAAGTAGATGTTTCTCTGGAACTCTCTTGCTTTTTTGATGATCCAACAGATGTTGGCAATTTGATCTCTGGTTCCTCTGCCTTTTCTAAAACCAGCTTGAACATCTGGAATCTCATGGTTCACGTACTGTTGAAGCCTGGCTTAGAGAATTTTCAGCATTATTTTGCTAGCATGTGAGATGAGTGCAATTGTGTGGAAGTTTGAGCATTCTTTGGCATTGCCGTTCTTTGGGATTGAAATGAAAACAGACCTTTCCCAGCCCTGTGGCCACTGCTGAGTTTTCCAAATTTGCTGACATATTGAGTGCAGCACTTTCTTTTAGTATTGAGTGCAGCATCATATTTTAGGATTTGAAATAGCTCAACTTGAATTCCATCACCTCCACTAGCTTTGTTCGTAGTGATGCTTCCTAAGGCCCACTTGACTTGAAATTCCAGGATGTCTAGCTCTAGGTGAGTGATCACACCATCATGATTATCTGGGTCATGAAGATCTTTTTTGTATAGTTCTGTGTATTCTTGCCACCTCTTCTGCTTCTGTCCTTTATTGTGCCCATCTTTGCATGAAAAGTTCCCTTGGTATCTCTAATTTTCCTGAAGAGATCTTTAGTCTTTCCTATTCTATTGTTCTCCTCTATTTCTTTGCACTGATCATTGAGGAAGGCTTTCTTATCTCTCCTTGCTATTCTTTGGAACTCTGCATTCAAATGGGTATATCTTTCCTTTTCTGCTTTGCCTTTCGCTTCTCTTCTTTTCATAGCTATTTGTAAGACCTTCTCAGACAACCATTTTACCTTTTTGCATTTCTTTTTCCTGGGGATGGTCTTGATCACTGCCTCCTGTACAAAATCACAAAGTTGGAAGTGCCAAGTTCCAATTTTTGAATTAGGTAGGGCAGTTAAATGTCTTTCTTGTTTAATACTTTGTGGGTGGGGCATTGTATTCCTTGCAATCAAATATATCACGTTTTAATAGTTTATATACAGAAAATATATATAAAGAGGTAAGTTTTAACCATATAAATACATACATGGATCCCATTACTTCCTGTTTTCTGAAGAGTCTTGGTCTTTCTTATGCCATGCCTCTCACATAATAAACTCTTTCTCTCAACTGGATACTTCTCATCAACTCTAAGTTCTCTTCATCATCCCAGCCTCCTTTAGCTGCATTTCCCACTACAAATTTTGTCCACTTCAAAGTCAATATATCCATTTTCTCAACTCCTACCCCTCAACACACTGCAATCTACATTCTTCATTTCACCAAAACAGTACTTCCTAACTTACTTCTGAGCTATGACCTTAATGTTACCAAATCCAATTTAATTTCTTCAGTCCTTGTTGTTGGACTCAGTCATGTCCGACTCTTTGTGACCCCATAGTCTGTATGTAGCCTGCCAGGCTTCTCTGTCCATGGGATTCTCCAAGCAAGAATACTGGAGTGGGATGTCACGTCCTACTCCAGGGGATCTTCCAACCCAGGGATCGAACCTACATCTCTCGCATCGGCAGGTGGATACTTTTACCACTGCACCACCTGGGAAGCCCAAGAGAGGAGCATTCCTGGGTGGGCATGAACTTGGTTTTTAAGTCTTCTTTCTATATTTGGGTTTTTTGGTTTTGTCTTTGTTTTGTGGGTTTCTTTTTTTACATCTCTGTTCTTTCTCAGCTTCCTTTGCCATTTCATAAGCTCATCCTCCCCTACTAGCTCTCTAAACACTGGTATTCCTCAAGGCTTATTCTTAGACCCCTTATTCCTCACACTTTATATACTCTTTTATTAATATCTTTGGCATCAGTTACTATTTATGTGCAGATAACCCATAATATCTCATACCTATAAATCCAATGATTATTTTTATGTATCTCAAAGGCAGCTTAAGCTGAACATCTGTACTTGTGCTTTTCCTGCTCAAACCTGGACCTTTTCCTGTATTCTCTGTCTCAATGATTGGTTCCAACATTGATCCAGCTACATAATCCTGAAATCTAAGGCTACCCCTTGATATCTATATCCGTCACTACCTGTAAACATAATTCATCATTAGGTTTTATTTTTATCTCTTAAATATTTCTAAAATTTCGTATTTCTAAAATCTTTTTGTCTCTACCACTACCATTCTAACTAAATTATTATCTACTCTCAGATGAACTGTGTAATAAATTCCCAACTGACCTCCCTTCTAGTCATTCCAGAATCTCCTCAATTTGTCTCCACACTGTAGCTAGTGCGACCTTCCTTTAAAATCAACTCTGATCATATCATTACCTTGCTTAAAACTCTTTAGTGACTTTCCATTGCTCTTAGGATGAAGAATAAAAGCCTTAACTTGATCTGCAAGGCCTTCAGTGGTATGATTCTTATCCTCTACAACCTTGATTCCCATCATGCTTACCACCACACTTTCACATTTCTTAAGACTCCCATATCCCAAGCTTACTCCACTACAAAACTGTCATGCATATCCCTCTACCCAAAATGTTCTGTGTGCAGGTAACTCCAACTCATCCTTCAAATTTCAGCTTGATACTTATTTTCCTGACTTCCCTCCCCAAACTAAAGTTCTCTTGTAATTGCTTACAATTTAGAACCCTTATGACAATCACACTAATACAATGAAGCAGACTGGTAAGACTATTAGTTGTCTTGCTAAATGCCATCTCACCTCATTATTCATGTCTATATAACCCCCATTTTGTTCAGATATTAGGCACTTGTGTTTCAGGAACCATTCCCTAGCCCCAGGGTGTAAATATTTTTTAGTGAAGATCAATCATGTCAATGTATTCTTCCTACCAGTGACTGAATTAGGAGTGGACATGTGAAGCAACCCTCGCTAATGAGAAGTCAAAGAACTTGAAGATGGGAAGTGGGATTACTGGCAAAGAACAAGATAGGACTCCTCTCTTCCTGTCTTTGGATAATCTCATAAGAGAATATAATGCTTATGAATGTTTCAGCCATTTTGTGACCATGAGAAGAAAATATCAGTAACACTTTTGCCTGTGTGTTACATGGTAGGTCGAATTACTGATATCAATTCTTCATTCATCTATAATAGACATCCACACCCTTACCGTGTTCTCATGGTGAGAGGCATGATATTCCTTACCCATTAATTTTGGGCTTGTTCGCATGATTTGTTTTGGTCGATGGAATGTTAGCAAACATGATGAAAGCAAAGGTTCGCCACATGCTTTCATGGTTTGGTTGGCTCTTGTTCTCTCCAGTGATCCACTATGGGAAAAGCATCCCCCCCCCCAACAATTAGCTGCTTTTCTTTTAAGCCTGGTACCAGAATCAATACATTAAAAAGTAGGCCTAAGCTTAATCGACACCCTAAAACAGAGCAACTTCTGCCAGTTCATGGACCCACTCTCTAAAGCACAGTTTGCCCCAAGTGACCTGCAGAATTGTGATCATAAGAATAAGTGCTTATTGTATGCCATTGAGTTTGGGGTGATATATTATGGAGCATTACTGTGGCAATAGCTGGTTGATGCATCAGCAAAAGCACCTTAACTGTTGCAGACATTAAATAATCATATAATTAAATATAATTCTTCCTCACTAGATTACAAGGTCCAGAAGGCAGCAATTTTGTTATTCTTGCTCACCATTGTCTCCCAGCACCTAGCGCCATAGATTGCATGATAAATATTTATTGAATGAATATTATTAATGAAAAAGAAAGGCTAAAATAACATATTCCAAAAATGTTAAAATCTGATAAGATAATAACTAATGTTTATAACTTTATTCTTTTTTGTATTATTATATTACTTTACTGCAATAATACTTTTGTATGATAATCATGAATTGCTTATATAATCAGAAATAAAAGCCAAAAAAAGCTATTTCCACTAAGAAGAAAATATATAATTACTTGAAAAGAAATACTAACATGGGTCAAAAAAGTATTTATTTGCATGAGTTAGATCTACATATGGTTCCAAATTCAGGAGGCAATAAATTTACACAAGGGAGATGAATATTTAGGTATCAGGAGAGTAAATAAGGTCTTGGTCAGCACCACAATTTAAGAACCTGGCAAGATACACTGTGCTTTGCTTTGCTTTACTTCCTAGAATCAGAGAGAAATGTCTGAGGTAAGCCAATAAAAGGTACAGAAATTTAGAGAGACTGGACAAAATGTAAATGATGGTAAGCTACTTGTTATTGATGGAATCTCTCCCTCATGCTCATTTTATAAATTTATAGTGAAAGATTTCTAAGGACATCACTCCAGTCATATCACCTCACTTTTCCTCTCCTTCCATTTCCAATCTCCCTGCTCTCTGCCCTCACCCCAAGGTCTAAGATAGGTCTAAGTTTGCTCTCTTCTCAAGATCTTTCAGATCCCTTCTGGTTTCATTTGATTCCTTTGATGACTGGATCACATGTTTCAAGGATTCAACCATCAAAAGCAAGGAACTACAGTGCAGACAGCCACTTGGATCATTCTCAAAAATATAGCATTGGATGAAACTTAAAAACTAAGAAAAAATTCAATGTATTATAGAAGATAGTTAATATAAATTTAAAATGTATACATTCACTTGTATCTACTAGGCAAGTTACATATATGAAAGTGAAAGTCTCTCAGTCATGTCAGACTCTTTCTGATCCCATGGACTATACAGTCCATGGAATTCTCTAGGCCAGAATACTAGAGTGGATAGCCTTTCCCTTCTTCAGGGGATCTTCCCAACCTAGGGATCGAACCCAGTTCTCCCACATTGCAGGCAGATTCTTTACCAACTGAGCTATCAGAGAAGCCCATTTAATGAGAGAGAAGATTGAGTCTGGGCATAGAGAATAAATGGAAGAAGGAAGGAAGGAAGAACAAAATGAGAGGGCACATTTGTAAGAAGAGTAAACAGATTTCACTCCAAATAGTTTAAAGGAAAAGGTGCTAGTGAATGGACTACCTTCAGTAGTGTGGGGAGAGTGAAAGCTTAAAAAAAAAAGAGGATAGGGAAGGTGTGCTGGTTTTCTATTATTGCTATAACAAATTGCCATAAATTTAGTGGCTTAAAACATCAATTTGATACAGGATGCTCAGGGCTGGTGCACTGGGATGACCCAGAGGGATGATATGGGGAGGGAGGTGGGAGGGGATTTCAAGATGGGGAACACATGTACACCGGGGTGGATTCATATCAATTTATGGCAAAACCAATACAATATTGTAAAGTAAAATAAATAAAATAAAATAATAAAAACATCAATTTATCATCTTACATTTCTGTAGGTTCCCGGCATAGATCTGGCTAAAATCAATGTGTCCATCAATGTGGCAGAAAGGCAGCATTCCAGAGGGAGGTGTCAAGGGAGAACTTGTTTCCTTGACCTTTCCAACTTCTAGAGGCTGTCCACATTCCCTGGCTCATGGCCCCCTTCTCCACCTTCAAAAGTAGCAACATCTGATCTCTTAGACCCTACTTCCATTGTCACATCTCTTTCTGACCACAGCTGCTTTTAAGGACCAGGTGGTCATTAGATTGGGTTCACCCAAATAATGTACGATGATCTCCCATCTCAAGGTTCACAACATTCATCGCATCTGTAAAATTCTGCTTACCACGCAAGATAACATACTTATGGGTTTCAGGGATTAGTATGTGGAAATATCCAGGGCACCATTATTCTGCCTACCCCAGAAAGTAATAGCAGGAAGCCATAAGCATTCAGTTCAGTTTAGTTCAGTTGCTCAGTCGTGTCCAACTCTTTGCAACCCGATGGAATGCAGCACACCAGGCTTCTCTGTCCATCACCAACTCCGGAAGCTTACACAAACTCATGTCCATCGAGCTGGTGATGACATCCAACCATCTCATCCTCTGTCATCCCCTTCTCCTCCTGCCATTAGCATCTCTAGGGCTAAAGGGGCAAAGGGAGGACATCATATTAAGATAACCCTAGGGAGGACATCATATTAAGGTAACCCTAGGGGAGTGGACGGAGAAGGGAATGGCAAGCCACTCCACTCTTGCCTAGAAAATCCCATGGATGGAGGAGCCTGGTGGGCTGCAGTCCATGGGGTCGCTAAGGGTCGGACACGACTGAGCAACTTCACTTTCACTTTCACACATTGGAGAAGGAAATGGCAACCCACTCCAGTGTTCTTGCCTGGAGAATCCCAGGGACGGGGGAGTCTGGTGGGCTTCCGTCTATGGGGTCACACAGAGTCGGACACGACTGAGCGACTTAGCAGCAGCAGCAGCAGCAGCAGGGGAGCTGGAGAGACGCAGGTTCCATTCCTGGGTTGGGAAGATCTCCTGAAGAAGGAAATGGCAACTCACTCTGGTATACTTGCCTGGAAAATTCCATGGACAGAGGAGCCTGGTGGACTACAGCCCACGGGGCCGCGAAGAGTCAGATGTGTCTGAGTGACCAAGCATGCATACAGCAGGGCTGGAACCAAGGAACTGTCTGAAAGGTGCTGCACTGAGGAAGGAGGCAACCATTGCCAGACACTGCACAAACACCCCACCTCCTCCCACCTCACCCCCATCCTCCTGCCAGTGCTTCTCATTGGCCAAAACCCAACAGAAACAAAGCAGCCAGGGAACTCGGGTAGTGGAGTCTACAGTGGTTGGCTTCACCCAGCAGATAGAGACAGATGGATATCTGATACTAGTGAGGTTGAGGGCTGGGAGAAGAGTTTGGAGAGTAAACAGGGAATAACCAAAAGGTATGCCCTGAACTGGGAAGTGTGATCAATTCAATTCTCTGCACCTGAAGTCAAAAAAAAGACAAATGCTCTTCTAGCAATATCAGGTGATACTTCAAAGAAGAACCAAAAGTGTGGGAGGGAATGTTTGTTGCTTTTGTTTCTTAAAATGAGCAAAGAAAGATTTGGACTAAGAAAAATCAGTCTGCAGGCTACACCATATTCACTCAATGTCTTCTCTCACTCTTTACCTTGCCGTGCAGTGGAGCCAGGTAGAAGTCAGCAGAGCAGAAGAAGGTGGAAAGAAGAGGAGATGTACGAGAAAGAGAATGAAGACATGGCAAGAATGTAGTAGGCCAGTTAACTTTTTTTGGCAGGGTGGGGGAGACAGGGCTTCCCTGGTGGCTCAGATGGTAAAGAATACACCCACAATGCAGGAGACCCGGTTTTAATTTCTGGGACCTTTGAAACAACTCTTTTCCAACATGGTGCAAGTAGCAGAAATTCTCCTTCACAATGTCAATGTGTGCATTTGACTTGGAGTCTGGTCCATATTAATTTATAAAGTGCTAAGAGTCCATGTAGCTGGAACAAGATCTCTTACTCCATGAACTGATAATTTAACTATGAGCTGGATTCTGTGATGAATCTCTCTCAGAGGTATTGCTCCTAAGACTACTACTCCCGTCCTCTGATTTTGTTATTTTTAGAGGACACTTGGCCCCCCTTTGATATCCACTTCATTTTGTATCCTGGCTATAAATTCTTCTTTAGGTGCAGTTTCTGTCTGGTTTTGAAGTTCCGAAAAATCTCATCATGGCTAGCTAGCTACAAAGCAAATTTTGAAAGACACTGACAAAAAAAAAAAGCAAAAGTTCTTCCTGTTGCATATACATCACAGGTCTAAGGCCATTCTCAAAGTCACTTTAGCTTCACCCAAAGGGCTTCCCTTGTGGATCAGCTGGTAAAGAATCTACCCGCAATGTGGGAGACCTCTGTTAGAACCCTGGGTTGGGAGGATCCCCTGGAGAAGGGAAAGGCTACCAACTCCGGTATTCTGACCTAGAGAATTCCATGGACTACAGTCCAAGGGGTCGCAAAGAGTCAGACACATGAGTGACTTTCACTTTCACAGGCTCTGAGGGTTTGGAACCATTCCCACATGCAGAACAGTGACTCTCAGGAGGTATCCAGCCTGCAACAGCTGGTTCTGAGACTTTTATACATCCAAACCATCTAGGAAACTCAAAATCAAGACCAGGTTAAAGCTGGGATGGGGCAGGGGATGGGGGGCAAGAGGGTGGGGTGGGGAGGAAGAAACAGGGCATCTACTCTGCATGCTGGAATCTGAAAGGAAACAGAATAAAGAGCCAGAAGATCTTAGTTCCAGCTCAGTCTTAGACAAACTTGAGCAAGTCTTGTAATTAGTAAGTGGATTATTGGTTTATTCCAGGGTGTCTACCATTCAGCCCATAGAGTAGATAGCATTTATTCTGACTGAACACTTATAATGCACCAGACACCATAAAAGCCTATTTAATCCTTCTTAATAAACAGGAAGACATGTCTGTTGTTCTCGCCACTTTAAAAAAAGATGAGGGAGACTTTGAGAGTTTAAGTGATTGAGGTCCAGATTAACATAGCTAAGTGACAGAGGCAGAATCTCCAAACCCTGGAGCCTAAGGGTTTAACCACTGTACAACAAATGCAATCTAGTTGACCCTGGAAAGATTCCTCCTGTGCTTTTAGTGGAAAAAAATAACCAACAAAGAAAGAAAGACAAATCTGACACCTAATTAGTTTGTTCACATAAACAACAGACTAACTTTGCACAAGTAAAGAATTTTTCAAGTTTGGTCTAATATGAAAAAACTGAATTCAATTGACATACAAATGGCACTGGTAATAACAGAATTGTTGCCAGAGAGTTATTTTTATTTTCTAATGCCTTTATTGAAGTATAATTTAAATAACATAAAATTCACTTATTTTTAATGTGCAACTCAGTAGTTTTTTAGTAAATTCACAGAGTTGTGCAGCCACCACTATTTAATTCCAGAACATTTTATTAGCCCAATTATATGAATTAGCAGGCACATTCTCCAGTCCACCTCACTGCCCACCCCCAGCAGCCACTAATCTGCTTTCTGTCTGGACACTTTATCTAAATGGAATCATACAATACATGGTCTTTTACTTCTGGTTTCATTCATTTAGCATAATGTTTTTTCAAGTTCAGTCATGAGGGAGCATGTATTGTACTTCATTCCTTGTTATTGCCCCATGCTATTCTTCTGTATGGAAAGGCTATATTTTGTTTATCCATTCACCAGTTGATGGACATTTGGGTTGTTTCCCTGATAGCTAATCAGGTCAAGCAGTTTTTTATGTGTTCACCGGCTGCTTGTATAACTTCTTTGGAGCGGTATCTATTCCTATCCATTGCTCATTTTAAAATCAGGTTATTATTTTTACTGTTGAGTCACAAGAGCACTTTATATATTCTAGATAAAATCCCTTCATTAGGATATAGGACTTGAAAATATTCTCCCAGTCTACCACCTGTATTTTCATTTTCTTAATGGCATCTTTTGAAGCATAAATGGTTTTACTTTAAGGAAGTCTGACCCAAGATCATAAAGATTTATTCCTTTGTTTTAAGAGTTGTGTAGTTTTAGCTCTTCTATTTAGGTCTAAACCGACTTTGAGTTGATATGTGTGTATGGTGTGAGGTAAGGGTCTAAATTTGTTCTTTGGCATGTGGGTATCCAGTTGCCCTTCTACCATTTCTTTGATCTAAATGCCTGTCCTTATGGTGGTACCACACTGTCTTGACTACTCTGTGTGCTCAGTCACTAAGTCATGTCCAATTCTTTGTGCCCCCATGGACTATAGCCTGCCAGACTCCTGTGTCCATGGGTTTCTCCCAGCAAGAATACTGGGCTGGGTTGCCATTTCCTCCTCCAGGGGATACTCCCAACCCAGAGATCGAACCCGTGTCCCCTGCAAGTCTTCTGCATTGGCAGGTGAATTCTTTACTGTTTAGCCACCGAGAGGCCCCCTTGACTACTCTAGCTTTGCACTAAGTTTTGAAATCACCAAGTACAAGTTCTCTAACTTTGTTCCTCTTTCTCAAGACTGTATTAGTGATTCTGAGTCCCTTGCAGTTCAAAATAAATCTCAGAATCAGCTTGTCAATTTCAGGGAAAAAAAAACAGCAAGCTGGAACTTTGATATGGATTGCAGTGAATTTATAAGTCAGTCTGGGGAGAATTGCCATCTTAATAATATTGAGACTTCCAATCTATAAACATGCAATGTCTCTCCATTTTCTAAGATCCTCTTTCATTTCTGTAGGCAATGTTTTACAGTTTTCAGCATAGAATACTTGCTGTTTTGTTACATTTATTTCTAAGTATTTTCTTCTTCTTATGCTACTGTGAATGAGATTGTTTTCTTAATTGAATTTTTGAATTGTTTATTGCTTACAAATACATTGATAGTATATCCTATGACCTTGCTTAAGGGGCTTGTTAATTCTACCAGTAACTTTTGTGGATATCATAGCATTTTCTATACACTGAATTGTGCTATCTGCTAATTAGGATTGGTTTACTCCTGCCTTTTCAATCTGGATGCCTCTTACCTCTTTTCCTTGCCTTATTGCACTAAAATTTCAAGTACATGTCCAATAGGAAGGGGTAAGAGAAGAAAGACTTGCCTTGCTCCCAGTCTTTAGGGGAAAGCATTTAGTCTTGCACCATTAAGTATGATGTTAGCTGTAGGGTATTTGTACAGCTTCTTTATCTGGCTGAGGATGTTTCCTTCTATTTCCAACTTGTTGAGAATTTTTTTACTATGAATGGATTTTGGATTTTATCAAATTGCTTCCTCTGCATCTATTGAGATAATCTTGTGGTTAGAAATTTTTCTTTTTCCTTTTGAGTGAAAATAGAAGATAGTTGTATACCGCTTTCACTGCAACATTTGTAAGAAGAATGTATACTATTAAATTTGCAAATATGGTTCTCTGCATGAGAAATGGAGGAAATTATAAAACATAGTTAATTTATTCATGGCAGTGTCCTTCCTGAAAAGCTATTTGACAGAAAAGTGAAAATATGCCACTCAGCAAATCTCTTAAAAACATATAATCCAGGCATCCAAATTAATTCCACAGATTAATTTTTGTCTTATCAAAAAGTTCTACAGGAGTGGGGTGGGGGAGGCTGCCTTGACTGTTTCGTTAAGGAAGTACAAGTTTTCACATTCAAACTGATGGAGCAAATTGACATTAAGATTCCAGTTATTTTGTATAGAAACCACTGAGTTCAGTGTAGCACAGCAAACTTTAAAAATTATAGAACTATTAGGTAGAAGCAAAATTGCAATTGCAGAAGAGATTCATACACTTTTATGCATTATACTTTAAATTTCTGCAGCTTTCTTTGGAAGGCAAGCCTCACAATGTATCTGAATTATTAAGCATCTGTCCTATGAGTGACACAATTTCAAGAGGAACTGTTTAGGCTGAACAAGCCCAAGAATACTGGAGCGGGTAGCCTATCCCTTCTCCAGTGGATCTTCCCAACCCAGGAATTGAACCGGGGTCTCCTGCATTGCAGGTGGATTCTTAACCAGCTGAGCTACCAGGGAAGCAAACATGAACTATGCCCCCCTAAAAAGATATGCAGTCCCTGGAATTTGAAGATGTATAGGATTAAACTGGGATTTCTGACCATGTGGCCATTCTCTTGCTCCATATGCCTTTGAAAAATGCATTGTTTCATAAAAGTATAATAGCAAAGATGAGAACTACCAGTCATGTAATCATTCAACAAAAATATACTGATCATCTACCATGAACCAAGCACTGTGATAACCACCAAAAATACAATGGTAGGCAAAACAGAAACAATCCTTAAGAAACTTGCATATTAATAAGGGAGACAGATACTTAATAATCACACAAATAACTATAAATACAATAATATATAGTAAATGCTATAAAGAAAACATTCAGGGTACTATCAGAGAGAATAATTAGGGGGACACAACCTAGTGTGGAGATGTAAGGGACATAATCCCTGAAGAACTGGTAGTTAAGATGAAATCTATAGTATAGGGGTTTGTCTGGAATATTTTTCCCTTCCTTCCATCTGACTTAACATTTCCATTCCCCTCTTTGCTCCTGGCTAAGAAGTGTAAAGGTCATGAGACAGAAAGTGTGGTTCTTCCAAAGAATTGAGAGAAGGCCAGTATGGCTATTATTAAGCCTGAGTTTTGAGGAACTCCAAACGGTAAAGAAAGAAAAAGAGGAGCCAGGAAAAGTTACCAAGAAGAAGTGACCAAGAGAATCTGGTGTCATAGAAACCAAGGGAGTGGAATATTTCAAGAATGGAGAATGATAGGCTGTATGCAATGCTATTGAGAGGTAAATTAAAATAGGACTAAAAAGTAGTCATTGTGCTTAACAATATGGAGGACATGGTGACCTTATCAAAAGCAGTTTTGGTAGATGGTAGTCAGGCAGAAGACTAGAGGGTAATGGGGAGAAGAGTGAATTAGTCACTATGTAAGAATAAAATCCAAAATTACACTGGTTTAAGATATAGTTTTTTTTCTCCCTTAAATACCATGTACTATGCAGATCAGCAGGGATTTCTGTCACAGTCACTCAATTATCTAGGGTAACATTTGAAAGTTGGACCACCTATAGAGTATGCACCTGCCTCAGTCGTTGTGGCATGGGAAGAAAGCATGAAATTCATTTATTTATTTATACAGTTTTTGGGCCATTGGCCAGACTACTCACATAGTCCCATACTGCAAAGGAACCAGAAAATGAAGCTTTCCATGAGACAAAGAGGAGAACCTGTTCAAACAGTAAATGTGGAGATCAAGTGATTTTCAATGATGATGGTGCCCAGGGTGACTGTGGGATTTGGGGGCTGGAGGACAGTCCGTGAGGCAGTCATTGAATACGAAGAGGTCAAAGAACTGAGCAGCCATCTCTATGGGCTTTCCTGGTGGCTCAGATGGTAAAGAATCTGCCTGCAGTGTCAGAAACCCGGATTCGATCCCTGGGTCAGGAAGATTCCCTGGAGAAGGAAATGGCAACCCACTCCAGTATTCTTGCCTGGAGAATTCCATGGACAGAGGAGGCTGGTGGGCTACACTCCATGGGATCACAGAGTCGAACATGACTGAGTGACTAACATTTTCACTTTCCATGGAAATTTTAACTTACCCCCAGAATAATGGGGATGAAAATTGTGACATGGGAGCTAAAATCTTCAATAAATGAGGAGCAGAGTACACTGGAGGTTAATTGATGATCCCAAGGAAAAAAGGGAGAGAATGATACACCCTCAAAAGAGACGGGAAGGGAGAAATGGTCTAGAAGTGACAAATGAACCTAAAAGTACTTTAATTAAGCCTTCCTAAAGAAGTGTAGATCCTATTCAATCTGTAAAATGCCAAGTTTCATATCAACTTTATCAAAAATAGATCAATGACCAGACTTGACCTAGAAATGTGAGAGTTTGTAGGAATAAAGTTGATTAAACTACTTTTGCTATGCTTTGGTATTCATCTCAAAATCTACATTTTTATATAGCTAAGAATCTATACTTCACTGTTGTTATTTAATTTATTTAATTCTAAAAATGTGTGCAGCTGTACCCATTTAAACTGTGATCACAAGAGCACTGCATTCCTTGTTGAACTCACTGTTCTTATTCATTGTTGCTCTCACTCAAGAAAGATATCAGAATAGGACTTCTCTGGCAGTCCAGTGGTTAAGACTCTGTGCTCCCAATGCAGTAGGCTCCCAATGACCTCTTCGTATTCACCTCTTCCCTTCCAGGTCAGGGTAGACCTTATATGCTGCACGTTATGTCCAAAAATAAATAAATGAAAAAAATAGAGCAGAGACATTCAAACATGTGTGTGGGGGGGTATAATATCAGATTTCTAGGAATGACCCTAATCTTTTTAGAATCTATAAGTACTTCACAAAACATTTACTCCTGAAGTATGTACTAGTAATGCATTACTTGCTTCTAAACTTACAATTAAATTAAATATATGGCCCTGATTTGTGAAGTCTCTTAGCGCTATTTACCTAGAACTCTCAGACAATTCTTGTGAAACTCCTTTTATTGTTTTTGTTGCCACGTATGAAGATGGAGTCATATGAGGTGTAAAAATACTACATAGGTAAGCTTTACAGCTCAACAGTAAAGAATCTGTCTGCCAACGCAGGAGACGCAGGTGACCCGGGTTCAATCCCTGGGTCAGAAAGGTCTCCTGGAGGAGGAAATGGCAATCCACTCCAGTATTCTTACTGGAAAATCCCAAGGACAGAAGAGCCTGGTAGGCTACAGTCTATGGGGTTGCAAAGCATCGGACATGACTGAGAGAGCATCTTCAAGCTTTTATAAGGGTCTCTCTGTTCTCTAGAGCTGGCCTATGTATGCCTCAGTTCAGTTCAGTTCAGTCGCTCAGTCGTGTCCAACTCTCCGCGACCCCATGAATTACAGCACGCCAGGCCTCCCTGTCCATCACCAACTCCCGGAGTACACTCAAACTCATGTCCACAGAGTCGGTGATGCCATCCAGCCATCTCATTCTCTGTCGTCCCCTTCTCCTCCCACCCCCAACCTTTCCCAGCATCAGAGTCTTTTCCAGTGAGTCAGCTCAACGCATGAGGTGGCCAAAGTATTGCAGTTTCAGCTTTAGCATCAGTCCCTCCAATGAACATCCAGGATTGATCTCCTTTAGAATGGACTGGTTGGATCTCCTTGCAGTATAAGGGACTCTCAAGAGTCTTCTCCAACACCACAGTTCTAGTCCATTAATTATTATTTTCTTTACCTACAATAAGACAGAGGCTTAATTTCAAAATTTGTCTTTAGACATGGTTTCTTTCAAGAAACACAGAAGTTTGGTCTGACTTTGGTCTGGCTTTTAATTATGTCATTTGATTGTCATTTCATTTTATTTTCATGAAAAAAAATGATGAATTTGCTTTAAAAAGAGGAAGTCCTTTATAATAGCCAGGACATGGAAGCAATCTAGATGTCCATCTGCAGACGAATGGATAAGAAAGCTGTGGTACATATACACAATGGGGTATTACTCAGCAATTAAAAAGAATACATTTGAATCAGTTCTAATGAGGTGGATGAAACTGGAGCCTATTATACAGAGTGAAGTAAGCCAGAAAGAAAAATACCAATATAGTATACTAATGCATATATATGGAATTTAGAAAGATGATAACGATAACCCTGTATATGAGACAGCAAAAGAGACCCAGATGTATAGAACAGTCTTTTGGACTCTGTGGGAGAGGGCGAGGGTGGGATGGTTTGGGAGAATGGCATAGAAACATGTATATTATCATATGTGAAACGAATCGCCAGTCCAGGTTCAATGCATGATACAGGATGCTCGGGGCTGGTGCACTGGGATGAACCAGAGGGATGGGATGGGGAGGGAGGTGGGAGGGGGGTTCAAGATGAGGAACACATATACACCCGGGGCAGATTCATGTCAATGTATGGCAAAACCGATACAATAATGTAAAGTAATTAACCTCTAATTAAAATAAATAAATTTAAAAATAAAATAAAAAGAGGAAGTCCTAGGGTGGCAATAGCTTCCTGCTCTTGCTATTCTCTTGGTGCCTCCCCATTCCCTGTTAGATGCCTCAACCTCATTCCCACCCCAATAAGCTCTCCATTAATCTCTCTTCTAGTTAAATCCCTTTAAAAGTGCCATTTATTCTCTGCTGGGACCTTGACTCTGACCTTACTAAAGAATTCAAACTGTGTTAAGTGTTCTCCAGTTTCTACTGACCCAGGCAGTTGGGAACTTACAAACCAGTAATGACAGATCAAAGTGTGCTCCACAAAACACTAATTTTGGACTGCACCTTGGTCAGGTCTGTGGTGCTGTTGTTGTTCAGTCACTCAATTGTGTCCAAACCTTTGCAACTCCATGGACTGCAACAAGCCAGGCTTCCTTGTCCTTCACTATCTCTTGGAGTTTGTTCTAACTGATGTCCATTGAGTTGATGATGCCATCCAACCATCTCATCCTCTGTCACCCCTTCTCCTCCTGCCCTCCATCTTTCCCAGAATAAGCATCTTTTCCAATGAGTCGATTCTTCCCATCTGGTGGCCAAGGTATTAGAACTTCAGCTTCAGCATCAATCCTTCCAATGAATATTCTGGGTTGATTTCCTTGTGGTGCTGAGTTTCACTTAAACCTCATAAAGAACTAAGTATATGTGCAATTTCCCTAGTGGTCCAGTGACTAAGAATCAACTTTGCAATGAGGAGTCTCGGGTTTGATCCCTGCTTGGGGAAGTAAGACATGCCATGGTGCAACTAAGCATGGGTGCTGCAACTAAGATCTGACTCAGCCAAAGAAATAAATACTTAAAATAAAGAACTAAGCATGTGTGTCCACAGACTGGTCTTCCTTATGTAGTTGCAAGGCCACTGCATACTGGTGATGTCTGCTCTTTACTGTATACACAGTGGACAAAGGAGACAGATGGTGCTGGTGGTATAAAAGTCATAACCATGTGACAGATGATGGTGAGGTGGTTTGCAAAAGACAATTTTTACAACCATACATACAAGGGGGTGTTTTAGGGGGATATATTTGGGAGTATGAAGAGCTCATTCCTATGACCTGGCCAAATCTCTCTCCAAATATTTGATAACCACAAATGAAAGCAAGTGGCCCACTGGATACTGGGGAAATTCACAATTTCTGCTCACCAAACATCCCTCTTTAGCCTGCTGTCTCCTAGTATGTTCTGCTGGGGATGTATCTTTTGCGCTTATCACAGCAAACCACGACTTTTACAAGATTTAAGTGTCAGAGGGTTCAATTCCATAGAGCCTTCGACCCAGTCCTTTGTGAGATGTTGCAAGCTCATTGGGAAGTTGTTAAAGGTTATGCAGGAAAAATAGGCAGTATGGTCAGACATAAGTGGAAAACACTGTGTTAAAGAGAATGAACCATTTTCTGCAGAAATGCTCAGAAGCTTTGATATGCTGTGTGCATTGGTAATCTGGTGTATAGGGTTTCCTATCCTGCCTATAACAAGGAACTTTTTGGCAAAAGCACACCCATGACACATCAGACAACACTCTCTTATGGTTTTAGAGACATGGTGGGTGATGGGGCAGCAGGGGTGGGGTGCTCTAGAAAAGAGCAGTACAGTAAGCAGGTATTCAAAGGAAGAGATTCAGTCCCCATCAAACTCGCAGCTCTTGCTGAACTATTGATAGAAACAGGAGTCACTGTGAAGCTGACTGAATTGTACAGCTTATTGAATTTACTCTGAACACTTCATTTGAAATTTGGCAACATCCTTGATTGTCAGAGGTTTTTTCAATCTGGTACAAAAGGTTATGGAGTAGTGCTGCTGCCCAAATCTGGCAGCCCATGGAAGGTTTTTTAATTAACTTTAAAAGGTCTGTGTGAGTCCTTCACATGACAGGATATATAAAACACCCACACCCATCACTGGAGTGAGAGAAGCAACTGGAGCTACTCCAAAGACATTTCACTAACATTTTGGGGAAGAGTGAATTTCTTGTTTTGAAATTCAAGTTTGCAAGAGATTAGATTCAAAAATAAAATAAAGCCTTACCCACAACATGAGTTACAGGGTCAGTGGGGCCTTTATTCCAACTGGGTTGCCCTTTCAGAATCAAATCCACACTGAGCCCTTTGTTCTTAAAAGGAAGTGCTCTCCATGTATGGATGACACAGGCAAGAGAAGATCGTCGCGGGAGAGATTATAAGTGATGACACTGGAACACAGTGACCTTAATATTTAACTAAATCCTCTCAGTGAAGAGAAAACAGCACGAAGTCATGCTGAGCGAAAGCCAGGGACTCTCTGGCAATGCAATATAGATGCAGCGGGTGATACCAGGGTGGAAAACTTGCACGATGACCCCAGACGGGTCCTGCTTTCTCCTCTTTGCCACAGGTAGGCAGGCTCCAGTAGTCACATGGAAGAAATTCTTCCTACCTTATCCCTCCACCCTCAGAAGGCCAGTGTTGGCATTCACCAAACTGCATCATTGAGGGTGGAGGTAGAACGCTATGAAGTACAAAAAACTTCATTCTGGAAAGCCATCTAATTCAAAATTTCCAACCACTAGGCTGTGGGCTTCATGTGGGAAGAGGGAGGAGTTGAGTGAAAACTAGGAATTCATCTGTGAACTGGTTAAATCAACATGGGCTATCGAATTTATGTATTGGTTCTAATGGGAGTTTTTCGGTGGAGTCCTTAGATTTTCTATATATAAATCATGTCTTCTACAAGTACTGACAGCTTGACTTCTTCCTTTACAATTTAGATGCCTTTTATTTCTTTTACTGGCCCAATTGCTCTCACTAGGTCTTCTGATACTCTGTTGAATAAAAGTGGCAAGTATGGGCATCCTTATCTTGAAGGATGGGAGCTTCCTTCTGCGTCTCTTTCTGAACTTATGGGAGCTTTCAGCATTGAGTCATTGAGTATAGTGTTAGCTCTTGGCATGATATATGTTGCCTTGATTATGTTGTGGTGCATGTGTGCCTGCATGCGGGCATGCTAGGTTGCTTCAGTCATGTCCAACTCTATGCAACCCTATGGACAGTAGCTCACCAGGCTCTTCTCTCCATGGGATTCTCCAGGTAAAGAATATTGGAGATTGGAGTGGGTTGCCATGCCCTCCTCCAGGGGTTCTTCCCCACCCAAGGATCGAACCTTCATCTCTTAAGTCTCCTGCATTGGCAGGTAGGTTCTTTACCACCAGTGCCACCTGGGAAATCCTATGTTGTGGTACATTCTGTCTATATCCACTTTATTGAGAGTTTTTATCATAAATCAATGTTGAATGCTGTCAAATATTTTTTCTGCATCTATAGAAATAACCACATGATTTTTATCCTTCATTTTGTTTATGTGGTATCATTGATTTGCAGATGTCAAACCATTTGTGCATTCCTTGGAATAAATCCCGCTTGATCAGAGTGTATGATCTTTTTCTTTTTTTTAATTTTTATTTTTATTGGAGGCTAATTATTTTACAATATTATATCGGTTGGTTTTGTCATACATTGACATGAATCTGCCCTGGGTGTACACGAGTTCCCCCTCCCGAACCCCGCTCCCACCTCCCTCCTCCCCTTATCCACCTCTGGGTCATCCCCGCATACCAGCCCCGAGCATCCTGTATCATGCGTCGAACCTGAACTGGCGATTCATTTCACATATGATAATATACATGTTTCAATGCCATTCTCCCAAACCATCTCACCTTCACCCTCTCCCACAGAGTCCCAAAGACTGTTCTATACATCTGTGTCTCTTTTGCTGTCCCGTATACATGGTTATCATTTCCATCTTTCTAAATTCCATATATATGCGTTAGTATATTGTATTGGTGTTTTTCTTTTTGGCTTACTTCACTCTGTATAATAGGCTCTAGTTTCATCCACCTCATGAGAACTGGTTCAAATGCATTCTTTTTAATGGCTGAGTAATACCCCATTGTGTATATGTACCAAAGCTTTCTTATCCATTCGTCTGCAGATGGACATCTAGGTTGCTTCCATGTCCTCGCTATCATAAACAGTGCTGCAATGAACACTGGATGTGTCTCTTTCAATTCTGGTTTCCTCGGTGTGTATGCCCAGGAGTGCGATTGCTGGATCATATGGCAGTCCTATTTCCAGTTTTTTGAGGAATCTCCACACTGTTCTCCATAGTGGCTGGACTAGTTTGCATTCCCACCAACAGTGTAAGAGGGTTCCCTTCTCTCCACACCCTCTCCAGCATTTATTGCATGTAGACTTTTGGATAGCAGCCATTCTGACAGGTGTGAAATGGTATCCCATTGTGGTTTTGATTTGCATTTCTCTGATTATGAGGGATGTTGAGCATTTTTTCATGTGTTTGTTAGCCATCTTTATGTCTTCTTTGGAGAAATGTCTGTTTAGTTGTTTGGTCCATTTTTTGATTGGGTCATTTATTTTTCTGGAATTGAGCTGCAGGAGCTGCTTGTATATTTTGGAGATTAATCCTTTATCAGTTGCTTCATTTGCTATTATTTTCTCCCATTCTGCAGGCTGTCTTTTCACCTTGCTTATAGTTTCCTTTGCTGTGCAGAAGCTTTTGATTTTAATTAGGTCCCATTTGTTTATTTTTGCTTTTATTTCCAATATTCTGGGAGGTGGGTCTTGGAGGATCCTGCTGTGATTTATGTCAGAGAGTGTTTTGCCTACGTTCTCATCTAGGAGTTTTATAGTTTCCGGTCTTACATTTAGCTCTCTAATCCATTTTGAGTTTATTTTGGTGTATGGTGTTAGGAAGTGTTCTAGTTTCATTCTTTTACAAGTGGCTGACCAGTTTTCCCAGCACCACTTGTTAAAGAGACTGTCTTTTCTCCATTTTATATTCTTGTCTCCTTTGTCAAAGATAAGGTGTCCATAGGTGCGTGGATTTATCTCTGGGCTTTCTATTTTGTTCCATTGATCTATATTTCTGTCTTTATGCCAGTACCATACTGTCTTGATGCCTGTGGCCTTGTAG
The DNA here is from genome assembly GCF_049115385.1 of Moschus berezovskii. Taxonomy (NCBI): domain Eukaryota; kingdom Metazoa; phylum Chordata; class Mammalia; order Artiodactyla; family Moschidae; genus Moschus; species Moschus berezovskii. The sequence goes on along the minus strand of NC_142488.1, from coordinate 40,311,372 downwards.
TAGAGCCTGAAGTCCGGCAGGTTGATTCCCCCAGTTCCATTCTTCTTCCTCAAGATTGCTTTGGCTATTCGAGGTTTTTTGTATTTCCATACAAATTGTGAGATTATTTGTTCTAGTTCTGTGAAAAATATCATTGGTAGCTTGATAGGGATTGCATTGAATGTATAAATTACTTTGGGTAGTATACTCATTTTTACAATATTTATTCTTCCAATCCACGAACACGGTATATTTCTCCATCTACTAGTGTCCTCTTTGATTACTTTCACTAGTGTTTTATAGTTTTCTATGTACAAGTCTTTTGTTTCCTTAGGTAGATATATTCCTAAGTATTTAATTCTTTTCGTTGCAACAGTGAATGGAAGAGTTTCCTTAATTTCTCTTTCTATTTTCTCATTATTAGTGTATAGGAATGCAAGGGATCTCTGTGTGTTGATTTTATATCCTGCAACTTTACTGTATTCATTGATTAGCTCTAGTAGTTTTCTGGTAGAGTCTTTAGGGTTTTCTGTGTAGAGGATCATGTCATCAGCGAACAGTGAAAGTTTTACTTTTTCTTTTCCAATTTGTATTCCTTTTATGTCTTTTTCTGCTCTGATTGATCTTTTTCATGCATTGTTGAATTTGGATGGCTAATATTTTGTCAAGGATTTTTGCAACTAAGTTCATTGGGGATTTTGGTCTGTAAGTTTCTTTTCTGTGTAGTTTCTTTTCTTTTTCGGTTTTAGTATTATGATTATAATGATCTTATAAACTGAATTTTAAAATGTTCCCTCTTCTTCAGTTTTTTGGAATAATTTGAGAAGGATAGGTATTAAATCTTTGAATGTTTGGTAGAATTCACCAGTCAAGCCACCTGGTCCTGAACTTCTTTTGGGGGGTGGAACTTTCGATTACTGACTCAATCTCCTTACTAGCAATTGGACTGTTCAGCTTTTCTGATTTCTTCATGATTTAGTCTTGGAAGATTGTACATTTAGAGGAATTTATCCATTACTTTAGGTTGTCTAATTTGTTTGGCATATAATTGTTCAGAGTAGTCTCCTATGATCCTTTGTATTTCTTTGGTGTCAGTTATAATTTGTCCTCCTTCATTTCCAATTTTTTATCTGGGCCCCCTCTCTTTTTTTCTTGGTGAGTCTACCTAAAGGTATGCCAATTTTGTTTATCTTTTTAAAGAACCATCTTTTAGTTTTATTTATCTTTCTATTGTCTTTTTTATCTCTATTTCATTTATTTCCACTCTGATCCTTATTATTTCCTTCCCTCCACTAACACTGGGCTTTATTTGTTCTTCTTTTTCTAATTCCTTTAGGTGGAAAGTTAGTTTGTTTATTCCACATGGGCTTTCTTCAATATTCCTCAAAAGGGAAGTTCTCTACATCCAATGGTAGGGTACATCATTCAGTGTTGAGTTCTCATTGTTTATTGTATTGAACCAACATCCAGAAATCAGTGGTTATAAACTCCACCATAATTAAGTTTCGTGGATTTCCTGCAAACCTGTTGACAGAATGCATCACAATCCAAGGGACTGTCTGGAAATGTATGGAAAGAATAACCCTGCCTACTATGGTGAGAATCCCTTGGGCTGCAAGGAGATCAAACAAAATCAACCCCGAATATTCATTGGAAGGATTGATGCTGAAGCTGAAGCTCCAATACTTTGGCCACCTGATGCATGGGAAAAGACCCTGATGCTGGGAAAGATGGAGGACAGGAGGAAAGGGGGCAACCAAGCATCCTCTTGGTTGGATGGCATCATCGACTCAATGGACATGAGTTCAAGCAAACTCCAGGAAATAGTGAAGGACAGGGAAGCCTAGCGTGCTGCAGTCCATGGGGTCGCAAAGAGTTGGACACGACTGAGCGACTGAACAACAACTATGGCGAAACCCAAGACTGCCTTCCAAATACTTCCCAGTACTGATGAGAAAAGTTGTACCTATGCTTAATACACCGAATAAATCATCATCTCTGGCAAACTTCTGGTGAAAGAGTGTGCTGAGAACTGCTGCTTCCAAGCAGTGGTGGTTTTTGTTTAACCTGAATCAAGACATTTAGTGCTGACACAGAAAACTCCAAAACTGTGCATCAGCAGGCTCCTTTCATAATCACTTGAAGCTCTCCTGTAGTTATTACCAGCCCAGCTCTCCAGCCCCAACTGCTATTTGCGTTCATGTAAGGAACTGCCTGATTGATTACCTAGAGAGAAATTATCCACCCTGAGATCCTTACTAATTCTCTTACATAACCAAAAGGAAGGGGTGGCCATTAAGACACCACATTACAATTTTTCCAAGGGGTCATTTGTGATATTAAAGTGTTCAAGCCTGAAGTTAGATAAAAGTGAATTAAAGCCACAAAGGAAAGGAGTTGAGGAAAGGCTGAAAGGCCAGCCTCCTCCACTGTCTGCAGTTCCTTCTACTGGGCTCAGAGTTTATATCATTGAACATCACTTGGCACAGTGGTAAAGAATCCACCTGCCTGATGCAGGAGACACAAGAGACATGGGTTCCAAACCTGGGTCATAAAGATCCCCTGGAGGAGGAAATGGCAACCCACTCCAGTATTCTAGCCTGGAAAACTCCATGGACAGAAGAGCCTGGTGGGTTACAGTCCATGGGGTCACAAGGAGTCAGACACGACTGAGCACTCACACACTCAGGTGGCTCCACAACACTTTCTAAAACCAAGGGTGTGTAAGAAGAAATGAGTGCCGTCTCCCACTCAGGTTTTCTGCCTCCTTGAAACAGCAGCTTAGCTGTATTTATATTCTGTATTATAAATAAATTTCACAAATACATACTACACAAATATCATAAATGTATGTATAGATAAACTTATAAATATGTATTATATATAAAATGGACCTCATAATAGCTTCCACCATCACTTTAAGCACAGATGCACATGCCTCTACTTTCAAAACTAGCTGGATTTGGGAGGTCAATTACTGCTGCTACTGCTAAGTCACTTCAGTCGTGTCCGACTCTGTGTGACCCCATAGACGGCAGCCCACCAGGCTCCCCCGTCCCTGGGATTCTCCAGGCAAGAACACTGGAGTGGGTTGCCATTTCCTTCTCCAATGTGTGAAAGTGAAAAGTGAAAGTGAAGTCGCTAAGTCGTGTCCCACCCTTAGCATGGACTGCAGCCTACCAGGCTCCTCCATCCATGGGATTTTCTAGGCAAGAGTACTGGAGTGGCTTGCCATTGCCTTCTCCGATGAATAAGCTATCTTTGCTTAATTCAAACAATCACCACTACCCTAACCCCACTAATCCCTCAGGACCACCCCAACTCCCAACAAATTACTACCTTTATAATTATATCACTAAAACATAAACAAAAACCTGCATTTCCTAATTGAAGAAGGGATTCCCACTTATTTGAAACCCATTACTTACCTTAAAGCCAAAGTAATTATAAGAGAAATCTCGGTCATAGATAATTGCAGAATTCAGGCGATCTTTATTTGCCAAAACAGACAGTTGCAAATGAAACTCTCCTGTCACCCAGAATTTTCTCTGTACCTAGGTTTAGAACAGATGCTGAATGCTAGAGGCACACTCCCACTTTGGGGCACCTGTTTGATCCTGCTGGTCTTCCACCTGGAACTTACATTCCCCCAATTATCTGCACTGCTCACCCCCTCATCTTCTTACAAACTTGGTTCCAGTGTTACCAAGGTGAAGGCTCCCCAAGCACCTTATTTAACATTGCAACCCCCTCCACCACCATTCCTGCACTCTCTATCCACCCCTCTTGCCTTATTTTTCTCCATAGCATTTACCATCTTTCAATATACTCTGTAATTTATTTTATATTGAATGATAATGTACACACACACACACATGTTGCATCTTACACATACATATCAGACCTCCATGCTCCATGAAGACAAGCATTTCTGTCTGTTTCACTCACTGCTACATCCCAAATATCTGTAAGAATGCTTGACACACTGCTGATGATGAGTGTTTTGTGGGTGGGGAGGACAGAAGTAGACAATAACTGACAATAGAGACATAAAAGATTAAAAGTCATCTTCCAGATGGTTTAAACATCTTTAAAATTTGTCTTCATAGTATACCCATGCAACACAGAGGCTAACAAAGGGAATGGCTGTTGAATAACTTCTCACATTATGCCCCTTCACTTCTAAACCTGCCTACCTGGAGCAAAATTTGTGAATTAAATCCATGGTTTGGCTGCTGAAATCATGGGTACAAGTGAATGATTTGAAATCGGACAGGTACTTCTTTGACATTAGCTCACATCAGAATCCCTGGAGGAGCTTGTGAAAGCACAGACAGTTGGGCCCCATCCCCAGGGTTTCAGACTCAGTAGATCTGTGGTGGGACCCAATAATGTCCATTTCTTTTTTAAAAACTTTTATTTATTTATTTGGCTATTCTGGGTTTTCATTGCAGTATGAAGGATCTTTAGTTGCAGCATGTGGGATCTAGCTCCCCGACGAAGAATTGAACCTGTGCCCCTGCATTGGGAACACGGAGTCTTAGCCACTGGATCATCAGGGGAGTCCAAATAATTTCTATTTCTAAAAGTCACCACGTGATACTGTTGCTGGTGGTCTGAATACCATGCTTTGAGAGCCACTGGCCTGAACACTTCAAAGTGAACATAGATTAGCCCCTGATATTTTCTCAATTGGTTTTCTCCTGTGCATTTTTTTTTTAGAAAGCAATCTTATTTTCTCTTTCAATTCCTGAAGGTAAACACATCTTAACACAATTTGGATGTCCTAGGACTTCATATCAGTACCTATTTTTTACATGCTTGACACAGAGAGAAGTGGGACCAATAAAACAACTGACTGTTCAACCAGCTCAGCAGGCAAGTAAACAAAAGACCTTTTAATTGATCTGTTTTTGAACCTTTCTTTCCACTGATAGTTCTGTGCCGTATACAGAAATTCAGTGTGAAAAGATAGAGCTTCACCCTGGAAATTCCCACTGCAATGTAGGAGCTTCTTCTTGTTGTTGTTCAGTTGCTAAGTCATGACCTACTCTTTGCGAGCCACGCCAGGCTTCCCTGTTCTTCACTATCTCCCGGAGTTTGCTCAAACTCATGTCCATTGAGTCAGTGATGCTGTCCAGCCATGTTGCCTTCTGTCGTCCCCTTCTCCTCCTGCCTTCAATCTTTCCCAGCACAGGGTCTTCTCCAATGAGTTGGCTCTTCGAATCAGGTGGCTAATGTATTGGAGGTTCAGCTTCAGCATCAGTCCTTCCAATGAATATTCAGGGTTGATTTCCTTTAGGATTGACTGGTTTCATCTCTTTGCCATCCAAAGGACTCTCAGGAGTCTTCTCCAGCACCACAGTTTGAAAGCATCAGTTCTTCGGCGCTCAGCCATCTTTATGGTCCAACTCTCACATGCATACATATCTACTGGAAAAACCATAGCTTTGACTACACAGACCTGTGTCAGCAAAGTGATGTCTCTGCTTTTTAATATGCTATGTTTTTCATGAGGATAGCAGTGGGAGATAAGAAGGTCTTCATAAATAAACAACGCAAAGAAATAGAGGTCAATGCAATAGGATGGGAAAGACTAGCGATCTCTTCAAGAAAATGGGAGCTATCAAGGGAACATTAGGCTTCGCTGATAGCTCAGTTGGTAAAGAATCCACTGTAATCCAGGAGACCCTGATTTGATTCCTGGATCGGGAGGATCCACTCGAGAAGGGATAGGCTACCCACTCCAGTATTCCTGGACTTCCCTTGTGGCTCAGTTGGTAAAGAATCCGCCTGCAATGTGGGACACCTGGGTTCAATCCCTGGGTTGGGAAGATCCCCTGGAGAAGGGAAAGGCTACCCACTCCAGTATTCTGGCCTGGAGAATTCCATGGACTATATAGTCCATGGGGTCGCAAAGAATCAGACACGACTGAGCAACTTGCACTTTTCACTTTCAAGGGAACATTTCCATGCAAGGATGGGCACAACAAAGGAGCTTCTTGAACTCCTGTCAAATAAAAATGCTGGTGCTCTTTCCCCTGAGCAGCAAACTCTTTGAGAGCCCCACATCACCAACCTTCAACCACCTCAGACTTTGGCTGAACTCTGGTGAACAATGCCTTTCCAGCTATCATGCATCCCACCTCACATACCTGCTGGTCCCCTTTGAGTTTCTGTAATAAGATGTTCTCGGATACCTTGAGAAATGGCTCAGTCATACACAGGACTACCAGATTAGTGTCCCTAGGGACATACCTTTAATAGGGAGCAACAGTATATGGATAAAAGCCCCCAGCTTCCCATTAGTTGGTGAGACAAATCTCAGCCACATTCTACATGTTTCTCAGACATCTCCAGAGAGATCCATCCCCAGGTGCCCCACAGCCATCACCAGCTCAATGATATACTTTTTAACTGACTTCTTTCCTGTTTAACCCTCCTGCTCCCTCACTCTTGATACCTAGGGTCACCTCCCTAATAAACCACCTGCAACCAAGTCCCCCTCAGGCTCTGCTTTCAAGGAACCCAATCAAAGATACTGTCTTAGAGTAAGTTCCCCTGAGGTTCAACTCTGATGGAGCCGCGGCTGCTGTTTGTGTACTCAGTCGTATCTGACTCTTGGTGACTCCATGAACTGTAGTCATCCAGGCTCATCTGTCCATGGGATTCTACAGGCAAGGATACTGGAGTGGGTTGCCAATCCTTCCTCCAGGGGATCTTCCCGACCCAGGGATTGAACCCATGTCTCTGGCATTGCAGGCAGATTCTTTAACCCTGAGCCATCTGGGAAGCCTGACTCTGATGGAGAGCTGTATGAAGATGGTTCAGTGAGGAGTGACCTCAGGAGATACACATATAAGGGAGCGAGGAAGGGGAAACTGACCCAAAAGGTATTTGCAACTGAAACCTCAGCAGATCCTATTGGGACTCTTGCAGCTGAGACAGCCCCTTAGAATTGCCCTCAACTGAGGCTCTGCAGATCTTTGACCCCATGTCCCACTGGGAGGCAGCCTCATCTTGGGTGAGGGAGTTCCCTGAAGCCCACTGAAGGTCTGGGAAGAGTTCATCTGTAAGCCATCAGTGGCTGATATTCCCAGCAGTTGGGGTAAGAGCGTACTGGCCTTGAAGAGGGGACTGGGCCGAGCACTAGGAATCCCCTACACCATTGCCTTGTCATCACCTCTTGGCAATTTGCAACAGCCTTGCAAGTCAGATCATCTCTGTCTCCTGTAGTCAGCCTTGACTTGGAGAGGAAACTTCCTTGTAGACTCGGTATTTAGAAAGACTAAGTTACATCTGGCATACTGAATAAATATATTAAAGCAACCAAAAATCGCAAGTGTAAAAACTGGCTACAAGGTACTAAACTTAAGTGTTCCCATATAATTAAATTCCATCAGTGATGTGATGTTATATTCAAAACACCCTTTCTCAAAAGGGTGTTTCTTCTAAGCTGTGGTGCTTGCAGTTGTGGGATTTTTTTCTAACACATCAAGTGAAGACAAAAGTGTCTGTCAAGACACTTGTTATAAAAGGGCAATTAAAACGTCCTGGATCCGGTATGACTAATGGTAGGAGCCCTAGTGCTCCTGAAAATACTTCACTAATTACAGTCTCCTTCAGTGGCAGGCCCAAACAAAAGCAGGCTACCTCATTTTTCAAACTTAAATAAAGAGCATTCAGTTCAGTTCAGTCACTCAGTCATGTCTGACTCTTTGCGACCCCATAGACTGCAGCACACCAGGCCTCCCTGTCCATCCCCAACTCCCAGAGTCTACTTGAACTCATGCCCACTGAGTCAGTGATGCCATCCAACCATCTCATCCTCTGTTGTCCCCTTCTCCCCCCACTTTCAATCTTATCAGGGTCCTTTCTAAGGAGTCAGTTCTTCTCATCAGGTGGTCAAAGTATTGGAGTTTCACTTTCAGTATCAGTCCTTCCAATGAATATTCAGGACTGATTTCTTTTCGGAGACTGGTTGGATCTCCTTACAGTCCAAGGGACTCTCAAGAGTCTTCTCCAACACCACAGTTTGAAAGCATCAATTCTTTGGCGCTCAACTTTCTTTATAGTCCAACTCTCACATCCACACATGACTACTGGAAAAACCATAGCTTTGACTAGACAGACCTTTGTTTGCAAAGTACTTTCTCTGCTTTTGAATATGCTGTCTAGGTTGCAAATAACTTTTCTTCCAAGGAGCAATTGTCTTAATTTCATGGCTGCAGTCACTATCTGCAGTGATTTTGGAGCCCCAAAACATAAAGTCTGTCACTGTTTCCATTGTTTACCCATCTATTTGCCATGAAGTGATGGAACCAGACACCATGATATTAGTTTTCTGAATGTTGAATTTTAAGCTAACTTTTTCACTCTCTTCTTTCACTTACATCAAGAGGTTTTTTTATTTCTTCTTTGCTTTATGCCATAAGGGTGGTGTCATCTGCATATCTAAGGTTATTGATATTTCTCCCAGCAATCTTGATTCCAGCTTGTGCTTCATCCAATCCAGCATTTCTCATAATGTAATCTGCATATAAGCTAAATAAGCAGGGTGACAATATACAGCCTTGACCTACTCCTTTCTCGATTTGGAACAAGTCTGTTGTTCAATATCCAGTTTTAACTGTTTCTTCTTGACCTGCATACAGATTTCTCAGGAGGTAGGTCAGGTGGTCAGGTATTCCCATCTCTTTCAGAATTTTCAACAGTTTGTTGTGATCCACACAGTCAAAGACTTTGGCATAGTCAATAAAGCAGAAGTAGATGTTTTTATGGAACTCTCTTGCTTTTTTGATGATCCAACAGATGTTGGCAATTTGATCTCTGGTTCCCCTGCCTTTTCTAAATCCAACTTGAACATCTGGAAGTTCATGGTGCACGTACTGTTGAAGTCTGGCTTGGAGAATTTTGACCATGACTTTACTAGCGTGTGAGATGAGTGCAATTGTGCAGTAGTTTGAGCATTCTTTGGCATTGCCTTTCTTTGGGATGAAAAGAATGAAAACAGACCTTTTCCAGTCCTGTGGCCACTGCTGAGTTTTCCAAATTTGCTGGCATATTGAGTGCAGCACTTTCAGAGCATCATCTTTCCGGATTTGAAATAGCTCAACTGGAATTCCATCACCTCTACCAGCTTTGTTTGTAGTGATGTTTCCTAAGGCCCACTTTACTTCACATTCCAGGACGTCTGGCTTTAGGTGAGTGATCACGCCATAGTGATTGTCTGGGTCATGAAGATCTTTTTTGTATAATTCTTCTGTGTATTCTTGCCACCTCTTCTTAATATCTTCTGCTTCTGTTAGGTCCATACCATTTCTGTCCTTTATTTTGCCTATCTTCACATGAAAAGTTCCCTTGGTATCTCTAATTTTCTTGAAGAGATCACTTAGTCTTTTCCATTCTATTGCTTTCCTCTATTTCTTTTCATTGATCTCTGAGGATGGCTTTCTTATCTCCCCTTGCTATTCTTTGGAATTCTGCATTCACATGGTTATATCTTTCCTTTTCTGCTTTGCCTTTTGCATCTCTTCTTTTCATAGCTATTTGCAAGGCATCCTCTGACAACCATTTTGCCTTTTTGTAAAGAACTCTCTTCAGGAGCAGGAAGTTACAGCCACCTGCATCTCACAAGCTGTCAAGGAAACCTCCCGCATCACTATCCTCTCTGGGAGTGAAGAGCCACCCTGACTCCCTGGAATATCCACTCTTCCTAGCGTCAGACTATGTGTCCACCATCTACTTCTTTGCTTCTAAAATGCCCTTCTTTTTTTAATTGAACTTTTTATTGAGATAATCGTAGATTCACATGCTGTTTTAGGAGATAATACTGAAAAAAGCTGTGTACCTTTTACTCACTACTTTCCCTCAATGGTGACATATTGCAAAACTCTGGGACAGTATTAGGGTGATGACATTAATACAATATATCCATCTTATCCAGATTCCCCCAGTTTTACTTGTACTCATTTGTGCATGCACATGTTTAATTTTAATACAGTTTCATTCCCTGTGTAGGTTCTTGTGACCACCCCCATGGCCAGGATACAAACCACCTCCGTAACCACAAAGATCACTCTCATTGTCCTTTCATAACCTCACCCACCTCTTTCTATAACCCTCATCTTCTCTCTCTCTCCACACCCTAGTCCTTAACCTTTAGGACCCGGTAACCAGTAATCTGTTCTCCTTTCTAAACTTTATCATTTCAAAAATGTTATATACATGGAATCACACAGTACATAGCCTTTGGGGACTGGCTTTTCTTCTGGAGATTCACCCAAGTTGTTGTGTGTATCAGTAGTTCATTCCTTCTTAATGCTGTGTAGTGTTCCATAGTTTGGATGTACCACAGCTTACTTAACCATTTACCAGTTGAAAGACATCTGGCTTGTTTCCAGTTTGGGGCTTTTATGAACAAAGCTGCTATGAACATCTGTGTGCAGATTTTTATGGAAACATATGTTTTCATTTCTCTGGGATAAATGTCCAAGGTCATATGGTAGTTTCAGATTTAGCTTTTTTAAAGAAACTTCAAACTGTTTTCCAGAGTCATACAACCATTTTATATTCCCACCAGCAATGTGCGAGTGACATAGTTTCTCCACATGCTCACCAGCATTTGGTATCATGATTTTTTAATCTGTATTTCCCTGACAGCTAATGATACAAATATGTGCTTATTTACCATCTGTATATCCTCTTCTTTAGAAATGTCACTTTTTGGCAGAGATATTTTATTTTTTCATTTGTGTATTGCTTGAGGGGGCAGAAGGGGTTGCCCAAGCCAGGCAGGCAAGTGTCTGAGGGTGGGAGAGGGGCATCTTAGGCCCACAAGGATGAAGCATCTTCTTGGTCTGTTGGGCCACTTGTGCTGAGATCTCCTTTGCTGGTGTGGCCCACCTAGGTGCTCAGACACTCAATTGTGTCTGACTCTTGCAAGCCCATGAACTGTAGTCCCCCAGGCTCCTCTGTTCATGGGATTCTCCAGGCAAGAATACTGGAGTGGGTTGGCATTTCCTCCTCCAGGGGAATCTTTCTGACCCAGGCATCGAACCTGCATCACTTTCATCTCCTGTATTGGCAGGTGGATTCTTTACCACTGCACCACCTGGGAAACCCACCCACATAGGTATCTCTCAGTTTCTCTCTGGAGGGGAGGGGAGTCTCAGGCTGTGCAAGGAAAGAGAGCACTTTCCCGAACCAAGCACCGTTGGGGGTACTCCCCATCGGTTCCCTTACTGGTGATGCTGAGCTTGCCTGGTGTTGTCAGAAGGACTTTCAACTGATCTGGGAGAGGGAAGAGCGTATTTGGGCTGTCTTCTATTGCTAAGTTGTGTGCATGCATGCATGCTCAGTCATATCTGACTCATTGTGACACCATGGACTGTAGCCTGCCAGGCTCCTCTGTCCATGGGATTCTCCAGGCAGGAAGACTGTAGTGGTTGCCATTTCCTTCTCCAGGGGATCTTCCTGACCCAGGGATCAAACCTGGGTCCTCTGCATTGCAGGCAGATTCTTTACCATCTGAGCCACCTGGGGAGTTCCCACTGCTAAGTTGGGGGTTGGGAAAAAAAAAACAGGCCCAGTTGCCATCTTCTGTTGGTGGGGGGAAATCAGACACCCTGCAGCTACATAATTCTTCTAATTCTGGGGTACCAAAACAGTTTGCCTTTCACTTACCACCTTTTAGACTTTTCCTTTGGTTGTCTTTTATATTATTTACAGGGTTTGTAATTATACTTAGCTAAGAGAAGTGTGTCTACACCATCCTGTCTGGACCAGAAGTCTAAAATGTCCTTTAGAGGATGTATTTCAGCTCAACTATGGCTTAGTTTCACCTTTGGCCATGTATAAAGAGAAAGAGGTGATTTTCACCCAAGATTGTTTCTCTGTTACCTTAAATGTTGTTCCCAGAACATTACTCATAGAAGTTAGGAAGAAGGCAATTTCTCTCAGAGACTCCAAAAATGTTACAAAGTCAGAGGAATCTTAGAGATCATGTAGGCCAATGGGTTTTAAGCATTCCTATTCATAGAACACTTTCTTCTTCAAATGAACTCCAATAAAGAAGGTCAATAGTTAAACATCAGTGAAGCTGTCTGGGGACAGTCCACTTTTTATTCCTTTTCCCTCCATCAAAAGATTCAGAATCTAGAGGATTGTAGGAGCACAGTTTCAAAAGACTAATCCAGTCCAATCCCTTCCTTTTACAAATGAAGATTCTGAGGATCAGAGAAGGTATATAATGTACCTAAAGTAACAAATTAGTGGCAGAACTGGTATCAAAATCTATATTTCTCAAGCCAGCAGGTATAATCCTAGATATTTACCAAAAGAGATAAAAATATATGCCCACCCCAAAAGATGCACATCAATGTTTATAGTGGCTTTATTTGAAACAGCCAAAAAGTCAGAGACAACCTATAGGTACATCAACAAGCGAATGGATAAACAAACTGAGGTATAGCCATACAATGGAATACCACTCAGCAATAGAAAGAAATGTACTCTCAAAAACATTATTTGTATGGGACTTCCCTGGCAGTCCAGTAGTTAGAACTCTGCACTTACATTGCAGTGGGCATGGGTTTGATCCCTGGTCAAGGGAACTAAGATCCCACAAGCTTTGTAGCATGGCAAAAAAAAAAAAAAGCATTATTTGTAGCTAGATAAGCCAGGCACAAAAATAATCTATATTGTATTATTCCATTTACCTAAGGATCTTACACTGACCTTGACAATTACATATTTCTTCTTTGGGACTTCACTGCAACCCTCCCTTCCTAAAATGTTTCACTTACAGAATTATTTTACTGTCATAGAAGGTGACCTCAGAATCCCAACTTATGCTGTTCAGTTCTAAGCTCTACTCCTAGCTTCCACATCTGTAAAATGGAGCAGCTATATAGATAGCTTCTAACACTCTCTCCTGAAGTAAAATTGTAAGATTGTAGTGCATGGGAGGGGAGCTGATAAATGTCCAGGAACTTGAATGGAAATATTAATATAATACAGGAATAGGACTGAAGGCACTGGAGCCCACCTGAAGGACATCACGGTGGACTCTACATGGGTGAAGCTCTGAGGACTCATGGGCCCTTACACCATCTAAGGATAAAGGCAGCCCAAGAGGGAGGCAGAGGACGAGATGGTTAGACAGATAGCATCACTGACTCACTGGACATGAATCTGATCAAACTCCAGGAGACAGTGAAGGACTGCAGTCCATGGGGTCACAAAGAGTTGGACATAACTAAGTGACTAAACAATAATAACGACACATTTCCTTCTCTACTTACCATCATCAAGGTGCTCTATGTCCCTGCTCTAGCCACTAGATCAAATCTAACAAGGGATTGGATCAGAGCCCAGATATGAGCTGAGGGCAAAAATATATGAGCTGAGCAAGAAATTCAGGGCACTCTCAGGAGGAGATCCTCCTGGGAAAACAGCCCCTCAAATCCTTTCTCTGTCTACTTAATTTCTGTTCTGGAACTTGAACAAGAATGAGGCAGGCTCCTGTACTCATTTGCAGCCCCAAGCCATGTAGGACTATTCTCCTGCTTACCCACAGAGCCCCCGGCTTATCCCTCAGCCAAGAGAACTCAGTCCTCACAAGAGTATGTTGCTAAGGGGGAAAATTCCTCTGTGCCCTCAGTCTCCAATTACTTCTGGTAATGGGTATTTATTGCATCTTCTCCTTGGGAGCCTTACAAATCTGGCTAGCTGGCCTGGAGAACCTACAATTAGAGGTGAAATTTTTCCTCCAGCAGGCACAGAAAAATAGGAGAAGAGTGGAAGGATGAACTGAGGGCTGGCCAATTGATGCAACTCTAGAAACCTTCTGCTGACTTTAAAAGACAAGTAAGGCTTCCCTCTTATTTCCATCCTTCATTCCTCTTGGAGAGATGTATCAAAATCAAGGCTTTTTACTCTACCCAAAAGGATGAGGACTAATCTGCTTGGTCAAATTGCAAGACTCAGTGAATCATGTTTTCTAACTGGTGGAATCAGTGTGTATTAAAAGAGCTCCTATAACTTACACCATTCAGGAGACGGGGCAGATCAAGACCAGCTCCACTGGGAGGGCAGCAGAGGAGGGGGAGCAGGCCGCCAAGTTCTCTCTCCTGCCTACAAAAGAGAGTTAGGAGTGAGAAGGCTCATTTTCTGCAACTTCTCTGCCCTTACTCCAGGCCAAGAACATCATCTCTCACTGAACTCTAGAGTGCACCCATAAGTGGGTTATGGGGGAGCCAGGAAGCATTCTGATGATGGGCGGGGCTGTGTTCCCTCCCTGTTATTTGATCCGAGGCCAAACTATGGTGGAGGTAATGAAGATAATGGCGACCTCCTTCAAAAGGTCCCATGCATGCACTGCCGCATTCAGTGCCCCCAATCTTGCAGCAGGCCACTGCCGACCCACTCTCCCCTGGAGACTCCTGGACACTCATGGGCAAGTCTGGGTCAGTCTCTTGTGGGAAAACTGTTCCTTTCTCCTGGGTCCTGGTGCACACAATGTTTTGTTTGTGCCCTCCAAGAGTCTGTTTCCTCAGTCCTATGTAAGTTCTGGCAGCTCTGTGGTGGGGTTAATGGCGACCTCCTTCAAGAGGGCTTATGTCATACCCAGGTCTACTACACCCAGAGCCCCTGCCCCTGAAGCAGTCCACTGCTGACCCATACCTCTGCAGGAGACACTCAGACACAATTCTGTCTTAGTCTCTGTGGGGTCACTGGGTCCTGGTGAGGAGGCGGGAGGAGAAGAGGACGACAGAGGATGAGATGGTTGGATGGCATCAGCGACTCAATGGACATGAGTTTGAGTAAGCTCCAGGAGTTGGTGATGGACAGGGAAGCCTGGCGTGCTGCAGTCCATGGGGTCGCAAAGAGTTGGACATGACTGAGTGATTGAACTGAACTGAACTGAGGAAGCATTCAGAAGAGGAAGCACGGAGACCAGAATGATGTTTAAAATGAATTGTATCATGTCTGGTCCATGCCAACCTATAAGGTCAACACTGCTGACTTCCTAATCTACTCAGATTGTTAATAATTTGGGATTTTTTCCTGTTCAGCTTCTCCTTCAGTCACAAGCCACACAACTCTGGCTAACTCGAAGCAAAATGACTTTGAAGAATTGAAAGAAAGGCTGAACAAGCAGGCCTGAGGAATGGCACGAGATTCAGTGGCTCTGGGAAGCTCAGTCACAAACTTCTAGAAAAATCTCTCTATATAAGGACATGCTGAGAAATCACATCATCACTTCTTCCACATTCTGTTGGTCGCAGTAAGTCACAAGGCCAGGCAGAATTCGAGGGAGGTAAAATCAACTTGACTTCTTGGTAGGAGGAGGGGCAAAGTCATATCGCAAAAGGGCACATGGCCAGGAGGAATTGTGATGGCCATTTTTGGTAGCAAACAACCATTTAAGATTACAACCTAGAATGAAAGGAGAGAGTCTTCACCATTCAACACAGCATCTTCTAGAAATGCTGTAGTTTAGGTGCCACATTTTATAAAGGGTTATTGGTAAGCAGGAAAATGACAAGAATAATAAGTGCTCGAGAAACATAGGAAAGAATGCCTCAATGTCAACAGTAATGACAGCTGAAAGTATGAGAGAATTTTTCATCTGCCAAAGTGGTAAGCACTTTAAAAATTATAAACCCTGAATGTAAAGGATATATATAGCATAAACATCTATGATTTCAGCTATGTGAATAGAACCTCAAAGGCCAGAGTCAACCGGTAGAAATTTGAAAGTATACTTAGGCCCAAATTTGAATACCACATGACAAGAATGCAGAACTGAATCACTAGAACTAGAAACAGAGCCCCAGAGAGACCCTAGAAGACAAATATCAATTCAACTTTTCTATTTTGTGCTACTTCTGCACGTCGGTCTACTTATATGCTGAAAGGAAATATGCCAAAATATCAGGAATACTTGAATAGTGGGTGATTTACACCATCTTCAAACATTTTTGTATTTTTCCCATCCTTTGTCTCCAAATATTTTACTTTCATATTCAGCTAAAAAGAGTAAAGATTAGGCCTAGGACTGAACATGATATTTCAATTACGGATTCTTCCATTTTTCTTGAATAAAACAAGCACATCTCCCATCAAGGTCTTTGCACTTGTGGTTCCCTCTGCCTGGAGTCTTCTTCCCCTAGAGATCCATGTCTCTTGTTCTTTACTGCTATCAAATCTTTGCCCAAGTCACTTTTTCAATGAAGCCACCCCTTTTCACCCTATTTAAAATTGCAAATAATCCCTTGCACTTTAGCACTAGCTTCCCCCTTCCCTTTTATTTTTTTCCAAAACTCTTATCTCTTTCTAACAGTTCATGTAATTTATTTCTTCGTGTATTGTCTCCTCCCAACCCCCCTCCCCCATAGAATTTGAGCTACAAGGGGGCAAAGAGGTTGAATCCTCAGAGCCTAGAACAAGGCCTGGCAAATAGTATTAAATGTTTTCAGTAAATCTTGTAGAAATAAATGAGCTTTTAAAAAATGGGATTTAGGACTTTCCTGGTGGCTCAGTGATAAAGAATCCATCTGCCAATGTCGTGAGTTTGATCCCTGATCCAGGAAGATACCACTAAGCAACTAAGCCCAGGCACCACAATTACTGAGCCCGAGCTCTAGAGCCCAGGAACCTCAACTACTGGCGCCCATGCCCCTAGAGCCCGTGCCCCACAACAAGAGAAGCCACTGCAATGAGAAGCCCATGTACCACAACTAGAGAGTAGCTCCCGCTCACAACAACTAGAGAAAAGTCGGCACAGAAACAAAGACCCAGCACAGTCATAAATAAATAAACAAAATTATTTTTTAAAAAAAGAAAAAAAATGGGATTCAGTCCAGGGCAGGGCCAGAGAGTCTATGGCCACATGAGACATACATTCTACATTTACCTTCATTCAGCCTCCAACCACATCAGCTTCCTTAACAGTCACACTGTACAGCTGCCTCTTATTAAATTTGTTGTCAGTGAAACTCCCTGACATTTTGCACAGGAACTACTCTCGTATCCTATCCTAGTATAAATCATGACTCTATATTTATTTTTTATTACATTTTAAGTTCAAGTCCCCAAATTTATCTTGCAAGTGTTGGCCATCCTTCCGGACTGTCAAACTTTCTGTGGAATTTTGATTCTAACATCTCTTAGATCAGCTATACCTCCCAGTTTTGTGTTTTTAGACTTGATGAATGTCTTAAACATCTTTACTAGGTTTTGGTGGCACAGAGCTTAATGAACAAATGGAAAACATCGAATAAATGGCAACTTCTACCAGATAATTTTTTGATCCTCACTTAATCCTTTCAATGACATAATTAAGTGGATGTTGTCTCCAATTTACAACTGCAACAACTGAGGTTCAGATAAACAGTCAATGTGCTCAAGACCTCACCTGTAGTAAGACACAGGGTCTCTTGGGTCCTACTTGGGTCACCAAAACCCATACACTTGCAATATATAGGATGTACCACATCTTTATCCAGAAGTAGGTTGCTGGCTACGATCCTAATTGAAGTTACAAGTCCTGCACTTAGAGCAATACTTCTGGGCCACTGGGTAAATTTCACTGTGAATCAGAATCACTTGGGAAGCTTTAAAAAAATGTCCAAGTTCCACTTCCCAGAATTTCTGACTTAATGGGTGTATAGTAAGGCAACCTATTTTATAAAACTTCCCCAAGTGATTCTAATGTGCATATAGGTTGAAATCCACTGCATATAGACAGAGAAGCAGAAGAAATGCCAAACTGCCACTATCCAACTATTTATTAATGAGAGAAACACTACACTTATAGACTCTCCTGGTCTGTCTGTCTGTTTAGTCACTCTGTTGTGTCTAACTTTTTGTGACCCTGTCCATGGGATTTTTCATGCAAGAATACTGGAGTGGGTTGCCATTTCCTCCTCCAGGGGACCTTACCGACCCAAGGATGGAAGCCATGTCTCTTACTTCTCCTGTATTGGCAGGCAGATTCTTTATCTACTGAGCCATCGGGGAAGCCAGATGCTCTGAAAAACCCAGCCATATATTACATATGCAGATACAAGCAAAACAAAAAGCTCCTCTTTTTTTTTTCCTTGTCTTGACTCCATGCAGGTTTCCACCACCACCCCTCAGAGTAGACTCTACTCTCTTTCTCTCCCTGACATACACATAGACACAGCAGGACCTTCTTGTTATCCTGTGGGGATACGTCCTGGGCCAACTCTTTTGATGCCCTTGAAGACCTTCCTTGGGGAAAACCTTAATACCATTTGGTTTTCTTTTGAGATTGAATAAAACATACTATGCTTTTGTGTCTAAATTATGCAGGAGAATCAAACATTTACACCAATGGGTGTTAAACGAACAGATCTATTTCTCCACTATTTTTGTACTTTTGCTTTTCTATACAGATCTGTTTTATTCCTCACATGCTTAAATCTGCATGTGTGCTAACTCGCTCAGTCGTGTCCAACTCTTTGCGGCCACACGGATTGTAGCCCGCCAGGCTCCTCCTCCTCTGGATTTCCCAGGCAAAAACACTGGAGTGGGTTGCCATTTCCTTCTCCAGGGGATCTTCTTGACCCAAGGACTGAACTCATGTCTCCTGCATTGCAGGCAGATTCTTTACCACTGAGCCACCTGGAAATAAAATACATAAGTATGTTCAAATTCAAAAGGTATTTTAGAAATAAGTAGATTTAAGCATGGCTTCCTAGGTGGCACAGTGGTAAAGGATCCACCTGCCATTGTAGGAGACACAGGAGATGTGGGTTCAATTCCTAGGTCAGGAAGATCTCCTGGAGTAGGAAATGGCAACATACTCCAATATTCTTACCTAGGAAATACCATGGACAGAGGAGCCTGGCAAGCTACAGTCCATGGGGTGACAAACAGTCGGTCATGACTTAGTGACTAAACAACAACAAATATATTTTACCACTCTTACTTTATTTTGTCCCTTAACTCTATTTCTCTAGGCCACACTTCTCACTCCATTTTATACTGTGATCCTCAGGGTCAAAAATCTAAAAGAATAAGGTAGAGAAACTTAAATTTTTGCAAACATTGAACTGACCCAGTTGTGAAATAACAACACAGAGAACAATCACCAATCCCACATTAGTGGGAACGTGTTTCTCAGTGGTTGTTTCATTTTGTTCCTTCACTCTCATGAAGCATCAAATCCCCAACCAGGTGACTTTAAAATGGTCAATCTAAAACTACAATAAACATGTTCTGAGGTGAGCAAATAAAGGCCTTCATAGAATGCAAAGAAACTACAGTGAACATCAATCAAAATCCTTTAAATAGTAGCATCTTTAATACATCTTTCCTTTTGAGGATATCAAACTCTAATACTCTGTAATGTTGAGACTTCAGTCATGCATTTTTATGTCGTGGGGACTGTAGAATGTAGATGGTGTCTCACTTCACTCATCTGTCAGTACAAAGCAATTAAACCAAATACCATCTGATAGAAAGGAGATAGGTAGTATTAGGTTGGCCAAAAATCTGTTTGGGTTTTTCTGTAAGATGATGCTGAAAAACCCAAACAAACTTTTTGGCCAACCCAACACTTCAGTGTCTTTTTCTTAGACTTTCTTGCCTCTCCATTGAGGATCAGGCACAACCCTTGATGGATTTTGTGTTCAAAAATGTGTTTTGTGGGGGGGACTTCCCTTTTTTCAAATCTTGTTCCTCATCACAGCCCCTCTAGCAGACAAACACACAGCATCTCCCCATTTTCTAGCTGGTCCCTTGTCAAAGTCCACCTCGCCCAGCTTAACAAACCTTTCATTCAATCCCCTTTCAAGGAGCTGTCATTGATACCCACTAAGTGCAGAGTACTGGAGTAGGTGTAGGACATAGGTAATAGAAGCAGACCCCTGGCCCTTTACATAACTGTTGTAAGGATTTGAGATAAGTATGCTGTCTCTGGGCTTCCCTAGTGGCTCAGAGGGTAAAGAGTCTACCTGCAGTGCAAGAGACCCAGGTTCAACCCCTAGGTTGGGAAGATCCCCTGGAGAAGGTATTCTTGCCTGGAAAATCTCATGGACAGAGAAGCCTGGCAAGCTACAGTCCACAGTGTCTCCATTTGCCAAATACTTGTCGAAGGTCACACCCACACAGATACACACACACACATGAGTCACAGGTGGTCTTTGGGGCACCTTCAAGTCCCCAATTCATCCCATAATGATTGGCAGTCCAATATGAGTCCACACACAACCCTAGTGATACTCCCACAACTATCCAAATACATTACAGGGCTGTTCATTGCTGTATGATTTGCACCTGAAGAAAAGGAGGAAATAACCTAGGTAATCATCAAGAAGGGACAGATTAAATAAATTACAGTATATTCATACCTGTAATACTATGTCATCATTAACAAGAATAAAATGTGTAAAGATGAGTTGATAAAGATCTTCATGATACATTATTAAGAGAAAAACCAAGGTATGGAATAATATGATCCTATTAGTTTTTTTTTTCCCAAAGAAGGTATAGACAGAAATACATTTAGAGGTGTGTGATTGTGTCCTAAGTCACTTCAGTCGTGTCTTTCCAACTCTGTGGACTGTAGCCTACCAAGCTCCTCTGTCCATGGGATTTTCCAGGCAAGAATACTGGAGTGGGTTGCCATGCCCTCCTCCAGAGGATCTTCCCAACCAAGGGATCAAACCCATGTCTCTTGTATCTCCTACATTGGCAGGCAGGTTCTTTACCACTAGTGCTACCTGGGAAGCCCTACATCTATAGGTGCATCAAAAAATTTTAGAAGGGTTCCAAAAATGGCTAACAGGAATTATTTCAGAAGGGTAGGGTCGGGGGGGGTGGTTAGAGAAAAAACTAGTCTACACAGCAGATTTCATTTTATAAAGTCATATTCTGCTTGACATATTTATTGTATGAATGTATTAGTTTTATGCTAAAAAAGGAAAAGTTTAAAAAAATCTCTATAGTTATGCTCCAGTATTCTGGCCTGGAAAATTCCATGGACAGAGGAGCCTGGCAGGCTACAGTCCATGGGATCACAAAGAGTCAGACATGATTGAGCACACACAAATGGTTATATTAAGTACTGCAGACTGAAAACACACCATCAAATCCAACAGCTTAAATTAAGGAGACAGATGTGCCTCTTGCCCAATTCGATCACCGACTTTGTGTTCTCTGTGCTATTAGGTGATTGTTTTCCTCTAGAGGAGCTTTACTTTATTTTAAATTAGATATAAGTGAGTTATAGTCATAGGGCTATTATATTGATACCCAATGCGGGAGCTGAATGCCTGTTGGCAAAGGCAGCCTCATTGATGGGTATCCCAAGCAGATTTCTTTTAAGATGTCTGGATAGTAGGACCTACAACATAACAACCACAGTATTAATAGTAAGATCTAACTTAGGGTAATAACTCTCAAAAACTCATCTTTGGGGTTGTCTAACATGTGTCCTGCAGCATCCTAGAGGTTTCTGTCGGCATTATCTCATTTAGTTCTCACAACCTCCTTGCTGCTGCTGCTGCTAAGTCACTTCAGTCGTGTCCGACTCTGTGCGACCCCATAGACGGCAGCCCACCAGGCTCCCCCATCCCTGGGATTCTCCAGGCTAGGCAGGTATTATTAAAGCGATTTTCGAGATGAAGCCAACTTTTACCTTCTTAGCTAAAGAAGACCTTCAAATAGTTTTCTCAAATGTTTTCACTTGCAAGTTACTAAAAGCACAATTAGAAGGCATGCTTCATTCTTATGACAGTGTTGAGGACTTGGCACATCCCTAAGGCCCCAAGCCCCCAGACATACCTACTTGTCCAGGAGCTCCTCCTTCAAAAAATCCACTTCCAGGGGCAATGGAAACTACACAGAGCATTTAGGTAGATGACTGAACCCCTCTTTCCCTCAGTTTCTTCATCTCTAAAACATGTACAGAAAACTCGGCTGGGAGAATTCAGAAATCATTCAGTTCAGTTCAGTTGCTCAGTTGTGTCCAACTCTTTGCGACCCCATGGACTGCAGCATGCCATGCCTCCCTGCCCATCACCAACTCCAGGAGTTTACTCAAACTCATGCCCAATGAGTCGGTGATGCCATCCAACCATCTGATCCTCTGTTGTCTCCTTCTCCTCCTGCCCTCAATCTTTCTCAGCATCAGGGTCTTTTCTAATGAGTCAGCTCTTCGCATCAGGTGGCCAAAATATTGGCGTTTCAGCTTCAACATCAGTCCTTCCAATGAACATTCAGGACTGATTTCCTTTAGGATGGACTGATTGGATTTCCTTGCAGTCCAAGGGACTCTCAAGAGTCTTCTCTAACACCACAGTTCAAAAGCATCAATTCTTAGTAGCTCAGTTTTCTTTAAAGTCCAACTGTCACATTCATACTTGACTACTGGGAAAACCATAGCCTTGACTAGATGGACCTTTGTTGGGAAAGTAATGTCTCTGCTTTTTAACATGCTGTCTAGGTTGGTCATAACTTTTCTTTCAAGGAGTAAGCGTCTTTTTATTTCATGGCTGCAGTCACCATCTGCAGTGACTTTGGAGTCCAAGAAAATAAAAGTCTGCCACTGTTTCCACTGTTTCCATCAGAGGGCAGAGAGACTGAAAACCACACTCACAGAAAACTAACCAATCTAATCATATGGACCACAGCCTTGTCTAACTCAATGAAATTATGAGCCATGCCGTGTAGGGCCACCCAAGACAGACGGGTCATGGTGGAGAGTTCTGACAAAATGCGGTCCACTGGAGAAGGGAATGGCAAACCACTTCATTATTCCTGCCTTGGGAACCCATGAACTGTATGAAAATGCAAAAAGATAGCACACTGAAAGATGAACTCCCCAGGTCGGTAGGTGCCCAATATGCTACTGGAGATCAGAAATCATTAAAAAGGATTAAATAAGGCAATTATGTGAAAACTCCAAGTACGTGGTAATGGAACAAAGGAGATATCTGGCTTTTCACCACAGGTAATAAGATTTAGAGTCAACACTGATAAACTCTGCCATGTGCCCACTTCAGAGGATCAAAGATTTTTAGTGCTAGAAAAATCCTGGAAACCTTATAGCCTGGAGTTTAAAGATGAGACCCCTTAGGTGAAAAGAGGCAAATTAACAGATTCATCATCACACAGCATAGCCAGCCCTCAACCCTCAGAATTTCAAGTCCCAACCTCAGACACTTTCCACTTCCCTGGCTGTCTCCTTTGCCTCAACAACACTGCCCTCTGAATGCTTTCCATGCTACATGATGTCTTAGCAAGCAGATCCCCTGAAAGTCAGAGCCATTTATTGGACCCTCAATTTCTTCATCAATTAGATGAGTAGTGAGTAACAGAGACCTTCCTGGCCCTATTTTGGTATGTCCCATAGTTAGTCATTAAGAGTGTATGCTCAGTCACTCAGTCGAGTCCGATTCTTTGCAACCCCATGGACTGGAGCCCACCAGGCTCCTCTATCCATGTAATTCTCTAGGCAAGGAGACTGGAGTGGGTTGCTATTTCCTCCTCCAGGGGATCTCCCTGACCCAGGGATTGAATCCATGTCTCCTACATCTCTCACATTGGCAGGTGGATGCCTTACCACTAGTGCCACCTGGGAAGCCCAGTAATTAGGAGTTGGTATTCAGTCGCTAAGTTGTGTCTGATTCTTTGCAACCTCATTGACTGCAGCAAGCCAGGCTTCCCTGTTCTTCACTCTCCCATAGTTTGCTCAAACTCATGTCCATTGAGTCAATGGGTTCCATCCCACCATCTCATCCTCTGTCACCCACTTCTCCTGCCCTCAATCTTTCCCAGCATCAGGGTCATTAGGAGAGATGGGACTAAAAGCTGGTTCTCCGGTCATCAGAGCTCATTCTACTACCCAGTTATTGTTCACAGAGCAGAGCTAGCTAGACTCATAAGCTAAATAGGCAAGTCACAATTTCCATGATGATTGAAACTGTCTCCTGAGGAAGTATCTCACACCAGTAGCACCAAAAAAGTCTGAAATCCCAGTAGGAATTCATCCTTTTGGGTTAAAATTTGAGTCTCAAAATTCTCTGTTAATGTGAGAATATCCCTAAAAGAAATGGCGTCATGGCCACAACAGGCCATTAACTTTTGAAAAAATTGGGAAATAGATACCGGCTTGGGAATTCAACCTGAGCTCATATCCAGTCTCTGCCACTTTCCAGATAGGCAAATTTGGAAACAATATTGAATCACTCCAAACCTCAGTTGTCACACTTGTAAGATGAGTCTAATCACATTCATTAACAGGGTGGGGTTAGGAAGGTCGAATGGGTCAGTTGTGTACTGTGTCTAGCTAATTAGCACCCAGTAGATGATGTTGCCATTACTATTACTATTGATATCCTCTTTCAATTTGTTTCCTAAAAATAAAACAGAGCGCATGAAAGATGCTGAGGGACTAAGTTTGTTGGGGGTAAAGAGGATTAAGAATATCAGAATATACCAAAATACCAGCCACAGAACCCAGTCCAAGAATCTATTAAAAGAGAATTTTGCAAAGAAGGTACAAACATGACTCTCTTACAAATACAAAATGAACACATGTCTAAGATTTTATTTAACTCATTAATTAATGAGGGAACCAGTAAGACATTACAACCCGTTCCAAGGAGAATTCAAAGCACCACACATATATAGGCAGATAAGGAACATCGAAATGAAATTACAAATATATGCAAAATGAGGAAAAAATCAATTGCACTCCACTAGACACAACTAATTTGCATTTCTATGGGAAAAGTAATTTGCATTATTATCAGTTTTCAACAACTTACACAGTTGTAAGAAAGCTCGAAGACAATGAATGGTGGAGATAACCATGAAAGGTACACTAGACAAGACACAGTAACTTTTCTTTTTTACTTCAGTGACTTCCACAATTTTTCCTAGTAAGCCCTACAGAGTGGTCTGGGCCCACAGCTGTTCCCTGAGGTCAGGGCCTTGGGAAAGGAGGGCAGAAGAGAGGGAACTTGAAGAGGACCTGGAGAGAGACTATGAAAGAGCACAGGCTTTCCCTCCCTGTGAAGCATAAAGACAACCTGTAATCTGGAGGCCTGCTTGCTTTGCTCTTAATAAAAGACAAGAAGTGTGTGACAAAGACTCTTAATTATCTCTTGATTATCCATTCTCCTCTTATCTCCAAGTGACAGAATCCTCCATTTTTAGCTGGGCACTGGGTCATCCAGAATAAAGACAACATTTCTAAGCCTCATTGATGTGACCACATGACCAAGTCTTTCAGCCAATGGGATATAAGCTAAAGAGTCCTGAGAAACTTCCAGAATTGTTCCTTACAGAGAAAAAACATGTTTTTCTTTGACCCTTCCGCTCTTCTGCCAGCTGAAAGGTGGATGTGATGACTGTGGCTTGAGCAGCCATCTGATGAAGACCACCTGTTGAGCACAGCTGCGTATCAAGCTGCCAGGAGCCCAGAACTATGATAACTTTGTAAAACTGCCTCCTACATAAGAGAGAAATAGACCTTGAGGTTTTGTCTTTTTACTCTGATCTTTTTTACCCTTTGTTATTTTGGGTATTTTGCCATAGGCAACTGAAGCTAATCCTGACTTATGGAAGGAGGAGCCCTGAGGAAAGTTTGGGGGGTTTGTTTTCTTGGAGAATTTCAATTTCAATTGGCAATGGTTGCTCTCAAAAATACCCCTAGGAGTAGGAAATGGCAACCCACTCTAGTATTTTTGCCTGGAAAATCCCATGGACGAAAGAACCTGGTGGGCTACAGTCCATAGGGTTGCAAAGAGTTGGACATGATTGAGCCACTGAGCATACATAGATATTCTGAAAAATGCATTTCTATTTATAGCTAAACTTCAACTCAATCTCACACTTTCGTTACTACCTTCTGCTACTCACAGATACACAATTTCCTAGTGACAGAGTAGTCTTTGCATGTGACCATAAGGTGCATTTGGAGACTTCACCTAAAACTTACAGTAGCAGTTAACAGTAGCTGTGGTGAGGGAAGTTCAAGGTGGCTCACGGCGTTGGCCCCATGTGTGCATGCATGCAAAGTCGCTTCAATCCTGTCCAACTCTTTGCAACTCTATGGACTGTAGTCCACCAGGTTCCTCTGTCCATGAGATTCTCCAGGCAAGAATACTGGAGTGGGTTGCCATGCCCTTCTCCAGGGGATCTTCCCAACCCAGGGATCAAACCCATGTCTCTTATATCTCCTGCATTGGCAGGCAAGTTCTTT
Organism: Moschus berezovskii; assembly: GCF_049115385.1. Lineage (NCBI taxonomy): Eukaryota > Metazoa > Chordata > Mammalia > Artiodactyla > Moschidae > Moschus > Moschus berezovskii. The sequence continues at coordinate 40,285,148 of NC_142488.1, read as the reverse complement.
ACTACTAGCACCACCTGAGAAGCCCTAAGTGCCAGTGCCCTACCTCCAGCTCAGGAGGCTTCGGTAGGTTTTGAGCAGGAAAGAAGCCCAGTGAAACCAGGGCTGTGGAAAAATGACCAAAAGGAAATCCCATGTGCTGGAAGGGAAAGTTTCAGTCTGTTCCTGATTATCCGCATTTTTATAGCCTGAATAATCCCTGACCACATTCAAAAGAAAACTCAGTGGGGTCCCAGCTCTGGGACATGTTCATTCTTGAAGCAGCTGCAGATTTACCTTGGTGATTATCTTTTCCTGGAGCTAATATTAGAATCCGTTGGCATTCCCCAAGCACATGCTACCTAACTGCAGGCAAAGCAACCTGAAGAAGCCATACTGGGATTACAATTTTGTTGCACATAATCAACAAGCTGAATTAATCCACCCACTGATAATCAAATCAACTGAAATATATAATTTTCAGACTCTGCCAGTCTTTCATATTTCTATTTCCTGTGAGATAGGAGAAAACTAGCCTCCAGATTCTTTTATGCTTTCTTTTTACAGCACTCAAAATTCCATCCACTTTTTCAAATGTGTTCTGCAAACTCCGTAGTCTCACTTTCATCAATGTGAAAATTATGGCATTATCTTTCAAGCTCCATTAACAATCCGTATTTTGAGAAATTGTTTGAAGATCTTTCCCAAGGAGAAAGATAATATTTTACACAAAGAAGCCTAACACTTCTGCAGACATGGCAGTCCTGGGAATCACATTTCCATTTGACTGATGCTGGAAGGCTCAGGTTGTGGACTTCCACAGAGATATGATTAAAACATTGAAAAACAAAACTATATACTGTTTTATTCTTTTACCTCTTATAATTCAAAATATTGCTTTCTATACTTTCTCTGTTTTTTTTTTTTTTTTGGAAGAGAAAGAAAATCTGTCATTTCTGTCTGCAGTGCTCTGAAACTCTTCTTTATTTTTACTTTTAAAAATCCCATGGAGGGATGAATAGGCAAAGCACAGAAGATTTTTAGAGTGGTGAAAATATTCAGTATGATACTAAAATGGTGGATACATGTCATTATACATTTGTCAAAATCTATAAAATGTACAATACCAAGGGAAAAAATCCTAGTGTAAAACATGAGCACTGGGTGATGATGTGTCAATGTAAGTTCATTGATTGTAACAAATGTAGCACTCTGCTGGGAGGTGTTGGCAATGGAGGAAGTTAAGTACATGTGAGGTCAGAGGGATACAGAAATCTCTTACCTTTTCCCTCAGTTTTGCTGTGAACCTAAAATTGCTCTAAAAAATAAAGTCTTAAAAAATGCACAGGACAGGGGGGGCAACTCAACCCATATTGTCACCATAAGAGGGCATCTGGGCCCAAGGTTTTGGCCAAATTCCGTGCCTAATCTCTTCACAGCCATCAGAAGGTTAGGAAGTGAGGCCCCAAGAGGCTGCCCACCTTTCTAAATGTGACTGCCCTCTTGTCCATAACCCACCTTCACCAGTAAGGTACAAAGACAAGTTTCTCTGCAAACCACTGGAATCAGTTTCATTCAATAACAAACAAAAATATCCACCTTATTGAAGACAGTAACCTTCACCTCTTAACCTTATCCAGGAATTTGGACAATTGTTTTCTTTCAATTTCTCTAAAAGGCTCATTTCTTCATTTCTATGTATCTTCTTTCCTGGACTTGATCTTTGGGGTCAGAAAGTACAGGAATGGTTTAGGGCTGCTGCAGTTACCATTGGGTTCACACTGTATTCATATAACAGGAAGCCTTAAATCAGAGGCCCTCAAAGAGTGAGGTCCAGATCTGCAACATCAGCATCACCTTACTGGAATCCCTAGATTGGGAAGATCCCTTGGAGAAGGAAATAGCTATCCACTCCAGTATTCTGGCCTGGAGAATCCCATGGATGGAGGAGCCTGGTGGGCTACAGTCCATGGAGTCAGCAAAGAGCTGGACACAACTGAGTAACTAACACTTTCACACTACACTGGAAAGGCAAGTTATCCAGCCCCATCCCTGACCTATAGAGTCAGAGGTTGGGAGGGTGTGTGGTGGGATTAGAGCCAAGCCTTCTAGGTGATTCTGAAGCACACTCAAGTGGGCAAACACTTCCCTAAAGCAAAGGTTATTACTGGGATCACCTGGGGACCTTTCCCATGCCAAGTCTCCAGACCCAGAGTCTAAGATTTAATAGGTCTGGCAGGGAGCCAGAATGGATAGTTATAAAAAGCCCCCAGGTGGGCCTCATAATCCTCACACACTGCTCACAGGTGCACCCATTTCATGCAGAACATCTCCAGACAGACTAGGAGCCAAAGGAGTCTGGAGGAGTCTGGGGGTCAGCACAGCACACATGCTGCCAATGGGTGGCCTTTCAGGAACTGCCTACCCTGGGAGGACAGCCTCTTTGGAGTCTGCAAGGCCCCACAGACAAAAGCATCAGAAATAAGGGAAGTGATCAAACCCTGAACCTTTGGAATGGAAGCACTGACTCCAAGACCCTAGACTACCAGAGAACTAACCCTAGGAGTATCAACTAGTGAGAACTCACACAAACGAAGTCACCTGAATACAAGACCCAGCATCACCCAACCACCAGTAGCACCCTGTGAAGGACTCCTCATCTAAACAATAAACAGAACAAAAATACAAACCCAATCATCAGAAGGCAGGATTACCACCTCACTCAGCCTTGCCCATCAGAGGAAAAACAAACAAACAAATAAAAACTCAGCACAAATCTCACCCTATACAAAGCTTACACAAACCACTGAACCAACCTTCAGTTCAGTCAGTTCAGTTCAGTCACTCAGTCGTGTCTGACTCTTTGCGACCCCATGAATCACAGCATGCCAGGCCTCCCTGTCCATCACCAAATTCCGGAGTTCACTCAAACTAATGTCCATCAAGTCGGTGATGCCATACAGCCATCTCATTCTTTGTCGTCCCCTTCTCCTCCTGCCCCCAATCATTCCCAGCATCAGAGTCTTTTCCAGTGAGTCAGCTCTTCGCATGAGGTGGCCAAAGTATTGGAGTTTCAGCTTTAGCATCAGTCCTTCCAATGAACACCCAGGATTGATCTCTTTTAGAATGGACTGGTTGGATCTCCTTGCAGTCCAAAGGACTCTCTAGGAGCACAGAATCAAAAGGAAGAAAGAATTCAACCTTCTTCAAGGATAGAATTCAACTTTCATTGAAGCCTGGGAAAAGGAGACCTCAAATACAATAAGTTAAAAAAATAATGAAAAGGCAGAGAAATACTACACAAATGAAGGAACAAACTAGAAACATAGAAGTCCAAATAAAGGAAGAGGAAATAGGCAAACTACCTGAAAAGAATTCAGGATAATGATAGTAAAAATGATCAAAAACCTTGAAAACAAAATGGATAAAATGCAAGAATCAATTAACAAAGACATAGAAGAATTAAAGAACAAACATACAGAGACAACACAATTACTGAAATGAAATTTAAAATACTCTAGAAGGAAACAATAGCAGAATATCTGAAACACAAGAACAAATTGGTGAGCTGGAAGATAAAATGGCGGAAATAACTTCTGAAGAGCAGAATAAAGTAAAAAGAATAAAAAGAGCTGAGGATAGTCTCAGAGACCTCTGTGACAATATGAAATACACCAACACTCAAATTACAGGGGTCCCAGAAGAAGAAGAGAAAAATAAAGGGTATGAGAAAATGTTTGAAGAGATTATAGTTGAAAATTTCCCCAAAATGGAAAAGAAAATAGTCAATCATGTCCAAGAGGCGCAAAGAGTCCCATATAGGATGAATCCAAGGAGAAACATGCCAAGACACATACTAATCAAACTAACAAAGACTAAACACAAAGAAAGAATATTAAAAGCAGTAAGGGAGAAGCAACAAGTAACATACAAGGGAAACCCCATAGGCTTAACAGCTGATCTTTCAGCAGAAATGCTGCAGGCCAGAAGGGAATGGCAGGATAAATTTAAAGTACTGAAAGGGAAAAATCTGCAACCAAAATTACTGTACCCTGCAAGGATCTCATTCAAAATTGATGGAGAAATCAAAAGCTTTTCAGACAAGCAAAAGTTAAAAGAATTCAGTACCACCAAACCAGGTTGCACTGTTGGTGGGAATGTAAATTGATAAAGCCACTATTGAAGACAGTATGGAGATTCCTTAAAAAACTAGGAATAAAACCACCATATGACCCAGCAATCCCACTCCTAGGCATTTATTCTGAGGGAACCAAAATTTAAAAAGACCCATGTACCCCAATGTTCATTGCAGCACTATTTACAATAGCTAGAACATGGAAGCAACCTAGATATCCATTGACAGATGAATGCATAAAGAAGTTGTGGTACATATACACAATGGAGTAGTCCTCAGCCATAAAAAAGAACACATTTGAGTCAATTCTAATGAGGTGGATGAACCTAGAACCTATTATACAGAGTGAAATAAGTTAGAAAGAGAAAGATAAATATCATATTCTAACACATATATACAGAATCTAGAAAAATGGTACTGAAGAATTTATTTACAGGGCAACAATAGAGAAACAGACATAGAGAATAGACTTATCGACATGGGGAGAGGGGAAGAGAGGGTGAGATGTATGGAAAGAGTAACATGGAAACTTACACTACCATATGTAAAATAGATAGCCAATGGGAATTTGCTATATGTCTCAGGACACTCAAACAGGGGCTCTGTATCAACCTAGATGGGTGGGATGGGGAGGGAAATGGGAGGGAGTTTCAAAAGGGAGGGGATATATGTATACCTATGGCTGATTCATGTTGAGGTTTCACAGAAAACAACAAAATTCTATAAAACACTTTTCCTTCAATAAAAAATTAATAATAAAGCTACCAAAAACAAAAAAAAAACAAACTCCCAGGTGATTCTCAGTCACAGTCCTAAATGAGATCAGCCATTATAGCTTTAAAGATTGCATTTAGCCAGCTACCTTATTTGCACAATATTTTACTTCAAAGAAAGGATTTCGAGGTGGGGGGTTGGTGGTGGGTAGGCAGGCAGAGCAACAGAGATTGACCTTCTTTCTAGTTATAATAGCCAATACATTTTAGAAGCCTAATTTGAAATCTTCTCAGAGCCAAGAGATAACTCCATAAATAACCAAAGATCAAGGTCATTTAAAACCAAAACTCCCTCATCTTCTCTTGACATACAGCCCTCCCTTAATGCATTTCCATCTTTAAATGTTCTTATTTGGGGTAGCAGGAAAGCTGAGAAAAGAACTGACATTTATGTGCCAGGTACTTTATATTGAGCAGTTCAAATGTAGTCATCAAGACTCCTCAAAGGAGCCAGTCCATCTCACAGAAGAAGAAATCTAGTCTCAGTTATTAAGAAACATGCCCAGCTTCCAATAACTACTAATTGGCTGAGATGTTATTTGAACCTAAATTCATCTGGTGCCATCTCTTCTCCACACTATCCACTTGAGTTTTGCAAAAGTTGAAGTCTTTTCCAAGTAGCAATGTGTTTTCCATGCAAAAATCTGCCTCAGTTTACAGCAAACTTTGCTTCAAAGTGATAAGGGTTGGAAAAAGTAAAAACTCAGACAAGAGTGAGAAATGAAAGCCACCTGAACTTGTTCAGCCTGGAAGAGAGATTTAAAGTTGAGAGCACTTTAATCAGAGTTGTTTCAGTTTTGAAGGATAATTCTACTTCGTAAGATGAAAAGTAGAATCATCCATTCTCTATCCTCACTGAGAAATGAAAAAGTACTGGCCTAGCATTGCCCTGTGTGTGTTTTTAGGTCCCAAATAGGCATATTTGATATATGCCCTGCAAAGTCCTTCCTGTTGGAACCACCTCATTTGGGGAAAAAAGTGAGGCTGGAATACTTTTAGAAAAGGATTATTTTTTTAAATCCCTATTTCAGCTAGCACAATGCCCAAGATAAAGTCAGTGCTTTCAATATGTACAGTGAGTAAATACAGGTGAATTTATGAATAGTTGTTAAATAGAAGAGAGAACCATCTAAGATGTCCTTTGAGAAGCTGAGAAGTCAACAAATTAATTGTATTCCTCCATCGGAAGTGGGCTGAAATAGGCTTTCCACCATGGTAGGTGCTGAGACGCTCACCCACTGCTCTAAGTCAATATTGGCACTACAACTGTACACCCATTTCACTTCACCTCTTTCACAGTTAGCTATTGCTTCCTTTCTGGAAGTTTATGAAGTAACCACATTAACAGGAAAGCATCCAGACACTGCAGTGAATGGTACCCACTGCAAAGATACTGATCACAACATTTAACAAAGAATTCATTCTTTCCCTTCTCATAAATCAACATGCTTGATCCCCATCCACTGAAAAATCTAAAGTACAGAATGGACTAAGAGAAGCCCTGAGTTCCTGAACACTCTGCTAGTCCAGCAGGAGTTGCTTTCTCATGCAGATGATGCGCTGGTCTTTTCAAAGGGGTTTCATAAGCGCCTCCCTTTACTGCCCCTCCCCATACACGCAACATAATAAGCTATCCAGGAAGTCCCAGGCAGAAGGAAACTGTAAACCCCAGCAGAATGCATATGCTAATTTCAATTGCCTGTCCTTGGTAGGTCATTTGCCAATTGCAACAGAGAATTAATAACAGATGACCTTCCTTTTGGAGCTGGGGGAATCTTACCCGGAGAAAATCAGAGTAAACATGAAACATATGTGTGGCAGATACTCAAATATGAAGATTCTGCAAGCGGCAGAATGTGAATTCTTCAGCAACTTGAAGGAGGGGGCAATACTGGACACTGATTCAGTGGGGACAAAGATCAACACCCTCTAAGAGGCGTCTAGGTGCTGTACACAGTCTTTCTGACGGTTGTAGGCCACCTAAATGGTCCTCACCTGGAAGTATGGTTATAAATACAGGCCCATTCCCTCACACTTTCTGAATCAGGATGCTTAAGGGCAGCGTCTGGGAGTGAGCATTTCTAACAAGCACCCAGATGCTTCTTTCCATAGCACACCAAGACTGAGAATGACTCCTAGCAAAAACTGAAGAACTTACATTCCAGCTGACCAACGGAGCTCCATTGCCATGGCAACGTGCTTGACAGCCATTTAGATGTAAAGTGCTCTAATGTGACCACCGGATGGGAAGCACACTACTGCTCAGAAGTGTCAGAGAAGTCACAGTTGAAATAATCAAGCAGTGCTCCAGTCGCTATGGGGGAGCTTCACTCAGCACTGCAAAGTGATTTGCTGTGTACGTGCCTGTGTGCATGCTCAATCGCTCAGTTGTGTCTGACTCTTTGTGACCTGATGGACTGTAGCCTGCCAGACTCCTCTGTCCGTGGGATTCTCCAGGCAATAATACTGGAGTACAGAAAACACAAAACTAAGAGCTTTTAAGAGATCAGAACAATACAGAAAACAAGAATTTTGCCATTGAAGAATTTAAATCAGATGGTTAGTTTGGATCTATTGGGGGAAAAATGAATAGGAAATTCATAATATTCATTCTACTAATATCCTGAGATCTGTAAGGAAGTAAAAGTAGGAAGAAAAGGCTACAATTAAAACCATTTTCAAAAAGCTAAGCTGTGGAGTTTTTCCCCCCTATGCTTGTAAGATTTGCCAGAATCCAGCCTATTTTTAAACACTCTGGAAACCTACTTAAAGTGGTTTCCAGAGGATGTGACCACAAATGGTGCCCATGCTACATCAGATACTGAATAACGTACGTGTGGATCTGGGCAACTATAAGGGGAAAATTTTCATCATGAAAGAGCAAATAAAACTGGTGTGTGTGAGGTAACAGTTTTAGCATCCACATTAGTCCCAGATGTTTTTCCAAAGGGACTGAGTTTTATTTGAAAGCTGAGACAGACCAAGGTTTCTATTCCCTCTCACCATGCCCTTAATACAGAAAAGTTAAGCCAATTAAATAACACATGGATTAATTAATATTTCCAGGTTATCAGTGAAAGGCAAACTCTCTTTTGCAATACCATGGAGCCTCAATCATTTTCAGTAAATTCAGGTATTTTCAGGGGCAAAAAAATACAATGACTAGATGGAAATAAAGAATAAAGGTATCTCCCTTAGGTGGTGCCCCAAATCAGAAAAGAGATGAGAAAATCCGTATCACAAACCAACATCTTTCAAAACAAGAATGAGTCTTTAGGCTCTTGAATCTCCCAAGCTGATAAGTTTAGGTAGACAGAAGAGGGAAGCATGGCTATAATTACACTGAAGAGACTCTCAGATATCATAGCATCATCCATTGTTCCCTTTAACATTCTGTTCAAGGCTTTCCAGAACATAGGCACCCAGCTCCCTTTCCAACCTTGCCTAACACCTGATGCTACTCCCCTAACACCTGATGAACTGGCCTCCTCGGTATCCATCCTGTTTACACTCTACATAGCCATCTGCAACCCTTTGCTCATACAGTTGCCACTTGCCTCTTTCTGCACACCTAATATTTTCTCTCTTTTTCATCCCGTACTTTGAGAGTGGACCAAGTCCCCCTCTTCTGTCCTCCAGTTTCTAAGCTCTCTACCCTCCCTTCCACTCTCACCACAACCTTCTCCCCCCTCCAGCCCAGGCAGTTATTGTTACTACGTGTAACTGCTGCTGCTGCTAAGTCACTTCAGTTGTGTCCGACTCTGTGCGACTCCATGGACTGCAGCCTACCAGGCTGCTCCTCCGTCCATGGGATTTTTCAGGCAAGAGAACTGGAGTGGTTTGCCATTGCCTTCTCCACCTGTAACTGACCCCACCCTCAAATCAAAGGTTGAAGTCCTAATATCACCAATATCTCAGAATGTTATCTTATTTGGAAACACAAGTAGTTGCAGATATAATTAGTTAAGATGATGTCATTAGGGTGGGTTAGAATCCAGTATCACTTGTATCCTTATAAAGAGAATACCATGCAAAGAAAAGACACTAGTATAGAGGAAGAAAGGGCTTCCCAGGTGGCGCTAGTGGTAAAGAATCCACCTGCCAATGCAGAAGACATAAGAAACATCTGCTCAACGCAGGGCTCAGAAAGATCCCCTGCAAGAGGGCAAGGCAATGCACTCCAGTATTTTTGCCTGGAGAATCCCATGGACAGAGTGAGTCTGGAAGGCTACAGTCCATAGGGTCGCAAAAAGTTGGACATGACTGAAGCAACTTCAGTTCAGTTTAGTTCAGTCGCTCAGTCATGTCCAACTCCTTGCAACCCCATGGAGTGCGGCACTCCAGGCTTCCCTGCCATCACCAACTCCCGGAGCTTACTTAAACTCATATCCATTGTGTCGGTTGTGCCATCCAACCATCTTATCCTCTGTCATCCCCTTCTCCTCCTGCCTTCAAACTTTCCCAGCATCAGGGTCTTTTCAAATGAGTCAGTTCTTCGCATCAGGTGGCCAAATTGTTGGAATTTCACCTTCAGCATCAGTCCTGCCAATAAATATTCAGGACTGATTTCCTTTACGATGGACTGGTTGGATCTCCTTGCTATCCAAGGGACTCACAAGAGTCTTCTCTAACACAAGAGTTCAGAAGCATCAGTACTTAGGAGCTCAGTTTTCTTTAAAGTCCAACTCTCACATCCATACTTGACTACTGGAAAAATCATAGCTTTGACTAGATGGACCTTTGTTGGCAAAGTAATTTCTCTGTTTTTTAATATGCTGTCTAGGTTGCTCATAACTTTTCTTCCAAGGAGCAAGCGTTTTTCAATTTCATGGCTGCAGTAACCATCTGCAGTGATTTTTGAGCCCCAAAAGATAAAGTCTGTCACTGTTTCCATTGTTTACCCATCTATTTGCCATGAAGTAACGGGACCAGATGCCATGATCTTAGTTTTCTGAATGTTGGGTTTTAAGCCAACTTTTTCACTCTCCTCTTTCATCAAGAAGCTCTTTAGTTATTCTCCATTTTCTGCCATAAGTCTGGTGTCATCTGCATATCTGAGGTTATTGATATTTCTCCCATCAATCATGATTCCAGCTTGCGCGGGTTCCTCTTCCTTTTCTAAATCCAGCTTGAACATCTGGAAGTTCACGGTTCACATACTGTTGAAGCCTGGCTTGGAGAATTTTGAGCATTACTTTACTAGCGTGTGAGACAATTGAAATTGTGCAGTAGTTTGAGCATTCTTTGGCATTGATTTTCTTTGGGATTGGAATGAAAACAGACCTTTTTCCAGTCCTATGGCCACTGCTGAGTTTTCCAAATTTGCTGGTATATTGAGTACAGAACTTTCACAGCATCATCTTTTTTATTTGAAATAGCTCAACTGGAATTCTATCACCTCCACTAGCTTTGTTCGTAGTTATGCTTCCTAAGGCCCACTTGACTTCGCATTCCAGGATGTCTGGCCCTAGGTGAGTGATCACACCATCGTGATTATCTGGGTCGTGAAGATCTTTTTTGTACAGTTCTTCTGTGTATTCTTGCCACCTCTTAATATCTTCTGCTCCTCTTAGGTCCATACCATTTCTGTCCTTTATCAAGCCCATCTTTGCATGAAATGTTCCCTTTGTATCTCTAATTTTCTTGAAGAGATCTCTAGTCTTTCCCATTCTATTGTTTTCCTTTATTTCTTTGCATTGATCACTGAGGAAGTCTTTCTTTTCTCTCCTTGCTATTCTTTGGAACTCTGCATTCAAATGGGTATATCTTTCCTTTCCTCCTTTGCCTTTTGCGTCTTTTCTTTACTCAGCTATTTGTAAGGCCTCCTCAGAAAAACATTTTGCCTGTTTGCATTTCTTTCTCTTGGAGATTGTCTTGATCAATGCCTCCTGTACTATGTCAGAAACCTCGGTCCATAGTTCTTCAGGCACTCTGTCTTTCAGATCTAATCCCTTGAATCTATTTGTCACTTCCACTGTATAATCATAAGGGATTTGATTTAGGTCATACCTGAATGGTCTAGTGGTTTACCCCACTGTCTTCTATGTAAGTCTTAATTTGGCAATAAGGAGTTCGTGATCTGAGCCACAGTCAGCTCCTGGTCTTGTTTTTGCTGACTGTATAGAGCTCCTCAATCTTTGGCTGCAAAGAATATAATCAATCTGATTTCAGTGTTGACCATCTAGTCATGTCCATGTGTAGAGTCTTCTCTTGTGTTGTTGAAAGAGGGTGTTTGCTATGACCTGTGCATTCTCTTGCCAAAACTCTGTTAGCCTTTGCCCTGCTTCATTTTGTACTCCAAGGCCAAATTTGCCTATTACTCCAGGTATTTCTTGACTTCCTACTTTTGCATTCCAGTCCCCTATAATGAAAAGGACATCTTTTTGGAGTGTTAGTTCTAGAAGGTCTTGTAGGTCTTCATAGAACCGTTCAACTTCAGTTTCTTCAGCATTACTGGTTGGGGCATAGACTTGGATTACGCTGATATAGAATGGTTTACCTTGGAAGTGAACAGAGATCATTCTGTCATTTTTGAGATTGCATTGAAGTACTGCATTTCAGGCTTGTTGACTGTGATGGCTACTCCATTTCTTCTAAGGGATTCCTGCCCACAGTAGTAGCTATAATGGGCATCTGAGTTAAATTCACCTATTCCAGTCCATTTTAGTTCACTGATTCATAAAATGCTGGTGTTTTCTCTTGCCATCCCCTTTTTGACCACTTCCAATTTGCCTTGATTCGTGGACTTAACATCCCAGGTTTCTATGCAATATTGCTCTTTACAGCATTGGACTTACTTCCATCACCAGTCACATCCACAACTGGGTGTTGCTTTTGCTTTGGCTCTGTCTCTTTATTCCTTCTGGAGTTATTTCTCCACTGATCTCTAGTAGCATATTGGGCACCTACCGACCTGGGGAGTTCATCTTTCAGTGTCCTATGTTTTTGCCTTTTCATACTGTTCATGGGGTTCTCAAGGCAGGAATCCTGAAGTGGTCTGTCATTCCCTTCTCCAGTGGACCACGTATTGTCAGAACTCTCCACCATGACCCATCTGTCTTGGGTAGCCCTACACGGATTGGTTCATAGTTTCATCAATAGGAGAATGTTGGATCTCACCAAAAAAAGATACCCCATGTCCAAGGGCAAAGGAGAAGCCCCAGAAAGATGGTAGCAGGGGCAAAATTCACATTTAGAATCAAACCCCATACCTGCCAGAGACGCTCAGAGGGATCAAACAAACCTTGTGGGCACCAGTACCCAGAGACCCCACAGAGACTGAGACAGAACCGTGTTTGAGTGTCTCCTGCGGAGGTATGGGTCAGCAGTGGACTGCCGCAGGGGCAGGGGCTCTGGGTGCAGCAGACCTGGGTATGGCATAAGCCCTCTTGGAGGAGGTCGCCATTAACCCCACCATAGAGCTGCCAGAACTTACACAGAGTTGAGGAAACAGACTCTTGGAGGGCACAAACAAAAGACTGTGTGCACCAGGACCCGGAAGAAAGGAGCAGTGACCCCACAAGAGACTGACCCAGACTTGCCCATGAGTGTCCAGGAGTATCCGGCAGAGGTGTGGGTTGGCGGTGGCCTGCTGCAGGGTAGAGGACACTGAGTGCAGCAGTGTGTGCATGGGACCTTTTGAAGGAGGTCAGCATTATCTTCATTACCTCCACCATAGTTTGGCCTCAGGTCAAATAACAGGAAGGGAACACAGCCCTGCCCATCAACAGAAAATTGGATTAAAGATTTACTGAGCATGGCCCCACCCATCAGAATAAGACCCAATTTCCCCCTCAGTCAGACTCTGCCATCAGGAAACTTCCATGAGCCTCTTATTCTTCTCCATCAGAGGCAGACAGAATGAAAACACAATCACAGAGAACTAACCTATCTGATCCCATGGACCACAGCTTGTTTAACTCAATGAAGCAACTTAGCATGCACATAGAGGAAGAAGGTTGTGAAGATGCAGGAATTAGATGGCCATCTTACAAGTCAAGGAGGGAAGCCAGGAACAGATGCTTGCCTCACACCCTCAGAAGGAACCACCACTGCTGACATTTCGATCCTAGGGTTCTGGCCTCCAAAACTGTGAGACCATACATTTCGGTTGTTTAAGACATCCAGTTTGTGGTTCTTTGTTATGGCAGCCCCAGCAAACTAATATATTAATTCTCACTTGGTACTTAGTGACAATGTGGACCCAGGGCCACATTTCGATGTCTGTGGCCATAGACACTTTTGCCTTTGTGGGCCCTTTTCTCATGAAAAATTATTAAAGATTACATTTTATGACTTCATTGTTATAAAGATGAATATAGAAATATCAGATATTCGAACACTTTCCTTGACCTAAAAATTAATAATTTTTTCTGATATTAAAAGAAGCGGAAACATTTTCATGGACCCCCCCAAAAGTATTATGGGCCCCAGGCACTTTGCCTGTTGTGTCTAAATGACGAGGCAGGCCTACTTGCAGCCTTCTCCTTCTGAACTGTCACGTTCATGACAACACCTTGCACTACCAAGTAGATCATAAGCTTCAGGAACCACATACGACCTCCTCTGCATCCTCCACTTGTTTCAGGTGTTTAAGAAAAACCTGTCAATGAATTAATTTGATTTAACCTTCTATTTCTTGGAAGGGCTCTAAGATTCCCAGCACATTTCATTGTGGTGTCTTCTTCCTTTTGACATCTCCAAGGAAGATAACTCCATTTCAATGTGTATTAGAGCTTACATCTAGAATCATTTTCCTGTAGCTGACCTAAATGCCCTTCAAGACAATCTAAAAACATTTCTGATAATAAATAAACCCAACTCCATATAACCTACCATCTTACTGTGTGACCTTGGACAATGACATATTAATTGCACTGGGCCTTAGTTCCCACATATGTAAAATAGGAAGGTGGGCTTCCCAGGTGGCTCAGTGGTAAAGACTCTCATCTGCCAATGCAGGAGATGCAAGGGATGTGGGCTCAATTCCTGGGTCAAGAAGATCACCTGGAGGAGGAAATGGCAAACCACTCCAATATTCTTGTCTGGGAGATCCCATGTACAGAGAAGCCTGGTAGGCTACAGCCCATGGGCTCACAAAGGTTCACACACGACTGAGTACATACACACACACAAAATAGGAAGATAGCTACACATGATCAGATAAGGGCCCTTCCAATTAACTACTCAAACAAGAACTAAAATGCAGCTCCAAATCTGGTGCGCTTAAATTCAACGATGTTCAAAGATATCAAATCTCAAAGATAATACAGGAAAGCCCACATAATCAGATGCCTACCAGCTCTTCCAGAATACAAAGTGGTCACCCTGGTTATAGGTTTCTTAAGCTCTACCTTCACTCATTCTGGCTTTCCTAGAGTCACAGAAGAATTATCATTGACCCTGTCCTTCCTTTTAGAACATGAATTTGGGACCCACAGGACATACTGAACAAATAATTCTTCCCATAGAACCTAGGGGAATGAGTTATGCAGACATCACTCTTACCCCCAACAAACTATTGTAGTATCTGCAGTCCCCATCCTCAAGCAAATGTTGTGCTAAGTTTATCACCATAACCTCCCAGAAGGATTTCTTAAGCACTTTTTTTTTTTGGTATCAACATTGTAATAGATGCAGTGTAAACTGAGCCTTAACAGGAGTTCATTGCTTCCTTGTTAGTGAGACAGGGGCATAAAACAGGAAAAATAAACTTTCATCAGTAGAAAATGGTTACTAAACTAGCATGTACCCATACTGTGAAATCCTAAAAATAATGAGACAAATCTATACATACTGACATGAGATCTCCAACACTCCAATAATTGGCAAAGCCTATTTACATAGATAGATTCTAATATGCAAACTGCAAGAGAAGGATTCAAGTGCAAGTAGTTTATTTGGGAGGTGATCCTGTAAAATACCAGCAGGAGAGTGAAGACGTGGGACAGGGAAGGGAAGAAAGCCAAAAAAAAAGTGTTACCAAGCAGGTTAACACTGTGGGTAATGGGAGTTTAACTCCTCTGGGGCCCCCTGGGGAAACCTAGAACACACCCTAGAGTTATCCCAACTGAGAGGTGAGGAACTGTGGTGATTATATACCAATGCTCATCAGTTATTGATTGAGGGCTGCTCCTGGGGCACATGAAGTCCTTCACACTGCCAGCTTGTCTCGAATGCAGACAAATCATGCTCCCACAGTTGGAAAAAAATTCTTCAAATAAAGATCCACACTTGATGGTAGTTAGAAGTCAGACCAGCATGTACAGAATTGACATGTCATGGGAATTTGCTATAGTATACTTGCATTTGCTTGTCTGCAAGCACAGAAGTAAGGCTGAAGGATGCCCATCAAATGGTTGACAGAAGCTACTGACCTAGTGGTCCTTTAAAACAGTTCATGGCCACCTTCCTCCATGTTATCTTCCTCTATGACAGACAACTGAATGACACTTCAGTGTTCTTTGGGCTGGGAAGACAAAACCCACTTTTGTCTTCTTGAAAATAACCATACCTGATATTCTTCTCTGTATGCACAATGCTGGGTTTTATGTGATGGATGAAACAGACCCTTTCTTGCCCCCCTCTAGGCATAATTTTTTTAATTTATTTATTTTAATTGGAGGCTAATTACATTATTGTATTGGTTTTGCCATTATTTTTCAATCAATAATTACTTGTGTCGAGCAAAAAGCATTTTAAGATACCATGGTTCTCTACTCCATTCTATTGCAAACTTCTACCTCCACTTGTCTCAATAAATTAGCCACAAACACCTTGACCGTTCAAGTAGCACTAAAACAACCACTCACATGACAAGAGGTCTCTGTCTGTTTAAAATCCTTCTTCCCACCACCCGGGGTTCCAGGGCAGTCAGTAAGTTTTTCTGGGCCTGAAGCACTATAAGTTTCCTGATCACATTTCAGTTGACTCCTTAAGTAGAGACCAGCACATATGTGACAGGTTAGCCTGACTTTTGCCTAACAACTCCAAAGGGAAAATGGTCTGAACAAAGCATAATTCTCTAGGCATTTTTTAAGTCTAACTAAACAAAAAAAAGATGAAAATATGAGGTCTCTAACTAGAGAGAGGTCTTAGGTGTCCAGAGAGGTTTGGAGCATCTTAGCTTTGAGAATTCCTTTATTCACTCATTCATTAACTCATTCAAACATTTATTGAAGGATTATGCTGTGCCAAGCACTATGCTGGGCACTTGGTCATTTCACAGTGAACATAAAGGTGTGGGTCAGACCAGAGGGCTACTTGAAAGGGCCACTTTCTAGACTAAGTTCTCTGTCAATTTTATCTACTTTATAATATCAGAGCCTGACTGTGTGTGTGTTAGTCGCTCAGTCATGCCTGACTCTTTGTGACCCCATGGACTATATGTGGCCTGCCAGGCTCCTCTATCCACAGGATTCTCCAGGCAAGAATACTGGAGTGGGTAGCCATTCCCTTCTCCAGGGGATCTTTCGACACAGGGATCGAACCCGCCTCTCCTACATTGCCTGCATTGTCAGGTGGATTCTTTAGCATCTGAGCCACCAAGGAAGGCCCTTCTTAATCTAACCAGCTTCTGAAATTGTCAGGCAGTATACAGTACTTGCTTATGGCTATATTCTAAAACCCAAAGAGCAGAGAGCCAGGGGTTGCTCCATGACTACAGGGCCTGCCCCTGTGCCCACAGCCCGCACAAGTTCACATCTAGGCTAGCAGTCAGTTTGTTCCAGCCTCGCTGCTCTTGTCATCGGTATGCTGCTGCTAAGTCACATCAGTCGTGTCCGACTCTGTGCAACCCCATAGACAGCAGCCCAACAGTCTCTGCCGTCCCTGGGATTCTCCAGGCAAGAACACTGGAGTGGGTTGCCATTTCCTAAGTCGCTCAGTCATGTCCGACTCTTAGCGACCCCATGGACTGCAGCCTACCAGGCTCCTCCGTCCATGGGATTCTCCAGGCAAGAGTACTGGAGTGGGGTGCCGTCATCGGTATAACTGTGTTTAATCTTGAAGTCTCTGTAGCTCCTGGTCCAGCCCTTCCTTATCTTCTAAAGTACAGCTCAGAAACCTGCTCACACACAACAGAGCAGCCTCATACAGGCAACGGTGGAGCTGTCTCTTAAGCTGACACTATCCTTTTATGGAAAAACAGGAGCTGGTAAAGGAACTGGGAAGCAAGCACAGATTGAAATCCAAGGCCTTGAGCTAAAGTATCAGCACCGCCCCCCACGACGTGTGATTTATTATAGAACACAAACCAGAGATGGTTAGCTGAGCCACCAAAGACTTCGTCTCCACTGGCTTTGTAACAATATGACTCAAATAACATGCCTGGATGTGAAAAGATCCATTAATCCATACCACATCTTGCAGTCAAACATGTACTGGGGACTTAGGACAAAAGGGAGCCTAAAATGCTTCATTCTAAAGGGACAATTTCTTTGAATAGAATTGCTTCCTAAACAGGAGAGTGGGACCAAAAGATGGAAATTGATAAAATTTCCCACTCTTTGTGAGGAAACATTTAATTCGTTATCTTTTATCTGGTGAAAATCTGGAAGCTAATCACCGCTCATTATTGGCTCTGGCTTTGATGCACCCTTCCCACTGCTGCTTTGAAATCTACCTCCTATCCCCTTTAAGTGGGAGGTTACAGGTGGAAAATGAAAAAAAATAATTGCCCCAGTTAAAAAGGTACATGAAACTGGAAACTGCATTTAAGTGACTACTTCTGGATTAAACAAATAGAAGTAGGTAAGTCTCACAAAGACCCTTAAGATGCTTGAACCACAACTTACCAGAAAGGTGAAGAAAACACCTTCATGAATATTTCTCCCTCTGTATTATATAATTGCTCAAAAATACCAGGTAGACCAAGGTCCCATATACAAGTAGATTTATAACAGGAGTGAATGTAACTCCAAACCCAGCTGTGCAAATAAAAGTACATTAAGTTTTCAGAAATCAAATCTCATCTAACACTGAGGTCCCATTCTCACCAGACTGAAAAAATACTAACTCTCATCATTGGGGACTGAACCTCTCCCTGACTCTGAGAAGTGGCTCAGATGCCCCCAGGGATTTAAGGCACTACTCCATGGTCAAAAAAAGCCTGCTGATCATCAATCCAATTTCACTATCACCAAGGGTGGAGCCTCCATTGTTCCCGGAATGCAGATCTGCCATATATGTGCCCCACTTGGGCGCTTCAGTGCCTGGGGGCCTGATAATCTTGCACACCTCCTAGCCACACTCCTCTCAGTTCTTCTCTCAGGCACTGTGAAAGCCATGGGCCATGAGCCTCCATCACCCATGAAGCACCAAACCAGCACCCCCTTTCCAGTCTTGGAGATACTTCCCTCTTTTTTTTTTTTTTTTTCGGTACCATCTGCTTCCCAAAAAATGCAGTTCTCTGAGTGGATAGAAGGATGGATGACAATGATAAAACAAGCATAGTAGGATGTTGACGGTAAAATCTAGATGGTGGGTAATGGGTATTCACTGTAAAATTCTTTCAATTCTGCCATATGTTGGATATTTTTCATAATCAGCCGTGGAAGAAAATGCAAAATCCCTAACATTCCATGCTGTGGCTTTGGAAAACAAAAGCCAGAAAGGGAAGTGAAGCACAGTGGGGTACTTAGCCCAGTGACATAAATCTCCCCAAGACAAGGGAAATGATCTGGTTAGAAAACCTTCTTGGAACCCAAGAGGCAAAAATATAGTGAGAACAAAGCACAGTTTAATATCTCAGTGGCACTTCCTATCACACATTCTAAATGAAAGAGGACCAGGTGTGACCATCTACTCCCAAACCTTGCTGCCACCCCTGTCTGAAATCTAGTTGTCCACAAACCATAACCACCTTCTTTTTACTCAAAGATTTTTAGGAGTGAAGCAACAGCTAACCTTCCTCGCTTCTGTCTCCCATAAAGAAGATGTAAAGGATGGGTTTGAGGCTATAGGACACATCAATTGAAGACATTCCAAATTTCAATAGCCAAGAATTCAAAGAAACTATCAAGTAGCTCTTGACCTCTGGAAATATCCTGCCAACTGGTTCTTAGGGCTGTATTGGAAAGATGTTAGCATTGCTCTGAATGCTGAGAAATGCTGAGCAAACAGAGGTATTCCTCCCTCTTTCCATTTCAGCTGTAAGCAGCTATTGCAAAGCTCTGAATACACAAAGCATAGCATAAAAATCAAAAGTTTCTCATATAAATAAATGACATCAAGTTTCTGTCTGATGGTTGCCACATCATGTGAAAATAATTGAATGGATTTTCATCAGGTTTGGAAGATATGTTTTGAATTGCCTGATAAAATATATGCTGAATGTTGTATAGGAAATCACATCGAGTTGCCCATCAGAGGTCCTTATCCATGAGAGAAATATTCAGTCTCTACACCACACAGGGTGAAGGTTTAACAAGATACCCCTAGGCCTCCCAATGTAAAGAGAGACAACTGAAAAATATTGATTTCCACTTTGAGTCCATAAGTGGACTGTGTGATTTGCAAGCACTGATTTGTGATCGGGATGTTTCTAAGTTGGACAGCTCTAAGAAGATGCTCCATGACAAGCTGCAGCAGAGATTATTTATTTAAAGATTCTCCCAAGTAATGCTGGGAGACTAGTTGGTTAATATGACAAAGGAAGACCATAAGAGTGGCAGTAATAGGTAGCGCTGCAATATACAAAAAAAGGACTAATTTCTACCTAGGTTATTTCATTTACTCATTCTCGGCTACATTCCTTTATTGTATTTATCAATTACAAATTAGTTAACCAGTTTACCACTATCGGAATAAAATTATTTCTCTCTGTCTCTTTCTGTCTCTCTCCCATACACACACACAGACACACACACACTAAGTTATCAGACAGATACAATAGCAGCTTCTCTCACCTTTTCCTCAGATATGGGTTGTTATATATGTCTGTCAACCTCTCCTGGTAGCTTCATGAATTATAGGAAGAATAATAATAATTAATAATAATATAATGTAATTATTATAATAATACAATATAATAATATAATAATGATGATGCTGATGATAACACATTCCCCCCTCCTCCAATAATATGAATTCAGATATAAGCCCTCATCACAGTGTAGTCTTGCTGGCTCCTCACCCAAGGAGACAGCAGGCATTTCCACTTCTATCATAAACCCTTCTTTCTGCCTCTCCTCCACAGCCTCAACACTCCATAACTGCCACTCACCAGGGCTGGTTTTACTTCCCACTTTGTTCCTTGAATAAGCCAAACATTCCAAATCAAAGAAGGAGAAATGTGAGTTAGAAGAAGAAAAGGAAAACAAGTAATGGGCATACTATAGCAGTTCCCCACTGTTGAGCTGCCATGAAAAGATTTTCATTGTGATGACATGAATACCAGAAAGAAATGCATTGCTTCAGTTGTTTCCCTCTGGGAAGGTAGAGGCAAAATGAAATTGCCAAACATTCTACTTTTAAGACAAGTGAGTATGAAATTAGGCAGCTTCCAAATGCAGAGGAGTGTGTTCTATATAGTGTCTTCTTTTGTACTGTATTTAGCTTACACCCACTCAGAGTCTCAGGATGCACATTTAGATTTCCTTCCTGTTTACAACCCTCTTGTATTCACTCCCATTGGTAGACAGTTCTGGAAGCCTGCAGAGAATATGAACAAGAAGATGACAATTCCTCACACCAGGTCAGTGAACACATTAGAATAACCTGAGATTATAAGCAAGATTTGTCATTGTAAGAATAATGTTTCAACTAGTAGATCAAACTCTGAATCTTAATCTGTGATAAAGAACAAAAGGAAACAAGAACCCTCTTGATATCAACCCTAACACTTCACTTTTCTCAAAATAAGTATTCTCCAAATCTTCAAGGAAGTAATAGTGAGCTTGCTGCTGCTGCTGCTGCTAAGTCGCTTCAGTCGTGTCTGACTCTGTGCAACCCCATAGACGGCAGCCGACCAGGCTCCGCTGTCCCTGGGATTCTCCAGGCAAGAACACTGGAGTGGGTTGCCATTTCCTTCTCCAATGTGTGAAAGTGAAAAGCGAAAGTGAAGTCACTCAGTCGTGTCCGACTAGTAGCAACCCCATGGACTGCAGCCCACCAGGCTCCTCTGTCCATGCGATTTTCTAGGCAAGAGTACTGGAGTGGCTTGCCATTGCCTTCTCCAAATAGTGAGCTTAAATTATTTAAAAAGACCTGGCAACAGGACCAAGCTGTTTGCCCCTGATTCAGCCATTACTAGTGAAGTCACTAGAAACACAGCCTCCAGATTTCTCCAACCTGGGTCAGGGTATGGCTGAGGAGAATTAGCCAGGACTGTTTCAGTTACGGGTTACATTCCCACCATCTATATTAGTGGGCATGCAAGGAATATTGAATGAATGAACACATGAATGAATGTGCATTCCAGTATCAATGTATACTACAAAGTAAAATATATTCACTGCATGTTCTAGCAATAAGCAAACCAGAGCTTGGACAGAGTAAAATGGCTTGCTGAAAATAATCACAGGGAGAACCAGGGCAGAAATTAACCCTGAGGCCAAAATCCAAACCCAGAGACCCAGTTCAATGTTTGAGTTCACCAGATAGATCCAGATTCCCTGGTGCTGACAGCCACACTGGTATCGACCCTGGCACTAATCTGCCTTCAAACCAAGAGCCAGACAGATTGAGTGGCAAAGCTGGGCCTCTCATTTTCACTCTACATCTGTGACTCCTTCTGCTAATGATGGACCCACTGAACAGGAACACTTCCTGCCTGGCACCCTGCTGTGGCTCTGCCATGCCCTGGGCCCTCCATGTGGTGAGCACATCCATCCGGCAGGATGAGAGAAAGGGGACATGGCAGGGATTAAGAGAAAACCCCAGGTAAATATCTAATCTGCCCAGTTCGACCATAAAGCTGAAGAGCGCCCACCTGACATCACCACTGCGATTTTACATAAATGATATTCAGGCTGGCTACAAAACCCCATGTGAGTCTCAACAGTAAAGGGCCTCTGGGTAATTCACCAGCTGGTTAGCTGATTTTAGCACAGTTAGTAAAACACTGCATTAACATTTAGCTTTTGTGTGTAGAACAAGCTGTGCAGTAATTTTTTCTAAATGTTACTGAAATATATTACCTGCAAACTATGGGCTAAGCTGAGGCAGCAATAGGAAATGTCTCTGTTCTCAGAAAGCCCAGGTTCTAGAACAAGTATATTTAAAGTATATTTGGAAGATGCACACGCCTGGCCTACAGGAAATAGTAATGGGTGACAGGTAGGCTTGGGGAGAAAATCCAATCTCTACCGCAGGGCACTTGCTCATTGGATCCATCAACTTGTATGTACAGTGGGCTTACTGTCTGCTATGGATTGAATTATGTCCCCCTAATTCATATGTGGAAAACTTAATACCCAAGGTGATGGTACTAGGAGGTGGGGGTCTTTGGATGGTGATTAGGTCATGGGGATGAAGCCCTCAGGAATAGGATTAGTGCCCTTATAAAAGCAAAAACACAAAGCTCCCTTGCCCTTTGACCATGTGAGACACAACAAGAAGGCACCATATATGAGTAAGCAGGCCCTCCCCAGACACCAAATGGGCAGGAACCATGGTCCTGAATTTCTCACCCTCCAGAACTGTGAGAAGTAAATGTTGGTTGTTTACAGTGTGTAGTGTTAGTTGCTCAGTAATGTCCGATTCTCTGAGACCCATTGGACTATAGTCTGCAGGTTCCTCTGTGCATGGGATTCCCAGAGGATCTTTCCGACCCAGGGATCGAACTCAGGTCTCCTGCATTGCAGGTAGATTCTTTACCATCTGAGCCACCAGGGAAGCCCTGGTTGTGTATAAGCTACCCAGTTAATGATAGTTTGTTATAGCAGCCCAAACAGACTAAGCCACTGCCTGCAAAGCCCTTTGTTAGGAGCTAGGTTGTTTGAGGAGTATTAAGACCGAGCTTGCAAAACATTGTGGAGGAGGAAGTTTTGCATTTGAAACAGTCCTCGGGACTCTGGTGCTATATTAGTTGCGGTCAGTCCCACCTGAATTTCTTCAGCAGGTCTCTCTGATCTCCATCCAGGTCAAGAGTTTCTGGCTGCCAACACCTGCAACATCTGTCTGGGGGCTTTTTCTGGCTCAGAGAACATGTGTCTCCCGAGCACTGGCAGGCTGGAAATTCTGTGCAGTTTGCACCTGCGGGGGGAGCTCTCAACAAATTGCAGACTGAACACCCAGGCCACCTTGACCCTCGAGTGGGATCAAACTGAGGCACATCCCCTCACTGTCTCTCAGGGCTCCGGTCACCCACATGATAAGTGGCTTGGGAGTGCACCTCTGCTGTGGTGCTTCTTGGGGTTTCTACCTCTCAAATAAACCACCAGGTCTTCACTCACATCTTCACCTTAGAGTCAACTTTCAAGAACTCCATCCTAAGACCTCTTCTACTCCTTTTTTAGGATCTAATTTTCTCACCCTTTCAACACAAATCTTTTTGGAACCCCAACCATGTACAAAATCTTCTGATAACTTCCTTGGACTCCCCACTAAAAATTGTTTCACTAATTAGTTAATTCATTAAATTGGGCTTCCCTGGTGGTTCAGTTGGTAAAGAGTCTGTCTGCAATTCAAGAGACCCAAGTTCAATCTCTGGGTCAGGAAGATCCCCTGAAGAAGGCAATGGCAACCCACTCCAATATTCTTGCCTGGAAAATTCCATGGACAGAGGAGCCTGACAGGCTACAGTCCATAAGTTGGACACAACTTAGCAACTAAACCAACAAACCACCACCACAGGTTTTCTCACCTTTTCAACACAAGTCATTCTGGAACCCCAACCATGTGCAAAATCTTTTGGTAACTTCCTTGGATTCTCCACTAAAAATCATTTCATTAATTAGTTAATTCATTCAGATAGCTCTCTTTTCAGGAAAGAGCCCCAAATTTCCTCATGCTGAAGTGTGATTGATGCAGAAAATTAAACAGTGACCCCTTTCCCCACTGGACCTGAATACTGGGCTTCACAGTCTGAGGAGACCTTCTGACGGCAGGGTGTTCATTGCAGAGACATCTATTTGCTCCAGTTTTCACAAAAGTGACCACGAGAGGCAGGAACAGGGAGTGTGAGAGGACTTGGAGAAGAATGCTAGGAAGGGCTCAGCCTGGTGATTCCCCGAGTTGTCTGACTCCCCATGGAATAGCTTTTAGTGAAAGAAGATACCGGAAATACTGAAACAGAGAAGTTGGTCTTAGCAGAGAAACTTGTGACCACAGGCAAGAAGGGGCAGAGGTGTTGGGAAATGACAGGCAAGGCCAGGAAGAACACTAGTGCAGGAGGTGCAAAGGGACCTTGTATGTCTTGAGACCTGGTCTCCAGAGAGGTTAGAACCAGCATAAATACCTGCACAAATAAACACAATGCAGGGCAACCTGGAAACCATCCGTTCACTCTTAATTATCCTCAGCTGGATTCTCTAGCTGGTGGATGATCAATAGCAAAATATATACCTTAGCCCTGCTTTTCTGTCACATTCACCCTATATCTGGTAACCTTCCCGAACAAGAGCTGATATATATTCAGGCAAAGGAAAGCCATTTTAAGAGCAATCTGATGAGGAGGTAAAGATATTCAAAAGCCCTGGAGAGATGATTTTTTATTATTCTCAGTGTTTTTAATTATTTGGGCTCACAGAGCCCCTCTATTTGCATGGTAATTCAGCAAGTGACTCTATACTCTAGTAGCTCTGCTAGGACACACCCACGGTGAGGGTTGGCCACCTTGCTGAGGCTTACCCCTCAAATCTGACTCAAATATTTAGTGGGATAAAATTAGAAGCCACAGCATACATGTGAGGCATAGCATATACTGACAGTTTGACCAATCAATACCACTGAATTATCCACAATATACTGGATGTGGGATCTGCCAGATGAAAGGAGGTTGTCTGACCTCAAAGGGACTTGAGTTAAGTAGGTATTGCCCTTCTTCCCCTAAAAAATCCATTCTGTTGTGTTTTTTTTTTTTTGCTTAATTTTTTAAAGTCAATTTTTCTTTTACATATTTGTGTGTGTGTATATATATATATATATATATGAATATATACATAGATGAAGTACTGGGCTTCCCAGATGGAATTAATGGTAAAGAACTCGCCTGCAATGCAGGAGACATAAGAGACTCAGGTTCGAAACCTGGGTTAGGAAGATCCCTCGGAGAAGGGCATGGCAACCCACTCCAGTATTCTTGCCTGGAGAATCCCATGCACTGAGGAGCCTGGTTGGCTACAGTCCACAGGGTTGGAAAGAGCCGGACAAAGCTGCAGCAACTTAGCATTCACACATATGAAGTACTATAAAATATTATTTTGGAATTCCAATTAGGTATTAGGAAGGACCTTGGTTCAAAAACTGGCTCTGCCTACGTTCTCTTCTAGGAGATTTATAGTTTCTGGTCTTACATTTAGCTCTCTAATCCATTTTGAGTTTATTTTGGTGTATGGTGTTAGGAAGTGTTCTAGTTTCACTCTTTTACAAGTGGCTGACCAGTTTTCCCATCACCACTTGTTAAAGAGACTGTCTTTTCTCCATTTTATATTCTTGCCTCCTTTGTCAAAGATAAGGTGTCCATAGGTGTGTGGATTTATCTCTGGGCTTTCTATTTTGTTCCATTGATGTATATTTCTGTCTTTATGCCAGTACCATACTGTCTTGATGACTGTGGTTTTGTAGTAGAGCCTGAAGTCTGGCAGGTTAATTCCCCCAGTTCCATTCTTCTTCCTCAAGATTGCTTTGGCTATTCGAGGTTTTTTTGTATTTCCATACAAACTGTGAGATTATTTGTTCTAGTTCTGTAAAAAATATCGTTGGTAGCTTGATAGGGATTGCATTGAATGTATAAATTACTTTGGGTAGTATACTCATTTTCACAATATCTATTCTTCCAATCCATGAACATGGTATATTTCTCCATCTATTAGTGTCCTCTTTGATTACTTTCACTAGTGTTTAAACACTCTCTGACATAAATCACAGCAGGATCCTCCAAGACCCACCTCCCAGAATATTGGAAATAAAGCAAAAATAAACAAATGGGACCAAATTAAAATCAAAAGCTTCTGCATAGCAAAGGAAACTCTAAGCAAGGTGAAAAGACAGCCTGCAGAATGGGAGAAAATAATAGCAAATGAAGCAACTGATAAAGGATTAATCTCCAAAATATAAAAAAAGCTCCTGCAGCTCAATTCCAGAAAAATAAATGACCCAATCAAAAAATGGGCCAAAGAACTAAACAAACATTTCTCCAAAGAAGACATAAAGATGGCTAACAAACACATGAAAAAATGCTCAACATCCCTCATAATCAGAGAAATGCAGATCAAAAACACAATGAGATACCATTTCACACCAGTCAGAATGGCTGCTATCCAAAAGTCTACATGCAATAAATGCTGGAGAGGGTGTGGAGAGAAGGGAACCCTCTTACACTGTTGGTGGGAATGCAAACTAGTCCAGCCACTATGGAGAACAGTGTGGAGATTCCTCAAAAAACTGGAAATAGAACTGCCATATGATCCAGCAATCGCACTCCTGGGCATACACACCGAGGAAACCAGAATTGAAAGAGACACATGTACTCTAATGTTCATCGCAGCACTGTTTATAATAGCCAGGACATGGAAGCAACCTAGATGTCCATCTGCAGATGAATGGATAAGAAAGCTTTGGTACATATACACAATGCCATTAAAAAGAATACATTTGAACCAGTTCTAATGAGGTGGATGAAACTGGAGCCTATTATACAGAGTGAAGTAAGCCAGAAAGAAAAACACCAATACAGTATACTAACGCATATATATGGAATTTAGAAAGATGCAAATGATAACCCTGTATACGAGATAGCAATAGAGACACAGATGTATAGAACAGCTTTTGGGACTCTGTGGGAGAGGGTGAGGGTGGGATGACTTGGGAGAATGGCATTGAAACATGTATGTTGTCATATGGGAAACGAATCACCAGTTCAGGGTTGATGCATGTTACAGGATGCTCGGGGCTGGTGTGCGGGGATGATCCAGAGGGAGGATAAAGGGAGGAGGGAGGTGGGAGGGGGGTTCAGGAGGGAGAACTCATGTACACCCAGGGCGGATTCATGTCAATGTATGGCAAAACCAACCAATATAATATTGTAAAATAATTAGCCTCCAATAAAAATAAATAAAGTTAAGTTTGAGACTCTATAAAAGTCTCAGCAAAAAAAAAAAAGGGTCTATGGTTATATAAATAATCAGGTCAAGTTTATTGAGAACAGATCTGTTTTTTAAACAAGTCTTAATTTGGTTATATTTGGTAAAAATGAGGGTGATTTTAGGGAGAAAAGGATGTTTCAATAAATGTTAAATCCCAGTTTGTTAATGGCGGTCTACCAATGTAGGTAGTAAGACTCACTTCTTGGATAGTTCCTTGCTGTTATGTGATATTAATGTAAAATTTAATTGAATTCTTAAAGAACACCCTAAGTTTGTTTCTGGAGCTTATCTCAGTGATCTATCTTTGGATGAAGATCAGATGCCTCATGACCTGCAACCAGGACTTAAAAAAAAAAATACATAATTTAAAGGACTGTCTCCAACCTGGATGGAAGGACTTTTTTCAGAAGAAACTACATTACACCAGGATGAGAAGACGACGACATCAGAGAAAAAGGGACACCCTCCCGCCCCCCGCAAGCAACCCTGTGGCTAAGCTGGTAAAGAATCTGCCTGCAGTGAAGGAGACCTGGGTTTGATCCCTGGGTTGGGAAGATCCCCTGGAGGAGGGAAAGGCTACTGGCTCCAGTGTTCTGGCCTGGAGAATTCCATGGACTGTATAGTCCATAGAGTATCAAAGAGTTGCACATGACTGAATGACTCACTTCACCTAACCATGTCCCACTGTATTTTGCTTAACATTATGTACTGACGTGAGATTTGTTGGTAGCTATAGACCTCTCTCATACCTCTTTTTCATGTCAGCCCAATAAATATTTTCTTATTCTCAAAAAAAAAAATAAAAAATAAAATGGACAATAGAAATGACTCCTCAGAGTGGTGTTAAGGTAAAGTAAAATAATAAATATAAAGATTTAGCACAGGTATCATAAAGCACTTAATTTCCTACTACTTCTAGAGTCCACTTGCATTCTTTGGCTCATGGACCCATAACTGCACCCTCTGCTCCCACTGTGACATCTCCTTCAGTATCTCTGACCTGCCTGCCTCACTCTTATATAGTCCTTTGTGATGACATGGAGCTCACAAGATAATCCAGAATGATATCTCCTTCATAAGATCCTTATTTGATCATATCTGCAAGGTATCTTTTGCCCTGTAAGGTATATTCTCAGATTCTGGAGATTTAGATGAGGAAATCTTTGAGGAGCCATTATCCTGACTATCACAGTGCTCATTAATTGTTTGTTTAAAAACATGTAATCTTGATCCCTTGAAGCCTGATAACTGCTTTGAACATTTTCTAACATTCAGGTTGACAACCTATGACATGTGTGACAAAAATGGCATGCCAGGTACTGGTGGCTCTTCCACCTCACCCACCTGCTGCCAACTCCAAGATGATAACCAATGATCAGCTTGCATTCTGGGTGTTCCCCAACCCAGGCATACCTCAACTGCAAGAAGTCAGAAGGCCTTTTATTTTTACCTCCAGGCAGAGGGACACATATTAATATGTGCCTGACAATGTGTTGGACTGTGATGATCACTTCATTACTCTCACTCATAATATAGAAATGAAAACATGCATAACCAATTGATACAGAAGGAAAAGCCAGAAGTTGATGGGCTACTGTCTCTGGGTGAAAAAAAAAGTTAAATTTCACATAGGTCTGAATCCCTAATAAAAATTTCATGTACTATGATGGCCATTGCGTCTCTGAACATGGTAAAAAGAGGTGACGAGGATGTGATTTTTTAACAAAATGAAGCATCACAGGTTTGTAGGTAACACCAAGGCCCTCAGCACTAGGGGAGATACATGTTCAACATAGCCTAACAGACAATTTATGGCTCAGTTTCCCTCTTAAGTCAGGAGGTGATGTTACTCTAAAGCACACCAGCTCCCACAGTTACATCAGTGATTTCATTTCACCTGCCTACTTCACACTTCCACTTGGATGTCGAATCAGTATCTTAAACTCACCAATCATTCATGCTAAGTCATTTCAGTCATGTCTGATTCTTTGTGACCCCATGGACTGTAGCCTGCCATGCTCCTCTCTCTACAGAATTTTCCAGGCAAGAATACTGGAGTCAGTTGCCATTTCCTCCTCCAGGGGATCTTCCCGACCCAGGGATCAAACCCAAGTCTTTTGTGTCTCCCGCTTTGGCAGGTGGGTTCTTTTAACACTAACACCACCCGGAAAGCCCAAACTCACCAAGGCCCAACCATAAACAAAATGAAAATACAATCTACAGACCAGGAGAAAAATATCTGCAAACGATGCAACCGACAAGGGCTTAATTTCCAAAATATACAAACAGTTCATACAGCTCTGTATCAAAACTAACAAACAACTCAATGAAAAATATGAGCAGGGGACTTCCCTGGTGGTTCAGTGACTAAGACTCTGTGCTCCCAAGGCAGGGGACCAGGGTTCAATCCCTGGTCAGGGAACTATGCCTCAACTAAGTGTTCAGAGGCCAAAACTAAAGATCCCATGTACGATAATAAAAATCACCCAGAGCAGCCAAATAAGTAAATATTTTTTAAAATGGACAGAAGACCTAAATAGACACTTCTCCAAAGAAGACACATAGATGGCCAACAGAAACATGAAAATATGCTCAACATTGGTCATTACTAGAGAAATGCAAGTCAAAATTACAAGATATCACCTCACACTGGTCAAAATGGCCATCATCAAAAATTCTACAAATAATAAATGCTTGAGAGGGTGTGCAGAAAATAGAACCCTCTAGCCCTATTGCTGGGAATGTATGTTGGTACAGCCACTGTGGAAAAGAGTATTTGCTGTTGTTTAATCACTCAGATGTGTCTGACTCTGCAAACCCATGGACTGCAGCCCATTAGGCTCCTCTGTCCATGGGATTGCCCAGGAAAGAATACTGGAGTGGGTTGCCATTTCTTTCTCCAGGGGATCTTCCCAAGCCGGGAATCAAACTTGTGTCTCCTGCTTAACAGGCAGATTCTTCACCACTGAGTCACCTGGAAAGTCCCTTTGCATTCTACTGGAGTCACAAATAATAAATAAGATCTATTAAAAGAAAGTACAAAGCATGTTAAATGGTGACCAATACTAAGGATTGGGAGGAGGGAAAAAGGTGATAATGTGGAGGGTGCTGCAAGGAAGGCAGGCAGGACACAGAAAATATTCTAGGCAGAGGGAACAAGAAATCCAAAAGCAGGGAGTTAGAATTGTGCCTGGCAGGGTCCCGAACTAATAAGTGAATGGGGAGAGGTGAGTAGGAAGAGGATGCCATCAGAAGGGTCTCAGAGGACTGGGACACAGAGTGCCTAGTAAGCACAAGGGCATTTACACTGTGTCACGTGGGAAGTCTAGGAGTTGTGCACATGGGAGTGTCATGGACTGACTGGCATTTTAACAATCCCTACAAGGCCCATTCTTGGTCACTCTGCTAGGGTTTTCTTTAAAAGATGCATTTGTTCAGAACTGAAGTTACTTGAAAGCAAAAAACGCCTCCTTCACATCTCTTCTCTTCCTCAACCCTAAACTCTCAGCATCTTCCTCACCCAGTTACTCCTCAACAGATGTTTATTGATCCACTCACTGTAGTTACTTGGGCAGGGTTGTACATTGGCTACCTTATCAGTGGAGATTAATGGATCCAATTAGGCAGACGATTGGCGCGGCTCCAGTGCGCACCCATCAACACAGTGGAAAATACTCTCTCCTTGGGCAGAAGGTCCTTCAAGACCCCCTTTGCACAATATCAAAGCTCTTATTCTTCACACCACAAAATGTCATGTTTAAGAGATGTTAGATCTGTGAACCACCGTCAATACCCAACACAACTTGTAAAAGCCTGTCATTAAAGGAAGTGGGGCAAGTAGATGCAGTAGACAGCAGAATTACTCAAAGTTACGAAGTAAATCACTAAAAGGAATTTGCTGCCTTTCTGGCTCATTGAATCATTTTGATTCAAGATCCTCCATAACCTTAACTTCAAAGAAAATAGATCATTAACTTGATATTCGATTCAATATAGCATTACATCTTATAAGACAATCTATTCCCTATGCCCCTTTCATCTCTACTGGAAATCTAATTTGAAGCCCCTTTGCAACTCAAATTATTTTTTTTTACAAAGAAAGAAATTCCCCGAAGGCAAAGAAAAGGTGAGTCATTCAAAGAACCAATGCTCACCAGAATTAGAGTTCTTAAAAATCTCTTAGGTCATCATATCCATGGTTCCTTTTTTTTTTCCTACAGCACCCACTTTCACAACCAGATTCTGGAAGAGACCAAGGCAATCTTAGCAAGTGAACTCAGGTGACAACTGCACTCCTCTTGTATGGAATGCTCCACCTGATCTTTATTTGATCATGTTGGTTTCCATTTGGAGGAGCGAAAACAACAATGCTACTAAACGCAGTGGGCACAAATTCTTCTGGAGCAATGGTTCTCAAACATGAGTGTGCATCAGAATCTGCTGGAGAGCCAGTTAAAATACACTGAGTTCTAGACTTCATCCCAGAGTTGGGATGGGGCCTGAGAATCCACATGTCTCAAAAGTTCCCAGTGATGGTGACGCAGTTGGGCCATACTTTGAGAACCACCAGACTAAAGATAGAAAATCTAAAACATCTAGCTGTGATTTAAACTACCCAGCTGTTTGGACATAGAAGCTGGTTGGATGCGAGTATGTATAAAGCCTAACACAAATGGGCACAATTTAATACATATGCAGGAGGACCCACTCTTCAAGCACCTAGAATTGTCACATCGTTCTTCTTAAACCTCCTTCATATCTTCAGGTCTCTTTAACATGCCTGTCACATTCCATATTGCATCCTCGCCACCCAGCCGTTCACATAAGGGTTTGGCACATGGTGGCTACCTTTAGCCTAAGTGACCTGGGCCCAGAAGAAGGCAAAGCCCTCTGAAGACTGACACGTCCTGGTCACCCTTGTGTTAGGACTTGCTCAGCTGGAGGCAGAAAAAAAAAAAAAGACTTTTGTTTCCCATTATATGATTCAACTGATGTCTGAGCACTTGCTGATGTAATGTTGTGATCAAAGGCTGAGCCCCAGTCTTCTGAATTCCCCTAACACCCTTAGGAAAACATCATAAAAATATGTATCTGTTGAAATAGATACAGTATCATCCCTGGCCTCCTCCCAAGCCCTGGAGGACATTCCAGAACACATAAAGATGCCAATTCAAAGATGGTGGCCTCTTCAGAGTTTGAAGGTTTTTTCTCTCTCTCTCTGTCTCTCTCTCACACACAAATACACATTTGTGAAACACCCTGGGAAATACCCTGATGAAACACAGAATCCACTCTTTTCTGCCTCTGTGACTACCTCCTTTCATCCCACGATACCCGGGGGGCTGGCAGACACTCTGCTTGTATTTTCTGCTCCGGCATGAGTGAGAAGATTTATATGCCAGTTGCAACATCATCGCAGTGTCAGGGCCGCACAGGAAAGAGCAGAAGACATGAATCAGATGTGTGTTCCATGAGAAAGACAGACATTCAGCTCATTGCAATTAACAGATTATTTGAGAGGCCTCAGTATGGTCAGCTGCCAAAAAATAACAGGAAAAATGCAATATTGATTTGTTAAAGTTTATTTATTTTAATTGGAAGCTAATTACTTTACAGTGTTGTATTGGTTTTGCCATACATTGACATGAATCCGCCCCAGGTGTACATGTGTTTCTCCCCATTCATAGGCACTGATTTTCTTTGTATGGGCTTTGTTAAGTTTTATAATGTCTTAAGGGAAAGTGAGGGATGTAAATAAATTCTACCAGGGAAACAGAGCAGTGCTCCCTGTGGTAGGGGCAGCAGCACTGGGCAGCAGGTGCAAACAATATACAGGCCGGAATTTTCCGTGGTTGTCTAAAACCAAGATGCTTAAACATCTGGGGCTATCAGGAGATCTCACTCGCTTTATCAATTGAGGTAAAGAAAAACAATGAGGTTTCCAAATGTCACAGGAAGGCTTCACTTTACCTGCTTTGAAACTCTAGAAGTAAAAGCTACAAAATCAAGACAAACATCTGATGGGAGAAGAAGAGCATTCAGGATCTGAATGTCCCAAAGGGACCAAGAAGAATTTTAAGCACTATCTCCCCTGGAATCAGATGGGCCAGGGAGGGGGGTGGATGAACAAGATCCTTCTCCTTCACAAAGATCTCTTCAGGGACTACAACCTTTGACAGAAGTGGTTGCTGAGAACAGAATCCCAGGGAAAGCTGATTCCAAGAGTGAGTTAAAACCACTGAGATCAGAGGGCTTGTAGAAGAATGTTTTAGCCTCCATGGCTAGGACTACAGCCTCGGAGCTGATCTGCTCACGGTGCCAGTCTTCGTTGTGGTGAGTCTCAGTCCTGGGCCTGGACCAGAGTAGGGAAGTAGGCAGTGCACATGCCCAAGGAAGAGGTTTGGGATGTACACAAAGGGAAGGGAAAAGATCCCTTCTACCCTTGGAATCCTGCTTTAAAGAAGAAACCAGCTCTGAAACAGAAGCACCCTTCTCATACCTGAGATCAATCCTGCATCCCTGTCTTCTCCAGAATGAACCAAGGGCAATGGCCTGGATCCAAGCTGTGGGGACCCTCAGTCCCTAGATGGCTTAAAACCGTGGCAGGCTTACAGTGCCTGCTTGACTGGCCAGAGTGAAGAGCAGCATGGCAGATGAAAGGGAAAGTCAATTTGGATACAGGACTACCAGGTTCTAGCTCTGGATCTACCACTAAGGTGCCATGTAACCATGGACAAATTAATTCACTTCTCTAGGAACTGGATTCCCTCTTCTAAAATGAGGGGTGGAAACCAGCTCTTCGACAAATGCTAAAGGATCTTCTCTAGATAGGAAACACAGAAAAGGTTTATAAACTTGAACCCACAAAAACAAAGTAAATGGCAATGGGATCATACTTATCAATAATTACCTTACATGTAAATGGGTTGAATTCCCCAACCAAAAGACAAACACTGGCTGAATGGATACAAAAACAAGACCCCTATATGTGCTGTCTTCAAGAGGCCCACCTCACAACAAGGGATATATACAGACTGAAAATGAAGGTCTGAAAAAAGATATTTCACTCAAATGGAGACCAAAAGAAAGCAGGAGTAGCAATACTCATATCAGATAAAATAGACTTTGAAATAAAGGCTGTGAAAAGAGACAAAGAAGGACACTACATAATGATCAAAGGATCAATCCAAGAAGAAGATATAAAAATTATATACATATATATGCACCCAACATAGGAGCATCGCAATATGTAAGGCAAATGCTAACAAGTATGAAAGGGGAAATTAACAGTAACACAATAATAATGGGAGACTTTAATACCCCACTGACACCTATGGATAGATCAACTAAACAGAAAATTAAAAAAGAAACACAAACGTTAAATGATACAATGGAGCAGTTAGACCTAATTGATATCTATAGGACACTTCACCCCAAAATAATGAATTTCACCTTTTTCTCAAGTGCACACAGAACCTTCTCCAGGATAGATCACATCCTGGGCCATAAATCTAGCCTTGATAAATTCAAAAAACTTGAAATCATTCCAAGCATCTTTTCTGATCAAAATGTGGTAAGATTAGATGTCAACTACAGGAAAAAAAAACACTATTAAAAATACAAACATATGGAGGCTAAACAACACTCTTCTGAATAACCAACAAGTCACAGAAGAAATAAAAAAAGAAATCAAAATATGCATAGAAACAAATAAAAATGAAAACACAACAACCCAAAACCTATGGGATTCAATAAAACCAGTGCTAAGGGGAAGGTTGATAGCAGTACAAGCTTATCTCAAGAAACAAGAGAAAAATCAAATAAATAACCTAACTCTACACCTAAAGCAACTAGAAAAAGAAGAAATCAAGAACCCCAGGGTTAGTAGAATGAAAGAAATAATAAAAATTAGGGCAGAAATAAATGACAAAGAAACAAAGGAGACCATAGCAAAAATCAACAAAGCTAAAAGCTGGTTCTTTGAGAAGATAAATAAAATAGACAAACCATTAGCCAGACTCATCAAGAAAAAAAGGGAGAAGAATCAAATCAACAAAATTAGAAATGAAAATGGAGAAATCACAACAGACAACACAGAAACACAAAGGATCATAAAAGACTACTCTCAGAAACTATATGCCAATAAAATGGACAACTTGGAAGAAATGGACAAATTCTTAGAAAAGTACAACTTTCCAAAACTGAACCATGAAGAAATAGAAAATCTTAACAAACCCATCACAAGTACAAAAATCGAAACTGTAATCAGAAATCTTCCAGTAAACAAAAGCCCAGGACCAGACGGCTTCACAGCTGAATTCTACCAAAAATTTAGAGAAGAGCTAACACCTATCCTCTCAAACTCTTCCAGAAAACTGCAGAGGAAGGTAAGCTTTCAAACTCATTGTATGAGACCGCCATCACCCTACTACCAAAACCACACAAAGATGCCACAAAAAAGAAAACTACAGGCCAATATCACTGATGAACATAGATGTAAAAATCCTTAACAAAATTCTAGCAAACAGAATCCAACAACATATTAAAAAGATCATACATCATGGCCAAGTGGGCTTTATACCAGGGATGCAAGGATTCTTTAATATATGCAAATCAGTTAATGTGATACACCAAATTAACAAATTGAAAGATAAAAAATATATGATTATCTCAATAGATGCAGAGAAAGCCTTTGACAAAATTCAACATCCATTTATCATAAAAACCCTCCAGAAAGCAGGCATAGAAGGAACATACCTCAACATAATAAAACCCATATATGATAAACCCACAGCAAACATTATCCTCAATGGTGAAAAATTGAAAGCATTTCCCCTAAAGTCAGGAACAAGATAAGGGTGTTCCTCATCACTACTATTCAACACAGTTTTGAAAGTTTTAGCCACAGCAATCAGAGAAGAAAAAGAAATAAAAGTAATCCAGATTGGAAAAGAAGTAAAACTCTCACTGTTTGCAGATGACATGATCCTCTACATAGAAAACCCTAAAGACTCCACCAGAAAATTACTAGAGCTAATCAATGAATATAGTAAAGTTGCAAGATATAAAATTAACATACAGAAATGCCTTGCATTCCTATACACTAACAATGAGAGAACAGAAAGAGAAATTAAGGAAACAATTCCATTCACCATTGCAATGAAAAGAATAAAATGCTTAGGACTAAATCTACCTAAAGAAACAAAAGACCTATAGATAGAAAACTATAAAACACTAATGAAAGAAATCAAAGTGGACACAAATAGATGGAGAAATATATCATGTCCATGGGTTGGAAGAATTAATATAGTGAAAATGAGTATACTACCCAAAGCAATCTATAGATTCAGTGCAATTCCTATCAAGCTACCAACGATATTTTTCAGAGAACTAGAAAAATAATTTAACAACTTGTATTGAAATACAAAAAACCTCGAATAGCCAAAGCAATCTTGAAAAGAAGAATGGAACTGGGGGAATCAACCTGCTTGACTTCAGACTATACTACAAAGCTACAGACATCAAGATAGTACAGGACTGGCACAAAGACAGAAATATAGATCAATGGAACAAAATAGAAAGCCCAGAGATAAATCCATGCACCTATGGACACCTTATCTTTGACAAAGGAGGCAAGAATATACAATGGAGAAAAGACAATCTCTTTAACAAGTGGTGCTGGGAAAAGTGGTCAACTACTTGTAAAAGAATGAAACTAGAACACTTTCTAACACCATACACAAAAATAAACTCAAAATGGACTAAAGATCTAAACATTACCCAGAAACTATAAGACTCCTAGAGGAAAACATAAGCAGAACACTCTCTGACATAAATCATAGCAGGATCCTCATGACCCACATTCCAGAGTAATGGAGATAAAAGCAAACATAAACAAATGGGACCTAATTAAATTTAAAAGCTTTTGCACAATGAAGGAAACTATGAGCATGGTGAAAAGACAGCCTTCAGAATGGGAGAAAATAATAGCAAACAAAGCAGCTGACAAAGAATTAATCTCAAAGACATACAAACAACTTCTGCAGCTCAATTCCAGAAAAATAAACGACCCAATACAAAAATGGGCCAAAGAACTAAACAGACATTTCTCCAAAGAGCACATACAGATGGCTAACAAACACATGAAAAGATGCTCAACATCACTCATTATCAGAGAAATGCAAATCAAAACCACAATGAGGTACCATCTCACACAGGTCAGAATGGCTGCTATCCAAAAGTCTACAAACCATAAATGCTGGAGAGGGTGTGGAGAAAAGGGAACCCTCTTACACTGTTAGCGTGAATGCAAACTAGTACAGCCACTATGGAGAACAGTATGGAGATTCCTTAAAAAGAAATTGGAACTAGAAATGCTATATGACCCAGCAATCCCACTGCTGGGCATACGCACTGAGGAAACCAGAATTGAAAGAGACACATGTACCCCAATGTTCATCATAGCACTATTTACAATAGCCAGGACATGCAAGCAACCTAGATGTCCATTGGCAGACAAATGGATAAGAAAGTCGTGGTACATATGCACAATGGAATATTACTCAGCTATTAAAAAGAATGCATTTGAATCAGTTCTAATGAGGTGGATGAAACTGGAGCCTATTATACAGAGTGAAGTAAGTCAGAAAGAAAAACACCAGTACATATACTAATGCATATATATGGAATTTAGAAAGATGGTAAAGGAGATCAATCCTGGGTGTTCACTGGAAGGATTGATGCTAAAGCTGAAACTCCAATACTTTGGCCACCTCATGCGATGAGTTGATTCACTGGAAAAGACTCTGATGCTGGGAAGGATTGGGGGCGGGAGGAGAAGGGGACGACAGAGAATGAGATGGCTGGATGGCATCACCGACTCGATGGACATGAGTTTGAGTGAACTCCGGGAGTTGGTGATGGACAGGGAGGCCTGGTGTGCTGTGATTCATGGGGTCACAAAGAGTCGGACACAACTGAGCAACTGAACTGAACTGAACTGAATGATGTAGCTATATGTAAAACAGCAAAAGAGACACAGAGGTAAAGAACAGTCTTTTGGACTCTGGGAGAAGACGAGGGTGAGATGATTTGAGAGAACAGCATTGAAACATGTATGTTATCATATGTGAAACAGATACCCAGTTCAGGTCCGATGCATGAGACAGGGTGCTCAGGGCTGGTGCACTGGGATGACCCTGAGGGATGGGATGGGGAGGGAGGTGGGAGGGGGTTCAGGATGGGGAACACATGTACACCCATGGCTGATTCATGTCAATGTATGGCAAAACCACTACAATACCATAAAGTAATTACCTGCAATTAAAATAAATTTATTAATTAAAAAATAAAGTAAAATGAGGGGTGGCTAGTGACCTTAATTGGAAGCTCCAGTACTTTGGCCACCTGATGCAAAGAGCAAACACACTGGAAAAGACCCTGATGCTGGGAAAGATTGAAGGCAAAATGAGAAGGGGGCAACAAAGGATGAGACGATTGGATGGCATCACTGACAATGGACATGAGTTTGAGCAAACTTAGGCAGATGGTGAAGGACAGGGAAGCCTGGCATACTACAGTCCATGGGGTCACAAAGAGTCAGACACGACTGAGTGACTGAACAACAAAGACCTTTAAGGTTGCTTTAATCTCTAACATGTTATCATTTTAGAAGGTGAAAACATGAAAACACACCTTCTCTAGAAGAAACTGGATGAACTGGATATACTGGGCACATCAATGATTACAAAAACAGTATGCTTTCTTCACCCTACCTTCCCTTGCCTCTGAATTTTGCAATACGGAAGAGTCACACCTTCATTTTACATAGAGTGTTAACTTCAGCAACCAACATATAAGGCAAAAATCACGTATTGTAAAAATAACCCTTGAAAAAATGCTTTAAATTTTCCACAAGGAACAGTACAGGTGATTCTGTATATATGGTGCAACACTATACAGTTATATGAATTTCTACATGTATTTTATACATATAAAGTATGTAGTGAAGAATATTTAATAAAGAAGAGATGCAAAATAGCAATTTAAGTATTTTAAATTATATGAGATAAAGACTGATGACCATGGAAGGATGTAGCAATGTGTACAGTTGAACTCATACAAGTTAAATGCCTGTGGAACTGGTTTATTAAACAAGCTCAACCTGACCAAGTATAAACAGGAAATGGCTGTATTTTTCTTCATTATTGCCTTCAATCTTGTTCCATCAAACCAGTTTCCCTGCCTTGTGAAAATGTCCTAGACAAATCTCCTGACTTTTTAAAATTGAAGTATAGTTGATTTACAATATTGTGTTAGTTTCAGATCTAAAATCTCCTGGCTTCCAGGCCACTTTAAAAACAAGTTTATTTTGGCATTTTAAAAATCCAATATAAGTCAATATTTTAATCTCAAATCCAGTTCAAAGCTTCTCCCATTCCCCTGGCTCAGAGAACCAAAAATTTGGACAAGTCATGAGTTCTTTCAACTCTTTCTTGTGTAACTGGTCAACTAACCTGGAACAGCTTTTCCCAGAATTCCCTCTCCTGTAGAGACATTGGCCCTGATACCAGATATAGAAGCAACAGTCCCATGTAGACTTCTCCATCAGCTCCCACAGAGTATAAGGTCTAATTCCTATAACAAACACATCATAATTCTCATCAAACCCAGGCTGGTACACTTTTCCTTCTTGCACACTTCTGCTTGCTTCTCTGAGATAGAGAGATTATAGGAGAAGGGAACCAGCTTATGTCAGTGTGCTGCTAAGTCATTTCAGTCATGTATGACTCTTTGTGACCCCATGGACCATAGCCCACCGGCCTCCTCTGTCCATTGGTTTCTCCAGGCAAGAATACTGGAGTGGGTCGCCATGCTCTTCTCTGGGGGATCTTCCTGACCCAGGGATCCAACCTGTGTCTCTTGCATTAGAAGTCAGGTTCTTTGCCACTAGCGCCACCTAGGAAGCCCATCTCATGTCAATGATGCTATTTTTTTTTTTTTGATTCAACAATTTTTTTTTATTTTATTGGAGGCAAATTACCTTACATTAATATATTGGTTAGTTTTGCCATACATTGACATGAATCCGCCCCAGGTGTACATGTGTTCTCTTTCTTGAACCCCCCTCCCACCTCCCTCTTCCCCATATCCTCCCTCCATGTCATCCCCGTGCACCAGCCCCAAGCATCCTGTATCATGCGTCAAACCTGGACTGGTCACTTATGATAATACACATGCTACAATGCCGTTCTCCCCAATCATCCCACCTTCACCCTCTCCCACAGAGTCCCAAAGACTGTTCTATATGCCTATGTCTCTTTTGCAGTCTCGTATACAGGGTTCAGGTTACCATCTTTCTAAATTCCATATATATGTGTTAGTATACTGTATTGATGTTTTTCTTTCTGGCTTACTTCACTCTGTATAATTGGCTCCAATTTCATCCACCTCATTAAAACTGATTCAAATGCATTCTTTTTGATGGCTGAAAAATACTCCATTGTGTATATGTACCAAAGCTTTCTTATCCATTCATCTGCAGATGGACATCTAGGTTGCTTCCATGTCCTGGCTATTATAAACAGTGCTGCAATGAACATTGGAGTACATGTGTCTCTTTCAATTCTGGTTTCCTCGGTGTGTATGCCCAGGAGTGCGATTGCTGGATCATATGGCAGTTCTATTTCCAGTTTTTTGAGGAATCTCCACACTGTTCTCCATAGTGGCTGGACTAGTTTGCATTCCCACCAACAGTGTAAGAGGGTTCCCTTCTCTCCACACCCTCTCCAGCATTTATTGCATGTAGACTTTTGGATAGCAGCCATTCTGACTGGTGTGAAATGGTATCTCATTGTGTTTTTGATTTGTATTTCTCTGATTATGAGGGATGTTGAGCATTTTTTCATGTGTTTGTTAGCCATCTGTATGTCTTCTTTGGAGAAATGTCTGTTTAGTTCTTTGGCCCATTTTTTGATTGGGTCGCTTAGTTTTCTGGAATTGAGCTGCAGGAGCTGCTTGTATATTTTGGAGATTAATCCTTTATCAGTTGCTTCATTTGCTATTATTTTCTCCCATTCTGCAGGCTGTCTTTTCACCTTGCTTAGAGTTTCCTTTGCTGTGCAGAAGCTTTTGATTTTAATTAGGTCCCATTTGTTTATTTTTGCTTTATTTCCAATATTCTGGGAGGTGGGTCATGGAGGATCCTGCTGTGATTTATGTCAGAGTGTGTTTTGCCTACTTTCTCCTCTAGGAGTTTTATAGTATCTGGTCTTACATTTAGCTCTCTAATCCATTTTGAGTTTATTTTGGTGTATGGTGTTAGGAAGTGTTCTAGCTTCATTCTTTTACAAGTGGCTGACCAGTTTTCCCAGCACCACTTGTTAAAGAGACTGTCTTTTGTCCATTTTATATTCTTGTCTCCTTTGTCAAAGATAAGGTGTCCATAGGTGCGTGGGTTTGTCTCTGGGCTTTCTATTTTGTTCCATTGATCTATATTTCTGTCTTTATGCCAGTACCATACTGTCTTGATGACTGTGGCTTTGTAGTAGAGCCTGAAGTCTGGCAGGTTAATTCCCCCAGTTCCATTTTTCTTCTTCAAGATTGCTTTGGCTATTCGAGGTTTTTTGTATTTCCATACAAATTGTGAGATTATTTGTTCTAGTTCTGTGAAAAATATCGTTGGTAGCTTGATAGGGATTGCATTGAATGCATAAATTACTTTGGGTAGTATACTCATTTTCACAATATTTATTCTTCCAATCCATGAACACGGTATATTTCTCCATCTATTAGTGTCCTCTTTGATTACTTTCACTAGTGTTTTATAGTTTTCTATGTACAGGTCTTTTGTTTCCTTAGGTAGATATATTCCTAAGTATTTAATTCTTTTCATTGCAACAGTGAATGGAATAGTTTCCTTAATTTCTCTTTCTATTTTCTCATTATTAGTGTATAGGAATGCAAGGGATTTCTGTGTGTTGATTTTATATCCTGCAACTTTACTGTATTCATTGATTAGCTCTAGTAGTTTTCTGGTAGAGTCTTTAGGGTTTTCTATGTAGAGGATAATGTCATCAGCGAACAGTGAAAGTTTTACTTCTTTTCCAATTTGTATTCCTTTTATGTCTTTTTCTGCTCTGATTGCTGTAGCCAAAACTTCCAGAACTATGTTGAATAGTAGTGGTGAGAGTGGGCACCCTTGTCTTGTTCCTGACTTTAGGGGAAATGCTTTCAGTGTTTCACCATTGAGGATAATGTTTGCTGTGGGTTTATCGTATATAACTTTTATTATGTTGAGATATGTCCCTTCTATTCCCACTTTCTGGAGAGTTTTTATCATAAATGGATGTTGAATTTTGTCAAAGGCTTTCTCTGCATCTATTGAGATAATCATATGATTTTTATTTTTCAGTTTGTTAATGTGGTGTATTACGTTGATTGATTTGCAGATATTGAAGAATCCTTGCATTCCTGGGATAAAGCCCACTTGGTCATGATGTATGATCTTCTTAATGTGTTGTTGGATTCTGATTGCTAGAATTTTCTTAAGGATTTTTGCATCTATGTTCATCAGTGATATTTGCCTGTAGTTTTCTTTTTTTG
This sequence comes from Moschus berezovskii, assembly GCF_049115385.1. Classification (NCBI taxonomy): domain Eukaryota; kingdom Metazoa; phylum Chordata; class Mammalia; order Artiodactyla; family Moschidae; genus Moschus; species Moschus berezovskii. The sequence continues at coordinate 40,242,414 of NC_142488.1, read as the reverse complement.
TGGGATCTTTACCAGGTTTTGGGATTAGGGTGACAGTGGCCTCATAGAATGAGTTTGGAAGTTTTCCTTCCTCAGTAATTTTCTGAAAGAGTTTGAGTAGAATAAGTGTTAGCTCTTCACTAAATTTTTGGTAGAATTCAGCTGTGAAGCCGTCTGGACCTGGGCTTTTGTTTGCTGGAAGCTTTCCGATTACTTCCTCTATTTCCGTGCTTGTGATGGGTCTGTTCAGATTTTCTATTTCTTCCTGGTTCAGTTTTGGCAAGGTGTACTTTTCTAGGAATTTGTCCATTTCTTCCAAGTTATTCATTTTATTGCCATATAATTGCTGATAGTATTCTCTAATAATCCTTTGTATTTCTTTGTTGTCAGTTGTGATCTCTCCATTTTCATTTCTAATTTTATTGATTTGGTTCTTCTCCCTTTCTTTCTTGATGAGTCTGGATAGTGGTTTGTCAATTTTATTTACCTTCTCAAAGAACCAGCTTTTGGCTTTGTTGATTTTTGCTATGGTCTCTTTTGTTTCTTTTGCATTTATCTGTGCCCTAATTTTTATGATTTCTTTCCTTCTTCTAACCCTGGGGTTCTTCATTTCTTCCTTTTCTAGTTTCTTTAGATGTAGAGTTAGGTTATTTAGTTGACTTTTTCCTTGTTTCTTGAGGTGTGCCTGTATTGCTATGAACTTCATGGCAGTCACCAAAATGCTGGATCTTCTACGGTCCACAGCTGCCAGGGGAGTGGGATCTTTAGACCTCTGGATAGTCCACAGGAACCTCTGAGTAGCTGTCTCCTGACTCTGGTGACACACTCTGACTGATCAGTTCTGACCCCTTCAGCTTTTCTACCAGAAGAAATCCTGATGCCTCTTACTTCTAAGAATCCCCCTGTTCCAACAAGCCACCTTCTTGGGCAGGGTCCCTGAAAGATGACTCCGGCTACCTTACCCACAGTCCTCTTGACCCCCAGAATCTGCATCCCGGGCCACAAGTGATGGAAACACAGCCTATCCTGCTGCCCCTATACTTGGACTGCTCTTCCCGCTTCTCCAGCCAGCTTTGCCCTTCAGACTTCTCCAGGTGAGAAGTTGGCATGAGTCTCTTTAATCCTAAACATCCCTCAGTTCCAAAGAAAGCACACAAATTTCTCCCAAGAGCTACATCACAGCTGTTCCATCCCAAGAAAATATTGGGATGGCTGGAGAACAGCCAGTACTTACTGATACCTTCCGTCTCCTTCTTGAATTTCTAGCCTTCTCTTCACTATGCTGCTGGGGTGGTAGTCGCTGGATGGTTTTTGTTCAATTTTAATGAGTTCTGCAGATGTTTTTTGAACATGTTTTTTTTTTAACCACCTACTATATTTGGCTTTTGGCCTTTAGTTCTATCCAACATCCTTATACTATTTCTCTAAACCTTATCTTTGAGCAAAAGAGTCCTTAAAATGAATAATAATAGTCTGTGGTATAATTTTAGGAACGCTAGGAAAGTCTGCCTCCCCAAATATTTTTCTCCCTCCTTCCTTCTATGAGGCATTAGACTCCACCATTAGAAATGTATTTTGGGGGCTTTCCTGGTGGTTCAGTGGTAAAGAATCCACCTGCCAATGCAGGAGACATGGGTTCAATCTCTGGTCCAGGAAGATTCCACATTCTGCAGAGCAACTAAGCTTGTGTGCCACAACTATTGAGCCTGTGCTCTAGAGCCCAGGAACCATGACTACTAAAGCCCGAGCTCCACAACAAGTGAAGCCACCACAATGGAAGCCTGCACACCGCAACTAGAGAGTAGCCCCCACTTGTCACTAGAGAAAGGCTTCGCAGCAAAGAAGACCCAGCACAGCCTTTTAATATGTGATTTGACAGATTAGGCCCTCAAGGATCCTTGGGGGAAACACCTTTAGCTATTATTCTTTAGCAACACTTTGCCATGAATAAGTAAATCAGATTGCTTCCCAGAGAGACAATTAGTTGAGTAGTGGCTGAGAATAAACTCCAACACAGGTAAGTTTTGATGAGAAAAAACTAAGTTTGGATCACAGGTTGTATGGGTGCTGAATCTGAGTCACCAGGGACCAGCACAAGAGCCCTGGAGCAAAGACCAAGAGAACAAGGAAGGATGTTGAGAGGTAAAAAGAAACGGTTCCCTCATTCAAATGTTTCTAGGTAGTCCTTGACACAAAGAATATGTTATGTGCTATGTAAATGCTTATTTTAATTGCTTAAGAGCATAATAATCTCATTTCTGAGGATAAAATATTTAAATGCCTTTTTAAATCTCACATCTAGTTTGTCCTCCTTCACCCCAATACTTGTTCCCCTAAATTATTTCATGACCTCACAGATATTTGAACTAAGGTGTTAAAAATTTTGGAAAACATGTTTGTTCAGTGACTACATGCTAAGTCGCTTCAGTCATGTCCAACTCTTTGTGACCCCATGGACAGAGGAGCCTGGTGGGCTACAGTCCATGGGGATTCTCCAGGCAAGAATATTGGAGTGGGTTGCCATGCCCTCCTGGGAAGGAGGCATGGGAGAGGCATTGAAGAATCATGGAAGATCCCTGGGATCTTCCAGACACAGGGATCGAACTCTCGTCTCTTACATCTCCAGCATTGGCAGGCTGACTCTTGACCACTAGTGCCACCTGGAAAGCCAGAGGTGAGTTCATTTGGGGTAGGAGGAGCTCTGCTAATGCTTAGCTACAGAAACAGAGGAACTTCAATGTTGAACCAGATTTAATCACACAATGTTACCCTTTCACTCCTTATTTCTTTTTTTTTTTTTCACTCCTTATTTCTGACACTGATATGGAGGGACAGAGAATTGGATAAAGATACCATGGACCAGAATAGTGGTTCTCAAACTTGAGTGAACACCAGAATCACCAGGGAGCTTGTTGAAAACACAGATCCCAGGGCCCCACACCCAAAGACCATACTTTGAAAAACTCTGAGCTGGGACAAATACAGACCCCTAGGTCTGCCTGTCCCCAAGATACATACATACACATCTATCAGACATTTGTTCAGTTTTCTGCCTAACCCCCTTTTCAATGCATATAAACTCCCCCAAAGTTTGGTCCTAGCAAGTTCCCTTTCTTCACCTCCATTTTCCCAACCAACACAACTCAGTGGAACCCCAAGAAAAGGTTTGTGGATTTGTCTTTCCAGGACAGAGCCCCCCAACCCTTAACCACATCCTTCAGGGAGACTGATGTGTAACACAAGAATGCCAGATTACTGATTTACAAAGAAAAATCTGTCCACAGGTGGAGGCTGGACACTTACACTGATGCATTCTCTCCCTAGGAGAAATCTCACATGGGAAGAATCTCATAATCAATGGTTTGCTTATTGGGCATGGAATCAGGCAAGGACTTTGGGTAGAGGAACCACTATTGGCTGATGTGAGGTTGAGAGTGTCTGATGCCACTGTCTTCATAATCAAGATCCACTTTCCCCTAGTACCCAATGGGGCAAGGCAGACTCTGTCTTAGATAAGGCTTTGAAGGGAACTGCCATTAGCCCAGGTGACATGTGTTTGTATCTGTGTCCCTAAGGGGACACATTCTCTGACAGACACATTTCTTCATTAGGAGTCATAAAATAAGTATCTATTGAATTATAAATTAACTCAAAATGACTGCATGCCCTTCACTCAGGATGCATTATGTGATCATTTATAGACCTGAAAGTCATCCTGTCTCTTTAAAGAGACTTAATCTCTCTGAGACTTAAGTTGTAACATCACCACATAAAGGATCAGAGGAAAGGGATGGAATCAGTCTTCCATTAATTCTTGGGGAGCAATTTTAAGTTCTAGATTACAACAGTTTTAAGGTCCCAGGACATAGAAGGAAAAAGAAAATTCCTGGCAGAGGGTAAGGAAGTGGAGCAACAGAAGCTATGGTTCCACATATGACCCCCGTAGCACTGTGGCCAGAGACAAACGAACCCTGAAGAACTTTCCTAAAGCTATCCAGAGGCCCAGCCTCAGTCATGGGAGATGGAAAAATTATAGGACCAAGCTATTGGTTTGATCTTGTATTGGGTACTTTTAAAGTTTATCCAAAATGGCATCTCAATTCTTCAAAATTATAGTCTTTTAAATTTTTCTTCTCAAAATGATAGATTATGCCGGTTATGCAAAAGATTCATTAATAATACCAGGACCCATACAGTTCAATATCAGAAAAACAAACAGTCCAATAAAAAAATGGGCAATAAACCTAAAGAGACACTTCTACAAAGAAGACATACAGAAGGTCAATAAACACATGAAAAGATGCTCAACATCACTGATTATTAGAGAAATACAAAATATACTTGCAATGAGGTATCACCTCACACTAGTGAGAATGGCCATTACCAAAAAGTCTGCAAACTATGAATGCTGGAGATGGTGTAGAGAAAAGGGAATCCTCTTGCACTGTTGGTGGGAATGTAAATTGATGCAGCCACTATGGAGGATAGTATGAAGATTCCTTAAAAAACTAGAAATGAAACAACCATTAGCTTAGCTCAGACGCTCAGTTATGTTTGACTGTTTGTAACCCCGTGGACTGTAGCCCACCAGGCTCCTCTGTCCATGGAATTCTCCAGGCAAGAATACTGGAGCAGGTAGCCATTCCGTTCTCCAGGGGATCTTCTGACAAAAGGATCAAAACTAGGTCTCCTGCATTGCAGGTGGATTCTTTAGCATCTGAACCACCAAGGAAGCCCCAAAGGGACCAAGCCCTTAATCAAAAACCAATAATAATATTGGTATCTACAATTCCCATCCCTCAGAACAACTCTCTTCTGTGAAGACCAATCATGAAGGATCACCCCACCCATGATTCCAGGACTAAAAGGAGGAGTGAAAATTCAAGACCTCTGTATATTTGAGTCATATTCTGCTTTGTTTTTTCAATAACTAAGGCACATCTATAATTGAAACAAGCAGTTACAAGATTTTTCTGTTCAGCACAGAGATAGAGTCTTACTCCTAATTTATACTCTGCCATCAACTCTGTGTGGTGCAGACAAATTTCCCCTCTCTGGGCCTCTGATTTCATACCAGAAAATACAGGGATTAGCCGAGGTGATCTTTCAAGTCTCTTTCAATACAATAATCTGTGTTTCTATAAAAATAAAGGCTAATACAGAGGACTTATGATATTAATGGTAGCATAGTGCTTGGTGCTTAATAAACACTTAACCCTTTCAACTTGATGTACACCATTTCATTTAATCCTCCCTGCAACCTTGTGAGGGATGTGCTGTTAACCCCCATTATTCTGGTTGCTATTGAGGCAATAAACTATTTTTAATATCAATGAATAGAATGATAAGTATTGGGCTTCTCAGGTGGCTCAGTGGTAAAGAATCCACCTGCCAAGCAGGAGATGCAGGTTCAATCCCTGAGTCAGGAAGATCCCTTGTAGAGGGACATGGCAATCCATTCCAGTATTCTTGCCTGGAAAATTCCATGGACAGAGGAGCCTGGCAGGCTGCAGTCTATAGGGTCACAAAGAGTCAGACACGACTTGGTGACTAAACAACAACATAATAAGTATTATAAATATATAAATAATAACAATAAGATATTAAATATTTTTGCTTAAAAGCAAAATGACTGTATCTCACAGTTTCCTGAGGTCAAGTATCTGGGGGACTCTCCTGAGCTGTGTGGCTCAGTGTCTTTCCTGCAGCTGCAGTCAGACAGTGACTGTAGCAGGGACTGCAGGAGGCTGGAGCAGCTGGGGGCTGACTGAGCATCCTCCATGTTCACGAACAGTCTATTCTCCTTATTTGAAGTACTTACACCCTATAAAGTCACCACTATAAACACTAAATTAGCAAATGCTCCTGAGGAAATACAAGGTTTAAGTTCCCGCAAGTCTCTCTTCACAATATTTTCAACAACTGATCAATATGTAAACCTTGTTTTGTGTGTTTCCGCACCTTATTGGATCCATATTGTTGGTTCATTCACATTGAACTCACAGCCAACAGCAATAGAATACATGCCTGAAGGAAATGTATCCAACACACATATTTTCTCCGTAGAGCACATGACAGTCTTCTTGCAGTTAGGAACACAAGGCCGCACTTCAACACTGCACTTGGGGGTCACTTTAAGCAGCAAAAACACCAATAAAAAAATACAAACACACACTCGACAAAACACGGCACAAAATATTAGACCGCCAAAAGGACACTTTTTTAGTTTGTGTGAATGTGCTAAGTCACTTCAGCTGTGTCTGATTCTTTGCAACCCCATGGACCCTGCCAGGCTCCTCTGTCCGTAGGATTCTCCAGGCAAGAATACTGGAGTGGGTCGCCATGCCCTCCTCCACAGGATCTTCCTGCCCTGGCAGGCAGATTCTTTACCACTAGCACCATCTGAGCACTGAAACAAGAAGGCAGAGATTGAAGTCTTGTTCAATATTAGCTGCGAACTGTGCATCAGCTGACTCAAATTGTCACTATACGCACGTCCCCAAAGGACCACAAAAGCCCTCTGCAAGTAATGATTTTGGGTTACACATAAATTTCGTCAAGTAGGGAGATTTACCTGTAGGGAGGATCAACAGTATTTTGAGAGCTTCTGAATTTGGTTTCCCACTCCAATACTTTGGTCACCTGATGTGAAGAACTGACTTATTTGAAAAGACCCTGATGCTGGGAAAGACTGAGGAGAAGGGGATGACAGAGGATGAGATGGTTGGATGGCATCACCAACTCAATGGACATGAGTTTGAGTAAACTCTGGGAGTTGGTGATGGACAGGGAGGCCTGGCATGCTGCAGTCCATGGGGTCACAAAGAGTCATACATGACTGAGTGACTGAACTGAACCTGAACTCATTTGGGCTTCCTCACAGCATTGTGGGTTCTAGACAGCTTACTCAGAAGCTGGCGACTTCAGCATGAATGTTCCAGCAAGCAAGCTAGAAACTGCATCACCTTTTCTGACCTATCCTCTAAGGTCATGTAGCATTATATCCACTGCGTTCAATCAATTACAAGCAAGCCACAAACCTATCTAGATTCAAAAGTAAAGAGCATAGGCCCCATCTTCTGAAAGGAAGGTTCTAGAAGAAAATGGGTAATGGGCGAATGTTGTGGCCATCGTGGGAGGATGTTGTGGCCACCTTGGGAAAATACAATTTGTTGTACCCATTTTGCAGATGAGGAAATGGAGGTGTGGAAAGTTAAACAGATTGCTCAATATCACCCAGTTAATATGTAGCAGAGCCAGAATCTGAACCCAGGCTTCTCTGACTTCAAAGCCTATTCCCTAACCACTTTGCATCCTGCTCCATGTAGTGTTCCCTTTGGTTTTTAATCCATAGTTTTAACAAAGTTATACACAAAAACTGGAGCGCACCAGTGTGGCTGAGCAAAGGGCTTCATGAAACATGGAATTTTAGGGGGAATCTGTAGAAAATAAAGGAAATTGTTTGGCAACTGCTGTGAGAGGGACTGAGCAAAGCATGAAACTGAATACGAAGAAGTCAAGGAAAATAGAACAAAGGTCGAACAATCAAGGTCTAATCAAGATTCAGTTCAGTTCAGTCGCTCAGTCGTGTCCGACTCTCTGCGACCCCATGAATCACAGCACGCCAGGCCTCCCTGTCCATCACCAACTCCCGGAGTTGGCCCAAACTTATGTCCATAGAGTCGGTGATGCCATCCAGCCATCTCATTCTCTGTCGTCCCCTTCTCCTCCCGCCCCCAACCTTTCCCAGCATCAGAGTCTTTTCCAGTGAATCAACTCGTCGCATGAGGTGGCCACAGTATTGCAGTTTCAGGTTTAGCATCAGTCCTTCCAATGAACACCCAGGATTGATCTCCTCTAGAATGGACTGGTTGGATCTTCTTTCAGTCCAAGGGACTCTCAAGAGTCTTCTCCAGCACCACAGTTGGAAACCATCAATTCTTCGGTGATCAGCCTTCTTCATAGTCCAACTCTCACATTCATACATGACCACGGGAAAAACCATAGCCTTGACTAGACGGACCTTGGTTGGCAAAGTAATGTCTCTGCTTTTTAATATACTATCTAGGTTGGTCATAACTTTCCTTCCAAGGAGTAAGCGTCTTTTAATTTCATGGCTGCAGTCAGCATCTGCAGTGATTTTGGAGCCCAAAAAAATAAAGTCTGACACTGTTTCCACTGTTTCCCCATCTATTTCCCATGAAGTGATGGGACCAGATGCCCTGATCTTTGTTTTCTGAATGTTGAGCTTCAAGCCAACCTTTTCACTCTCCTCTTTCACTTTCATCAAGAGGCTTTTGAGTTCCCCTTCACTTTCTGCCATAAGGGTGGTGTCATCTGCATATCTGAGGTGATTGATATTTCTCCCAGCAATCTTGATTCCAGCTTGTGCCCAGCATTCCTCATGATGTACTTTGCATATAAGTTAAATAAGCAGGGTGACAATATACAGCCTTGACGTACTCCTTTTCCTATTTGGAACCAGTCTGTTGTTCCATGTACAGTTCTGACTGTTGCTTCCTGTCCTGCATACAGATTTCTCAAGAGGCAGGTCAGGTGGTCTGGTATTTCCATCTCTTTCAGAATTTTCCACAGTTTATTGTGATCCACACAGTCAAAGCTACCCCACGTCCAATAGGTGGTAGCTGCATGGGCGCAGGAGGGCCGAGAGGAGCTACTCCACGTTCAAGGTCAGGAGGGGCAGCCTTGAGGAGATACCCCTCGTCCAAGGTAAGGTGCAGCGGCTGCACTTTCTTGGAGCAGCTGTGAAGAGATATCCCATGCCCAAGGTAAGAGAAACCCAAATAAAATGGTAGGTATTGCGAGGGGGCATCAGAGGGCAGACACACTGAAATCATAATCACAGGAAACTAGTCGATCTGATCACATGGACCACAGCCGAATGTGGTCCACTGGAGAAGGGAATGGCAAACCACTTCACTATACTTGCCTTGAGAACCCCATGAACAGTATCAAAGGGCAAAATGATAGGATACTAAATGAGGAATTCCCCAGGTCAGTAGGTGCCCAGTATGCTACTGGAGATCAGTGGAGAAATAACTCTAGAAGGAATGAAGGAATGGAGCAAAAGCAAAACCAATACCCAGTTGTGGATGTGACCAGTGATAGAAGCAAGGTCTGGTGCCGTAAAGAGCAATATTGCATAGGAACGTGGAATGTTAGGTCCATGAATCAAGGCAAATTGGAAGTGGTCCAACAGGAGATGGCAAGAGTGAACATAGACATTCTAGGAATCAGTGAACTAAAATGGACTGGAATGGGTGAATTTAACTCAGATGACCATTATATTTACTACTGTGGGCAGGAATCCCTTAGAAGAAATCAAGTAGCCATCATGGTCAACGAAAGAGTCTGAAATGCAGTACTTGGATGCAGTCTTAAAAATGACAGAATGATTTCTATTCGTTTCCAAGGCAAACCATTCAAAATCAAGATTAGACGCAATATAAAAAAGGGATAACAGAGAAATCTTGAGTCTTCAGACCTAGCAAAGCACACAGAGAAACAGAATCACATGGACAGAAATGCAGTAGAACCTGGACACTGGAAGCAGCACAGATACCCACAGGTGAGCTGGCCAGCACAGAATGACCTTCAGCATGTTCAGAAAATTCTATCACAAGACAAGCCCCTGTTTTCATCCATTACTTGAGAACTAGATTTCTGGTTCTGGGGGCCCCAGAATAAACTAGAAAACTGAAAACTATGGTGCAGAATTCAGAGTCTGCCAGAAACATGCTACCCATAAGGCCGTTCACTGACTATAAAAGGGGAGATGGGAAGTACCCACTTCTTGGCGAAGTTATATTAATACAAACCAGCACCATGTTTTCCAATGACAACTAATCCCCAGTTCAGGCAAAGCAGCCTTTTGGTGAAAGGACAAGCTTAGGATCACTTCTTTCATTACAATAGTTAACTGTGATTATGCCTGACACAATTTTTCCCGTGGAAATGATTATTTGGATGTTCAGATAAAATCAGCATTTTGGTCACTCAGATGTAAATTTGTCTTAACTAAGTGTCTAAGAATGAAGGAAGGACCCCAACCCTCAGTGGAAATCTGGGAACCCCAAACCTCTGATGAAGGGCTCCAGAGGGGGCCATCTTTCTGATGATAATTCTGAGTCTCAGATTCCCCACTGCTCTTATTGGCTGACCAATATTCATTTTCTTTTTCTTGCTGATTATTCTAGTTTTCCATTGATGTGTAACAGCTTAGCAAATTGGGTGACTTTAAAATAACAGCTTGATTCTCTTCATGATTTTGTGGGTCAGGACTTCAGGAAATGTTTGTCTGAGCAGTTCTTGCTTGGGGCCTTCATGTGATTGCAGTCAAATGCCAACTGGGGTTGCAGTCATCTGAAGGCTCAAGTGGGCTGGATGTCCAACATGGTGCACACACAGGGCAGACGTTGATGCCAGCTGTTGTCCAGGAGCTCAGCTGGGACTAAAGACTGGAGCACCAACATCTCCACGATAATGATCTCAGGATGGTCAGGCTTCTAACATGGTGATTAGCTTCTTCCAGAGTTTCCCAAGAAAGCCAAGCAGGGGCCATAAGCAACGCCTTCTCCAATAGCCTTGGAAATAATTTCCACCATATTCTATTAGTAGATGTAATCATAAGCAATCAGATTTGGGGGGAGGGGGGTGAAAGACCTAACTCTTGATGGAAGGAGTATTGAAGAATGTTAACGAAAGCTATGTTTTAAAATTCCCTACTAGAGGTTGAAATGTGTTCCTCTAAAAGATGTTGAAATCCCAGCCCCAGTCCTGTGAATGTGACCTTATTTGGAAATAGGGTCTTTGTAGATGATCAAATTAAGATGAGGTCATTAGGGTGGGCCTAATTCACCTAATCCAATATGACTATGTCTTTATTGTTGTTCAGTCATGAACTTATGTCCAACTCTTTGGGACCCTGTGGACTGTACCATGGCAGGCTCCTCTGTCCTCCACTATCTCCCATAGTTTGCCTAAATTCATGTCATTGAGTGGATAATGCCATCCAACCATCTCATCCTCTGCCATGCCCTTCTCCTTTTGCCTTCAATCTTTCCCAGCATTTTTCCAGTCTTTTCCAGTGAGTCGGCTCTTCATATCAGGTGGCCAAAGTATTGGAGCTTCAGCATCAGTCCTTCCAATGACATTCAGGGTTGATTTCCTTTAGGATTGACTGGTTTGAACTCCCTGCAGTCCAAGCAACTCATGAAAAGGGGAAATCTTCACCCAGAAAACACACACACACAGGAAGAATGTCATGTGAAGATAGAGGCAGAGATCTGGGTAATGCCAAGGAACAAGCCAAGGAATGCCAAAGATTGCCAGCAAACCACCAGAAGCTACAAAAAATACATAGAACAGATCCTTCACTCACATCCCTCAGAAAGAATCTACCCTGCCAACATCTTGATCTCAGACATCTGGCCCCCAGAACTGTGAGGCAATACATATCAATCATTTAAGTCACCCAATCTGTGGTACTTTGTTACAGCAGCACTAGAAAAAGAATACATTCCCATGTAAGCTAAAAGAGCCTTGATTTTGTTTAAGAAAACAAGCCTAGATAAAAACATCTACCTTCCCAGACACTCTTCCTGCTTAGAGATGGCCAGAAAACACTGATCTACCAGGGATTTCTGTTTACTTGAGAAAAGGTCATCCTTTCCACTTTCTCCACATCTCCTTCTTACTGCCTGCAATGCAGATATGAGCTATAGGAAAAAAATCAACCATTGTGCAACTCTGAGGACACAAGCAGATCCAGAAGATGGAAAGAACCTGAGTCCCCCACCCCCACCCCATCCCTTGCTCGAGGGTAGCCCTCTCAGTTCAACAAATGGGTCACCGTTTGTTAAGCATCTCTTGTGTACTAGGCAGGCACCATGCTAGGTGCTGGTGAGTCTTCTCTACCTGCCTCTAATGATCTATCTTTAATTTCAGTGGCAGCTCATCTCAGCTTAATGAGATAAGTACAGGCCTGGGATGTGGATGTGATGTTAAGGACTCCCAGAGGGAAGTCTCCTACCCAGCCTGCCAGAAGAGCTTCCTGGAACTCCCTTCAGGGAGGAACCCCAGAAATGTTCAGCTTTCAACATCTCTTTTTTTCACTGGGGAACTGAGGGCCAGAGGAATGTTCCCCAATCCCTCAACAAGAAACACAACTTCCTGGAGTATCAGGTTGTCAGACCAGGGCTCTCTGAAGTCCCTGGATTCTGAGAACTGCATGGCTGAGGCTGCCCCCAGATCCCCTGGCAGCCACCACCTCAGGACTCCTAGCAACAAGGGCCTCCCAGGCTGTCCTGGGAGACACCTCAGACTGTCTCTGAGTAGCCAAGCTTGCACTGTTCTCAAGAGGTCTAATCAACAGCAACCTGAAAGAAGCCATACTATGGATAAAACCAAGCAGGCCCAGAACCTGGTGGATAAATGTCCTTTGGGGGTTTCCCTGGTGGCTCAGACGGTAAAGAATCTGCCTGCAATGTGGGAGACCCAGGTTCGATCCCTGGGTCAGGAAGATCCCCTGGAGAAGGGAAAGGCTACCCATGCCAATATTCTTCCCTGGAAAAGTCCATGCACAGAGGCTATAGTCCATGGGGTTGCAAAGAGTAGGACATGACTGAGTGACTAACACTTTTGCTTTCAAATGTCCTTTTAGCTGTAAGACTCTGCAATCAGCCTGTTTCTCATAATCACTTCTCAACATCACCAGCAACAGCAACATGGTGGCTTCCAGGGTTTTCTACAGAAAGCGAGTACACTAGGCTTCCTGCTGATCCAAGTCTGGCTTTCCTCATGCCACTGGGAATCCAGGTAGATGATCAGCATGGTCCTGAGGAGCCTGAGAACGGAAGTCATTCTAAAATGTTCACTGCTCACAGCCCTTCCAGAACTTTCACCAGTCCAAGGCAATCACCATCCTCCAGGACCCAGGCCCCCACACATGACTCTTTCCAGAGGCAAGAGCTGACTAGAACCTGCTCCTCATTCAAAACAAGGTCATCAACACAGTGAGAGAGGGATGGTCATGGATTTCCACAGTCCCTCTGCCAATGGATGTAAAGACCGAGAAGGTGGAGTGGGATGGAATGTTAACAAAACAGATCTGTTCTCAGATCTGTTTTACAGGCTTGCAACAGTTACCGAAACTCTCTGAGCCACAATTTTCTCATCTATGAAAGTGAAAGTGTTAGTCACTCAGTCGTGTCCAGTGCTTTGTGACCCCATGGACTGTAGCCTGCCAGGCTTCTCTGTTCATGGGATTCTCCAGGTAAGAATACTGGAGTGGGTTGCCATCCCCTCCTCCAGGGGGGTCTTCCCAACCCAGGAGTCGTATCTCATCTATCAGTTCAGTTCAGTCGCTCAGTCGTGTCCGACTCTTTGTGACCCCATGAATCACAGCACGCCAGGCCTCCCTGTCCATCACTAACTCCCGGAGTTCACTCAAACTCATGTCCATCGAGTTGGTGATGCCATTCAGCCATCTCATTCTCTGTCGTCCCCATCTCCTCCCGCCCCCAATCCCTCCCAGCATCAGACTCTTTTCCAGTAAGTCAACTCATCGCATGAGGTGGCTATAGTATTGGAGTTTCAGCTTTAGCATCAGTCCTTCCAAGGAACACCCTGGATTGATCTCCTTTAGAATGGACTGGTTGGATCTCCTTGCAGTACAAGGGACTCTCAGGAGTCTTCTCCAGCACCACAGTTCAAAAGCATCAATTCTTCGGCGATCAGCTTTCTTCACAGTCCAACTCTCACATCCATACATGACCACGGGAAAAACCATAGCCTTGACTAGACGGACCTTGGTTGGCAAAGTAATGTCCCTGCTTTTTAATATGCTATCTAGGTTGGTCATAACTTTCCTTCCAAGGAGTAAGCGTCTTTTAATTTCCTGGCTGCGATCAGCATCTGCAGTGATTTTGGAGCCCAAAAAAATAAAGTCTGACACTGTTTCCACTGTTTCCCCAAGACAAGGTAATAATACTTACCACTCTCATTGAGAGGATTAGATAACAAAATGTATGCAGAGCATCTAGCAAGCTACCTGGCACATAGCAGGAGGTAATCAATAACCAAAGGGCCCCTTCTCTACTTCACTCATCACACTGTGATTTCCAAAGTCATCTGGGGAAGAAACCATAAGGAACTGGAGGTGCACTGCCATGTCCCTTTAAGAGTGAGGCTCACATTGTCTCTTTTCTATGTCCCCCATTGCAGCTACCATGGTGTTCACATGACCAGTGGCACAGTAATAAAGGAGTTAAGAAGAGTGAGGGGAAATGAAAGAGGGAGGACAAGGAAAAGATAGTCTCATCAGAATGGCATTTGCTGTTAAAAGAGCATTTTCGAAGCCAGGATAAAACCAGTGGTGCAGTGAGGTAGCAATAAAAACCAGCTCTCCCTGGCACACTGAACAAGCCCAATATTTTCCCCATAGGTAGATTCGGTGTGAAAAAGGACCACAGCATCCCCCAGAGTTGGGAAGGGGACCTCCTACCCACCCACTCACATTCTATCCACACCTTCACCATGCCCCACTGAGTCTCCCTCTGCTAGCCTTCTCTACTCTTTCTCTTTTCTGAATGTTTTCAACTTATATTCCACTGATTTTAAAATTAAACATTATACAAATAATATATGTTTCTTAATCTAGGCTGTATACAATTGTTTCCAGTTTTACTGAGAAATAAGTGATATATAATTATATTAGTGTAAGACATACAACATGATTTGGTATGTGTATGTACTGTGAGATGACTACCACAGTAAGTTTAATTAACATACATCACCTTATATAGTTATAATTTTTTTTCTTATGATGAGAACTTTTAAAATCTACTCGAAACTTGTAAATATACAATACAGTATTTTTAACTATAGTCATCATGCTATACAAGACATCCCTAGAACATATTCATCTTATAACTGCTGCTGCTGCTGCTAAGTCGCATCAGTCATGTCCGACTCTGTGTGACCCCATAGACGGCAGCCCACCAGGCTCCCCCGTCCCTGGGATTCTCCAGGCAAGAACACTGGAGTGGGTTGCCATTTCCTTCTCCAATGTGTGAAAGTGAAAAGTGAAAGTGAAGTCGCTCAGTCGTGTCCAACTCCTAGCGACCCCATGGACTGCAGCCTACCAGGCTCCTCCGTCCACGGGATTTTCCAGGCAAGAGTACTGGAGTGGGCTGCCATGTCCTTCTCCATCTTATAACTGGAAGTTTGTATTTCCTGACTAACTTCACCCACCACTCTCTCTTCCACTTGACTCTCTCCCTTCTGACTGTCACCACCAGAATCTCAGCCCTTCCCATCTTGCTGTCCCTCCCTTGAGCACCTCTATCCAGGCCACCCTACCAACCTCGCAGCCCTGCCTTCTCAGATTCAATGTCTTAATGGCTATCATTGACCTTCCAAAGAGACTGAACATGTCAAACCATTCATATGTCATAAGATGTTTTAAACTAACACATAATGGATAATCATCATAGAAAGATTTGAAAACCCAAAGTGAGACACCCTGAAATTTTTCATGGGGCCACTCTCCCCCAGAGATAAGAAAACCAAAGCCTGGGGAGACTCAGTCACCTTGGAAGGAGTGCTCAACCCTTCTGTATGAACTGGTAGTTCCAGGATTCAATCCTAAACATTCTTCTCTGGAGCAATGGCCCTAACCACTATACACACTGCCTGTGAAACAGAAATTAGATTGAAAAGAAGGTATGGGGTCAAATCATAGATCATGGATCAAACACCATCATCAGATATCATAATCCTGTTATGTTGACATAAAAAGTCATTGTAGATTCAGTGGAAGGATGTAATTAAAACCGGCACCCACATACAAGAGATGGCAACACAATCTTTAGGGAGGGTAATATACTATAGTATATTCAGAGGGCTAGAAAGGGCTCTTTGATCCATTGACCTGATATCTGACGTTTATATTGAAAAATAATAGAATGGGAAAGACTAGAGATCTCTTCAAGAAAATTACAGATACCAAGGGGGCATTTCATGCAAGATGGGCACAATAAAGGACAGAAATGGTATGGACCTAACAGAAGCAGAAGATATTAAGAAGTGGCAAGAATACACAGAAGAATTATACAAAAAAGATCTTCATGGCCCAGATAATCATGATGGTGTGATCACTTACCTAGGGCCAGACATCCTGGAATGAGAAGTCATGTGAGCTTTAGGAAGCATCACTACGAACAAAGCTAGTGGAGGTGATGGAATTCCAGTTGAGCTATTTCAGATCCTAAAAGATGATGCTGGGAAAGTGCTGCACTCAATATGCCAGCAAATTTGGAAAACTCAGCAGTAGCCACAGGACTGGAAAAGGTCAGTCTTCATTCCAATCCCTAAGAAAGGCAATGCCAAAGAATGCTCAAACTACCGCACAATTGCACTCATCTCACACTCTAGTAAAGTCATGCTCAAAATTCTCCAAGCCAGGCTTCAGCAATTCGTGAACCGTGAACTTCCAGATGTTCAAGCTGGATTTAGAAAAGGCAGAGGCACCAGAGATCAAATTGCCAACATCCGCTGGATCATCAAAAAAGTGAGAGAGTTCCAGAAAAACATCTACTTCTGCTTTATTGACTACGCCAAAGTCTTTGACTGTTTGGATCACAACAAACTGGGGAAAATTCTTCAAGAGATGGGAATACCAGACCACCTGACCTGCCTCCTGAAAATCTGTATGCAGGTTATGGAACAACAGACTGGTTCCAAATCGGGAAAGCTGTATGTCAAGGCATATTGTTACCCTGTTTATTTAACTTATATGCAGAGTACATCATGAGAAATGCCAGGCTGGATAAAGGACGAGCTGGAACCAAGATTGCCAGGAGAAATATCAATAACCTCAGATATGCAGATGACACCACCCTTATGGCAGAAAGTGAAGAAGAATGAAAGAGCCTCTTGATGAAAGTGAAAGAGGAGAATGAAAAAGTTGGCTTAAAACTCAACATTCAGAAAACTAGATCATGGCATCCGGTCCCATCACTTCATGGCAAATAGATGGGTAAACAATGGAAACAGTGACAGGCTTTATGTTTTGGGGCTCCAAAATCACTGCAGATGGTGACTGCAGCCATGAAATCAAAACACGCTTGTTCCTTGGAAGAAAAGCTATGACCAACCTAGATAGCATATTATAAAGCAGAGACATTACTTTGCTGATAAAGTCTATCTAGTCAAAGCTATGGTTTTTCCACTAGTCATGTATGGATGTGAGAGTTGGACTATAAAGAAAGCTGAGCACAGAAGAATTTATGCTTTTGAACGGTGGTATTATAGAAGAGTCTTGAGGGTCCCTTGGACCGCAAGGAGATCCAACCAGTCAATGTTAAAGGAAATCAGTCCTGAATATTCATTGGAAGGACTGATGCTGAAGCTGAAACTCCAATACTTTGGCCACCTGATGCAAAGAACTGACTCAAATGGAAAAGACCCTGATGCTGGGAAAGATCGAAGGTGGGAGAAGAAGGGGACTACAGAGGATGAGATGCTTGGATGGTATCACCAACTTGATGGACGTGAGTTTGAGCAAGCTCTGGGAGTTGATGATGGACAGGAAAGCCTGGCACACCGCAGTCCATGTGGTCTCAAAGAACTGGACACGACTAAGTGACTGAACTTAGCAAGAAAGTTCCAGAAAAACATCTATTTCTGCTTCATTGACTATGTCAAAGCCTTTGACTGTGTGGATCACAATAAACTGTGGAACATTCTGAAAGAGATGGGAATCCCAGACCACCTGACCTGCCTCTTGAGAAACCTGTATGCAGGTCAGGAAGCAACAGTTCGAACTGTACACGGAACAACAGACTGGTTCCAAATAGGAAAAGGAGTATGTCAAGGTTGTATATTGTCACCCTGCTTATTTAACTTATATGCAGAGTACATCATGAGGAACGCTGGGCTGGAAGAAGCACAAGCTGGAATCAAGATTGCTGGGAGAAATATCAATAACCTCAGATAGGCAGATGACACTACCCTTATGGCAGAAAGTGAAGAGGAACTCAAAGGCCATTTGATGAAAGTGAAAGAGGAGAGTGAAAAGGTTGGCTTGAAGCTCAACATTCAGAAAACGAAGATCATGGCATCTGGTCCCATCACTTCATGGGAAATAGATGGGGAAACAGTGGAAACAGTGTCAGACTTTATCTTTGGGGGCTCCAAAATCACTTCGGATGCTGATTGCAGCCATGAAATTAAAAGACGCTTGCTCCTTGGAAGGAAAGTTATGACCAGCCTAGATAGCATATTAAAAAGCAGAGACATTACTTTGCCAACAAAGGTCTGTCTATTCAAGGCTATAGTTTTTCCCGTGGTCATGTATGGATGTGAGAGTTGGACTCTGAAGAAAGCTGATCACTGAATCACTTCCATGGACATCACTTTCATGTGATGTGGACATCACTTCCATGCCTCCATATGAGCACCTCAGCCTGCAATGCCTTTATCCCAGTCTTCAAGGCTCAAGGCAAACTCCTCCTCCTCCACAACCACCCTCTCATCCCCTGATTTCAACTTTATTATCAGTTCCCCATGTGGCTTCAGATTGCTTTGCCAGTGCAGCCAGTACCTCTCTTTGACTCTCCCTTATTCTGACTTTTATCAGTGCCTGGCTCTCACCCCAGGCAGTTTCTGCCTTCTATGTCTGAATCTCCCCACCTTATAGTGCCTGGCACTATAGGGGCTTACTCACTGAATTGAATTGCCCATGACTCTATTTATATGTGCTTCCCTGATAGCTCAGTTGGTAAAGAATCTTCCTGCAATACAGGAGACCCTGGTTCAGTTCCTGGATCAGGAACTTCAGCTGGAGAAGGAATAGGCTACCAACTCCAGTATTCTTGGGCTTCCCTGTGGCTCAGCTGGTAAAGAATCCACATGCAATGCAGGAGACCTGAGATAAATCCCTGGGTTGGAAGATCCCCTGGAGAAGGGAAAGACTACCCACTCCAGTATTCTGGCCTGGAGAATTCCATGGACTGTATAGTCCATGGGGTGGCAAAGAGTCAGATACAACTGAGAGACATTCACTTCACTTCACTAGTTACATAGTATTTCATAATTTAGAAAGCACACTCACAAATAGGCACCTTGACTTGTAAAACATTAAAAATTCTGGTTTCCTCAGTGTGTATGCCCAGGAGTGCGATTGCTGGATCATGTGGCAATTCTATTTCCAGGTTTTTAAGGAATCTCCACACTGTTCTCCATAGTGGCTGTACTAGTTTGCATTCCCACCAACAGTGTAAGAGGGTTCCCTTCTCTCCACACCCTCTCCAGCATTTATTGCTTGTAGATTTTTGGATAGCAGCCATTCTGACTGGTGTGAAATGGTATCTCATTGTGGTTTTGATTTGCATTTCTCTGATTATGAGGGATGTTGAGCATTTTTTCATGTGTTTGTTAGCCATCTTTATGTCTTCTTTGGAGAAATGTCTGTTTAGTTCCTTGGCCCATTTTTTGATTGGGTCATTTATTTTTCTGGAATTGAGCTGCAGGAGCTGCTTGTATATTTTGGAGATTAATCCTGTGTCAGTTGTTTCATTTGCTATTATTTTCTACCATTCTGAAAGCTGTCTTTTCACCTTGCTTATAGTTTCCTTTGCTGTGCAGAAGCTTTTGATTTTAATTAGGTCCCATTTGTTTATTTTTGCTTTTATTTCCAGTATTCTGGGAGGTGGGTCATGGAGGATCCTCCTGTGATTTATGTCAGAGACTGTTTTGCCTATGTTCTCCTTTAGGAGTTCTATAGTTTCTGGTCTTACATTTAGATCTTTAATCCATATGATACAGCAATCGCACTCCTGGGCATACACACCGAGGAAATCAGAATTGAAAGAGACACATACTCCAATGCTCATTGCAGCACTGTTTATAATAGCCAGGACATGGAAGCAACCTAGATGTCCATCTGCAGACGAATGGATAAGAAAGCTTTGGTACATATACACAATGGAGTATTACTCAGCCATTAAAAAGAATACATTTGAATCAGTTCTAATGAGGTGGATGAAATTGGAGCCTATTATACAGAGTGAAGTAAGACAGAAAGAAAAACACCAATACATTATACTAACACATATATATGGAATTTAGAAAGATGGTAATGATAACTCTGTATACGAGACAGCAAAAGAGAAACAGATGTATAGAACAGTCTTTTGGACTCTGTGGGAGAGGGTGAGGGTGGGATGTTTTGGGAGAATGGCATTGAAACATGTATATTATCATATGTGAAACGAATTGCCAGTTCAGGGTCAATGCATGTTACAGGATACTCGGGGCTGGTGCATGGGGATGACCCGGAGGGAGGATAAGGAGAGGAGGGAGGTGGGAGAGGGGTTCAAGAAAGGGAACACGTGTACACCGGGGCAGATTCATGTCAATGTATGGCAAAATCAATATAATATTGTAAAGTAATTCAGTTCAGTTCAGTCACTCAGTCGTGTCCGACTCTCCGCGACGCCATGAATCATAGCACGCCAGGCCTCCCTGTCCATCACCAACTCCCGGAGTTCACTCAAACTCATGTCCACAGAGTCGGTGATGCCATCCAGCCATCTCATTCTCTGTCGTCCCCTTCTCCTCCCGCCCCCAACCTTTCCCAGCATCAGAGTCTTTCCCGGTGAGTCAACTCGTCGCATGAGGTGGCCAAAGTATTGGAGTTTCAGCTTTAGCATCAGTCCTTCCAATGAACACCCAGGATTGATCTCCCTTAGAATAGACTGGTTGGATCTCCTTGCGGTACAAGGGACTCTCAAGAGTCTTCTCCAACACCACAGTTCAAAAGCATCAATTCTTCGGCGATCAGCTTTCTTCACAGTCCAACTCTCACATCCATACATGACCACAGGAAAAACCATAGCCTTGACTAGACGGACCTTTGTTGGCAAAGTAATGTCTCTGCTTTTTAATATGCTATCTAGGTTGGTCATAACTTTCCTTCCAAGGAGTAAGCGTCTTTTAGTTTCATGGGTGCAATCAGCATCTGCAGTGATTTTGGAGCCCCAAAAATAAAGTCTGACACTGTTTCCACTGTTTTTCCATCTATTTCCCATGAAGTGATGGGACCAGATGCCATGATCTTCGTTTTCTGAATGTTGAGCTTCAAGCCAACCTTTTAACCCTCCTCTTTCACTTTCATCAAGAGGCTTTTGAGTTCCTCTTCACTTTCTGCCATAAGGGTAGGGTCATCTGCCTATCTGAGGTGATTGATATTTCTCCCAGCAATCTTGATTCCAGCTTGTGCTTCTTCCAGCCCAGCGTTCCTCATGATGTACTCTGCATATAAGTTAAATAAGCAAGGTGACAATATACAGCCTTGACGCACTCCTTTTCCTATTTGGAACCAGTCTATTGTTCCATGTACAGTTCTGACGGCTGCTTCCTGACCTGCATACAGGTTTCTCAAGAGGCAGGTCAGGTGGTCTGGGATTCCCATCTCTTTCAGAATTTTCCACAGTTTATTGTGATCCACACAGTCAAAGGCTTTGGCATAGTCAATGAAGCAGAAATAGATGGTTTTCTGGAACTCTCTTGCTTTCTCCATGATCCAGCGGATGTTGGCAATTTGATCTCTGGTGCCTCTGCCTTTTCTAAAACCTGCTTGAACATCTGGGAGTTCACGGTTCACATTTTGCTGAAGCCTGGCTTGGAGAATTTTGAGCATGACTTTACTAGCGTGTGAGATGAGTGCAATGGTGCGGTAGTTTGAGCATTCTTTGGCATTCCCTTTCTTTGGGATTGGAATGAAGACTGACCTTTTCCAGTCCTGTGGCCACTGCTGAGTTTTCCAAATCTGCTGGCATATTGAGTGCAGCACTTTCACAGCATCATCTTTCAAGATTTGAAATAGCTCAACTGGAATTCTATCACCACCACTAGCTTTGTTCATAGTGATGCTTTCTAAGGCCCACTGGACTTCACATTCCAAGATGTCTGGCTCTAGGTCAGTGATCACGTTATCGTGACTATCTTGGTCGTGAAGATCTTTTTTGTACAGTTCTTCTGTGTATTCTTGCCACCTCTTCTTAATATCTTCTGCTTCTGTTAGGTCCATACCATTTCTGTCCTTTATTGAGCCCATCTTTGCATGAAATGTTCCCTTGATATCTCTAAGTTTCTTGAAGAGATCTCTTGTTTTTCCTATTCTGTTTTCCTCTATTTCTTTGCATTGATCACTGAGAAAGGCTTTCTTATCTCTCCTTGCTCTTCTTTGGAACTCTGCATTCAGATGCTTATATCTTTCCTTTTCTCCTTTGCTTTTCACTTCTCTTCTTTTCACAGCTATTTGTAAGGCCTCCTCAGACAGCCATTTTGCTTGTTTGCATTTCTTTTCCATGGGGATGGTCTTGGTCCCTGTCTCCTTTACAATGTCACGAACCTCTGTCCAGAGTTCATCAGGCACTCTATCCATCAGATCTAGTCCCTTAAATCTATTTCTCACTTCCATTGTATAATCATAAGTAATTAGCCTCCAATAAAAAAATTAAAAATAAATAAATAAAACATTAAAAAGCAGCAAAATTACAAAGGAGCCATTTAAGTATTTTAAAAGCAGCAGAAGTCAATTTTTTGTTCCCATTTTAGAGATAAGGAAACTGAGGCTCACAATTGAGTTTTCCAAAGGTTACACAACCAGTGAAGGACAAACGGCCTTCTTATTTGAAAGCCACGATCTCTCTACAACACCAAGAAGGGGGGGGATGGGCTAAGGTAGCCCCTTAGCTGGTTACTTACTCACCTTCACTGTGGGGAGACCTCATGGCACCCAAAGGACTGGGAAAGGAGCTTCTAAGGATCCAGATCCCTTGAGAGTAAGTAATTTCTCCACCTGCCATCTGAACCGTTCTTTCTCCTTACACAATCTTTAAGCTGGTTCTGATCCCCAATTCACCCCAATTCTATACACCTACTCTCAAGTTTCTTTAAAAAAGAATATTTATTTACTTATTTATTTATTTGGCTGCATTAGGTCTTAGCTGCAAGGATCTTTGCTGCATCATGCGGGATCTTTCACTGTGGCGCACAGACTCTCTAGTCATGGCATGCGAGTTCCAGAGCACATGGGCTTCAGTAGTTGCAGGACACAGACTTAGTTGCCTCAGAGCTTGTGGGATCTTAGTTCCCCCAACCAGGGATGCAACCGACACCCCCCCCCCCCCACATTGCAAAGCAGATTCTTAACCACTATACCACCAGGGAAGTCCCTCAACTTTTGAAACTGGTTTCCAGGGTTGAACTCATTGCTTGGGTTCTTAAAAGCCACTCCCCTCAGTCTTCCACATCAGTCTCCTCCCTTAGCATGATTATCAGTTTGCTTTCTCCAATCTTTTTATCTTACTCTGGCCCTAGCCTGCACCTAGGCTTTTATACTTCAGTACAGCCTGAGATGCCAGAAAAAGAGAATCACCTTCCTCCAGGCCGAGGGACAAGCCTTGTCCTTCCTGTACCAATGCAGGGACCTCTCAGATCAGCTCCCTAACATGTCCCTATGTCAGACACCTTGGAGACCTGTTCCAATCGCCTTCTAAATAAACCCCACCGTCTTGTCCAAGGACTTTTGCAATCACTGTGCTTCGTATGGTCAAAATTAAATATAAGACTTTCCATTGTATTGGGTTAATCAAAAAGTTCCTTTGGTTTTTCTAAGTGAAAATAAAAGACAGATTTTTCCTTTTCACCAAGAACTTTACTGAACAACAAATTCACTGTTTCATTCCACTATCCTCTGCCATTTTTTCAGGCAACTTCATAATTCCATCTTCCCAAAACGTTTTATCTTTTCGAGAAAAGAACTGTTTACCTTTTACAGTCTTCGAGGGAATTGAAATTTTTTCCACAAAGAAAATTTTGCATAGACTGAAGTAAGTAGACATCTGAAAGTGCAATGTCTGATGAATATAGTAGATGAATCAGAACTTCCCAGCCAAGCTGAATAGTTTTTGTCTGGTCATCAAAGAAACATGTGGTCTTGTGTTATCCTGGTGGAAGATTATGTGTTTTCTCTTTATTAATTCCACATGTTTTCATTGAGTGGTGCCTTCAGTTAGTCTAACTGGGAGCAGTACTTGTTGGAATTAATCATTCGTTTTATGAGAAGGTACTCATAATAGAGGACTCCCTTTCAATTCCACCATATACACAACATCACCTTCTTTGGATGAAGACCAGCCTTTGCTGTGGTTGGTGGTGGTTCATTTCACTTGCCCTTGATCTCTTCCATTTCACATTATTGTACAGTATCCACTTTTCATTGCCCATCAAAATTTGTTTCAAAAGCAGAATATTTTCATTACATTTCAGTAGAGAATTGCATGTGGAAATATGGTCAAGGCTTTTTTTCTGCTTAACTTATATGGAACCCAAACATTAAAAGTGATGAGCATAACCAAGTTGGTGCAAATGATTTTTAGTGCTTGATTTGGATATTTGGAGTATGTCTATTGGCTATCTCTCACATGGTATAACGTTGATTGTTCTCAATTAATGTCTCAATTTGATTGCTATCAACTTTAACTGGTCTTCCTGACAGTACAGCATTGTACATTGAGAAAGTTCCAGCACAATACTTCACAAACCACTTTTGACACATGCAATCAATCACAGCACCTTCTCCATACACTACACAAATCCTATTTTGCATTTCAGTTAGTTTTCTCTTTCTTGAAATAATAAAGCATAATATGCTGAAAATGTTGCTTTTTTCATCTTCAATATTAAAATGGCTACACAAAATTCACCAATTTTGATAAGATTTTTAAATGTGCACTGATATGACAGCTGTCACAATACAATCTATCAAAATTGTCTCAAATGAAGTCAGAAACAACTAAGTACTACTAAGAGTCATCTTACAGAAAAGACTGAACAAACCTTTTGGCCAATCCAATACATGCAAAAGGGTTTCAAGGGACTCAATTTTCAGATGCTCTTTCCTAAAATCTGCTGAAGGACATGCCTGTGATAGAAATGCAGACCCACCTCTCCTACCTCCCTTTTACACTCTGATGAAATAAAGGTCTACTTCTCATCCTTCCAGAATTTTCTACTGGTTCTATGCCCCAGACAGTAAAAATATCTTAGGGATCAAACAGAGGGAAAGTTTCAAATTTGGGCTGGTGTTGATGAAGTAAGTAACTCTAATCATTCAGTAACCAATTTTGTTGCAGTTGGGTGGGATCCATTTTTTTGCTTTCACCCAAACTGCAGGAAGACCTACTGGAGTTCTCAGCTGATAATTAAAGATATTTTTTGATAATAGTTTGCTACAGGATCTTCAGCATGTGGTGCAGAAGGAGTTTAAAGAACCAAGCAATGTTACTATAATAAAATGCCTTCCACTCTGATCTGTGTATTTATGTGAATAAGATTTCTGGACACTTAAATCAATACGTATGAAAAAGAGGAATACAGTTGATGCTGAATGTTTCTTTCTAGCAATAAGTAACACTCATTCACAGACACATCTTATAAAGAGATGCATTTCCAATACAATTTTACTTTTATGCTTGGTAATTTACATTTTATTTGTCAAACTTTGATATATATTATATTGTTTTGATCAATTTGGTACCAATAATGCAGTCATTATAACTTCATTGAGAAGAGATTTTTTTCAGCACTTAGAGTCTTACTTTTTCTAATGTATTATCAACAGCATGAACATCTCCCCCAAGTCTAGGCATGTTGATTAAGTTGCCTATTTGACACTTCTACTGGAATATGTAATAGACATCTCAAACTTAACATGTCTAAAATCATACTTTTGGTATTCCTCTTCATATCAGCTTTTCCTGTAGACTTCCACAGTTCATAAAGGCACTCATCCTTTCAGCTGCTCAGGTCAAAAACCTTAGAGTTGGGACTTCCCTGATAGTCCAGTGGTTTAAGAATCCACCTTCCAATGCAGGGGTTGTGGGTTTGATCCCTGGTTGAGGAACTAAGATTCCACACGCCATGGGGAAACTAAGCCAAAGCACCACAACTACTGAGCCCATGCAGTCTAGAGCCTGTGCGCCACAACAAGAGAAGCCCCTGCGTACCACAACTAGAGAAAGGCCAAGCACTGCAAATAAGAGCATGCACACCACAAAAAAACCCAACACAGCCAAAAAAAAGAAAAAACCTTAGAGGTGCCCTTGACTTCTGAGGTAGCCATGAGACTATGCCTCACAGACCTCCCAACCAGAGAGTTCAACTGAGTGAGAGCACCAGATGCTGTGCCTAAAATCCATCATTGCATATGCATGAAGGCCACTTCTTCCATGGACTGCTCCCCACAAGTAATTGAGTATAGCAGGAATACTAAGGCAGACTCATTCCTGGGAAATATAGGACTCCTTTGTTGGCCAACTCTCCAATGGCTTTGCCAAAGCTTCCTTAGACCGCATGGTGGCCTTGGACTCTTTCACCTCAAACTCTCTCCTCTCCTTTTCATCCTGAGTCAGACTTCCATCAATGGTGGGATGGCTCACCCAGCCTTCCCTGGCCCCTTTCCTATTTCCTTTCACACCAGAAATAATAATAATAAAACACTGATGTGTTTAATTCCACCTGGGTCTCTGTTTCTCAGAAGACACAGATTAACACAATTCCTCTCTGTCTCTCCCACCTCACAGCCAACCATCCAGTCCTGTCAGCTCACTTCACACTATAGCCAGGATCCAACAGCTTTTTCGCCATCACTTGGTTCAAGCCATCTTCATCTCTCACCCAGATTATGACAACAGTCTCTTGTCTCAGGTGGCATGGTACATGAAAAATAGTCGTGAATTCACTGTGCTCCTTTCTACCCCCTTGCATGTGGCCTTGGCCTCTGAGTGCTTTAGCCAGTTGCATATAGATGGAGCCATGCTGTGCCAGGCTTTAAGAGGACTGGCAGCTTCTGCTTCCTGCCTCCCGGAACCTAGCCCCCATGCCAAGTGGAAGCCCTAATGGCCAACTTGGAGGAGAATCAAAGCCCCCAGCTGACAGTTCCAGCTGAGCTCCTAGACAGCAGCAAGGAACAACTTGCCAACCAATTGAGTGAGCCCACTTGAAATTGAATCCTCCAGCCCCAGATACCTTAGCCAATACCACATGGGGTGAAGATAAGCCATCCCTGCCAAGCCTCGCCTAAACTATACAATCATGAGCATATCC
Organism: Moschus berezovskii; assembly: GCF_049115385.1. NCBI lineage: Eukaryota > Metazoa > Chordata > Mammalia > Artiodactyla > Moschidae > Moschus > Moschus berezovskii. Next base: position 40,215,237 of record NC_142488.1, on the reverse strand, counting down.
ATGACCGTGGTTGTCATAAGCCATTGAGTTTGGGGGTGGTTTCTTCTACACCAGTAAATAACTGAAAGAACCCCAACAGGAAATATATGGCATACTGATGGGGTAACTGAAGTGAGTTTAATTAAGGGACTATGTTTGCAAAGGTGTAATGAGGGTTAATGGATAATGAGGCCACAGGGACTCAAGTGAGAAGGCCTCCATGTCTGTCTCTAAGCCTAAAGGAGCAACAGAAGACAGCAGTTACCAGAAGCCCAGTAGGGTAGCTACAGGGAAACTCACTACCTGACAGGACCTGTGGGCCATGACCAAATGGCAGTGACTACAGAGATGGAACCAGAGGACTAAGTGGAATATATGCCCACATCTCATTCTTCTCGTCCCTCGTCTCCAATGGGTACCCATGAGCTGAATCCACTAAAAGCCAGAGAGCAAAGAGCCCACTTCTGTAGTCCCTAGATGTCAGCCTCCCAGGACATACAGCAGGCTGGAGAAAGATGGAGAGTAGATTTGAAGAGCAAATGAAAGCTATCTAGAACCCCTCCTAACAGCTCTCCCCACTTTAGCCCAGAACTGCATGAGTCATAGCAACCTTAGTTAGTGAGTGTTAGTCGCTCAGTTGTGTCTGACTCTTTCAACCCCATGGACTGTAATTCCATGGACCAGGCTCCTCTGTTCATGGAATTCTCCAGGCAAGAATACTGGAGTGGGTTGCTATTTCCTCCACTAGGAGAATCTTCCCACCCTAGGGATCCATTCCGGGCCTCCTACATTGCAGGCAGATTCTTTACTATTTGAACCACTAAGGAAGTCCCCAGAAAGATCTTGCTTTTTGCAACCCCATGGACTGCAGCATGCCTGGCCTCCCTGCCCCTCACCAACTTCAAGAGTTTGCCCAAGTTCATGTCCAAGATCTTACTAAAGCTTAAATCAGATGACATAATTTCTTTTTTTTAACATCATTTCTTTGCTCAAAACTTTCCATAATCAGTCAAAGCTAAAAATCCTCAAAATATCCTATAAGACCCTACATAATCTTACTACTCATGACCTCTGAGCTCACCTCCAAGGGTCCCCACTCGCCATCTGCCTTTGGCCATGCTGGACTTCTTGCGCTTCTCCAAACATGACAGGAACATGCTCACCTCAGGCTTGTTCCAGCTATTTGCTGTATCTAGCAGGTGCTTCATCTCAGATTCACACAACTGGATCCTCTACTTCCTTCAGACCCTTTTCAGGGAAGCCACTCTATCGAAAACGTCAATACCACCTCCCATCCTGCTTTCTTTCGCTTCCTAGCACTTTACTGTGTCTAAAGTTACAAATCAATCCAGTCCAGTTCAGTCACTAAGTCATGTCTGCCTCTTTGGGACACCATGAATTGCAGCACGCTGGGCCTCCTTGTCCATCACCAATTCCCAGAGTCTACCCAAACCCATGTCAATTGAGTCAGTGATGCCATCCAACCATCTCATCCTCTGTCGTCCCCTTCTCTTCCTGCCCTCAATCTTTACCAGCATCAGGGTCTTTTCAAATGAGTCAGCTCTTCGCATCAGGTGGCCAAAGTATTGGAGTTTCAGCTTCAACATCAGTCCTTCCAATGAACACCCAGGACTGATCTCCTTTAGGATGGCCTGGTTGAATCTCCTTGCAGTCCAAGGGACTCTCAAGAGTCTTCTCCAACACCACAGTTCAAAAGTATCAATTCTTTGGTGCTCAACTTTCTTTATAGTCCAATTCTCCCATCCATACATGACTACTGGAAAAACCATAGTCTTGACTAGACGGACCTTGGTTGGCAAAGTAATGTCTCTGCTTTTTAATATGCTATCTAGGTTGGTCATAACTTTCCTTCCAAGGAGTAAGCATCTTTTAATTTCATGGCTGCAATCACCATCTGCAGTGATTTTCGAGTCCAGAAAAATAAAGTCAGCCACTGTTTCCACTGTTTCCCCATCTATTTCCCATGAAGTGATGGGACCAGATGCCATGATCTCCGTTTTCTGAATTTTGAGCTTCAAGCCAACTTTTTCACTCTCCTCTTTCACTTTCATCAAGAGGCTCTTTAGTTCTTCTTCACTTTCTGCCATAAGGGTGGTGTCATCTGCATATCTGAGGTTATTGATATTTCTCCTGGCAATCTTGATTCCAGCTTGTGCTTCTTCCAGCCCAGCTGGAAGATGTACTCTGATGATGTACTCTGCATATAAGTTAAATAAGCAGGGTGACAATATACAGCCTTGATTTACTCCTTTCCCTATTTGGAACCAGTCTGTTGTTTCATGTCCAGTTCTAACTGCTGCTTCCTGACCTGCATACAGGTTTCTCAAGAGGCAGGTCAGGTGGTCTGGTATTCCCATCTCTTTCAGAATTTTCCACAGTTTGCTGTGATCCACACAGTCAAAGGCTTTGTCATGGTCAATAAAGCAGAAATGGATGCTTTTATGGAACTCTCTCAGTTTTTCAATGATCCAGCGGATATTGGCAATTTGATCTCTGGTGCCTCTGCCTTTTCTAAATCCAGCTTGAACATCTGGAAGTTCACGGTTCACATATTGCTGAAGCCTGACTTGGAGAATTTTGAGCATGACTTTACTAGCATGTGAGATGAGTGCAGTTGTGCGGTAGTTTGAGCATTCTTTGGCATTGCCTTTCTTAGGGATTGGATTGAAAACTGACCTTTTCCAGTCCTGTGGCCACTGCTGAGTTTTCCAAATTTGCTGGCATATTTGAGTGCAGCTCTTTCCCAGAACCATCTTTTAGGATTTGAAATAGCTCAACTGGGATTCCATCTCCTCCACTAGCTTTGTTCATAGTGATGCTTCCTAAGGCCCACCTAACTTCACATTCCAGGATGTCTGGCTCTAGGTGAGTGAGCATACCATCATGATTATCTGGGTCATGAAGATCTTTTTTGTACAGTTCTTCTGTGTATTCTTGCCACCTCTTCTTAATATCTTCTGCTTCTGTTAGGTCCATACCATTTTTGTCCTTTATTGAGCCCATCTTTGCATGAAAAAGTTACATATATTTTACTTAATTATCATGTATATCGAATGTTTCCCTCATCATAAAGTAAGTTGTATGAGGATGGGGATTTTTGTCTGTTCTGTTTATTAGAACAATCTCTGGCACATAATACACATTTGATAAATATTTGCTAAATAAATGAAGGAGATGTAAAATGGCAATGTGAAATTTCAATATACAGCCTATACATGTATATATATGTATGTAGATTGTGTACATGTGTGTTTGTGTGCAGGAAATTAGAGTGATAAATAGAAATCTTTCAAGCATACAGTATATCAGTACAATATTGAGGGGAGAATAGAAAGAAAATTCAAATTCAAAGAGAAAAAGGAGTGATATAAAATTTCTGTCTATTAAGGTAGAACTTGTTCATGTGTTTTGTAAATGGATGTTGCGTGCACGTGTGCTCAGTCATGTCTGACTCTTTGTCACCCCATGGACTGTAGCCTGCCAGGCTCCACTGTCCATGGGATTTCCTAGGCAAAAATACTGGAGAGGGTAGTCATTTCCAAAGGGATCAAACCAGCATCTCCTACATCTCCTGCACTGGCAGGCAGATTCTTTACCACTGAGCCAATCCCTATGGTATTTGGATTCCACTTCCAATTGTAACAAAAATATCTTATTTTAAAATGACAATATTTCCAAAAAACTGAAAATTAAATTCTCTGCAACTACTTAATTTATGATTAAAAATATTTTAGGTGTTAATTTCAAGACATGTAAAGCGCATGCACAAGTTTAACAAAAATAATTTAGGGGATATTCAAACAAAAGAGTTTGAAGACTGATGCTTTTCTATCTATTAAAAGAGCACTGGTCTAGAGTTAGAAAATCTCAAGCCTTAGCTTCGTGTCACCACTAACCAGATGTGTGACCTTAGAGAAATCACTTATTCTCTCTGGGCCTCCTTTTTCTCATCTGTGAAATGACAAATGAGAGAACATGAAACCTAAAGTCACTTCCAGTTCTAAAACCCCCTGTTCTATGACCTCTAAGATTGGTTTTCTGTCTCTTTGCAATTTTTATTTCTTCATGAGAATCTTTTCTATCCCTGTGCTCCTGATTCTATGGCCACACACCCACCACTGATATTTGTGGCCTGAAGAAAGAATAAAAACAAAGGACGCCAGCCTATAGCAGGCCTCCTCTTCTTTTTCAGGGAGGAGTCTTGTGTGCATGAGCATGGGCAGCTCAGCCTGCACTTCCAAGGGCCTGGCACTCTCCCTACACTCCCCGCCCCTCACACTCCCTTAGTCATTGCAGACCACAGTCCCTCAGGCTGGGGAGTATAAAACTGTTGTCTTAGTCCATTTGAGTGGCTGTCACATAACACTATACACTGAGTGACTTATAAACAACAAGTATTTCTTCCTCACAGTCCTGGAGGCTTGGAACTCCAAGATCAAGACATTGGCATATTTGGTGTCTGGTGAGAACCCACTTCCTGATTCATAGGCAGCCATCTTTTTACTGTGTTCTCACATGGCAGAAGGGAAAGAGGGTTCTCTGGGTCTCTTTTTATGAGAGCACTAATCCCACGGTCCTCATTACCTAACCACCTCCCAAAGGCTTCACTTCCAAATACATTGAGGATTAATTTTCAACCACTGAATTGCAGAGTTGTGGTTGTTGTTCAGTCGCTAAGTCATGTCTGACTCTACAACCCCATGGACCGCAGCTTGCCAGGCTTCCCTGTCCTTCACCATCTCTTGGAGCTTGCTCAAACTCATGTCCATTGGGTCAGTGATGGCATACAACCATCACATCCTCTGTCATCCCCTTCTCCTCCTGCCTTCAGTCTTTCCCAGCATTGTGGGGTCTTTTCTAATGAGTTGGCTCTTCTCATTAGGTGGCCAAAGTATTGGCAATTCAACTTCAACATCAGTCCTTCCAATGAATATGCAGGGTTGATTTCCTTAGGATGGACTGATTTAATCTCCTTGCAGTCCAAGGGACTCTCAAGCGTCTTCTCTAACACCACAGGTCAAAAGTATCAGTTCTTTGGTGTTCAGCCTTCTTTATGGTCCAACTCTCACATACATACATGAGTACTGAAAAACCATAGCTTTGACTATATGAAACTTTGTCAGCAAAGTGATGTCTCTGCTTTTCAATATCCTGTCTAGGCTTGTCACAGCTTTTCTTCCAAGGAGCAAGTGCCTTTTAATTTCATGGCAGACACACATAATTTAGTTTACAGAAGCTGAACACCTACAGGACTGATGCAGAAGAAAGGCCTCCACAGGTCCTGGAAGCAGATTCAGGACCATCTGGGCAGGGGATTGTCTGGTTCTGGGTACCTAGGCAAGAGTTCCAAGTGGTCAAATCCCTGTGACCCCACAGACATTTCACCTCACGAGGAAGGAAGTGTATGGTGGAGGGTCAAAGAGAGGTATTCTAAAGCCCAGGGCCGAAGGAATGGTGCCAGTTGCCCAGGTCTAAGGTGGTTCTCTCTGGGCCGAACCTTGGCTGGATGATTGCCTGTCAGCATGAATGGATAAACATGTGTACATACATGGATACACTACACAGAAAGAAAAGGGTTTGATAAACCATGGGTACACAAACCAGCATGGATGAATCTCAGACACTATGCCAAGCAAAGGAAACCAGAAACAAAATGAGTACAAACTATGTGAATTCATTCATATGAAATTCTAAAACATGCAAATTCTATAGTAATAGAAAGAAGATCAGCAGTCACCTAGGGCTAGGAGTAGGGAAATCGGCTGCAAAGAGGCACGAGAGAACTTTCTAGGATGATGAGAATGCTTTGTAACTTGATTATCACGGTGCTTTCACAGATATATGTGTGCTCAGTTACTCAGTAGTTTCTGACTCTGTGACCCCATGGATTGTAGACTGCCAGGCTCCTCTGTCCACGGAATTCTCCAGACAAGAATACTGGAGTGGGTTGCTATTTCCTCCTCCAGGGGATCTTCCCAACCCAGGGATCAAACCCACGTCGCCTGCAATTGGCAGGTAGATTCTTTTCCACTGTGCCACCTGGGAAGCCAACATTCACAGATTATACCTTTGTCAAAAAACTCCTCAAAATTAAAATGGGCACATTTTATTACATATGAATTATACTTCAGTGACATTGGTTTATGTAAGAAAACAGTAAGAATGAAAGGATTGCCTAGCCGAACTAACATCTGTCAATAAGTATACATGCTACATCATGGTATGATTTTTCTTGCCCAATCCTAATAAGTTCAATTTAGTTTCTCAGTCGTGTCCAACTCTTTGTGACTGGAGAAGGGAATAGCAAGCCACTTCAGTATCTTGCCTTGAGAACCCCATGAACAGTATGAAAAGGCAATCTTAATAAAATTCTCCTTAAATCTGAACACACATGTTCTCAAATAAGTATATGTGGATGTATGGAGGAGAGGGACGGTCACCTATCAGTCAAACTGACTCTGAACACCAAAATTTGTCCTTGTCATCAGTCTGTCTTCATTTTGGAATCAAAATCTCCCCCATGGGGACTTCCCTGGTGGTCCAGTGGTTGGGAGTCTGCCTGCCAGTGCAGAGGAAATGGGCTTGATCCCTGGTCAGGGAAGATCCCACATGCTTCAGGGCAAATGAGTCCATGTGCCACAACTACTGAAGCCCATGTGCCTGGTCTGTGCTCCACAACGAGAAGCCACCGCCAAGAGAAGCCCAGGCACACCACATCAAAGAGTAGCCCCCACTCTCTGCAACTAGAGAAAGCTCGCACACATAAACAAAAGACCCAGCACAGCCAAGTAAATGTTAAAAAAAAAAACTCCCCCAAGGAATGCAGTGTGGAATGTTATAAGCTGTGAATCCAGCAGCCCTGGGTTCAAGTCCTAGGCCTGCCACTTATAGGCTGCATGGCCTTAAGGAGCAGTCAAAAGAGGACCCAAACATATAGGATCCTGTTTCACCTGAACCCAAACCCAATGAAATAGGTGATTTTGATTATCACAGTTTTACAGATGAGAAACCTGAGGCTAAGCTCCCATCCCTAAGAAGCTACAGGGGACATGTGAATCCACGACCCTTAAACTCCTTCTCCAGAGCAAGATACTTAACTTCTGAACCTAGAGTGCCCTTCTTTCTAAGACTGGAATAATGTTGCTTCCATTTTAGGATCATTGTGAAAATCCATTAAAGCACCCTGGGAATTCCCTGGCCATCCAGTGGTTAGGATTCACAGGATCCAGCACTCTCACTGCCTGGGCCCAGAGTTAGAGCCCCAGTCAGGAACTAAAACCCCACAAGCTGCACAGCATGGCCAAAAAAAATCCAAATAAGGTTCCTTGTGTCATTGATGCACTCAAGAAATTTCAGTCTTCCCTTGTGGTTCAGCTGGTAAAGAATCCACCTGCAATGCAGGAGACCTGGGTTCAGTTCCTGGGTTGGGAAGATCCCCTGGAGAAGGGAAAGGCTATCCACTTCAGTATTCTGGCCTGGAGAATTCCATGGACTCTATAGTCCATGGGGTCGCAAAGAGCTGGACACCACTGAGTGACTTTCACTTTCACAATCTTTTATGATTGTGAAATTCTGGCTACAGAATTTCCATCCATTTACAGTTTTGGGGTTAAATAACAACATCAGTACTTCCTGCTCACCTTCCCCCTGGTAGGCTCCCCAGTTTTAGAAACTAAGGATTAATCCTGGAGGGTCCTAAAATGACCAGGAATTTCATTACAGCAACCAAACAATGTTTAGTCAACCTGAGTATGTATACACATTCAATTTGCTGTTTGAAGCCAATTAAAGGAATTCTTTCATTCTGAGAGGCAAGATATTGAATGTTAAAGCTCTTTATGAAAATTCTTAAGATCAAACAAAGGATATTTCTCTTCTTGTGGTCCCCCATCCTTCACAAAAGAATACCAGCTCCATAGCAAATCCCTCACATAGACAGCATCACTGCTTAAAAATGCCAAAGGAATCTAGGGGTGGATTCTTTTCTAACAGTGGTGCTATGTTACTTCATAGGAAAAAAAAAGGGGGGGCTCTAACAGCCATGTGCCTTCATTTCATTCTCCATGAAACAAGGGGAACTATGATGATTCCACATCCAGATAAAAAAGGCAATATCTAAATAAGAAGCTGTGCAGTTACAAACCCACCCACCACATGAGACTTCTCACTGCTGAGCAGCACATCGTAACGATGAGATCAATGGAAGAAGTTGGAGGAAATGTCCCTGGCACAAAATAGGAGCTCGATGCAACTTAGCATCCTGCCCTCTCTGAGGCTTCAGTGGGCAGGATTTTCTCTGAAGCACCAGACTGTCTTCTTTATTGTTGCAACTGAATTAACAGGAGATGCATCTACCTTAACTTCTTGGAAAACAGGGCAAGCAAAATGGCAGTGAAGGTGCCACCATGTCTAGGCTTAAATGCCCAGTGGTTTATCACAGGAAACAAAGTAAAAGAGGGCTTTCCTGGAGGCTAATTAACAGACAACTCAAGTCATCTGAGACTTAAAAGAATAAAAACAAAACACCAGCTGTCACCGATCTTTTCCATCTTCTTTTGAAAGCGTGTAGCTAAGGGGAGGACGTTCCTAGCAGTGACTGCCAATGGTCTCCGGGATGGTTACCGAGGACAAATTCAGCCTTGTGAGTAATCAGATAACAGAATCTGCATCCTGGGGTGCCCTCCACTGCAAATATCCCCTCCAGTGCAAGAGAGGTGGCCACTCCCTTCTTCCTATGCAGGGTTCTGCTCAGAAGACCTGCCCAGGCAAACTTTTCCAGACTGGCTAAATCTGCCCACTATATTTTCTTGGACTCCAAAATCAATGCAGATGGTGATTGCAGCTATGGAATTAAAAGACACTTGCTCCTTGGAAGAAAAGTTATGACAAACCTAGACAGCATATTAAAAGGCAGAGACATTATTTTGCCTACAAAGGTCCATATAGTCAAAGCTTTGGTTTTTCCAGTAGTCATGTATGGATGTGAAAATTGGACCATAAAGAAAGCTGAGCACCAAAGAATTGATGGTTTTGAACTGTGGTGTTGGAGAAGACTCTTGAGAGTCCTGTGGACTGCAAGGAGATCAAACTAGTCAATTCTAAAGGAAATCAACCCTTAATATTCGTCAGAGAGACTGATGTTGAGGCTGAAGCTCCAATACTTTGGCCATCTGATAAGAAGAGCCAACTCATTGGAAAAGACCCAGATGTTGGGAAAGATTGAAGGCAGGTGGAGAATGGGACCACAGAGGACAAGATGGTTGGATGGCATCACTGACTCAATGGATGTGAGTTTGAGCAAGCTCTGGGAGATGGCGAAGGACAGGGAAGCCTGGCGAGCTGCAGTCCATGGGATTGCAAAGAGTCAGACAGGACTGAGCAATAAACAACAACAAGCCTGCCCACAGCTCAGTGTACTTGGATCCAAGCTGGGTTATGGTCTCTTGACTGCAACTTGGAAGTGAAACTCAGTTCAGGAGTTAACTACAGGTGATGGACATGTCAGCTGATAGACTAGGAAGCCAGGGCATCATCTGATGCTGCCATGTTTGGCTCATGTACTCAGAGAGGCAGAAGAAACCATTCAACTTGAAACAGAGAAGAATGCTGAAGAGCCACAGAGAGAAGCAAGGAGAAGAGGCAAAAAAACCCAGAGGAGAAAGAGGAAGGGGTCTTGGATGATCCCTTGTGTAGCCCTGCTATATTCACCTCGTTTTGACTCAGACTGACTTGAGTCATAAATTGATACAGCCCTCCTGTTGTCAATTCCAGACATTCTGATCCTTAAGGGTGTCATTCCTTTCAATGTTAGAATGCCGATGCCCATGAAAAGTACCATATTAAATCTTATTCTTGGTCACTGGATAGTGTTGCCTGTGGGTTGAGTGGTTTTACTCATGCTGACTGGCTACCCAAGTGGTGCTAGTGGTAAAGAACTCACCTGCCAATGCAGGAGACACAGGAGATGCGGGTTCGATCCCTAGGTCAGGAAGATACCCTGGAAGAGGAAATGACAAACCACTCCAGTATTCTTGCTGGGAAAAACCCAAGGACAGAGGAGCCTGGTGGGTGAGTGAAATTTAATAGAAAAGTACCTAGGATATCTTACAGAATCAAATGAATTGTTAGCCCTAGAGCAGTTCCAGGACCCTTGGGAGAAAACATTCACTGAGTTTCTCCCTAAAGAGCTATGATCAGCAGGGACTTGGTGCCAACATCACTCCAATACTGTCAGTCTCTGCCCCAAGGTCAAATTTCCAAGAGAGAGTCCCTCACCTACCCCAGGGGCGTTGGGTTTCTACCTCCCCATCAACCATGGCCCAGGTAATGAGGTCACAGAGTAGAGATATGGCCATGGAACACCACCACCGAGTTTCACAAGTCCAGGGAAAGGGTGTCCACCATAATCCTGAAGCCACTGTGAGCCTGACAGCATCATCTCAGCAGAGGGAAACCACTGAGACATATCACCCAGAGAATTTGAAAAACGCAGCCTCCTGCCTATTAGAGAGCTGAGACACAGGTTTGACAGACGCCATGTGACAAACTAGAAGCTCATCTCAGGTCCCAAGTGACCACCAGGCTGTGATTGTTGAGTACTATATGGTTAAGGATCATTCAGTGTGTCTCAAACTCCATATGTTCTAGCATTTCTTCCTGTCAAGCCAAGTATGTGGAATTTGAGATTCCACGGCACAAAACAAGGCAACATACAAAGAAATAGAAACAAATTCAATCAAGACAGTATGGGATATTTTTGCAAAACATGTGGGAGTTTTGCTCTCACAAATCACCATTCCTCAAGCCATGCCATGCCAATATGTTGAGGTCAGTTTTGAGGTGAGTTTTGAGGAGATGTATTTTTACTAATACTAATTTACACAGCAAAGTTTAAGAACCAGTTACTTAAATAAAATATATGAAAACATATATTTCCCCTAATAACATCAGGGTCACATACACAAATATATTCTCTAGTGGGAGAAAAAAAGGTGGTGTTAGAACCCCCATATAACCCTGGGTGAACCTAGGGGAATGTGTCACATATGTGGCTGTCATCGGATATCACCGGTAAAGAAAAACTTTAAAACAGCTGTCCAAAATGATGTCACTGCTAATCTGCCAAGATCAGGGAAGTTTAAAAGTATCCTGGGATCCAAGTTCTGTCTAGTATTGATAAAAATTATCCAAAACTGGGAACTTAAGCAAGAGAATGCTGGTGTATCCTTTCGATGTCATTTTAACCAGGCCTGAGTCACTGGAAAAGACTCTGATGCTGGGAAAGGTTGGGGGCGGGAGGAGAAGGGGACGACAGAGAATGAGATGGCTGGATGGCATCACCAACTCTGTGGACATGAGTTTGAGTGAACTCCGGGAGTTGGTGATGGACAGGGAGGTCTGGCATGCTGTGATTCATGGGGTCGCGGAGAGCCGGACACGACTGAGCAACTGAACTGAACTGAACTGGACCCCCAAATTATTTGATTGTACAGAAGAATGTACTTGTGTTTGACTTTGCTATTTCCTAGCTGATAGGGGCCCCAAGACTGTGATATTAGATATTAATTTGCATCTTTTTGTTCAGTAGAAAAGCTGATCCCACAGGTAATAGTGGGGGTTTCCCAGGTGGGTGAAGTACCCGTCTGACAATGCAGGAGGTGCAGAAAACACAGGTTCAATCCCTGGGTCAGGAAGGCTCCCTGGAGGAGAGCATGGCAACTCATTTCAGTGTTCTTGCCTGGAGAATCCCCATGGACAGAGGATCCTGGCAGGCTACAGTCCATGGGGTCGCACAGAGTCAAATACAACCGAAGTGACTTAGCACGCATGCACAGGTAACAGATTTATGGTCCCATAATGTGAAGTCAAGTGGGCCTTAGAAAGCATCACTAGGAACAAAGCTAGTGGAGGTGATGGAATTCCAGTTGAGCTATTTCAAATTTTGAAAGATGATGCTGTGAAAGTGCTGCACTCAATATGCCAGCAAATTTGGAAAACTCAGCAGTGGCCACAGGACTGGAAAAGGTCAGTCTTCATTGCAATCCCTAAGAAAGGCAATGCCAAAGAATACTCAAACTACCGCACAATTGCACTCATCTCACACGCTAGTAAAGTCATGCTCAAAATTCTCCAAGCCAGGCTTCAGCAATATGTGAACCGTGAACTCCCAGATGTTCAAGCAGGTTTTAGAAAAGGCAGAGGCACCAGAGATCAAATTGCCAACATCCGCTGGATCATGGAGAAAGCAAGAGAGTTCCAGAAGAGCATCTATTTCTGCTTCATTGACTATGCCAAAGCCTTTGACTGTGTGGATCACAATAAACTGTGGAACATTCTGAAAGAGATGGGAATCCCAGACCACCTGACCTGCCTCTTGAGAAACCTGTATGCAGGTCAGGAAGCAGCAGTCAGAACTGTACATGGAACAACAGACTGGTTCCAAATAGGAAAAGGAGTACGTCAAGACTGTATATTGTCACCTTGCTTATTTAACTTATATGCAGAGTACATCATGAGGAATGCTGGGCTGGAAGAAGCACAAGCTGGAATCAAGATTGCTGGGAGAAATATCAATAACCTCAGATAGGCAGATGACACCACCCTTATGGCAGAAAGTGAAGAGGAACTCAAAAGCCTCTTGATGAAAGTGAAAGAGGAGAGTGAAAAGGTTGGCTTGAAGCTCAACATTCAGAAAACAAAGATCATGGCATCTTGTCCCATCACTTCATGGGAAATAGATGGGGAAACAGTGGAAACAGTGTCAGACTTTATTTTTGGGGGCTCCAAAATCACTGCAGATGCTGATCACAGCCATGAAATTAAAAGATGCTTACTCCTTGGAAGGAAAGTTATGACCAACCTTGATAGTATATTAAAAAGCAGAGACATTACTTTGCCAACCAAGGTCCGTCTAGTCAAGGCTATGGTTTTTCCCGTGGTCATGTATGGATGTGAGAGTTGGACTGTGAAGAAAGCTGATCGCCGAAGAATCGATGCTTTTGAACTGTGGTGCTAGAGAAGACTCTTGAGAGTCCCTTGGACTGCAAGGAGATCCAACCAGTCCATTCTAAAGGAGATCAGTCCTGGCTGTTCATTGGAAGACTGATGCTAAAGCTGAAACTCCAATACTTTGGCCACCTCATGCGACGAGTTGACTCACTGGAAAAGACTCTGATGCTGGGAAGGATTGGGGGCTGGAGGAGAAGCGGACGACAGAGAATGAGATGGCTGGATGGCATCACCAACTCGATGGACATGAGTTTGAGTGAACTCCGGGAGTTGGTGATGGACAGGGAGGCCTGGCGTGCTGTGATTCATGGGGTCGCAGAGAGTCGGACACGACTGAGCGACTGAACTGAACTGAAAACATTCACCAGTTTTGTCTCTATTAGCAAATTCGTTTCAGCATCCCTTCGACTGAGGATATGTACCATGTGTCCTTTGAATCAGCCTTGCCATCTTGCTGGTTCCCTCATTAATTAATGAAATGAATAAAATCGTTGATATTTGTCCATTCTATATCTGCATGAGAGTCATGTTTTTAACATTTTGAAGATTGTACTTCAACACAAGGCATGAGTCTACAATTTCTCCTGTTTCTTCAAATGCAGGGTAGTGGGGAAGCTGGGTTCCAACATCCCTTCCAGTGTCAATCCTGTATGAATTCTTCAATAATATTCTGGTGTCAAATATTCAGTGAGGAAGGTTATTTGTTAGAAAACCTCCTAACCTTTTCAAAGGGAAAGTTTTGGAAAGGTTTGGGGTTGTTTAGATTTTAAAAAATAAATTTCACCTTAACAAAGAATCTTGAAATTATCACCAGAGTGATATATAACGTATGGTGTACTCTTGGTGGCTTGGATGGTAAAGAATCTGCATGCAGTGCAGGAGACCCAGATTTAATCCCTGGGCTGGGAAGATCCCCTGGAGAAGGAAATGGCAACCCGCTCCAGTATTCTTGCCTGGAGAATCCCATGGACAGAGAAGCTTGGAGGGAAATAGTCCATGGGGTCGACAAAGAGTTGGACACAGCAGTTAAAAGTCAGAGCCTGGCAAAAGCACCTACCTTGTCTTGAGATGGTTGTTAATCCTCACAGTGCCTGCCATGTGGAATAGAGTCAGATCACCTGATGAATAAGAGAGCCAGAAAATTATTCTGGACTCCTCTTATTCTTGCTGATGACAGCCTACAGCATCCAATGGTGAAGAGCAATCTGACCATGTCACCTGGCTTCTTGCTACCCAAAGTGTGGTCCAAGAACCAGCAGCAAAGACATCTCTTGGGAGGGCGTTACGAGTGCAGGACATCGGACCCAGACCTAGCAAAACCGAATCTACATTTTAACAAGATCCCCTGGTGACCAACATGCAAAGAAAATGTGAGAAGCAGTGATCTGGCTGGAGGTTCCCAAGGTGGTTCCCAACCGTGGCTGCACTCGAGAAGATTTTACAGAGTTGGGGTATTCTTAGTATTCCTAGTAGCAGGATTGGAAAGAAGATAACAGATGGAAAACAGAAGCCACTCTTCTCCAGTCACTACTGTATAAGAAAAATCCCAACAAGAGCTTTTCCCAATACCAGACTTTTTCAGTTTGAGTTCTAGGAGAGGAAACAGACAGAGGGGAAGCTAAAGGGCTACAGGGAGGAAGAAAGGAAGTTGAAGAATCATAAGCCTATGGATTCTTCTCTTATTTCCCCTCAGGATGAAGGAATCTGTGGCTGGCCAGGATGTCTGTCTCTTGTCCAGGCTAATTTTATTCTGTGAGTTTATCAAGAGTTTCAGAGCAATAATCAGGGGCCATAAAGCCCCAAAGGTCTCAGAAAGCACAAGGCAGGGGAATGACAGGCTGTGCTTTGACCATTCTTAACAAAGTCCCTTTCCTCATTCTGCATCCCAGGCAAGGAAGATGGCTTTATTTAAAAATCCATAGCAAGAAACCTCCATACTAATCAAGTTACACTTCTCACTATCACAACCTACAGTTGCCATTTTTAGAAACACTACTCTGTGAGCACAAGACGATGGGTTAAGTGGCCTGCAAATGGGGCCCCAAATACTTGTCACAGATGTATTCTAACAACTGTATCCAACAATCTGTTTAGCAGTTTCCTGTGCTTTGATTTCTTCTGTTACCAAGTGCTACTTGTGGGGCTGCTGGGTTCAAGGGAATCAAAAAGAGCTGTCAGGTACTGCAGAAAGTCTCTTTGGAAAACTTTAAATTAAAAAGGAGAGTGTATGTAAATTCAACTGATATATTTATTGGAGGTATATTAAGTTAGAATAATGCTAGTGGCTGTGATAATAAACCCAAAATGTACATGGGTTTAAAATGATAGAAGCTTATTTGTCCCTCACATGAAGTCCAAAGTGACTGTTCTAACTAGAGACTCGGGGCCTAGGACTCAGGCTCACTCCATCTTCAGGCACTGCCACCTTAAACACATGCCTTTCAAGACTGCCACATTTGTCTGTGTCAAGACAGTGGCATGATGGATCCTATGTGGAAGGCTTTTGTAGGTCAGACCTAAAAAAGGCACATATTACTCCTGACCTCATTTCATTAGCTAGAATTCAGAGCCTTGGCCACATCAAACCACAAGGGAGGTTGGAAAATGTAGACTAGCTGTATGCCCAGAAGAAGAAATGGGTGCAACAACCATTTTTACCACAGTGGATGAAAAAATTGGATAGAATGGATGTGGTACATATATATAATGGAATATTACTCAGCCATTAAAAAGAATGAAATAATGCCATTTGCAGCAACATGGATAGACCTAGAGATTGTCATACTGAGTGAAGTAAGTTAGAGAAGGAGAAATATTATGTGACATCTCTTAAATGTGGAATCTAAAAAGAAATGTTACAAATGAACTTACTTACAAAACAGAAAGAGATTTACAGACTTAGAAAACAAACTTATGGTTGCCAGGGAGAAGGAATGGTTAGGGAGTTTTGGAAATGTACACACTGCTATATTCAAAATAGATAACCAACAAGGACTTATTATATAGCACGTGGAACTCTGCTCAATGTTATGTGCTAGCCTGGATAGGAAGGGAGTTTGGGAGAAAATGGATACATGTTTATATATGGCTGAGTCTCTTCGATGTTCACCTGAAACTACCACAACATTGTCAATCAGCTATACTCCAATATAAAATAAATTAAAAGATTAAAGTTTGAAAATAAAATGGGATAGAACACAATAGAATCGATCAACTGCATTTGACCTGGCAGACAGGAAGCGTTAGTGTAACTTTGGAAAAGCCTTATTTCAGTCACATATATTTGTACACCTGCACATATATACTGGGTTGAAGTATAAAATGTATTTCTTATGCAGGATCATGATCAAAAGCTAAAGCTATTCTACCAGAGAAAGAGATCCCCATAGACAACATTAGAAGACAACAAAATGAGAAAAGGAGGGCTCAGGCCCTGAAGGGGATTTTTAAATCTTGAGAAATTGGGCAAGTGTGAGTATGCTTAAATATTCATAAATGACAGCAACATCTAAACACCAGACACAGCTGTGTGGACTGGGCTGAGCCTGAGAAACATTGGCACAAAAGTCAGGTGAACTTATGTGCCCATTTTACATCCCCCCCAAATAGCATCCTGCCCCCAGTCTCCAGGTACTTCACCTGTGCCCAGGTGTGCCAAGGACGAGGGAATAATTTAGTTGCTCCCAGTAGAATAGGCATGGAAAAAGCATCATGAATTGAAAGAACTAGGCTGTTAAAGTTGGATAAAGGGCTGCTTACTTCATTTTAGGGCAAAGACTGCTGTCACTACAAATTTAAATCATATCACATACTGAAACAGAGCAGGACCCTATGGTCTTTGCCACATTTTCCCCACTATGTCCTCTGCCTGCCTTTCGCTTGTGGAAGATTTTAGCCAAAGAATAAGTTTAATCAGAGAAATGCTACTGCTACTGCTGCTAAGTCGCTTCAGTTGTGTCTGATTCTGTGCGACCCCAAAGACAGTAGCCCACCAGGCTCCTCCATCCCTGAGATTCTCCAGGCAAGAACACTGGAGTGGGTTGCCATTTCCTTCTCCAATGCATGAAAGTGAAAAGTGAAAGTGAAGTCACTCAGTCATGTCCGACTCTTCGCAACCCCATGGACTGCAGCCCACCAGGCTCATGCGCCCATGGAATTTTCCAGGCGAGAGTACTGGAGTGGGTTGTCATTGCTGTCTCTGAATCAGAGAAATGAAAACATACAAAACAAAGGAAAATAGTCAAAGGAGACCAAATAATAATAATGTAGTCATTAAGCATAGTCAAAACCCTTTAGTTCCTTCTCAAGGGCTATAGATAATATTCTGAGCCACATCCTGTCTTATAGATACTAAACCCCAGGTGGGAATGTTAACTACATGATGACCGGACTGTAACCAGGACATGAGCTGTCACAATTGGGAGAACTGATCTCAAAGAAATGCGAACAAACAGACCCTTTTGGAACTGAAAATTAACTGTACCTAAAACAACTAAGAAGACACTGGTCAGATCACTGGTGACTGATTTGAAGATGACTGTCAGAGCTGACTGTGCTGTTTGTGCATGGAGTCCCCTCCCCCACTTCTGTCTATAAAAGCTCTTGCCCCACTGGTTGCCAATGGGCAGGGGGTTTTAGGTGGCATAGTCGGCCTTTGGACAGATTCTGCCATGCATTCCACCCCTCTCCCCAGTTGCCAGCATCTGAAATAAAGCAAACTTTCCTTTCCACCAAACTGGTCTATTTATTGGCTTTTGAACAGTGAGTAGCCAGGCCCCACCACACTCTTTTGGTAACAATATCACACGAAGAGCCACTCTCACCATGCTCCATGGTGATCACACATGCTGGCTTCTGTGGTGAGACACAGGAGAGGTGGAATGCTGGAAAGATCCAAAAGTATAGAGAATTCTTAGCATAAATGGAATGAATGGAGCCAAGTTCATCTATTTTTAAAAAACTTGATGTAGGAAATTATTTCAGTAGGTTTTTCTTGGGAGAAACAGGGTATGCAGTTGATCCTTGAACAACACAGGTTTGAACTACCTAGGTCCCCCGGTCAGTGAATTTTTCTTTCAATACATATATACTACAGTATTACACAATCTGGGGTTGGTTGAATCTCTGGATGTGGACTTGCAGCTGTGAATACGGAGGGTTGACTATAAACTTTTAGATGAATTTTTGACCAAGGTGTGGAAGAGAGTATTAGCAGCCCTAAGCCCTTCGTTGTTCAAGGGTCAGCTGTAACTTGGGAAAACACAGCAGAAATGACATTTTGAGTGTAGGGACCCTGTGGTAAGCCATAGAGCATGGTTTAGAGTTGAAGTCAGCATACCTATATTCGAGACCCAAAGAGATAGTTTAGTTTTCCCATGATACATATAAGGAAACTCAGAGTCATAGAGGTTATATCCAAGGTCTTTCAGCTCATAGATGGAACTGGCAATCACAAAAGTAGGATCAGTAGAGGGAAAGGACAAGAATCTACCATGCAGGGGGTTCCCTGGTGGCCCAGTAGCTAAGAATCCACCTGCCAATGCAGGGGACATGGGTTCAATCCCTGGCCTGGGAAGATCTCATATGCTGCAAAGCAATTAAATCCTTCTACCACAACTAATGAGCCCACTCCCTAGAGCGTGTGCTCTGCAACAAGAGAAGCCACCACAATGAGAAGCCCAAGCATGGCCACTAGAGAGTAGCCTCCACTCTCTGCAACTAGAGAAAAGCTCACATGCAACCAAAAAGACCCAGCACAGACAAAATAAATTAATAGTTAAAAAAATAAAGTGTACAATACAATGATTTTTTTAAAAAAGAAAGAAAAGAATCTACCCAGCAGGATTGTCTAGCTGAGGGCAGAGCATGCTGTTCAGTTCAGTTCAGTTCAGTTCAGTCACTCAGTCGTGTCCGACTCTTTGTGACCTCAAGAACAGCAGCACGCCAGGCCTCCCTGTCCATCACCAACTCCCGGAGTCCACACAAATCCATGTCCATTGAGTCGGTGATGCCATCCAGCCATCACATCCTCTGTCGTCCCCTTCTCCTCATGCCCTCAATCTTTCCCAGCATCAGGGTCTTTTCAAATGAATCAGCTCTTCACATCAGGTGGCCAAAGTATTGGAGTTTCAGCTTCAGCATCAGTCCGTCCAATGAACACCCAGGATTGATCTCCTTGAGGATGGACTGGATGGATCTCCTTGTGGTCCAAGGGACACTCAAGAGTCTTCTCCAACACCACAGTTCAAAAGCATCAATTCTTCGGTGCTCAGCTTTCTTCAGAGTCCAACTCTCACATACATACATGACCACTGGAAAAACCATAGCCTTGACTAGACAGACCTTTGTTGGCAAAGTAATGTCTCTGCTTTTTAATATGCTATCTAGGTTGGTCAAAACTTTCCTTCCAAGGAGTAAGCATCTTTTAATTTCATGGCTGGAATCACCATCTGCAGTGATTTCTGAGCCCAGAAAACTAAAGTCAGCCACTGTTTTCACTGTTCCCCCATCTATTTCCCATGAAGTGATGGGACCGGTTGCCGTGATCTTAATTTTCTGAATGTTGAGCTTGAAGCCAACTTTTTCACTCTCCTCTTTCACTTTCATCAAGAGGCCTTTAGTTCTTCACTTTCTGCCAGAAGGGTGGTGTCATCTGCATATCTGAGGTGATTGATATTTCTCCCAGCAATCTTGATTCCAGCTTGTGCTTCTTCCACCCCAGGGTTTCTCATGATGTACTCTGCATATAAGTTAAATAAGCAGGGTGACAATATACAACCTTGACATACTCCTTTTCCTATTTGGAATCAGTCTGTTGTTCCATGTCTAGTTCTAACTGTTGCTTCCTGGCCTGCATACAGGTTTCTCAAGAGGCAGGTCAGGTGGTCTGGTATTCCCATCTCTTTCAGAATTTTCCAGTTTATTGTGATCCACACAGTCAAAGGATTTGGAATAGTCAATAAAGCAGAAATAGATGTTTTTCTGGAACTCTATTGCTTTTCGATGATCCAGCAGATGTTGGCAATTTGATCTCTGGTTCCTCTACCTTTTCTAAATCCAGCTTGAACATCTGGAAGTTCATGGTTCACGTATTGCTGAAACCTGGCTTGGAGAATTTTGAGCATTACTTTACTAGCCTGTGAGATGAGTGAAATTGTGCGGTAGTTTGAGCATTCTTTGGCATTACCTTTCTTTGGGACTGGAATGAAAACTGACCTTTTCCAGTCCTGTGGCCACTGCTGAATTTTCCAAACTTGCTGACATATTGAGTGCAGCACTTTCATAGCATCATCTTTTAGGATTTGAAATAGTTGAACTGGAATTCCATCACCTCCACTAGCTTTGTTTGTAGTGATGCTTCCTAAGGCCCACCTGACTTCACATTCCAGGATGTCTGGCTCTAGGTGAGTGTGAGTGATACCACCTTTGTGATTATCTTGGTCGTGAAGATCTTTTTTGTACAATTCTGTGTATTCTTGCCACCTCTTCTTAATATCTTCTGCTTTTGTTATGTCCATACGATTTCTGTCCTTTATTGAGCCCATCTTTGCATGAAATGTTCCCTTGGTAGCTCTAATTTTCTTGAAGAGATCTCTAGTCTTTCCCATTCTATTGTTTTCCTGTATTTCTTTGCATTGATCACTGAGGAAGGCTTTCTTATCTCTCCTTGCTATTCTTTGGAAATCAGCATTCACAGGGGTATATTTTTCCTTTTCTCCTTTGCTTTTTGCTTCTCTTCTTTTCACAGCTATTTGTAAGACCTCCTCAGACAGCCATTTGCTTTTTTCCATTTCTTTTTCTTGGGGATGGTCTTGGTCCCTGTCTCCTGGACAATGTCACAAACCTCCGTCCATAGTTCATCAGGCACTCTATCTATCAGATCTAGTCCCTTAAATCTATTTCTCACTTCCACTGTATAGTCATAAGGGATTTGATTTAGGTCACACCTGAATGGTCTAGTGGTTTTCCCCACTTTCTTTAAGTCTGAATTTGGCAATAAGGAGTTCATGATCTAAGCCACAGTCCGCTCCTGGTCTTATTTTTGCTGACTGTATAGAGCTTCTCCATCTTTGGCTGCAAAGGATATAATCAATCTGTTTTCGGTGTTGACCATCTGGTGATGTCCATGTATAGAGTCTTCTCTTGTGTTGTTGGAAGAAGGTGTTTGCTATGACCAGTGCGTTCTCTTGGCAGAACTCTGTTAGCCTTTGCCCTGCTTCCTTCTGTACTCCAAGGCCAAATTTGCCTATTACTCCATGCTGGGACAGCAGGAAATTCAGATGGTGGCTTAGGGAACCCTGGCAGATACAATTAACTGTGCCTCTTGAGCATCGGGACTGAGACAACCATCCTTACTAGTGTGCCGTGCGTCCTTGTTTCACCAAGAGCAAAGGATGAAGCAATAGCAAGATGCAAAGGTGATGGACATTCTGTGAAATACCATCAGTTAGATACATCCTATCTCTCTCCTGCTATACTATATTGCCTTGAGTGTGTGTGTGTGTGTGTGTGCGCCTGCGTGTGTGTATTTCAAAAAATATTTTAAAGAATTTAAATCACCTGTAAAACGGGCAGCCAACTCAATTTTTCCAGCCCCTCCCTTTTCTATTCCCCCTCCCACGACCCACCAGAACAGGGCTGGAGACAGTCACTTCTTAGAAACATTAAAAATACACATTACATCATTCCTCCTCCACCGCCTTCAACCCCCCACAACAAGCCAAGTAATTTGAGCCACTCTGCACAGCCAGCCATAGCCTCCCTTTGAGGTCTGTGTTTTCCCTATTTATCATACCTGGGAGACTGACAGACATATGTTTTATGATACATTATATATTAGGCTTGGCTAGAGGCTCCATTTCTATTGAAGATGACTAAAGCACTAAGTTAGAGCTGCCTGGACTTCCCCCACTATTTGTCTTCTGAAGCTCTTCTCTGAGTTGTATTTCTGTCTTTCAGTATGACACTTGCTCACAAAATGGACAGAACTTGGCTGTTACAAACCAAAGACTCTCTGCTTCTGCAATATTTTTTTTAGAACAGAGCATCAGAGCCCTCTCCTTAAGTTCCTCTAGTTCTCTTGGTTCTGACAATTGCCCGAAATAGACGAGTACTCCCTGAAGCTGCAAAATCACATCTCTCTTTAAAATACCAGCTAAAACAGAGAAAGAGAAAACAAAGACAGGTCAACTTTTTTTCAAATGGGGTTATGCAAGTTGTTCTTTCAGGCAGCAGTTGGTATGTGGTTCCTGTATAGTAATTGGTTAAACGCTCACCCTCATTCATAAGACTCATACTTGAGAAGAGTACTGCTTCTCAACATTGTTTTTAAATTTAAAAAGATGCCTTTAGACCAATTCAGACACTATGCTCTTGCACAGGTAATTAGTAAAATAAGCAAAAGACAGTGCAAAAATTTGAAGCAACATCAGGAAAAACCCAACCTTCATTAACATTGTAGACAGTGCAAAAATTTGAAGCAACATCAGGAAAAACCCAACCTTCATTAACATTGTAGCCTATGAATTAAGGCTGGTAAGGGGAAAAAATAACTTCAGTTATTTTATGCAAGTCATTGATTAACTGAAAATATACATCAAAGAACTTCATTTGCATATAGCAGCTCTGGTATCCCAATAAGCTTTGTGTGGGAAGGGGTTCCCTCTGGCACACACACAGACACACAGTGACCCCACAACACTACAGGAATCATCACTCCCTCTGACCATGAAGGATGTCCATCTAGCTTCATGAGTATATTGATAGCCAGGCGAAGAGAGACCACTGACTAAAACAATGGACAAAGAGACACACAATTTATAGATGTATAAATATGTGAAGAACAAGAAAGACATATTCCTTAGCAATATGTTTTTCATCTGGAAGCTTTCTCCAGAGGTGGTTTTCCATCCTCTCATCTCCCACAATTAATGTGTTATGAAGGAAAACATCCCCCCCTTTCTCAATTTTCCATCCTGAAGACTGTTCTAAAAATGGGTGTGGAGACCCCACTCACACCGGCATTCCTATTCACTTCCATGTAGAATAGCAGACTTCTAGGGCACCAATTGCTCATCCTCTGTCTGATTACAGGATGCTCAGTCTCTTTGTGGGAGAAGGCAATGGCAACCCACTCCAGTACTCTTGCCTGGAAAATCCCATGGGTGGAGGAGCCTGGTAGGCTGTAGTCCATGGGGTCGCTAAGAGTGGGACACGACTGAGCGACTTCACTTTCACTTTTCACTTTCATGCATTGGAGAAGGAAATGGCAACCCACTCCAGTGTTCTTGCCTGGAGAATCCCAGAGATGGTGGAGCCTGGTGGGCTACCATCTATGGGGTCACACAGAGTCCGACACGACTGAAGTGACTTAGCAGCAGCAGCAGTCTCTTTGTGAGTCTCCTTTGAATGTTGATATTAAAAAGATAGATCTATCAGTGGAACTTGTTCCACCCTTGCCCCACCCAAGATATTCAGACACTACTCCAAATATGAATCTGTTCTGGAAAGGCTTCCTGTTTGGGTGTTACCTGTGGTGAACACAACCTCAGAAGGTCATTACTGGAGCAGGGCTTCCAGAATTGCTGGTGAGGAGCCTGGTAAATCCTCTTCAGCAAAAGCAACAATAAAACTTGATGAAATTGTCAAAAAACAACCATTCCTGGGATCTGGAAATTGACCAAAAAGACCAAAAACAGATAAGCACTTATTTAAAAAAAAAAAACTGTTGAATCTCAGTAAGAACTAGGAGAGTTTACTGTGTTTTTGTCTGAAGCTGTTCCTTGAGTCCCAGCTCTGAGACACAGGTAGTTCTACAATGGCAAGATGGGCCTCACACACCAGCAGTTCCATTGCTAGAGGAGCTGACATGATTTGGAGTAAACAGAGGAAAGCTCATGCCCAGGGGCACTGTTGAAAACAATAGCAATCTTGGCAGCAAATAATCAAAGAAGACCAAAAAAGCTAGTCTGAGTTTGCCATACTGGTTGGGTATACCAACAGAAAGCTAAAAAAGAATTGTCAGTGAGATCTGGGGATCAAGACAACCACGGTCAGCCTTGATAAGCTCCCAAACATCCCTGGGGGTCTGAAAGACTATGTGTTCACACTCAGAAAGGCTGGAGAAGCCCTTAGTGAACTATTTGTTCTTCAGTTCAGTTCAGTTCAGTCGCTCAGTCGTGTCCAACTCTCTGCGACCCCATGAATCACAGAATGCCAGGCCTCCCTGTCCATCACCAACTACCGGAGTTCACTCAAACCCATGTCCATCGAGCCGGAGATGCCATCCAGCCATCTCATTCTCTGTCATCCCCATCTCCTCCCGCCCCCAATCCCTCCCAGCATCAGAGTCTTTTCCAGTGAGTCAACTCGTCGCATGAGGTGGCCAAAGTATTGGAGTTTCAGTTTTAGCATCAGTCCTTCCAATGAACACCCAGGACTGATCTCCTCTAGAATGGACTGGTTGGATCTCCTTGCAGTCCACCTTGGATAAATGTAAAACTTTGCAAGCACAGAAAGCAAAAGCTGTTAAGGACTTCTACAGTATCTAAACTCTGAATGTCATTTCCCAAACACACAGATCCATGGGCAAGGATAAAAGGCCTACTGTTTCAAGGTGATTAAATATAACATCTGACCAATCTTTGGCTAATCACTAAGTTATGTTAACCAAGGAGCAACCACAGAAAGCCAGGTTTAAAAATGAAATCGACAATTATTTTTTTAAAAAAATTGGAGTGGGGAGTATTTATCTAAAGAAAACAAAAATACAAATTTGAAAATATACATGCACCTCAATATTCACTGTACCATTATTTACAGTAGCCAAGATATGGAAATAACCTAAGTGTCCATCGATGAATGAACAAATAAAGAAGATGTGATATATATATATACACACACACACACATACACACACGTACATAGCAACCCACTCCAGTACTCTTGCCTGGAAAATCCCACGGACAGAGGAATATGGTAGGTTACAGCCCATGGGGTCACAAAGAGTCAGACACGACTGAGTGATTTCACTTCCTTTCTTATACATACATACATATACATATATACAAAGACTATTAATAATAGTAAATACAAATACTATTCAGCCATAAGAAAGAATGAGATCGTGCCATTTGCAATAACATGGATGGAGCTTGGGGGCATTATGCTAAGTAAAATAAGTCATATAGAGGAAGACAAATACCATATGATCTCACTTATACAGAGAATTTTTAAAAATGAGCTCATAGATACAAAAAAAAGATTGGCAATTGCCAGAGACAGGGGGTTGATGGGTGGGTGAAATGGGTAGAGGAGGGTCAAATGGTTCTAAGGTCCAGTTATAAATAAATAAGTTATAGGGATGTAATGTACAGCATTGTGACTATGGTTAATAATACTGTATCGAATATTTGAAAGTTGCTAAGGACTGCAAGGAGATCCAACCAGTCCATTCTAAAGAAGATCAGTCCTGGGTGTTCATTGGAAGGTCTGATGCTAAAGCTGAAACTGCAATACTTTGGCCACCTCATGCGACGAGTTGACTCACTGGAAAAGACTCTGATGCTGGGAAGGCTTGGAGGCAGGAGGAGAAGGGGACGACAGAGAATGAGATGGCTGGATGGCATCACTGACTCGATGGACATGAGTTTGAGTGAACTCTGGGAGTTGGTGATGGACAGGGAGGCCTGGCATGCTGTGATTCATGGGGTCGCGGAGAGTTGGACATGACTGAGCGACTGAACTGAACTGAACTGAACTACTTTAAAATATTGTAGTGGTTTTTGCCATACATTGACATGAATCAGCCATGGGTGTACATGTGTTTTCCATCCTGACCCTCCCTCCCACCTCCCTCCCCATCCCATCCCTCTGGGTCATCCCAAGGCACAAGCCCTGAGCACCCTGTCTCATGCATCAAACCTGGACTGGCGATCTATTTCACATATGATAATATACATGTTTCAATGTTGTTGTCTCAAATCATCTCACCCTCGTCTTCTCCCAGAGTCCAAAAGTCTGTTCTTTACATCTGTGTCTCTTTTGCTGTCTCACATATAGGGTCATCGTTACCATCTTTCTAAATTCCATATATATGCGTTAATACACTATATTGGTGTTTTTCTTTCTGACTTACTTCACTCTGTATAATAGGCTCTAGTTTCATCCACCTCATTAGAATTAATTTAAATGTATTTTTTTATATAATCCCATCTTTCTTTCTTTTCGTTTTTTAATTTTTATTTATTTTATTTTATTTATTTTAATTGGAGGCTAATTACTTTACATTATTGTATTGGTTTTGCCATACATTGACATGAATCAGCCATGGGTGTACATGTGTTCCCCATCCTGAACCCACCTCCCACCTCCCTCCCCATCCCATCCCTCAGGGTCATCCCAGTGCACCAGCCATGAGCACCCTGTCTCATGCATCAAACCTGGACTGGCGATCTATTTCACATATGATAATATACATGTTTCAATGCTGTTCTCTCAAATCATCTCACCCTCGCCTTCTCCCACAGAGTCCAAAAGCCTGTTCTTTACATCTGTGTCTCTTTTGCTATCTCGTATATAGGGTCATCATTACCATCTTTCTAAATTCCATATATATGCGTTAGTATACTATATTGGTGTTTTTCTTTCTGACTTACTTCACTCTGTATAATAGGCTCTAGTTTCATCCACCTCATTATAATTAATTCAAATATATTCTTTTTAATGGCTGAGTAATATTCCATTGTGTATATGTACCACAGCTTTCTTATCCATTTGTCTGCTAATGGACATCTAGGTTGCTTCCATGTCCTGGCTATTGTAAACAGTGCTGCGATGAACATTGGGGTACACATGTGTCTTTCAATTCTGGTTTCCTCGGTGTGTATGTCCAGCAGTGGGATTGCTGGGTCGTATGGCAGTTCTATTTCCAAAGAAGACATACAGATGGCTAACAAACACATGAAAAGATGCTCAACATCACTCATTATCAGGGAAATTCAAATCAAAACCACAGTGAGGTACCATCTCATGCCGGTCAGAATGATTGCTATCCAAAAGTCTACAAACAATAAATGCCGGAGAGGGTGTGGAGAAAAGGGAACCCTCTTACACTGTTGGTGGGAATGCAAACTAGTACAGCCACTAAGGAGAACAGTGTGGAGACTCCTTAAAAAACTGGAAAAAGAATTATTTTCTTAAAATATTGAGTAAACACATCAGTGATTGCACACTACTAGGGAAATAGGTTTAGTTCAGGCACGTTGCTAAACAAATAAACAAACAACAAAAACAAGCCCAGGGGAGAGGATAATCAGAATCCAGAGATGCTACCATACATTATTGAAAATGTCCAGTTTTCAACAAAAAGGCAAGCACAAAACAAAAAAAGGACAGTGTGACCCATACACAAGAAAAGGCAGGCAATAGAAACTATCTCTGAAAGATCTTAGGTGATGGACTCACCAGACAAAGAATTCAAAGCAGGTGTTACAAATATGTTCAAAGAACTAAAGAAAATGATGTTTAAAGAATTTAAAGGAAAACTAACAATAATGACTCATCAAATACAGAATATCAATAAAGAGACAAAAATTATATTAAAAGGACTATTTTCAAAATCTAGAGTTTAAAACTACAATAACTGAAATGAGAAATTCACTCATTTCAGGGATTCAAACATTTAAACTGGCAGAAGAAAGAATTGGCAAACTTGAAGGTAAATCAATGGAAACTGTCCTATCCAAAGAACAGAAAGAAAACATATTGAAGAAATTTTAACAAAATTTGAGAGATCTGAGACACATCATAAAGTACACATCATATGTGTACCGACATATGTGTTCCTGGAGTTCAAGAAGAGAAACAAAAAGGGACAGAAAGAAACATTTGAAGACATAATGGCTAAAAATGCTTCTTCTTGTTGTTCACTCGCTAACTCATGTCCAACTCTTTGCAACCCCATGGACTGCAGCAGGCCACACGTCCCTGTCCTTCACCATCTCCTGGAGCTTGCTCAAATACATGTCCATTGAGTCAGTGATGCCATCCAACCACCTCATCCTGTCATCCCTTTCTCCTCCTGTCCTCAATCTTTCCCAGCATCAGGGTCTTTTGCAATGAATTGGCTCCTCACATCAGGTGCACAAAGTATTGGAGCTTCAGCTTCAGCATCAGTCTTTCCAACGAATATTTAGGGTTGATTTCCTTTAGGATTGACTGGTTTGATCTCCTTGCTGTCTGAAGGACTCACAAGAGTCTTCTCCAGCACCACAATTCAAAAGCATCAATCCTTCAGCACTCAGCCTTCTTTATGGTCCAACTCTCACATCAGTACATGATTAATGGAAAAATCATAGCTTTGACTATATAAACCTCTGTCAGCAAGTGATGTCTCTGCTTTTTAATATGCTGCCTATACTTGTCATAGCTTTTCTTCCAAGAAGTAAGCATCTTTTAATTTCATGGCTGGAGTCATCATCCACTATGATTTTGGAGCCCAAAAAACTAAAATCTGCCACTGTTTGTACTTTTCCCCCTTCTATTTGCCATGAAGTGATGGGACTGCATGCCATGTTCTTTGTTTTTTGAATGCTGAGTTTTAAGCCAGCTTTTTCACTCTCCTCCTTCACCCTCATCAAGAGGTTCTTAAGTTCCTCTTTGTTTTCTGCCATTAGAGTGGTATTATCTGCACATCTGAGCTTATTCATATTTCTTTCAGCAATCTTGATTCCAGCTTGTGATTCATCCAGCCTGGCATTTCACATGATGTACTTTTCATAGCAGTTAAATAAGCAAGGTGACAATATATAGCCTTGACATCCTCCTTTCCCAATTTTGAACCAGTCCATTGTTCCATGTCCAGTTCTAACTGTTGCTTCTTGACCTGCATACAGGTTTCTCAGGAGGCAGGTAAGGTGGTCTGATATTTCCATCTCTAAGAGTTTTCCACAGTTTGTTGTGTCCACACAGTCAAAGGCTTTCACTTAGTCAATGAATCACAAGTAATTTTTTTTAATTCCCTTGCTTTTTCGATGATCCAACAGATGTTGGCAATTTGATCTCTGGTTCCTCTGCCTTTTCTAAATCCAGCTTGTACATTTGGAAGTTCTTGGCTGACATATTGTTGAAGCCTAGCTTGAAGGATTTTGAACATCACCCTGCTAGCGTGTGAAATGAGTACAATTGTACAGTACTCTGAACATTCTTTGGCATTGTCTTTCTTTTGGATTGGAATGAAAACTGACCTTTTCCAGTCCTGTGGCCATTGCTGAATTTTCCAAATTTGCTGGCATACTGAGTGCAGCACTTTGACAGCATCATCATTTAGGATATGAAATAGTTCAGCCAGAATTCCATCAGCTCCACTAGCTTTGTTCATAGTTATGCTTCCCAAGGCCCATTTGACTTCACACTCCATGATGTCTGGCTCCAGGCAAGTGACCACACCATCCTGGTTATCTCGGTCATAACAACCTTTTCTGTATAGTTCTTCTGTGTACTCCTGCTTCCTCTTCTTCATCTCTTCTGCTTCTGTTATGTCCTTGCTGTTTCTGTCCTTTATTGTGCCCATCTTTGCATGAAATGTTCCCTTGGTATCTCCAATTTTCTTGAAGAGATCACTAGTCTTTCCCATTCTACTGTTTTCCTCTATTTCTTTGGACAGTTCACTTAAGAAAGCTTTCCTATCTCTCCTTGATATTCTCTGGAACTCTGCATTCCTTATCAAAAGCATTAATCTACACATTCAAAAAGCTCATGAACTCCAAACAGAGGGGAAAAAATCCATACTGAGATACATCAAAGTGCTATTGTATGAGGGGACTCAATAGTTTAACATCAAAAATGGTGAAAGTCCAGAAAGCAGTAGGGTGAAATGTTCAAAGTTGTTGTTTAGTCAATAAGTCATGTTCAACTCTTTTGTGACCCCGTGAACTGTAGCCCCCAGGCTGTCCATGGGATTTCCCAGGCAAGAATACTGGAGTGAGTTGTCATTCTTTCCCCAGGGGATCTTCCTGACCTAGGGATTGAACCCTCGCCTTCTGCATTGACAAGGGAATTCTTCACCACTGAGCCACCAGGGAAGCCCATATTTGAGTTACTGAAAGAAGAAAAAAATCAACCAAGAATCCCATATCTGGTAAAACTATATTTCAAAAATGAATGTGAAATAAAGACATTCCTGGATAAAGATGATTTGTCTTATAAAGAATACTAAAGAAAATTCTTCAGGCTGAAAAGAAATGGCACTAGACAGTAATTCATAGCCACACAAAGAAATAAAGAGCATGAGTAAAGGTAATTATGTAGTTCAATAAAAGAGATAGTATAAAGAGAGTTTTTCTCTTTTCTTCTCAACATATTTAAAAGAGAATTGCATAAAGAATAGTTATAATTGGAGGAATACAGCATATAAAGAAGCAATATATATTACAATAATATCACAAAGGTGGGGGAGAGGGAAAAGGGCTATATTGGAGCAATTTCTATATTTTACTGAAATGAAGTTAGAATTATCTGAAATAGATTGTTTTTAGTTAAGAAGCATATTGTAATTCCTCCAGAAGAACCATAAGGAAATCATTCCAAAAATATAATTAAAAACAAAAAACAAAGGCATTTAAAGAGTATACCAGAAAAAAATTATTTAATACAAAAAAAGGTATTAAGGAATACAGGAACAAAAAGACATGATACACAGCAAATAAATAAAAATTGAGATACGATACAAATACATAAAAACCTACACTAAAAATAAATTATTATGTGCACTTTGGCATCACATACACAAAAATGGCAAAGAGATGGAAAAGATTAGCCTGGCCCCTATACAAGGATGATATGCAGTTTCATAGCTTTCCATATTGTTTTGAGTGAAAAGCCTAATCCTGAATTATTACATAATGCATGGTTCTCTTCACATAACATTTTTGAAATGACAAAATTTTAGAAATAGAGGTCAGGTTAGTGTTTGCCAAGGGTCAGGGAGGGGCAAGGGTATTGGTGGCAGGGAAGTGGGAGTGATTATAAGAGAGCAACAGGAGCGATCTTGTGGTGTTGGAACCGCTCAGTACCTTGGCAGGTGATGAAATTGTATAGCACTTAATAAAAACCCATAGCCTTCCATTCCATGCCCTACACACACACAAACACAAAAAAAATGAGTATAAATAAAACTAGGAAAATCTGACTAAGAGCTGTGGATCTTATCAATGTCAATATCCAGGTTATATTATTACAACTTTGTTTTGCAAAACGCTGTGCTGTGCTGTACTTAGTCACTCAGCTGTGTCTGACTCTTTGCAATCCCATGGACTGCAGCCTCTAGGATCCTCTGTCCATGGGGATTCTCCAGGCAAGAATATGGGAGTAGGTTGACATGCCCTCCTCAAAGGGATCTTACCAGTCCAGGGATCGAACCCAGGTCTCCCACATTGCAAGCGGGTTCTTTACCGTCTGAGCCACAAGGGAAGCCCAAGAACACTGGAGTGGGTAGTCTATCCCTTCTCCAGGGGATCTATCCATCTCAGGAATCGAACCAGGGTTTCCTACATTGCAAGTGGATTTTTTACCAGCTGAACTACCAGGGAAGCCCTTGCAAAATGCTACCATTGGAGAAAACTAGGCAAAGTGTACCAGGGACCACACTGTATTATTTCTTAGACCTCCATGTGTCAATGCAATGTTACGGAGAAACGAAAACCTTTTCAACAAATGTCACTAGGACAACTGGATATCCTTATGGAAAAAGATTAATTTAGATGCTTTCTTCATGTTATCCACAAAAAATAACTCACAGTACAAATTTAAGAGCTAAAAGTATAAAACTTTCAGAAGAAAATACAGGAAAAGATCTTTATGACCTCGAGTAAGGCCAAGAATTCTTAGCTACCACATCAAAAATACAATCAATAGAAGAAAAATGATAAATTGCACCTTATAAAAATGTAAAACTTAGCTCTTCAAAAAAGTACTTTTAAGAAAATTAAAAGATAAACCACAAACTGAGATCAAATATTGGGCAAATTATATATCTCATAAAAGATTTGTACCCAGAATATATATAGAACTCTTACAACACAACAACAAAAGACAAACAACCCAGTTAAATTTTTGGCAAAAGTTTTGAATGAATGTTTCAGGAAAGAAATATATAAATAACTAATAATATGTACAGAGACCTCAAAGTCATTATTCATTAGTGAAATTCAAATTATAACTACAATGAGCTACCATTTCACACCCACTAGAATGGCTATCATCAGAAAAAGATAGACAGTAGTAAGAGTTGGCAAGGATATACAGAAACTAGACTCTTACTTTGCCGATGGGAATTTAAAATGGTACAAATACTTTGGAAGAGAGTTTGGCAATTTCTTTAAAAGTCTGAACATAATTTTAGCATATGACCCATCAATTCTACTTCTGACTGTTTATCCAAGAGAAATAAAAACATATACCCATACAGTGACTTGTACATGCATGTTCATGGCACCATTACTCATAGTGGGCAAAAAGTGGAAGCAATAAAATATCTAACTAGGAATGGAAAAACAAGTGCATATCCACACACTAGAACCCTATCAGGTAATAAAAAAGTAATGAAGTACTTATACATGCTACAATGTGGCTGAATTTCAAAAAACATTATGTTAAGTGAAAGAAGCCAGACCCAAAAGACCACACACTGTATGATTTCTTTCTAATGAAATGTCCAGAAAAGGCAAATCTATAAATACAGAAAGCTATATTAATGGTTGCCTGGGAAGGGTTACAAATGGACATGAGGGGTCTTTTGAGGGTGATGGAAATGTTCTAAAACTGGATTGTGGTGATAGTTAGTTAACTCTATAAAATCAACAATCATTGTATTGTTCATTCAAGAATCACTGAATTGTATACTTGCGTTAACTCAGGGTATGTAAATTATGCTTTAATAAATCTGTTTCAAAAAATTAACCATACTCAGTTCAGTTCAGTCGCTCAGTCGTGACTGACTCTTTGCGACCCCATGAATCACAGCACACCAGGCCTCCCTGTCCATCACCAACTCCTGGAGTTCACTTAAACTCATGTCCACAGAGTCGGTGATGCCATCCAGCCATCTCATTCTCTGTCGTCCCCTTCTCCTCCCGCCCCCAACCTTTCCCAGCATCAGAATCTTTTCCAGTGAGTCAACTCATCGCATGAGGTGGCCAAAGTATTGGAGTTTCAGCTTTAGCATCAGACCTTCCAATGAACACCGAGGATCAATCTCCTTTAGAATGGACTGGTTGGATCTCCTTGCAGTCCAAGGGACTCTCAAGAGTCTTCTCCAGCACCACAGTTCAAAAGCATCAATTCTTCGGCTAGCCCTAAATAAATGACTAATAAACATGTTAAGCACCCCTAGAACAGTGTAATGCAACTGAGTTTACTAGAAACACAACCTGAAGAAATTGATTGCTAGTAGCAGAAAGCTGACTTCAAAAAGTAGACCTTACAAGAAGCAAGAGGGGTACAGCCCTGCACTTCCCATACCAGGAGGCTTTGGGAAGGGTGCAACCCTATCCATTCACTGCATCTATTACTCTTTTTTTTTTTTTTCAGGTAACTACGTTACTTTTATTATTAGCTCAGTTCTTTTTTTTTCCCACTCTTTTTTTTATTATTGGAGGCTAATTATTTTACAATATTATAGAAATCAAAGTACAATTTATGCTCTTCTGAAAATCCTAAGAATTATTTCTTAGTGAGGATGTCTTGATTTTCAAACAAGTGATTCAAAATAGGATATCAGACATCATTTCAGATAGAAGAACAACAGTGAATATGGAGGCTTAAGAACTCAACTCCTTAAGGAGGACTTGAACTCATTTACTACACTGGGAACAGGCTCATATGACTCATTTTAATTACACTCACCTGCCACACACCCTCATGACAAATTAACAACCAACTTTCATAGATAATCATAACAATTGCTACTTATTGTGTGTCAGGCATTGTAGTCAAGGCTTTAATCCTCTCAACAAACATAACCCTTTGAGTCAGAATCTATCTTTATCCCCACTTTATAGATGAGGAATCTGAAACTCAAAGAAGATATAAAACTTGCCCATAGTTTGGCAGCTGATAATTATGGAGTTGAGATTCTTCTCCATAAGCCTTCTAACTACACAGGCCACATTCTCAGCCCCTACACTCTAGGGCAGTGTTTCTCAAACTTTCTTTTTAACCACAAATTGGAGTAAAACATACATTCTACATCATAATCCAGGACATACAAGTTTATCTACAAATGAAGCTTCATGAAACAATACTTAACCTTATTATGCACAAGGCACACTGACATTTTTATTCTATTTGTCTTATTTTTCTCTTTAATATCTTGGTCAATAGCCCTAAATCCATTTCATGACATATTAATGGATCACCACTCACAATTTAAAAAAAACATTACTACTTATAAAACCTGTAAATGTCACATTTGAGATGAAACTCTAGAGAAACTTTGAAGACCTCTGTAGACCAGTCCATCAAAGTCAAGTGCCAGCGAGTCTGATCATGCCCTCACTCACCTGCAAGAAGAAGGAGGAAGAGAAAGCTAAAAGCCTACCCAAGTGGGTTACCCAGTGAGTGACTCCTACTGAAGTGTTCATTAGCCAGAACCTGGCCTGGGGATGATAGGAAAAAAGAGAAGCATTCCATTTTACTGAATAAAGTGTGCCATAAGAGAATTCTTAGCAATATATTCAGAAAATAAGAGGTTCTAAGAAAAATTTAATGCTTTCCTAGGACTAGAGTATCATGACTAGACCATTATCAGATTCACCTTGCCTTAACACCACCTCAAGACACGTTAGGGGGAACATGAGATCTCGGATCGGGCACTTTCTAGCAATCAAACCTTTTACCTGCATCAAGAACATAAAACTCTGATCCTAAACTTCAGTTCAGTTCAGTTCAGTCGCTCAGTCGTGTCCGACTCTCCACGACCCCATGAATCACAGCACGCCAGGCCTCCCTGTCCATCACCAACTCCCGGAGTTCACTCACACTCATGTCCACAGAGTTGGTGATGCCATTCAGCCATCTCATTCTCTGTCGTCCCCTTCTCCTCCCGCCCCCAACCTTTCCCACCATCAGAGTCTTTTCCAGTGAGTCAACTTGTCGCATGAGGTGGCCAAAGTATTGCAGTTTCAGCTTTAGCATCAGTCCTTCCAATGAACACCCAGGATTGATCTCCTTTAGAATGGACTGGTTGGATCTCCTTGCAGTCCAAGGGACTCTCAAGAGTCTTCTCCAGCACCACAGTTCAAAAGCATCAATTCTTTGGCGATCAGCTTTCTTC
Organism: Moschus berezovskii; assembly: GCF_049115385.1. Classification (NCBI taxonomy): domain Eukaryota; kingdom Metazoa; phylum Chordata; class Mammalia; order Artiodactyla; family Moschidae; genus Moschus; species Moschus berezovskii. The sequence continues at coordinate 40,179,899 of NC_142488.1, read as the reverse complement.
ACAGTCCAACTCTCACATCCATACATGACCACGGGAAAAAACATAGCCTTGACTAGACGGACCTTTGTTGGCAAAGTAATGTCTCTGCTTTTTAATACACTATCAAGGTTGGTCATAACTTTCCTTCCAAGGAGTAAGCGTCTTTTAATTTCATGGCTGCAATCAGCATCTGCAGTGATTTTGGAGCCCAAAAAAATAAAGTCTGACACTGTTTCCACTGTTTTTCCATCTATTTCCCATGAAGTGATGGGACCAGATGCCATGATCTTTGTTTTCTGAATGTTGAGCTTCAAGCCAACTTTTTCACTCTCCTCTTTCACTTTCATCAAGAGGCTTTTGAGTCCCTCTTCACTTTCTGCCACAAGGGTAGTGTCATCTGCATATCTGAGGTTATTGATATTTCTCCCAGCAATCTTGATTCCAGCTTGTGCTTCTTCCAGCCCAGCGTTCCTCATGATGTACTCTGCATATCAGTTAAATAAGCAAGGTGACAATATACAACCTTGACGTACTCCTTTTCCTATTTGGAACCAGTCTGTTGTTCCATGTCCACTTCTAACTGAAGTTATACAGGTTTCTCAAGAGGCAGGTCAGGTGGTCTGGGATTCCCATCTCTTTCAGAATTTTCCACAGTTGATTGTGATCCACACAGTCAAAAGCTTTGGCATAGTCAATGAAGCAGAAATAGATGTTTTTCTGGAACTCCCTTGCTTTCTCCATGATCCAGCAGATATTGGCAATTTGATCTCTGGAGCCTCTGCCTTTTCTAAAACCTGCTTGAACATCTGGGAGTTCACGGTTCACATATTGCTGAAGCCTGGCTTGGAGAATTTTGAGCATGACTTTACTAGCATGTGAGATGAGTGCAATGGTGTGGTAGTTTGAGCATTCTTTGGCATTGCCTTTCTTTGGGATTGGAATGAAGACTGACCTTTTCCAGTCCTGTGGCCACTGCTGAGTTTTCCAAATCTGCTGGCATATTGAATGAGGCACTTTCACAGCATCATCTTTCAAGGCTTAAAATAGCTCAACTGGAATTCCATCACCTCCACTAGCTTTGTTCATAGTGATGCTTTCTAAGGCCCACTTGACTTCACATTCCAAGATGTCTGGCTCTAGGTCAGTGATCACGTTATCGTGACTACCTTGGTCGTGAAGATCTTTTTTGTACAGTTCTTCTGTGTATTCTTGCCACCTCTTCTTAATATCTTCTGCTTCTGTTAGGTCCATACCATTTCTGTCCTTTATCGAGCCCATCTTTGCATGAGATGTTCCCTTGGAATCTCTAATTTTCTTGAAGAGGTCTCTTGTTTTTCCCATTCTGTTGTTTTTCTCTATTTCTTTGCATTTATCACTGAGGAAGGCTTTCTTATCTCTCCTTGATATTCTTTGGAACTCTGCATCCTAAACTTAGAGACACACAAAACCCTTTCTGTTCAACTTATAATTAAAAGTATGTGGATTTTATTTGAACAGCTTCACCAAGTGAATATGTTTCAAAAATAATTTCCTGCCTACACATTTTGACTATATTAAAATGAAAATATAACCTTATATTTGGGGATTTTTCTTTTCTGGTTTGTTCCCTGTATCATTCTGGTATTATATCTTGTGCCTATCTGAGGACAGTTCTGTTCTTTTCTATTAATCTTGGTAATCCTAGCAGACTTCCCCACAATTCATTTCTCTACAAAGTTGCCTCTATTTACTTAGATTGTTCTGCTGAGGTAAGCACTTGGGCCAATCAAAAAGGTGAAGAGGGGATTAGGGAAGATCGTATCAAAGGTCTTAAACTTTTGTGTTCTCAATTCTTTTCTTGATCAGAGAGATTATTTTGGAAGAGTTATCTCTGTCTACTTGAGAGAGATCTGGCATTGTGGAGATTCTGTTATTTGAGGTTTGTTAAGTATTACTCCTTTTCTTCCGTCTTTAACCACTGCATTCCAAAGAGGACGCCTTTGTAAAGCCCCTGCTTCAAAGAAGACTTTAAAGATGCAGATGTCTGCAGCATAGCTTAGATCTAACATTTCTAAATCAGAACTTCTGACTGCCAGCCACCACCCCTACCCCAATGGCTTTTCCCCACCCTTTTTGAATGATCCGAAAAAAAAAGTCACCCCTTCCTCCCACTCACTTCAGCCAAAAACGTAGGGACCATGCTTCATTCCTTTCCATCCATCACCAATCCCCACATACAATCCATTAGCAAGTCCTATTGCTGTGCTTCCAAAATAGATATGCAACCTATCTACTTTTCCCCATCTCCCTGCTCATAAGGCAATGTCTTCTCCCACTGGAACTGTTGCAATAGCCACTGAACTGACATCTTTGTGAGTGGTCTTACCCCCTCTGATCCATTCTTGACCCAGAAGATAGAATCTTTTACAAAAAATTAAAGCAGGCCGTGTCCTCCCCCTGTTTAAAATCTTACATAGATTCTCATCGCAGTTAGAATAATATCCTTGTTCTACAAGGTTCTGTACAGGTTAGCCCTTGGACACCTCTCCTGACTAATCTTGTCCACTATGCTCGAGTCAGACTGGCTTTCTTATTCATCTTCAAATGCAGCAGGCTCATTACCACCGAAAGGCATTTGCAATTAACTGTTTCCACTGCCTAGAACATTGTTCCCTAAGATTTTCATGGGGCTAACTCCCTTCTGGTCTCAGCTCAAATACCAACTCTTCAGAAAAGCCTTCCATGACTGCCTTAACTAATGCTGCTCACTCACCCACTATCTACCACGTTATCTTGTTCCATTTTCTTCATAGTTTTTACCATTACTTGAAATAGTTCTTGCTTATTTATTGTCTGTCTGCTCCATTAGAGTGCAGTTCCATGGGAGCAGGGACCATGGTCTTGCTCATTCACTGTTGTACCGCACTACTGTGAGAGTGCTCGGCGCCTAGAGGACACTTAATTAACAGTCAGTGACTGAACTGGCGTGCTACACTAATTCTGACTTCCGTTTGTATGTTGACTAATGTACAAATGATATAAACTATCAATCAAATGTTTAAAGTAAGCTCTTTTCCAATGCCCTCCTTTATAACATCAAAGATATTAAAACTATGAAAATCTAACTCTGAGGGATTAATTCTACCCTAGTCAACTCTGGCTCATTTATACTTCTCATAATTCGGGGATTCAAAAAAAAACACCGAGTAATTACCAAAATCACGCATGATGCTAACTACAGATATATCACCTGATCGGAACCTTAAGCTTTCACTTTTGTTAACAACTGGTGAAAACTGTATACTCAACATAGCCAAACACTAATTGCAATTATATACATTTTAAAACTTTATTTATTTTAATATTGTACAATCAAACGGAGGGCTGGTAATAATTTCCTGTTACTTAGAAGGAGTTTTATACCAAATAGGAAAGTTGATTTTCTTTCTTTTTTTTTTTTTAAGAAACTCTAAATAAGAATTACATGGAAGAAAGCTGTACTATTCAAATATAAGACTTAACTATGGGGTGGAGGGAACAGAGAGCTGATTTTTCCTCCAAGTTTAAAAAAAAGTGGGAATTTCTTTGAAATTCACAGCACATAATCTACAGTATGGAAAAACTAGCAGCCAGTTCTTCAGAGCCAGAACAGCTCCATTAGGGCATCTGTTTCAATTACAAACCAGTTTTGGCTTAGCTATGAACATTCAGGAAGTTATCAAAATTGAAACCATTGAATATAGGAACTAGAAGGAAACTTGGCACTCAAGTTGTTCACTTTCATCAATTTATACATGAGGTCACTGCAGCCAGGCCATGTCAAGTGGCTTGTCCCATGTTTCACAATCAGTTAAGTGTCTAAGTTAGAACTCACAATCAAGTTTCCTGGCCCACTGACTCTGAGAGATGCATTTTGTCATCTATCCAATTGTCTATCCAACTGCCCTTCTCCATTCCCTACTTCCCTGTTAAGAAAATCCTGATTGTTCAAGAATCAGCAGAGATTCTGTGATTGCAGAGAAGTAACTCTCCTTCCTTAGCCACAGGAAATAAGTTGTTATTCATGCCCTTTAGTCAGTAATGGTCTATGATGGGCCTGTGAGCTATTTCTGGCTGAAAGTGAAAGTGTCCGTCACTCAGTTGGTTGTGACTCTTTGTGACCCCATGGACTGTAGCCCGCCAGCTTCCTCTGTCTGTGGGATTCTCCAGGCAAGAAGTTATTCCTTTCTCCAGGGGATCTTCCCAACCCAGGCATAGAACCCAGGTCTCTCAAACTGCAAGCAGATTCTTTATCTAAATGATAGTCTTCTGGTTATGTGTCACTTCCCCCCCTCCCCCAAAATAGACACTCAGAAGGCAAAAAAAAATTCACCTTCAACTTTCCTTCTGCCTTGAATTCATGTGACACCCAGAGATGCTGTAGTTCTTTTTCAGTCTTAAGGCAATAAGTGAATAGACTAAGCATAGCAAAAATAGAAAAAGGACCGGGGTTGCTGAAACAATAGTGTTCACCCACTTCCTGACTTCTCAATAAGGGAGTAAAAAGTAATTCCCTATTTCTTTAAGCCACTGTGGTCCCATTTTCTATTGCTTGCAGCAGGACACATTCCTACTTTGTACTACATACTTCTAAATTGTCATCTTAGGAGCTATATGAGGTATGTTGATCTCTCTCAAAGATCAAGGAAAGTGGAGGGATGAAGAGAGACTGAGAGAAAAATGTGCAATTACAAGTATCTACCCCCTACTTGAAGCTGAGTAGCCCTTTCCATCAGATTCACTTATTGAACTTTCATAAAAGCTTTCACTGAAACAGAATATCCATGGTCTAGAATCATTTTGAGAACCATTACAGCACGCTATGCAGGCCTATGCTTTCAATAAAATGAAACCACAAATAAAATTCCCCAGGGGAGCTCAACAGGCAAATTAGTCCCCTGGAGACTTCTTTGGTAAAGAGATGAACCATCCTTCTTTTATATAGAAATATGGATTTCACATGTAGGTTCACTTAGAATGGGATAAACTTATCATCTCCCTCACTAGGTGCCTTGAAATTAGCCTCTGAAACTACATTGATTTCCTTGCTCCTTCAATTCCATCCATTGGTTTGTCCTCTGATACTGTCAAGCAGATGTAATGATAAACATTGCCAACCACGACTGCTGTCAATACCACCCTTAGGACTAGACGGTGGAGAATGGTTATTAGTCTGTACTGAGGGAATTGAGTTTTCCTGTCCACTGGAGAGCTGAGGGCAGGGGCATTGTTTGGGAACACCTGGACAGGTCACTGACTCTGGTTTGTCCTCTGGGATAAGAATATGACCCTTGCTAGGGCTGATTATTCATGAACCATGAAAAGTCTGATCTGTACAAATCTTTTCTTAAATAGGAATTCATTGATTACTGATGGAAGTTCTTCCAGAAGGATGACATGAGCTTTGAGGATAATGTTCCTAGCACGTGCATGTTCATCACAGTTGGGAATCCAGAAGAAGGGAAAAAACTGAAACAGCTATACTGCATCTGTTTATGCTATGTAGTCCCTTGCTTTAAAGCCTGTATCCTTGGTTGAATTAATGGGAAAGTTCAAGCACGTGCATGCATATCAGGTACCTCTTGTGACCATCTCACATCCTCCCAGCCCACCTTTTACCCCATCTGTTGCTATAGCAACCAGTTTTATGCAAGTATAATTTGACAGTACCTTAATTCAGCTCTCTGGGTGTCTGGCTGTCTGCGCCAGAATCTGTCTGATGTTACAATATGGGATTCCATCAAGACTTACACAGAAGTAAGAAAGCCAACATCCCATGGGGCAGCCCCTGACCAATAGGAGACGGGAGTTGGTGAATTTATCTTCTGTCCTGCAAACACACAATTCCAAGGTACAATGACACAGCAACTTAGAAGATATCAGCAGGACTGTGCCCTAAAAACCCACAGCAGTGACCAACTCAACAGTGCAAACTGGGATGGCTTTCCCTCCTTCCCTGTTTCACTCTTCCCGGTCTCTGATTCCTGCTTCTTGGGATCAGTTCCTAAAATAAACTACCTGTATCCAAGTTCTGGTCTCAAGATCTGCTCTCTAGGTAGAGGAACCTATCCCACCAATATGCAACCCACAAGGAATGCTGCAACTTCCATCACTCCAAGAAATGCTAGGCCTAGGAGAGCAGAGTTTCCTAGCATCCACATCATCTGAACTGTAATCAAGGAGACACATCCTTCTGCCAAAGGGACATTGAATTGGTTTTAAAACATAGCCACCAATCATTCATGCTCTTTCCATATACAGGTGGGATTTATCATTCTTCCCTTAAACATAGTGGTAGTGTTGTGTAAGTCACTCAGTCGTGTCTGACTCTGTGAGCCCGTCGACTGTAGCCTGCCTAATTCCTCTGTTCATGGAATTCTCCAGGCAAGAATACTGGAGTGGGTAGCCATGTCCTTCTCTAGGGGGTCTTCCCGACCCAGGGATTGAACCTGCCATCTCTAGTGTGTCCTGCATTTCAGGCAGATTCTTTAATATCCAAGCTACCAGGAAAGCCTTCTCTTAAACATGGGAAGATTCAAAGATTCATGACCACTTTAACCAATAGAATATGGCAGAAGTAACACAATAGGACTTCAAGTTTGGGTCATGAAAACCTACACAGTGTATGTCTTCTTTGCCAGGTCACTCACTCTTGGACCTTGAACTGCTACCTAAGAAATCTGACTATCCTGAGGGCACCATGCTACAGTGGCCACATGGAAGTGCCCCAGCCCCACATCCCAGCTGGATCCAGCCTTCCATCTGATCAAGGTACCAGACATGTGAGTGAAACTGTCTCTGACCTCTCTGACCAGTCCATCCACCATCTGAATACCAACAAATGACTTCCACTGACACTACATGGAACAGAAGAATCAACCTGCCAAGGCATATCCAAATTCCGGACTCACAAAATCATCAAATTTAATAACATGGTTGCTGTTCTAAGCCACAAAGTTTTAGAATCATTTGTTGAGCCATTTTAAGTAACTGAAATACCCTGGAAATGCAAGTCAAGACTGCTTAAGGGATAGCACCGCTGTCCTTGAGATTAGAGAAAAGAGTGATTCCCCACAGAAAAGACTTTTCAAGGATTCAGGGCTTGAAGCTTCCAGTGGTTGGGAGTCCACCTGCCAATGCAGGGGACACGGGTTCAGTACCTAGTCGGGAAAGATCCCACATGCCATGGGGTGACTAAGCCCATACACCGCAACTCTTGAGCCTGTGCTCTGCAACCCGGAAGCTGCAACTACTGAGCCCACTTGCCACACCTACTGAAGCCTGAGCACCTTAGAGACTGTGCTGTGCAACAAGAGGAGCCACTGCAATGAGAAGCCCTTGCACCACAACAAAGAGTGGCCCTCTCACTCCCACAGCTTGAGAAAGCCTGTTCAGTAACAAAGACCCAGCACAGCCAAAAATAAAGAATTAAAAAAAAAAGAATTCAGGGCTTGCTCAACTCTAACTTGTTATGATCTCTTCAGTCTACTCTGCCCCTACATTCTGTTTCTCTTTTCCAAGTGATTAAATATTGATCTGCCTAAACCTGCTACCTCATTCATTCCTCATTTAAATAAAACTTCTAGCATTCCAGCCTAATATCAAAGCGGCATCTCTGTGTCTTTGTCCCACCCTCTTTAGAAGTTTATGTCTAACAACTGAGGTTTGAGAGTATCTGTTGGGGGAAAAAAGGCATTATGCCACCACACTGATAATGTTTAATGCATTATACTCTCAGTGTGCACGCAAGGGGAGGAAAACAAGCTGTTCAAAGGCCATCACAGGATAAAAATGCAATAATTGGGAACTAGCAGGGATTCTGAGACATAAAATGGTTGTTACTGCCTTTTATGCTTCTGTTTGTCACATTTAATAATAAGAATATTTTGCATTTGGATAATGCCCTACAGTTTTGAGAGCACTTTTATATACATTAGCTCATATTCTACAAACCTTCCATGTGTGATCCTACCTACATCTATGGCTTCAAGACATCATCTCCGTGGAGATAACTCCCAAGTCACCTAAATCTGTCTCTCTGACTCTCTCTCACACGCTCTGTCTCTCTAGTGTGCACCCAAGTTCTACTTCTATCTGCTTCCTAGACTTTTCCACAAAAATAACCTGTCTCCTCAAATTTATTAATTCAATACCCAACTCACTTTCTCCACAACCCCCACCCTGACACACATACACACATGTACACATGTACAAAAACACGCACCCCTATCTCTTCCATCTTCTCCTCCCCCTCAAAGCCAATTAGTTGTTGGGTCCCATGAGTTCTATTTCCACAATGTCTCTCAGATGTCTGTGTGCATGTGTGTATATACTCAGTTGTCCCCCAGATGCCACCACCAGTTCAGGCCCTCCTCACCCATGTCTGCAAACTACAGCCCTGATCAGATCCAGCCCACTACCTCTCTATGTAAATAAAGTTTTATTGGAATGCAACTACACTCATTGATTTACAATCATCTCTGGCGGATCTTACGCTCTAGCAGCAGAGTTGAGTAGTTGCAATGGAGGCCTAAAATCTAGTCCTTTCTAGAAAAAGTTTGCCAACCCCTGGTATAGATAGTCACCTACTGTATAAATCTGAAAGACAAGAGACACTCTTCAACTTGTACTTACTTAGAGGTTTTTTCTTTTTTTTCCACCAAGCAAAATAATGCCAACAATTCTACCTTCATAGTACTCAGTGTATGCTTTGCATGCAAAATTTATATTGTTGATTTATCACAGTTTCTGTTATTTAAAACTGACTTCTTATAAATGAGCTTCATCCCTTGAGGCCTTATTATCTGAACATATACCTGTAATTCAGTATGGTGCATCAGAGGTTCCTGGAGACCACATCTAGACTCCCAGCTGGAGGTCCGCAGCTGGAGTTGCAGAAAACTCAGCACCCCATGTTATACCCTGTGGTTTCCCTGTTGCTGTTCAGTTTTCATTATTTATTTTGTATTGTTTGACATTCTGAAGTTTTTTTAGGACACAGTCCTATCTTAATGAAATGTCAGATTATGGATTAAATAAAAACAGCAAATTTTGACTTCTACCCATCTCAGCTCCAAGAGGCAACATAGACAGTTCCTATATGATTCTGATATAACTGGTTGAAAAGAGAAATTATTTCTGTATTTTTTTTCCAGTGCTATATAAAGTTATCACAAACCTAGGAGCTTTACACACATACACACACGTTTCTTATCTCCTAGTTCTGTAGGTGACAGTCTAGGCACAGTGTGACTGACTCTGCTCAGGTATCACCAGGCTGACATCAAAGTGTCCATCAATGGTTGTGTTTCTCCTCTGAGGCTTGTAGTCTTGTTCAAAATTCAATGGAAGTTGACAGAATTCATTGCCTTACAGTTATCAGACTGAGGTCCTCTTTTCCTGGTAGCTGTTGACTGAGGATTGCTCTGGGCTCCTAGAAGCCATCCAAATTTCCTTGCCATGTGGCCTCCATAGGCAGTTCCTGTGGATGTTTGCTCTCTTCCAGACCAGAAAATGTGTCTTTCTGACATTCTCTTCTGTGACACCTGGGGGAAAATTCTGCTTCTAAAAAACTCATGTGATTAGGTCAAGTCCACCTGGACAATCTTAAGTGAAAGTGAAAGTGTCAGTCACTCAGTCCTGTCCAGCTGTTTGCGACCCCATGGACTGTAGCCCACCTGGCTCCTCTGTCCATGGAATTCTCCAGGCAAGAGTACTGGAGTGGGTTGCCATTCCCTTCCCCAGGGAATCTTCCCAACCCAGGGATGGAACCCAGGTCTCCCACATTGCAGACAGATTCTTTACCATTTGAGCTAAGCCCAGGATAATCTTAAGGTCAACTGATTTAAGACCTTTGCAAGATCCTTTCACAACAGTATCTACTTTACCATTTGAGTGAGTAACTGGGAGAAAGGGCATGTACCACAGGGATCCAGAATCTTGGAGGACTATCTTGGAATTCTGTGTCCTGCAATTTCTTTATCAATAATTCCAAATACTGATTTAACTAATTGCTCAGTGACTTTAACTGGGTTTTATAAAGTTTGTTCATTTTGCCAGTGACTTGGGGGGAGTCAAATTATGGAGAAACTTTGAAAGTTTTCAAAACTCCTTTCAAGTCTCTCTTTGAAACGAAAGCTAAGTTTATAGAGGTGCGTTGTGTTTTTGTTTTGTCTTTCAGTCGCCAGATATTCATAGCATGAACTTCGAACATCTCTTTATGAGAATTACCTCCAAAAAAATAAAAAAGACAAGGATACATGTAGCTTTATTATAGGAAAAAAACCCTTTCAAAATTATCAATGTTATTTCATCTTCAGGTCTCTAGTTTTGGGGTTTTTTTTTCCTATGGGGGGGTATTTAATGGAATAGAGAAATGGAAAGTAGAAAATGTTTGGAAAATTATTATAAACTTCTTTCCTGGCTCTAAATGTTTAATAATTCCTTATCCAGGAAACTTTTTTTTCAATTTCACCAATTTTTTTTCTTTATAATTGGTTAAATGAACTACCAACACTTTTCTTATTTTTTAACTTCAGTCTGAAATATTTAAGTTTCTCATGCTTTCTCTGTTGCTTTCTCTATTATAAGGAATTTTTATTATGAAAATAATTATGTAATAACCTAAAATGTGTTTTTCAAGTTTAATACACAGATTTGTTTTAAAGGAGAAATATGCTTACAGACTCCACCGTTGTCTCATTATTTCTATCATGATATTACTTAAAAAGTCACAAACATAAAACTAAAAATAAACTTATGCTGATCACTCATTCAGCTATAAAGCTGAAGCTAATTTATGAATTAAATGCAAACAAAACTACAGAATCAATAAAATTCAAAGGCTCAAATATGATAAATTACATTGCTTTGCTAAAACTAAATCATCATTGTTGAGTTTAATAGTAGAGAGACATAGCCTAAGCTGCAATTCTATATTTAACTGCTTTCTATATTTTGACTTCTATACAGAGAATGTCTTTTTACATAAGAAGGTCAAGCAAAAATAATAACTTCATGGTTTTGCTTGTGAGTTCAAGATAATCAGAACATACATGCAAATAAAAATATCCCAGGGAACAATCTTCAAATGTCAATTTTAATTAAGCATACTGATACCTATGTCAACCTATGTCTTAAGATAATACCTATGTCAACTTCCTTCCTATAGAAGGAACTGCATTGCACAGGTGCTAAAATGGAAGCCTTCTTAGGGAGGGGGACAGCAAGGAGGCCAGTGCAGCACAATAGTGATGGAATTAAAGAGTGGCAGGAGATGAAAGCAAAGAGTTAACTAGGGGCCTGCCATGTGGGGGTGTGTGTGCTCAATTGCTCAGTTGTATTGGACTCTTTGCAACCCCCTTGGACTGTAGCCCTCCAGGCTCCTCTGTCCATGGAATTCTCCAGGCAAGAATACTGGAGTAGGTCACAATTTCCTCCTCCAAGAGATCTTCCTGACCCAGGAATCGAATCCACGTCTCCTGCGTCTCCTGCATCACAGGTGGATTCTTTACCTCTGAGCCACCAGGGAAGCCAGGGGCCTACCATACAACCTTGAAAGCCACAGTTCAAACTGAGTTTTTGTCAGAGTGAGATGGGAAGGCATCAGTATATTTTGAGCAAAGGAAAGGCACAAACTGACATGTTTTTAAAGGCTCATTGTAGTTGCTGTTTGTGTGCGTGCATGCTCAGTTGCGTCTGACTTTTTGCGACCCTATGGATGCAGACACATTCCTCTCTCCATGGGATTCTTCAGGCAAGAATACTGGAGTGGGTTGCCATGTCCCATTCCAGGGGATCTTCCCAACCCAGGGATCAAACCCACCGTCTCCTGTGTCTCCTGCATTGGCAGGCAGATTCTTTACCACTGAGCCACCTGGGAAGCCCAGTCTCTGTTTGAAGAGGGGCAATAGTGAAGGCAAAAAGGCCAGTAAGAAGGCAATATTCCAGGCAAGAGATGATGGAGCCTTGAATCAAGGGGGTGGTGATAAGACCTGTTTGGATTGGGGATATATTCTGAAAATGGTGCTAACAGAATTTGTTGATGGGTTGGCCGTGGGGTATGAAAGAAGAGTGGAGGTAGGATCATACTGCAGTTTGGAGCCTGAACAACTGGATCAAAAGTTCTGCCATTCACTGAAGTGGTTAATATTGAGGGAGGAGCTGGTTTTAGTGGGAACAAGAGTCAGAGGTTCAGTTTCAGATACACTGAGTTTTAGGCGTCTATTGGACACATTATTTGAATAAATATACATAAGGGGCTTAGAACAATACCTGGTATATAGGAAACATTCAATTTCTTTAGGTATTATTATTATCCAAGTAGAGAAATCAAATAGGCAGTAGGATATGTAATGCAGAAACCACTTAGCAACTATGTGTAGAAAGATATGGAAATAAGTTCAAGGACTCACCACTGAAGCTGTGCAAAATGTAGAGATTGGGCAGACTGGATAATCCAGAACAGAAGACTGAAAGGGAGCAGCTAGTGAGATATGAGGGAAACCAGGAGATGGTGGTATCCCCATAGCCAGATGAGGAAAGTATTTCAAAGAAAGAAAGATTACCTATCTCAGTACTGCAGACCAAGTAAGGTAACATGAAGAGATTAGAGACCTTGACAAATGGATTATCACTGAGGTAGTAGGAGTTACTGGATAGGGTTTAAGAAAGAATGAGAACAAAAGTGGTAAAGTGGAGAAAGGGGGAGTCAGAGAGTATAAACAACACTTTCAATGACTTTGGTAGCTGAAGAATGATGTGGGTCATGACAGGGTACTTTTAAGATGGAAACTGTTGTGCACATCTTTTTAGGTCAATGGGAGCGATTCAATGCAAGGGGAAAAAATAATCACACAAGAGGAATAGGGAAAATTGTAAAAGGGATACCCTTGAGTAGGTAAGAATGAACGGAATTCAGTGCAAGGAGGAATTGGACTTAGATAAGAATATCAACAATTTACCAAAAATGGTAAAAAAGTAAAAGCAAAATACCAAAACGTAAAAGGATATGTTCGTGTGTCACTGCTATACTGGTGGAAGAAAAATATGGAAGTTCTCTATATTTTCTCAAGTGAGTCACAGTTACGAGTCAAGAGTGAAGATGGGAAAGGGTATTGGAAAAATAAGGTGAAGGTATGAAATAGGGAAATGTAGTAGGGCTGTGGGTAGAACTGAAGCTTAACTTGAAGTTGGTGGTGATGTATTTAAAGTGAGACTATTCAGCTTGGTTCTAAGTTTCTTTCAGCCTCGATCAGCTGCTCAGTTTCAGACCTGGAGGAGGTGGAGAGTTAGCCTTAACTAGGGGTGGTGGGTGTTGTGCTGCACCATCCAGATTCCCCCTGCAGGACTGAGACACTCATTCTCCCAGCTGCTGGGAACATGGGACACCTACAGCTCTCAGCTGAATCACTCTCCAGGAATCGCCCTCAACTGAAGAAAGTTGCCTTGTGCCCACTTCCCAGGACTTTCAGCACTTAATAACTGATCAATGAAAGGGATTTAAAAAAAAAAAAAGCTCAGTCATCTTATCCCAAGGTGAGACAGTTGGGACATCCCAGCTCTTCTGCATACCCTATAGGATCAACTGAAGCCTCTATTGCAAATGCATTGCAGTTCAAAGTCTCCTTCTGTCCAATCCTGCTTCTTTCACTCCTCGCACATGATGTTCCCCAAAGCACTCCCGAAAAACTCTTGGCATGCAAATCTGAGTCTACTTCCTAGAGATCCTGCCCTCAGACACCAGGGATGCAATTGCACCTAATCACCATGATAGAGAAGAGACAGGTAAGGGAACTGAAAGCTAAACAAGGGGAAGATTGTAAACATAAAACATGGATTCTAATTAAGGTTTACAAGGGCATGTAACGAGGAGTACACTCAACGCATTGGAGATCCTAGTGGGATCAAAGAGTTGTGAACTGAGTGTATCTAAAGAAGTAAGCTAAAAACATGGAGGTAGTTGTCAAACAGTTGAGTTGCTTCAGATTAAGAGCCTGAAGAGGGTAAAGCCATTGAACATGGCCATGACAAAATGTAGCTGAGGTGGACTGGAGGGCATAATAAAAAATTATGGGATCTCAACCTTGAAGTGAATTTTATATTTTATCTAGTCTAAACTAGGGGAAGGCAATGGCAAGCCACTCCAGTACTCTTGCCTAGAAAATCCCATGGATGGAGGAGCCTGGTAGGCTGCAGTCCATGGGGTCGCTGAGGGTCGGACACTACTGAGTGACTTCACTTTCACTTTTCACTTTCACACATTGGAGAAGGAAATGGCAACCCACTCCAGTGTTCTTGCCTGGAGAATTCCAGGGATGGGGGAGCCTGGTGGGCTTCCATCTATGAGGTCACACAGAGTCGGGCACGACTGAAGTGACTTAGCAGCAGCAGCAGCAGTCTAAACTAGGTAGAGGTTACAGTCTTACATTATATAATTTTACATTTTATCTTATAGTCTTATATTTTATCTAATCTAAAGGAGATCAGTCCTTGGTGTTCACTGGAAGGACTGATGTTGAAGCTGAAACTCCAATATTTTGGCCACCTGATGCGAAGAGCTGACTCATTTGAAAAGACCCTGATGCTGGGAAAGATTGAGGGGAGGAAAGGGGACAACAGAGGATGAGATGGTTGGATGGCATCACCAACTCAATGAACATGTGTTTGGGTAGACTCCAGGAGTTGGTGATGAACAGGGAGGCCTGGCGTGCTGTGCTTCATGGGGTCGCAAAGAGTCGGACAGGACTGAGCAACTGAACTGAACTGAATCTAACCTTATATTTTATGTAGTCTTTATCATTCTACAGGTAAAGGAAGTGAAACCCAAAAAGTATCTATGAATTTCCCAAGGCATAAAATTACTCTAAGAGCCCAAGTCCCCTGACTTCCAGTGATATGGGGTGGATTTCTTTCCCTATAATTGACAAAGAATAACAATGGCTATATTCTATTTACCCGAGACCTAGGTGATAATGTTCTGTTACATTTTCTTTTTCCATTTTTATTCCAGGTGCTCACCTGTTGGAATAATCTCTGAGGAGAAAAAAATATGAGAGCTTAATAAAAGGATTGTCTCTGTTTATGGAAATCACATATGACACCCCACAACACATAAAATACATCTGAATCCATTCATACAAGTACCTTTTTCAAAGCATTTCAATAAATGCTATTCCTAAAATGACCAAGTAAGCTGTTCAGTTATTTGATGTGGTATATCTCCACTTGCTGCCTGTACCCATTTCCCTTTTTATCCTCAGTACAGTAGTGACTCAATCCATCATTGTTAGAAAAATCAGTGTGTTACATAAATTCAGCTTCCAGATAACTGAAACATAATTCTTTGAGAAATAAGGCTTTGATAGTAATATTCTAATTGCGCAATCTCTACCTTCCAAAGGTCTTGTACGTCTTCATAGAACCGTTCAACTTCAGCTTCTTCAGCATTACTGGTTAGGGCATAGACTTGGATTACCGTGATATTGAATGGTTTGCCTTGGAAATGAACAGAGATCATTCTGTCGTTTTTGAGATTGCATCCAAGTACTGCATTTCGGACTCTTTTGTTGACCATGATGGCTATTCCATTTCTTCTAAAGGATTCCTGCCCACAGTAGTAGATATAATGGTCATCTGAGTTAAATTCACCCATTCCAGTCCATTTTACTTCACTGATTCTAGAATGTCAACATTCACTCTTGCCATCTCCTGTTTGACCACTTCCAATTTGCCTTGATTCATGGACCTGACATTCCAGGTTCCTATGCAATATTGCTCTTTACAGCTTCGGACCTTGCTTCCATTACTGGTCACATCCACAACTGGGTGTTGTTTTTGCTTTGGTTCCACCCCTTCATTCTTTCTGGAGTTATTTCTCCACTGATCTCCAGTAGCATATTGGGCACCTACTGACCCGGGTAGTTCCTCTTTTGGTATCCTATCATTTTGCCTTTTCATACTATTCATGGGGTTCTCAAGGCAAGAATACTGAAGTGGTTTGCCATTCCCTTCTCCAGTGGACCACATTCTGTCAGACCTCTCCACCATGAGCCACCCGTCTTGGGTGGCCCCACACGGCATGGCTTAGTTTCATTGAGTTAGACAAGGCTGTGGTCCATGTGATCAGATTGACTAGTTTTCTGTGATTATGGTTTCAGTGTGTCTGCCCTCTGATGCCCTCTTGCAACACCTACTGTCTTATTTGGGTTTCTCTTACCTTGGACAGGTAAATTTAATATTTTCATCACTGAAGGCTGCTAGTAGAAATATCAATGATCACCTAGAGCAACAGAAAGATGTCCTCTTTAGTAAATGGTGCTATTCTGTTGGTACTTGGAACTACTTCTGTAGTTTTCTCCATATCCTGGGAGGTCAGCATCTTTGCTTCCCAGTAGCAGGGTGCAGCCCCTTCTTGATGACAACTGATATCACCTTATAGCTGGTTGTTTCTAATCACCCATGTGCCAGGAAAACCATAGAACTAAGTGTGCTAAAAAATAAAATGGGCTTCAGAAAAAGATGAACATCATATGAGGTCACATATGTAGAATCTAAAAAAAAAAAATGGATACAAATGAATTTATTTACAAAATGTAAACAGACTCACAAATACAGAAAACAAACTTATGGTTACCAAAGGAGAAAGGTGTGGGGCAGGAGGCATAGATTGGGATTAACATATGCACTACGATATACAAAATAGATAAACAACAAGGACCTACTATATATAGCACAGGGAACTCTACTCAATACTCTACGATAACCTAAAAGGAAAAAGAATCTAAAAAATAATATATAAATGTATATGTATAATGGATTCACTTTGCTGTACACCTGAAACCAACCCAACAGTGTGAATCAACTATGTGCTGTGGCTGTGCTTACTCATTCAGTTGAGTCCGAATCTTTGTGACCCCATGGACTGCAGCCCACTAGGTTCCTCTGTCCATGGGGATTTTCGAGGCAAGAATACTGAAGTGGGTTGCCATGCCCTCCTCCAGGGGAATCTTCCCAACCCAGGGACTGAACCCAGGTCTCCAGCATTGCAGGATTCTTTACTGACTGAGCTACCAAGGAAACTGAAGAACACCAGAGTGGGTAGCCTATCCCTTTTCCAGGGGATCTTCCCAACCCAGGAATCAAACCAGGGTCTCCTGCATTGCAGGTGAATTCTTTACCAGTTGAGCTACCAGGGAAGCCCTGAATCAACTATAATATAAGATAAAAATTAAAAAAATAATAAAACGAGCTTGACTACGTTGACTTTTCAAAAACTATTTCAACCACATGGGGACATATTTAGTATAATCCCAAGGTGAAAGCTGAATTGTTTCAGAAAGGGAATTAAATTCTCATAAGTTAGAACTTAAAAGTGTTTGTCATACAAGGAGTCAAATATCAGACCTAACCTGTAGTAAAGTGGATCCATGGATGATTACCTGATAGATAACTGGCAGTGTTATCTGTCAAGAACAGACATCTGATATATGAATGGAGACCATTAAAAGTACTCAAAAACCTTTTCCCTCAGTTTGGATCACCGCACAGTCTATACTTTAACATTAAAGATCTTTTTAGATTGTTATTTTTATCTTGTTAATTCCAGGTGGGGATGCCTGAATGAAAACTCACTGTTTCAATTGCTGTATCTGATCCACCAGAGACTTGCTACTGCTAAGTCACTTCAGTCGTGTCTGACTCTGTGCGACCCCATAGACAGCAGCCTACCAGGCTCCACCGTCCCTGGGATTCTCCAGGCAAGAGTACTGGAGTGGGTTGCCATTTCCTTCTCCAATATCAGAGACTCAAGGAAACTTAAATATCATCTAGTCCAACCCCTTCATTTTAAAAATGAGGACAATGAAGCCTGGAGAAATGTGATGCCTTATCCAAGATCACACAGTGAAGGTCACAGATGGGAATGGAACCCATAGTTTCTGTACCAACTCCCACAAATATTTATGCGTTTGACCGCTCACCTCTTGGCCCGCATGGCTTCTGACAGTGGTTCTCAAAGTTTAGCGTGAATCAGAATCACCTGAAAGGCTTGTTAAGTGTTTAAGCTTCCCGGGCCCCACCCCAAGAGGTTCTAACTTGGTAGATCTTGGATGCGGCTGGAGAATTTTGCACTCCTAACAAGTTCTCAGGTGATGTTGCTAGTCCAAGGATCAAACTTTGAGAATATGCTCTTAGAAGGTAAGGAGCCAAATGAAGTTTTGCTTTTATTCCAGAATGTAGGAGATGGAACAAAATGAATTTTCACCAGGCACTTTCCCCTGGACTTACCAAAATTAAAATAAAACTCTAGAAGTTTCTTTAATGTTAAGATCTAGTGTTTGAGGTGATCCCATATGAGCAAAATTCTTTAACTGAGTAGATTTAAGTATCTCAGTAAATATCTAATAGGCATTTCTTTCTCACACAGCATTTCAATAACTAAGCATGATTCCCAACTGGAAACAAAGAAAAGAATTAAACATAGTACTTGTTAATATTGATAAGTCTTTTGCCCTGTGGAAAAATTAAAGTAGGATTTCTTTCTCATCTAGAGTAAGAAATGGTTTATTTGGGTTTTAAAATAATCCCAGACCAAAGTATTCTTTACCTGACCACTAATAGATGCAACACTTCTGGAATATGATTATTTGAAATCTTAGAGTAAAAAAAGTGTTTCATGCTGCACAATAGCATGTATTCACTTTTGAGACATCTAATCAACAAATCTTCTAAGAAACGCCTTCTTCCACTTGAGACTGTTTTATCCCTGACCTAGACAAGCACTTCTCAAACTTTAGCATACATTCAAATCACCTGGGGATCTTGGTGAACTGCAGATTCTAATTCAGTAGGTCTGGAGTGGAACCCAAGAGCCTGAATTTCTAGTAAGCTCCCAAAGAAGGCCTGTACTGCCAGCCTATAGACTCCATTTTAAGTACAAAAGATCTATGAAGTACACAGGTCACCAAGATTTGCTCTATGACCACATTTTCCAGAATCTATACCTCCCTCTTTGGTCTTTACCACATCTGAACCACTTCAGCCAAAGCCCACCAGCAAGCCAGGAGCCTGTGTGTCTCCTAGAGAATGGTGCAGGGCTTCCCCCATGCCAACCAACAAGGCTCTCAGAAGCATGAAGGGATTCTCCAGGTGCACTCCAGCTTGGCATCCCTTTGAGTTCTTTTTTGCAGCTCTCAGGATTTGGCCCTCCTCCTCCTCCTCCTCCTGAGTCACTTCAGTCGTGTCCGACTCTGTGTGACCCCTTAGACGGAAGACCACCAGGCTCCCCCGTCCCTGGGATTCTCCAGGCAAGAACACTGGAGTGGGTTGCCATTTCCTTCTCCAATGTGTGAAAGTGAAAAGTGAAAGAGAAGTCGCTCAGTCGTGTCCGACCCTTAGCGACCCCACGGACTGCAGCCCACCAGGCTCCTCCATCCATGGGATTTTCTAGGCAAGAGTACTGGAGTGGCTTGCCATTGCCTTCTCCGGATTTGGCCCTAGGAACTGTCTATTAAGCCCTATTAAGCCATCCTCATGGGACAGTTTGTTCCACTTCCACCTGAATATATCCTCAGTTTATTTGCTCTCAGACAATAGACCATCTGTTCATACATTCCTTCTCTAGGTCCCACACTCTTTTCCAAGGTCATGACTCATGGTTTTGTTTAACAAACCAAGAGCCTAGAGCCCCAGGTGCTTTCTTACCAGCCTAGCATGGGTGTTTGACTGTTGTAGTAGGGCTACAAGACCTCTCCTGGGCTCCTCTGAGAGTGTCAACAGCTTCACATCCATTCCACCTCAACCCTTCAAGATTAGTTGCCATTTCTCAATAATTATATATAGGATAGATAAGCAACAAGGTCCTTCTGTATAGCACAAGGAACTATATTCAATATCCTGTGATAAATTATAATGGAAAAGAAAATGAAAAAGAATGTATGTATATATCTGTGTAAATATATATCTGAATCACTTTGCTGTACAGCATAAATTAACACAACATTGTAAATCAACTGTACTTCAATAGAATAGATTTGAAAAAAATGATTGGTTGTCATTTCTCAATTCTTTCTCTTCCTCTGTCCCACCCCCAGAATTCACATCTCCGCAGAAGTCATCATCATAAACCATTAGAAATAATAATGGTTTACAAGAGTCAGCACTAAACGTGTGCCAAGTACTTTATAAGGATTATCTAAGATCTTCACAACTAACCTCAAAAATAAGAATTACAATTGCTTTTTTTAAGGATATGGTGCTTCCCTGGTGGCTCAGACGGTAAAGCGTCTGCCTGCAGTGCGGGAGATCTGGGTTCAATCCCTGGGTTGGGAAGATCCCCTGGAGAAGGAAATGGCAACCCACTCCAGTACTCTTGCCTGGAAAATTCCGTGGACTGAGGAGCCTGGTAGGCTACAGTCCATGGGGTTGCAAAGAGTTGGACATGACTGAGCGACTTCACTTTCACTTCACAACTCAGTCTAGAGATTAACAAAGTTGCCCGGAGTTATACAGATTCAGGGAAGAGCTAATACTCCAATCCAGCTCTCTCTGATTGCAATGGCATTGTGCTATATTGTATTCCTCAAGGAATTTCTAGAAATATTTTCTCAAGTCTAGACCCAAGGATATTTGTCAAACCTTGGGTAGCCTGCCCTGATTCAATGGACAATTCAACCATGTTCACCATTTGGTGCCTTAGTATTCTCTTTTTGGGGCTTCCCAGGTGGTTCTAGTGGGAAAGAACCCACCTGCCAATGCAGGAGACATAGAGATGTGGGTTTGATCCCTGAGTCAGGAAGATCCCCTGGAGGAAGACACGGCAACCCACTCCAATATTCTTGCCTGGAAAATCCCATGGGCAGAGGAGCCTGGGGGACTACACTCCATAGGGTCGCAAAGAGTTGGGCATGACTGAAGTGAGTTAGCACACACATTCTTCTTTTTAGCCAATGACTACTAAGAATCTAAGTATTTACAGTTTGCAGAAAAATGTGGTAAATGGGTAAATTACCACATGGTAAGACATAGTTAAGTTCAGACTCTGTAGATAAGTGCCCTGTACATCATATTCACCAAGATATAGGCCACAAAGATAAACTCGGTGGAAAGAAAAGTTAATGTGTAGAGCATAAGCAAATAACTAGAATTTCATTAATTAAAAATAATAAAATTAAATTTTTCACATCATACAGAAATATAAATTCCAGGTTGATAAAAGACCTATAAATATCAACAAACAAATACATACCTTAAATTATTATAAGAAAATTTAAAGTGATAACTTTATAAGGGTAGAGAAAGCCTTCTTATTTGGCCAAATAAGCATGTGAAAAAGTGTTCCACATCATATATCATTAGAGAATTGCAAATTAAAACAAGAGTTAGATAATACTGCACACTTATTAGAATGGTTAAAATCCAGAATACTGATAATACCAAACACTGGTGAGGATGTGTATCAACAGGAACTCTCTTTCATTGCTGATGGGAATGTAAAATGGTAGAGCCACTTTGGAAGACAGTTCAGCAGTTTCTTACAAAACTAAATATACAATTACTATATAATCCAGCAATCACATTCCTTATTATTTACCCAAATGAGACAAGAGTTTATGTCCACACAAAAACCTGCAAGCAGATGTTTCAGTTCAGTTCAGTTCAGTCGCTCAGTCGTGTCCGACTCTCCACAACCCCATGAATCACAGCACGCCAGGCCTCCCCGTCCATCACCAACTCCCAGAGTTCACTCAAACTCATGTCCACAGAGTCGGTGATGCCATCCAGCCATCTCATTCTCTGTCGTCCCCTTCTCCTCCTGCCCCCAACCTTTTTACAGCATCTTTATTTTTAATTGCCAAAATTTGGAAGCCACCAAGATGCCCTTTGGTAGGTGAATGAATAAACCATGGTATATCCAGACAGTTGAATATTATTAACCACTTAAAAGATATGAGCTATGGAGGAATCTTAAATGCATATTTCTAAGTGCAAGAAGCCAATCTGAAAAGGCTACATATTTTATGATTCCAAATATATGGAATTCTGGAAAAGGTAAAACCATGGAGACAGTAAAATGATCAGTGCTTACCATGGGGTTGAGAGGGAGAGATGAACAGGAAGAGCATAGAGGATTTTTAGGTCAGTGAAACTAGTCCGCATGATACTATAACAGTGGATACACATCATTATACATCTGTCAAAACTCACAGAATGTACAACAACAGGAGTGAACACTAGTGTAAGCTATGGACATTGGGTGATAATGATGTGTCAATATAAGTTTGTTGATTGGAACAAATGGTACTATTCTGATGCAGAGTGCTGATGATGGTGGAGGCTGTGCATGTGTGGGGACACTCAGTACATTCCAGTCAATTTTGCTGTGAATCTACAACTGTTAGGGAAAAACAAAAGTTCTACTTTAAAAAAAAAAAAGAAAAAACCTATACACTGAAAATATCCTACATATTTATTATGAATACATTAAGTTATTCAGGAAACAGTTATTAAACATCAACTATATGCCAGACCCAGTTCTAGGTACTGTGAACCAGGTACTGTAAACAAGACTATGAGATCCTAACAATGTCCTGTATTCATGAGGCTTATGTTCTTTTAATAGCAGGAGGAAGAGCATACAAACAAACATATGCCAAAAATACCCTGCAGTAATAAATGCTGCAAGGAAAAAAAGACAGGATGATATGTTTCAATGTGACTGGGAATTATTTTGATTAGCTGGTCAGAGAAGACCCAAGGTGTGAATGACAAAAGGATGCTTCCACATTGAGCCAAGGACAAAAAGCAGGCCATTCAGAGGAAACAGACAGTATGAAGGCCACATTAGGGGAAGACGAAGCATAGTTTTATAGAGAGGCAAAGAGAAGCCAGCGTGATTTGAGCTAAGCAAGCAAGGGTAACAATAGTCACACTGAGAACAGAGAAATAGGCAGGTCCCAGATCATGTAGGGCCATTGGGGGCCATATTGGAAGCTCATGTTTTAAAGGAAATGGGATGACAGTAGGAGAGGGAGGGTGTTTAAGTGGGGAAGTGGCATGCCCTGAATTATGATTTTAAAACATCACTGCGTTGTAGACAAAGGGTTCAACAAAATAAGAGTAGAAGTTATTACACCAGCTGTTAGGAGGGTGTTGCAAAAGTTGGGAAAAGATGGAGACTGGATCTGGGATGTAGTGGAGGGATGCAGAGATGGAGGACTGGGGATCTGCTTTAGAAATAAAGTCAACAAGATGGTCAATGACTAGATAGATATGTATAGGTATAGATAGATATAGATATATACTAATAGTTATAAGTATATATGTATAAGGATTTTTTCTAAAGGCCTGGAAATATATACACCAAAGGTATAACAGTAGCTACATCTCATGGTTAGGACTAGGGTAAGAAGAGTGAGGCACAAAATTTACGAGCATATCAAAATACACAGTTATCAAGATAATATTTTAAGGCAATTGCTTTTTAAAAATCAAAATTAATGCAAGAATATATGATGAACAAAATACTGAAATTTTAAATATAGACAGAAAATTTACTGATTTTCCCTTTTGCCTCAGGCCCTACTATGACTCAGCACAACATGGCGACCAATCCTGCCTATATTTAAAACTTTGATATTTCTTTCATCAGAATATCCCTTTTTAGATCATACATCAAGACCAAGTGGGCTTTATCCCAGGGATGCAAGGATTCTTCAATATTCACAAATCAATGTGATATACCACATTAACAAATTGAAAGATAAAAACCATATGATTATCTCAATAGATGCAGAGAAAGCCTTTGACAAAATTCAACATCCATTTATCATAAAAACCCTCCAGAAAGCAATCATAGAAGGAACATACTTCAACATAAAAAAAGCCATACATGATAAACCCACAGCAAACATTATCCTCAATGGTGAAAAATTGAAAGCATTTCCCTTAAAGTCAGGAACAAGATAAGGGTGCCCACTCTCACCACTACTATTCAGCACAGTTTTGGAAGTTTTAGCCATAGAAATCAGAGAAGAAAAAGAAATAAATGGAACTCATGTACACCCAGGGCGGATTCACGTCAATGTATGGAAAAACCAACCAATATAATATTATAAAATAATTAGCCTCCAATAAAAAATTTAAAAAAAGAAATAAAAGGAATCCAAGAAAAGAAGAAGTAAAACTCTCACTGTTTTCAGATGACATGATCCTCTACATAGAAAACCCTAAAGACTTCACCAGAAAGTTACTACAGCTAATCAATGAATATAGTAAAATTACAGGATATAAAATTAACACACAGAAATGCCTTGCATTCCTATACACTAACAATGAGAGAACAGAAAGAGAAATTAAGGAAATAATTCCATTCACCATTGCAATGAAAAGAATAAAATGCTTAGGAATAAATCTACCTAAAGAAACAAAAGACCTATATATAGAAAACTATAAAAACACTGATGAAAGAAATCAAAGAGGACACAAATAGATGGAGCAATATACCATGTTCATGGATTGGAAGAATCAATATAGTGTAAATGAGTATACTACCCAAATCTATAGATTCAATGCAATCCCTGTCAAGCTACCAATGGTATTTTTCAGAGAACTAGAACAAATAATTTCACAATTTGTATGGAAATACTAAAAACTTCGAATAGCCAAAGTAATCTTGAGAAAGAAGAATGGAACTGGAGGAATCAACCTGCCTGACTTCAGTCTATACTACAAAGCTATAGTCATCAAGACAGTATGGTACTGGCACAAAGACAGAAATATAGATCAATGGAATAAAATAGAAAGCCCAGAGATAAATCCATGCATCTATGGACACCTTATCTTTGACAAAGGAGGCAAAAATATACAATGGAGAAATGATAATCTCTCTAACAAGTGGTGCTGGGAAAAGTGGTCAACCACTTGTAAAAGAATGAAACTAGAACACTTTCTCACACCATATACAAAAATAAACTCAAAATGGATTAAAGATCTAAATGTAAGACCAGAAACTATAAAACTCTGAGAGGAAAACATAGGCAAAACACTCTCTGACACAAATCACAGCAGGATCCTCTATGACCCACATCCCAGAGTAATGGAAATAAAAACAGAAATAAACAAATGGGACCTAATTAAACTTAAAAGCTTTTGCACAATGAAGAAAACCATGAGCAAGGTGAAAAGACAGCCTTCAGTATGGGAGAAAATAATAGCAAACGAAGCAACTGACAAAGAATTAATCTCAAAAATATACAAGCAGCTCCTGCAGCTCAATTCCAGAAAAATAAACGACCCAATAAAAAAATGGGCCAAAGAACTAAACAGACATTTCTCCAGAGAAGACATACAGATGGCTAATAAACACATAAAAGATGCTCAGTATCATTCATTATCCGAGAAATGCAAATGAAAACCACAATGAGGTACCATCTCACAGTGGTCAGAATGTCTGCTATCCAAAAGTCTACAAACAATAAATGCTGGAGAGGGTGTGGAGAAAAGGGAACCCTCTTACACTGTCGGTGGGAATGCAAACTAGTACAGCCACTATGGAGAACAGTGTGGAGAGTCCTTTAAAAATGGGAAAGAGAACTGCCATACGACCCAGCAATCCCACTGCTGGGCACACACACTGAGGAAACCAGAATTGAAAGAGACACAAGTACCCCAGTGTTCATCGTAGCACTATTTACAATAGACAGGACATGGAAGCAACCTAGATGCCATCAGCAGACAAATGGATAAGAAAGCCATGGTACATATACACAATGGAATATTACTTAACTATTAAAAAGAATACATTTGAATCAGTTCTAATGAAATGGATGAAACTGGAGCCTATTATACAGAGTGAAGTAAGTCAGAAAGAAAAACACCAATACAGTATATTAACTCACATATATGTAATTTAGAAAGATGGTAATGATGACCCTATATGAGACAGCAAAAGAGACACAGATGTAAAGAACAGATTTTTGGACTCTGTGGGAGAAGGCAAGGGTGAGATGATTTGAGAGAACAGCATTGAAACATGTATAGTTTCATATGTGAAATAGATCGCCAGTCCAGGTTCGATGCATGAGACAGGGTGCTCAGGGCTGGTGCACTGGGATGACCCTGAGGGATGGGATGGGGAGGGAAGTTCAGGATGGGAAACACATGTACACCCATGGCTGATTCATGTCAATGTATGGCAAAAACCACTACAATATTGTAAAGTAATTCAGTTCAGTTCAGTTCAGTTCAGTCGCTCAGTCGTGTCCGACTCTCCGCGACCCCATGAATCACAGCACGCCAGGCCTCCCTGTCCATCACCAACTCCCGGAGTACACTCAAACTCATGTCCACAGAGTCGGTGATGCCATCCAGCCATCTCATTCTCCGTCGTCCCCTTCTCCTCCCGCCCCCAACCTTTCCCAGCATCAGAGTCTTTTCCAGTGAGTCAACTCGTCGCATGAGGTGGCCAAAGTATTGCAGTTTCAGCTTTAGCATCAGTCCCTCCAATGAACATCCAGGATTGATCTCCTTTAGAATGGACTGGTTGGATCTCCTTGCAGTATAAGGGACTCTCAAGAGTCTTCTCCAACACCACAGTTCAAAAGCATCGATTCTTCGGCGATCAGCCTTCTTCACAGTCCAACTCTCACAACCATACATGACCACGGGAAAAACCATTGCCTTGACTAGACGGACCTTGGTTGGCAAAGTAATGTCTCTAAAGTAATTAGCCTCCAATTAAGATAAATTTATATATATATATATATATCCATTTTAAACTAGTTTTGATTTTTTAAAATAACACATCAAATACTATGTATTTTTTTTAAGTAGTGGCACCACAGAGGTCGGACCTTATCCTGGCCACCCAAGGCCTGTATGGTGAAGCTGATGTTCTTGTACTGTGGGAATGGCAGTCATGAGATCACCCAGCTTCAATTTGTACAGGATGTGGTCTTTCCTGAAGCATCTACACCCACCATGAGAACACACATTTACTTCTTACCAAAAAGGCAACACTGGACAGAGAAACCCTCTGTGGCTGCAGTGCTGGTGCTTCTACAGCTGCTCGAAAGCAGACATTGGTTTTGTTCCATATTGTCTCGTTGATGGCTCAACGCAGTATAGGCAAGGCCCAAGATAGGAAGCTGGAAGAAGATGCAAGGAACCATAGGAACTGCAAACATGTTTATTCTCTTCTGGCTGGCACTGAAACAAAGCATATATGCTGTATTTGCTTGTGGTTGACCCAGCAGATGAAGCTGCAAGGGCTTTTCAGGTGGTGCTTATATAAGTTACACACACGTGCGGTGCTATAAATGACCTCAGCTGTTCAGTTCAGTTCAGTTCAGTCGCTCAGTTGTGTCCGACTCTTTGCGACCCCATGAATCACAGCACGCCAGGCCTCCCTGTCCGTCACCAACTCTCAAACTCATGTCCATCGAGTCAGTGATGCCATCCAGCCATCTCATTCTCTGTCATACCCTGTCTCTCTCACCCTGTCATCTGTCTCCTCCCATCCCCAATCCCTCCTAGCATCAGACTCTTTCCCTGTGAGTCAACTCGTCGCATGATGTGGCCAAAGTATTGGAGTTTCAGCTTTAGCATCAGGCCTTCCAATGAACATCCAGGATTGATCTCTTTTAGAATGGACTGGTTGGATCTCCTTGCAGTCCAAGGGACTCTCAAGAGTCTTCTCCAACACCACAGTTCAAAAGCATCAATTCTTCGGTGCTCAGCTTTCTTCACAGTCCAACTCTCACATCCATACATGACCACGGGAAAAACCATTGCCTTGACTAGACGGACCTTGGTTGGCAAAGTAATGTCTCTGCTTTTTAATATGATATCTAGGTTGCTCATAACTTTCCTTCCAAGGAGTAAGCGTCTTTTAATTTCATGGCTGCAATCAGCATCTGCAGTGATTTTGGAGCCCAAAAAAAATAAAGTCTGACACTGTTTTCCCCATCTATTTCCAATGAACTGATGGGACCAGATGCCACGATCTTCGTTTTCTGAATGCTGAGCTTCAAGCCAACCTTTTCACTCTCCTCTTTCACTTTCATCAAGAGGCTTTTGAGTTCCTCTTCACTTTCTGCCATAAGGGTGGTGTCATCTGCATATCTGAGGTTATTGATATTTCTCCCGGCAATCTTGATTCCAGCTTGTGCTTCTTCCAGCCCAGCGTTCCTCATGATGTACTCTGCATATAAGTTAAATAAGCAGGGTGACAATATACAACCTTGATGTACTCCTTTTCCTATTTGGAACCAGTCTGTTGTTCCATGTACAGTTCTAACTGTTGCTTCCTGACCTGCATACAGGTTTCTCAAGAGGCAGGTCAGGTGGTCTGGTATTCCCATCTCTTTCAGAATGTTCCACAGTTTATTGTGATCCACACAGTCAAAGGCTTTGGCAAAGTCAATGAAGCAGAAATAGAAATTTCTATTTAGAACTCTCCCTTCTATTGTGAACTCTTAGAATTCAATAGAACTCTCTTGCTTTCTCCATGATCCAGCGGATGTTGGCAATTTGATCTCTGGTGCCTCTGCCTTTTCTAAAACCTGACATTTGGTAGTTCACGGTACACATATTGCTGAAGCCTGGCTTGGAGAATTTTGAGCATGACTTTACTAGCGTGTGAGATGAGTGCAATTATTTATAAAACAAGGGGTGAAAGCGAGAGGCCATGGGATAAGGGTACCTGACCACCACCATCTTGGCCAATTGCTCTTTCCCTACACCTGTGTATCTTTCTGGGTTTTTCTGGTGCCCTCTTCAATGCTGCATACAAGGGACTAGAAATGGAGGGGATAGTCAAAGGAACTTCACTTGTAATATTCTAACTCCTAGAAGGTTATGCTCATGTTACTTGAGTAATGTTTAAATATATACATAGAAGAAAGACAGGAATCCGATATGTCAAAATGTCACGAGTGTTCACTGCAGGTAAAAGGAGTTGGGGTAATGGGCCTTTGTACTTTCTGGTACTACAGTGGACTGTAGTACATCACCAGACCTCCCCTTTAGGACAAGGTGTTTCATCTACCAGCTGCTGGGAGTGTTGACTGCTGATGACTCATAGTTGAGGCTCTCTCTAGGCATTGTTCTCTACTGAAGGGACAGCCTGGGGACAGCCCTCATCAATCTCTAGTCAATATAGGGGTACAGCTTTCCTTAATGTGTCCCATTTTCCATCATTTGAGACATCTCTGAAGGGCCAGCCCAACTCTGGAACTGCCCATGGCCTCCGCAGAGGCCTCTGTAACTACACTGCAGCCCAGTGTCTTCCACTCCCTAAGCCTATTCCCTCACTCCCTCACAGGTGATATGCCCAGGGGAAGCCCCCAATAAACCTCCTGTGTACAATTCCCCATCTCAGAGTCTGGCTTCAGGAAACCCAACTAAGACAGGTGTTTTCCACATTTCCCCCAATTAAAAAACATAAGGAAATCCATACCCACCAAACATGAGTGATTGGAATTCCTTATATTGTGAGTAAAGATTATTAGAAGTATTTTAGATGGTATTAAGACTAAACAAGAGGCCAGCGTTGACCTGTCTCACTCAGTGAGAATTATGATGAAAACAGGGTTAAACAAAAACCAGAACTGCTATCAGTGGCTGTTACTACAGAGGGCAGCTGTGAATCCCATTTGACTTGACCTAGAATGAAGGGCCCAGCATGTCTGAGCTTAGTGTTTGCAGGAGGGAAACTGTCATTTGCCCACAATTATAGGAAAGGACTTGGAAACAGGTCAGCATTGCTCCACTCAATTTGAGAGATAGATTATCTTTTCAGCAGGAACAGCTGCCAATGTTAATTTTCAGTTAAATTAGATAGCCCGCCTCAGTTGACCATCTGTCAAAGAGAATTTCACAACTATTTAGAGGCTGTGATACAAACCAAACCATGAGAGGACATACTCTCTGTATACTAAAATGATTTCCGGATTCCAGACCATGTATTTCTAATGATACTTGATATCAATTTCAACACAACAAAAAGATCTGAAGTTCATTATCGTGGGTTTTCCTCATAACATTCTATTCTGTTCTGTTCAGTCGCTCAGTCGTGTCTGACTCTTTGCGACCCTGTGGACTGTAGCCTACCAGACTTCTCCACCCATGGGATTCTCCAGGCAAGAATACTGGAGTGGGTTACCATTTCCTTAATTTCATAAAGTACCTTTGATAGAAGGATCACTAAGAACTTTACAGGCCTTAATTAATTAGCCCTTATATACCCCTATGAATTTATCATTGTCTTAATTTAACAGTGTATCATTATCAGGTGGAAAAGTGAAGTGGCCTATTGTATATCTCAGTAACAAGTCAAAAGCTCAAAACAAAAGACAGAAAAGCTTTAAGACTTAACACAAGAATAACTAGGTCTGGGAGAAACACATCTTTAAATATGACTTCAGGGTTTTTTCCGTCTCACTGATTATATAGCATTTTCCTCAAAAACATCCAATTATTTTACTGGAGTTTCATTAAAATGGAGGTGGAGATTAGAAGGCAAAGAAGATAGGCAGGAGAGTCATAGAGGGAAATTCCCTGCCTAGAATGCCACCTCTTCTAGAAACAAAAGAACCCATTTCATGTGGTTTCATGTCAAAAGAAAGGCAAATGCCCCTAAGACTGGGATGGGGGACCTCTTCCACTTGATCATAGTTGAGTCAAGTAGGAGCACATGTAACCAATCACGTAAATTGGCATCCTCTCTGGGACTTTACTGCCAGAGGAATGGAGGGAAAGTCTTTCTCCCTGCTTGAGCTGCCTAGCTGGTAAGATGTGAGTTTGGGCCAGTAGTGCTCAGCTAGGAGTCCTCCTAGATGGAAAGAGCTTCTCAAAAGATAGAAAAGGAGACAAAGTAAACCCCAATCACCTCTTTTCTGTCCCTGTGCCTTCAAACTGTTCTACCTCTAAACTTATTAGTGATTTTTAACAGATGACAGATAGAGAGATGTGCTTAGTCACTCAGTTGTGTCCTACTCTTTGTGGCCCCATGGACTATACCCCACCAGGCTCTTCTGTCCATGGGGATTCTCCAGGCAAGAATACTGGAGTTGGGTTACCATGCCCTTCTCCAGGGGATCTTCCCAACACAGGGACTGAACCCAGGTCTTCCACATTGGAGGCAGATTCTTTACCATCTGAACTACCAGGGAAACCTAGATAAATAGATAGATAGATAGTAATAGATAAAGGGACCAACAGCCCACCAGCATAGCATGAAGATTACTCTAAACTGAAAACACCTGAACAAACAGCAGCCACAGAAAAGAAACCTTCTCTAAACAGAAGCAGAGCCTCCTGAAATACAGCTGCCGTTAACCCCATTCCAAGGGTGTTTACTGTTTGGGAGAAGACTGACCCTTAGCACCTGGGAGGTGTGAATTCAGCTGCCATAAGTCCCCCTCCAATGGAGCTTCCAGTTAGGAAGGAGAATCTTCATTAGTATTGGAATAAAAAAGACCAACAGGACCCTCCCTACTTGCACATTGAAGCCCTAAAAAATCCCCCTTTTGTTAAACTGGTATATAACCCTTCAGTTCAGTTCAGTCACTCAGTCGTGTCCAACTCTTTGCAACCCAATGAATCACAGAACGCCAGGCCTCCCTGTCCATCATCAACTCCCGGAGATCACTCAAACTCATGTCCATCGAGTCGGTGATGCCATCCAGCCATCTCATTCTCCGTCGTCCCCTTCTCCTCCTGCCTCCAACCTTTCCCAGCATCAGAGTCTTTTCCAGTGAGTCAACTCATCACATGAAGTGGCCAAAGTATTGCAGTTTCAGCTTCAGCATCAGTCCTTCCAATGAACACCCAGGACTGATCTTTAGAATGGACTGGTTGGATCTCCTTGCAGTCCAAGGGACTCTCAAGAGTCTTCTCCAACACCACAGTGCAAAAGCATCAATTCTTTGGTGCTCAGCTTTCTTCATAGTCCAACTCTCACATCCATACATGACCACGGGAAAAATCATGGCCTTGACTAGATGGACCTTTGTTGGCAAAGTAATGTCTCTGCTTTTTAATATGCTATCAAGGTTGGTCATAACTTTCCTTCCAAGGAGTAAGCGTCTTTTAATTTCATGGCTGCAATCAGCATCTGCAGTGATTTTGGAGCCCAAAAAAATAAAGTCTGACACTGTTTCCACTGTTTCCTCATCTATTTCCCATGAAGTGATGGGACCAGATGTCATGATCTTAGTTTTCTGAACCCCTGGCTATTCAGCAAGCCAACTCTTCTTCTTGGATTCCCACATGCATGTGAAATAAACTTTCCTCTTGTTAGCATGTCTCTGCCAATTAATTTGCAGGCTCCCAACTTGTTGCCATTGTTCAGTTGCCTTCACTATCTCCCGGAGTCTGCTCAAAGTGATGCCCCTTGAGTCAGTGATGCCATCTAACCATCACATCCTCTGTCTACCTTTCTTCTCTTGCCTTCAATCTTTCCCAGCATCAGGGTCTTTTCCAGTGAGTTGGATCTTCACATCAGGTGGCCAAAGTATTGGAGCTTCAGCATCAGTCCTTCCAATGAATATTCAGGGTTGATTTCCTTTAGGATGTACTGGTTTGATCACTTTGCAGTCCAAGGGACTCTCAAGATTCTTCTCCAACACCACAATTCAAAAGCATCAATTCTTCAGTGTTCAACCTTCTTCAGGGTCCAACTTTCACATCTGTACATGACTACTGGAAAAACCTTAGCTTTGACTAGATGGGCCTTTGTTGGCAAAGTGAAGTCTCTGCTTTTTAATACACTGTCTGGGTTTGTCATAGCTTTCCTTTCAAGAAGCAAGTGTCTTTTCATGACTACAATCACTGTCTGCAGTGATTTTGGAGCCCAAGAAAATAAAATCTGTCACTGCTTCTACTTTTTCCCCTTCTACTTGCCATGAAGTGATGGACCGAGATGCCATGATCTTAGTTTTTTGAATGTTGAGTTTCAAGCCAGGTTTTCACTCTCCTCTTTCACCCTCACCAAGAGTTCCCCAACTATTCAAGCATATGTTGATAGAGGAAAAGTTTTTCTCCCAACAATAGATAGTGAGCAGTCCTTTTATATGTTCCATATATACATAGCTTAAGGTAGCCTAATGGATAGGCTGGATCAGTGGCCTATCATGGGATCCCTCAGACTAGAGTGAAGTTAAGCATATAGTCCCCCTTTCCTCACAACTTTCCTTCCTTCTTCTGGCAGCCAATTTTATCACACCACTCAAATCCTTGGAGACAATTACATCATTCACTGAGACAGTTCAATATTCATTCATGACTTTTTCTTATTGAAGTATGGTTGATTTACAATATTATATTTATTTCAGGTGTACAGCACAGTGATTCAGTAGTTTCACAGATTATACTCCATTAAAAGTTATGGTGATTTAAACTTTACATACATTTGCCTCCATCAAAGAATCCTTAATAGCATGTAAGAGAGAGAGAAAAAAAAAAAGCCCAGTTAGTTTGAAGCATCATAAAGTAGGGGGAGAAAACAGAAAGAGGAGCTGACCAGAGTAAGGAAGTGGCCCTTTCAGACAGCAGGCATGGGAAGAAGCAGACCAAGTATTCCAGGAGTCTGTCCTAATAGTGCCACATTCCTAAAAATGTCACAGTGAGAGTAGGGAGGTCAATTAAT
Source organism: Moschus berezovskii (assembly GCF_049115385.1). Classification (NCBI taxonomy): domain Eukaryota; kingdom Metazoa; phylum Chordata; class Mammalia; order Artiodactyla; family Moschidae; genus Moschus; species Moschus berezovskii. Next base: position 40,146,256 of record NC_142488.1, on the reverse strand, counting down.
TTAAAAAAAAACTTAATCATCTTTAGCATCAAAAAATTTTAGCATTCAGAAACCAAAGCATTAAGCAACCAGAAGATCATTAAATTAATTGAATATCACAATTTTCGCATGCACACACACATAATCCTTGGCTATTTAGGGAGCTGAGACAATATTTTGCAACTTTTATCCAACTTCTAAATACAATGGGAAATTCAGGCATTATACTATGGCCCATTAGCTCACATTCAAACAGAATTCAGTGCTCATTTATGTGTTAAAACACAGCACCACATTTTAGGGAACCACAAAAGATCCCAAAGAGTCAAAGAAATCTTGAAAAATGACAAAGCTGGAGGCATCATACTTTCCAATTTAAACCAAATTACAAAGCTAGATTAATCAAAATAGTGTGGTATTGACATAAAAACTTTCATATACATCAATGGAATAGAACAGAGAGCCCAGAAATAAATTCATGCATATATGATCTATTCATTTACAACCAAAGTATATTTGTCAGTTATAGTTCAATAAAGCTAGGGAAAAAAAACAGAACTTAAACTCTCAAATCCTTTCATAGGGTGAACTCTTTTATGCAAATACGGACCACAGTGTAGGGTTTGACAAGTGAATATCAAGGGATGCTGTAAATTTGGGGTTGCAAGAAACTAGAATTTCATTGCAATAAATAAACACTGTTTAGCACAAACCTTAGAAATTTGTAAAAATTAAGATATTTTTATTGTCACCACCTTTCATAGTAATTGAATTTAACATCTCCTGACTACACTGGCTTTCTGGGTGGCTCAGACAGTAAAGAGTCTGCCTGCAATGCAGGAGACCTGGGTTCAAACCCTGGGTCAGGAAGATCCCCTGGAGAAGGAAACAGCAACCCACTCCAGTATTCTTGCCTGGAAAATCCCATGGTTGGAGGAACTTGGTGGACTACAGTCCATGTGGTCACGAAGAGTCAGACATGACTGAGTGACCAACACTTTCACTTGATTATGTGTATTGGACAACTTTTGCTATGTTATGCTGCAGTAACAGAGAACCTGAAAATCTCAGTGGCTTATGTCAACAAAGGGTGTTTATCACCCATGTCTGCCATGGGTCACCTGCAATTCTCTGTTGTCATTCTAGGGCCCCAAATAAAGGGGTCTCTCTCGCCTATCTGGAACAGAGAACGAAGAATAAGAGAGCTGGCAGATGCACTTAAAGCTTCCGTTCATATTTCATTGGCCAAAACAAGTCACCTATTCAAGTATGAAAACAAGATGTAGAAATACAGTCCTCCTCAGGGAGCCATGGAAAGTTTACCTGGCAATAGGTGAAGATATATAATTCTCTTACAGGGAAAGTAGGAATGAGTAATTGAAAACAATTATATATTCACTGGAGGAGAGCACGGCAACCCACTCCAGTATTCTTCCTGGAGAATCCCCATGGAGAGAGAAGCCTGGGGGGCTACAGTCCATGGGGTCTCAAAGTGTCAGACATGACTGAGAGACTAAGCACAGCACATAAAGTCATCCACAGTGAATAAAAATGAAATCCACGTAGCAGACATTCCTACTATTTCCACTTAACTAAAATATGCACAATAATATGGTAAGAGGAATATCATCCCTCTAGGATAAATGAAAATAGTAGGACTGAAGGAGGAAGAGAAGGAAGAGGAAGGAGTAGAGGGAGAGGAAATGGGGAGGGGAGGGAAAGGAGAGGAACACCTAGAAATAATAAATATTGAGGACTTCCATGGGCCACCTGTCCTGTGATAAGTTCTGTGTAAATAGTTTCTCTATAAAGGAGAAAAAAAATTAAACTTCCTACCCTGACAGGGTCTGCAAAACTTTGATCACAGCTTTTATTCCAGTCTTAAGTAGTTTGTATTGTAGTTATTTTCACTTCATAAATCATAAAGTAATAAAGCCATGAAAAACTCTAAAAGGTCATCTGTTAAACCTTTAAACCTTCTCTCTTTAGTTAAGAGAACAATTGAACCATTTAAGACATGTTCCAGAGAAGGCAATGGCAAGCCACTCCAGTACTCTTGCCTAGAAAATCCCATGGATGGAGGAGCCTGGTAGGCTGCAGTCCGTGGGGTCGCTAAGGGTCGGACACGACTGAGCGACTTCACTTTCACTTTTCACTTTCACACATTGGAGAAGGAAATGGCAACCCACTCCAGTGTTCTTGCCTGGAGAATCCCAGGGACGGGGGAGCCTGGTGGGCTTTCGTCTATGGGGTCACACAGAGTCGGACACGACTGAAGTGACTTAGCAGCAGCAGCAGCAAGACATGTTCATCATTTTTTCAAAAATATTTATTTAGTTAGGCTGCAGCAGTTCTTAGTTGTGATGAGTAGGCTATAGTTCCCAGACCAAGGACCGAACCCTAGGCCTCTGTATTGGGAGTGTGGCGTCCTAGGAACAGGACCACCAGGGAAGTCCCCATCATTTTTTTCAGTGAGGGAGTATATACATTCTTTTCATGAACAATTCTAGGAGATAGAATGACAAGCCCTTCCATATTTCAATGTTTTATCATCTGTAAATTCTTTCTTCTTATAAATCCTAATGTCTCTTGTACTTAAATAAGCCAATCATCAAAAATTCCCATCAGCATTGTTCTAACTGTTCTGATTATAGCCACCAAGAATCTGGAGCCACACTTATTATATCTGACTAGACTAGCAGGATTTTTCTAAAACAGAAATCATTTTGCTACTTAAAACCCTTCAGTGACTCCCTGATGTCTATTCTATTGGATAAGGACCTGCTTGCTTAGTGAAATAGGACCTCCTGCCACCAGTAGCTCCTTGAGAAGTGAATCTTGTCCATTTTGTTCAGAACTGTAACCAAAATGCCTAGAACACTACCTGACCCACTGCAGACACTGAGCCAGTATCTGTTGAATGAAATAATGAATAAATGAATGCATGAATATCAGACTTTCCATGACCCAACTTCTTCTCCCACCCTCTAGTAAAACTGAAATGTCAGGATCCTCCTATGTAAAGGCCTCTGTGGGTTTGCTTCAAGTTAGATTTGCTGTTCATATCACTCTTACCACTTTTCTTGGTCTGATTAAGTCCAGTACATCCTTCAGGATGTAATTCAGGCTATCCCTCCTTCAGGAAGCTTTCATTGAACCTTTAGGCTAGGCCAAGATCCCTTTTTCTGTGCTTGCATAGTACTGTGTGCTAACCTATCTCACAATTCTTAGCTTGTAAACAAGTAAGAATGCTTATAATCTCCAAATCACATACTGTCTTCCTTTTTTTCTATCATTCAAAAATGTTTACGATATGCTATTAAATGACATAGTGCGGTTGTCATTGTCATTAAATGACATTGTGTACCTTTGTTGTATGGTCTATGGGTTCTGTATCTTGCTCATGATCCTACTGGAAGGCAGACCACACCCTTCACACAATGAGCACCCAAGAAGCTCTTGGGACTGTCAGGGATGCTGTGGGGGAAAAAAAAAAAAAAACACAAAATGTCCTTACTGTATGTGAAAGCAAAGAATGTATCAGCTTAAACGTTTTACTAACCCTCCTGGCCAATCATTTATGACATTCTAGGTATATCAGACCCTCATTTCTGGCACAAAAAAGCTAAAGAAAGATCCAACTCATGTTTTAGACAGTATTTTAATTTTTTTACTGCAGTCAGTACATATTTAGAGCATACCTAGTACGTTCCAATCAATGACATATTTATTCTTCTTCCTTTTACCTCACCTACTTCTCCTTATGCTCCATTTTCAGTTTGTATAAAGCACATGTTTCTTGACAGAAGAAATGGATTGTTTAAGCATCCAGGGGCCCTTTATTTACAGTTTTGGTAGCTGTTGGAAGTCCAGAGGCCACAAGGGATGGCCAGATGGATTAGATAACGGAAATGGATTTATAAACAGGAGACAACTCTGTTGAATCAGAAGGACTAAAAGAGGCCAGATTCACTTAATCATTTTTATAGATGACCATAAGATTATGGAAAAGAATATATGAAGCTTATAAAGTTATCTCCTTAAAGCCTAGCAAGAGGTCTAGTATGACCATCGGAGAATCTTCTGACCAAATGCAGTATGAGCCCTGGCATGAAATTGGAAGCAAGTCACCTCCATTAATCAGATGTGGAAGAAAGTAGCTGAGCTGAAATCAACAAAGATACCACTGCAATCAACAAAGACACCAACCTAGCCCTGTCCAGAGGAGCAGAGCCTCCTCTGCTTTGTCTCACAGGACAGCTATTTCCAGTCTCCTGGCCTTTTCAATGAAAGAGGCATTTGAAAATCCTATGGAATTTGCTGTAGATTGGAAATATGACAAATTCTTAAAAATGGTGGCCCTCAATTCAGACTGTAAAGCCTGACAATATTTCAGGCTTCTCTTGACCCAGATTTTATAGATTGTTTGAGGGAGAGGTACTTTCTGGCATGTTTAATGGCAGACTTCAACACAGATTGAAGCCAGAAAGGCATGCAAACTACAGGGAATAGAAGGGGTGATTCTCCTCCCTGGCCAATACAGGCACCTCATTTTTAGCACCCATATCATCATACCCAGATATGACCAAGGCTCTCAGAGTTCTGCAAAGCTTCTCAGAAACCCTGCTACTCCTCAAATGTGACTTAGAAAAAGAATTTTTTTTACTTTTTCTGGCAAACCTTACTAGACTGTAATTTATGGAGAAGAAGTCATGGATGAACTTTGTAGTGTTTCCAGTTAATGAGAAAAACCATATCTAAATTTTCCTCTTGGGTGCAATAGAAATAGGATTTAAACACTATTATTCAATAATGATTGGACACAGCGTTCCTGAACTTGACAAAGAAATTTACCTTTCAGCTAAGACCAAAACCAGGCAATTTCAGTTAACTGAAGATTTCCCCACTTAAAAGAGGGTAGCAGACAAAGTTCATATATAACCTTTCCTACTGAAAATACTATGTCAATATTTAGCTGTAACTAACAAACTCTTGATGCTTTTGAACTGTGGTGCTGGAGAAGACTCTTGAGAGTCCCTTGGACTGCAAGGAGATCCAACCAGTCCATTCTAAAGGAGATAAGTCCTAGGTGTTCATTGGAAGGACTGATGCTGAAGCTGAAACTCCAATACATTGCCCACCTCATGCGACGAGTTGACTCATTGGGAAAGACTCTGATGCTGGGAGTGATTGGGGGCGGGCGGAGACGGGGACGGCAGAGAATGAGATGGCTGGATGGCATCACTGCCTCGATGGACATGAGTTTGGGTGAACTCCAGGAATTGGTGATGGACAGGGAGGCCTGGCGTGCTGTGATTCATGGTGTCGCAAAGAGTCGGACACGACTGAGCGACTGAATGGAACGGAACGGAACAAATTCTACATATATTAATTAACTGTACATGAGGTTTTTCTACTGTTTTTTTTCTTTTTATAGTTATGGGTTGATTTCATATCAACTAAGCTGATTAACTAAGCTTCTTCATTTTCCTATACACTGAGGCAGAGAGGCAAAACGGTTTCCCAAAGTAAAGTCAGAGAATCGAGCTATTATAATTAGCTCACATTCAGTAGCAAGTTGTGGGTATCTTCAGTCAACATCTGCTTCTGTAATGATGTAGCTCCATTCATCCCCAGGAAAAAGAATTTGCAAAAGATTCAGTCCTGTGGCACTAGAAAGTTAATAATACATATTCCCACTGGGATGGTATAAAAGATAAATGAGATAATATATGTGAAATGCCTCAAGCTCCTCAGAAGAAAAGTACTATACAAATCCAAAGTATTGTTATGAATAATAACAATAATTTAAAATATTACAGCTTTCTTTGGTCTACTCACCTAAAATAAAGTGGCTCCTTTGTAATATAAACCTCAAGAATAGATTTCTCAGTCTACATTTCTGCCACTCAGTCATTACCAACAATCTTATGTGGGTCTTCTGATTGTGCGACTGCATTATTTTCTACAATTCAAAAGTTGCTTTTTCTATAACAGTGCCACTTAGTGAAAGCAATTCTTGCCCCCGTTCATTTTCAATTGCCTCAGGTTACCATCTCAGATACCAGCCTTCCCCAAAAAAATCCTTGACGGTCAACACTCAAATTATGGAATACTATTGTTTCTTCCCTTCCTTTCTGCCATGTATGGAAATTATTGAAACACCTGCCTTGTTCTATTTGTGGAGATTATAAATTAATAGAAAGTATGGGCTGACACTTGCCATCTTCCTGTCTTTCACAGCACCCCCTGATGAATTTGAAAGCACAAGTGAGATATCACGGAAGTGCAAGGGCACCAAGCACTTCTGACCTCCAGGCAGCTTTGCCCTTTACCTGGCCAGTCACAGAAAGAAAACAGCCCTGCCCAGGAGGGAGGCTGATTTCCATGTGGCAGCACTGAAACCCTCAGTGACACCTGGACTGGCAAGATGCCCTCCAGATTTTTGTCATTTTGCCTACAAAGGACCTGTCTTCTACCAGGCTTCCTCAGAGTCCAACCCTGAGGACAAGACTTCAAGTACAAGTCTTTTATTTGGGAGTTGATCTGAGAAGCAGCCATAGGGAACAGGTGATAGGATGTATAAGAAAGGAAGGCAGCTGATAAGAGACATGTTATAAAGCTGGCAAGGGCTGAGGCTGTGGGCCAGTGGAGCTCAAGCCTGCTAGGGATCTCTGGGAGATGGGACAGAACACACCATAGAGTTTTCCCTGACAAGGAGCCAGGAAGTGGAAGTCTTCGTCACCAGCTCTAATCAGTCATTGTGGAAGGATGATGGAGGTAGGGTGGAGTGGGGGAATTAACTCTGGCATTTCTGGCTGACTCCTGGTATGGACCAGGCAGGTGTCCACAGTCAGAAAAAACCTGTAGACAAAACCGACAGGAGCTGACATTTGAAAGCCACAGGCCACTGGCCGCACCCAGGAATGAACAGCCTAGTATGCATGCGGGAACCATAAAGATAAAAAAAACTTCAGACACCAACACTTTTCACTCTACTCAGGGGCTTCTACCTGCCATTCCTCCCTGGAGCCCCAGCAATCTAAAGAAGGAGGACCCTAAGGATGGGTTTTTCCCTCTCTCCATTGACCCTCCCACCATGCCTTCCTTCTTCTCCAGGAAGATGTTATTTAGGACAAACTTCCCACTCTATTTAGTTGAGAGTCAGCCATCAATACAAAATCCAAAATGCTCAAACAAATCACAGAGGCTGAGGCCCAGAAATATTCTCACCTCACAGACCTCACCTGATGCTTCCAGCAGAGCTCTCTTCTCTCTCTATTCTTCACCCTCGCCTCCTTCATTATTTCAGGCAAGAAGAAATAAAAGTAGACCTCCCACAAAAAGTTTATAGACAATTACACATTAAGTATGGTGTGGGGGGTGCGGGGGGGGGTGTTTCCCCGATGACTCAGTGATAAAGAATCTGCCTACAGTGCAGGAGACACAGGAGAAGCTGGTTCAATCCCTGGGTCAGGAAGATCCCCTGAAGGAAGACATGGCAACCCACTCCAGTATTCTTGCCTGAAAAATGCCATGGACAGAGGAGCCTGGTGGGTGACAGTCCACGGGGTGGCAAACAGTTGGACACAACTGAGCACGTATGCACGCTCATGTTAAGTATGGGTTATCATACTTAGAAACTAGAAGTACTACTGCTTTGTTTTTATTTTACAATTTATTCTGAAGAAAGCGTCTTAAACTGATTTTTACTCCAGAAGTTTTCTGATAGCCTTGGCTACATGCACTAAAATTCTAACCTATCTGGGTTAAGTGTCAGCAGCTGAAATTAAAATCCTATATAAGTTCAGACTATTTCCACTGAACTAAGCAAATTCTTGTGGTGACAGGTCACTGAACATGTTTAAAGAAATATCCCAACAGAGCTTGGGGCAGGACAAAAAGAACTACAGGTATGGCCTTCTTTCCTCATTCCTGACCATTCCCACACCCTCCCCACCATGCCCCACCAGCAAGTGTTTCAGGGAGGGCCAAGGTGGACAAAAGTTAATAGGGACTGGGGAAGGGGCTTCAATGTTCAGGAACTGAATCAAAGAGACAACTGGTGAAACTCTTTTTTCTTCCTCCACATCAAGCCTTATGTCCCTTGACATAGAGAACAGCCCTTGAGATGATCAGTCAAAGAGTGTTCTGCCTATGTTTTCCACTAGGAGTTTTATAGTATCCAGTCTTACATTTAGCTCTTGAGTTTATTTTTGTATGTGGTATGGGAAAATGTTCTAATTTCATTCTTTTACATGTAGCTGCCCAGTTTTCCCAGCATCACTTATTGAAGAGACTGTCTTTTCTTCATTGTATATTCTTGCCTCCTTTGTCATAGATTGATTGACCATAACTGCATGGGTTTTGGAGAAGGCAATGGCAACCCACTCCAGTAAAATCTCATGGACAGAGGAGCCTGGTACGCTGCAGTCCGTGGAGTCACAAAGAGTCGGACATGACTGAGTGACTTCACTTTCACTTTTCCTGGGATCCCATGGTGCCTGTACAAAGATCGCAAGGAGGGAGTTGCCTTAAGTGTCTTTTTCTTTTTTTCTCTTACGATAAAACACACACAACACAAAATTTATCATTTTAACCATTTTTAAGTGAACAGTTCTGTGGCGTTAAGTACATTCACATTGTTCTACAACTGTCACCACCATTCATCTCTCCTTCTTAACTGCAACTAAAACCTCCCAGTTCCTCTGAAATGTCCAGCTTCAACTGCGCTTTTAAGTTAAAGAGGGTAAAAGAAAACTGTAAAACCTTAAAAAAAATTTTGTAGAAGTGGCCGAATCCATGGATGAAAGAGAGCCAAGAGAAAATGTCACCAGCATGAATCTGAGAATGTGAGATAAAAGGAATTTTCAATAGTATAGTGTCCAACAATCTTCTTTTACATATTTTAAGTCCTCGAAAAACTCCCAGAAAAATCTGTTATCAAGTAAAGCCATTTATCAGACTCACTTCAGGAGGACAGAACACCATCTTGACAGTTTTAATAGTAACTTAGAAGCTGTCAAGGATCTTTATAGCATTTTAGGTCTTACATGGATGATTTTAAGGTGGGTTTTGCAAGGTGGCTGAGACGGGGCCAAGTTTGGGGCATAATTTAAGCTTTGGTCTGGTGGACACAACAAAAGAAGGGTTTTGAACACGACTTTATGAGCAAGCTGGTAACCTAAGTAAGTAGTTATTTTATTGATAGTTAATAGTTGTAACTTCTAGAAATTATTATTTCCTGAAGCATGTGCTTAAGGTATTTTTGCTTGTTCTCAGTATTTTATATCATGAAGACAAGAAAATATGCCCACTCCAGTGTTCTTGCCTGGAGCATCCCAGGAACGGGGTAGCCTGGTGGGCTGCCGTCTATGGGGTCGCACAGAGTCGGACACGACTGAAGCGACTTAGCAGCAGCAGTAGCAGCAGTGTCGTTAAGGGGTTTTCCAGGTGGAGATAGTGGTAAAGAACCCACCTGCCAATGCAGGTAGACTTAAAAGATGCAGGTTCAATCCTTGGGTTGGGAAGATCCCCTGGAGGAGGGCATGACAACTCACTCCAGTATTCTTGCCCAGAGAATCCCACAGACACAGGAGCCTGGTGGGCTACAGTCTATAGGGTCACACAGAGTCAGACATGACTGAAGCGACTTAGCATGCATGCAGTGTTGTTAAAAACAGGAACAGGAACTTATATGGGTTTCAGTTCTCAACATAAAGAAGTCAAGGCAAAAAGGGTTGAATAATTAACCCCAAACTCTATGAGTAGTTTGTAACAGAACTGAGGCTGAACTCAGAACATCTGACTACAAGTACACATACACACGCAGACACACACACGCAGACACACTCATGCAGACACACACACAAAGACACACCCTACTGGAATTAATTACTTTCTCTTAAAATGAAAAACATGATATAATCATGCCACAAAAACTCTGGACAAAATGAGAGAGACCGCCAATTCTATCACCATAATATCAATCACCTCTGTTATCTTCTTCCAGTTTCTCTTTGTATGCAATGACTTTGTTTTTTGTCTGTGTTAATTCTGTTATTCACTTGCTCGCTCTCTCTCCAGATCTTGTTTCTCTAATGCCTTCTTGAGCAAGATGTGTATTCTTTCTGATTCCCCTTTATGCCCCTCACTACTCCCTAGAGTAGAAGAGAGTCTTTGCTTTTGTTGAAATAGCTCCAGTCATCTCAAATAGGGTGAAGCCACAGAGATTCTAGAACCATCTAATCAAAAAGAGCAGCTTTAACAGGCACAGGCTTCAGAGAATGGTTTTTCTCACTAGCCCAACTTGTCAGGCCCCAAAATCTCCAGGTAACTGACTATTGACAAAGGTAATGTCATGTGACTCTCCATCTTACTCATCCCTCACACTACTCTTTTCCTTCTCTCTCTGCTTTCACCCTCCCTTTCCCTACTCCCTGCTCTTCTCAAAAGGACTACTAAGCCTTCCACACACAATACCTCACTTCTTTGGAGGCTATCATTCCAGGAATGAGCAACACCTTTGCTAGCATTACAGTCACATTCTACAATGGGAGCGTGTCCATGGTAATTTATTCTCAGTAACCTCATTCTCAGTAAAGGAATTCCTAAAAAGTTGTAAGACACATCACTATTAACTTAATCATATTTAATATGAACATGAGGACTTGCCACTTAGAGAAATCTCACCGTGAGACCTTTTATATATCAAATAATTGCTTAAATTTCTTCTAAATCCTCTAAATTAAGATTTCCCCAAATCAGGTGATCTGTCACTGCATTTGAATGAACTTTACAGAAAACGTCCTTCTGAAATCTAAAATGAATCCCTAAAATAAAAATGCATCCTGATATCCAAAATAATACAACAATACAAGTCAGTAATACTCTTTCTCATATTCCTCATATCTCCATTCCTATGAAAGGAGCCCTCACATTTCAGTAGCTGGGGAAGATCTGAAGTGCAGAGCAGATGTTGATGGATGTAAAAATCATTTGGGAACTGGTCTCCAAAGAAAGGCAGGACTTTCCAGGTGGTGCAGTTGTAAAGAATCTACCTGCCAATGCAGAAGACAAAGGAGACATGGGTTCAATCCCTGGGTGGGGAAGATCTCCTGGAGTACGGAATTGCAACCCACTCTAGTATTCTTGCCTGGGAAATCCCATGGACAGAGGAGCCTGGCGGACAACAGTCTATGGGATTGCAAAGAGTTGGAGACAGCTGATCAACTAAGCATGCATGCACTCCAAAGAAAGGCACTACTCCGTGAGAATAGTATATTTCACCCCAGATCTATTTCAAACAATGCAAACTGGCATTATCTGACATTCTAATTGGCTCCATTTCCTTATTGACCAAATAGCCTGTGTTTCTCATTATTCTAGTCATTTCTCATTATTCTGCTCAGAACAATGCACAGCATGAGGCCTCATTGCAAAGATAATGCATCTTGACTGATCAGGACTTCTCTGAACCACCCAATACTTATTTCTATGTGCACTGCACACACTGCCCTATCAACCTTGGCTTGACTTTGAGAAGGAGATCATTGAATAAGAGTGTGGGCTCCAGGTATATAGAGGCTGGGGAGCGTTCACTGTTGTTGTTTAGTCCCTAAGTTATGTCTGACTTTTTGCAACTCCAGGGATTGCAGCATACCAGGCCTTCACTATCTCTAGGAGTTTGCTCAAATTCATGTCCATTGAGTCAGCGATGCTATTTATCTAACCATCTTAACTTCTGTTGCCCCCTTCTCCTGTCCTCAATCTTTCCCAGCATCAGAGTCTTTTCCAATGAATCAGCTCTTCACGTCAGGTGGCCAAAGTATTGGAGCTTCAGCTTCAGCATTAGTCCTTTCAATGAATATTCAGGGTTGATTTCCTTTAGGATTGACTGGTTTGATCTCCTTGCAGTCCAAGGGACTCTCAAAAGTCTTCTCCAGCACCACAATTTGAAAGCATCAATTCTTCAACACTCAGCCTTCTTTATGGTCCAACTCTCACATCCATACATGACTACTGGAAAAACCATAGCTTTGATTATACAAACCTTTGTCAGCAAAGTGATGTCTCTGATTTTTAATACGCTGTCTAGGTTTATCACAGCTTTCTTCCAAGAAGCTAGCAGCTATTCATTGTTAAAGGTAATAGAATGACAACTGCCCAAGTAAAAGTGCTGAAATCAACTAGTCACCTCTTTGTTGATTTCACTACTTCATCCTGGATCCTTTGTTTGTCAGTGAGCCTATCAGAACGTAGACCTGAATAAGTTGAACAATTTGAGAACTTTCCTGTCAAAATTATTCCACCCTCTCTGAGCCTGTCCCTGAGAGACCCCTAAAAACCTCTGGGAAAATAAATGGGATCCAGCCAAAGAGGTGACTATTGAATGAGTCAGCAGGGATTTTACTTAACCAGCTCAAAAAGACAAAACTTCTTGTGGACAGAGACCACTTGTGTGTACATGCTAAGTCACTTCAGTTGTGTCCGACTCTTTGTGACCTCTTGGACTGTAGCCTGCCAGGCTCCTCTGTCCATGGGATTCTCCAGGCAAGAATACTGGAGTTGCTTGCCATGCCCTCCTCCATGGGATCTTCCCAACCCAGGGATCAAACCCACGTCTCTTATGTCTTCTGCACTGGCAGGCAGGTTCTTTACCACTAGTGCCACCAGGGAAGCTCAGACAGAAGCCACTTAGTAATCCTTAAAGCCAAAGCATTTACAGCAATAACTGTTACACCCTCAATACTTATTTGCCCATCTTATGGAGCAAAAGTCACTTCCTCATCAAGGCTATCTCATAGTCCCCAGAAGGGAGCAGATAGCCCCATTATATACTCTCATACTCCTTACACATTTTCATTGAGGATTGTCTGTGATTACACGTGTGTATTTACTTAATTAATATCTATATTTCCTCACTAGACTCTAAGCTCCATTCATGCATATACCAGGCTCAGAGGCACTCAATATGTATTTGTTAAATGCTGTTGAATGAAAGTAAAAAGCTCAGCAAACATACCTTGAGTCAAAGCTAAACTGTTCTTCAGTAGATTACCTTCTGAATAAGATCCATACTTTCCCCATAACATTTAATAGCTAATAATTGCCACACCATTTGGTTAGTTTGATTTCTTCTTTGTAAATTTGTTTAAAGCACCTGGTGTTTTCCTAAAAGCCTACTGAAAATAAGCTGTTTGTAGCCTGTAAATATAACTGCAATTTCAAGCCAGACCCAGAGATGAAGAAGAGAAGTCAATAGAAACTGATACCCAGTTGGCCTGTCAACTCCTTTTTTAACTTCATTCACAATAGGCAAGCAGCCTTTCAGAAATGATAAGTGGATCCTTAAATGCAAATTTTAAAAACTGGAATAAAAATACTTATACACAAGCATTCATAGCAGCCTTATTCACAATAGCCAGAAGCTGGAAACAACCCAGATATCTATCAATGGATGAATGGATAAACAAAATGTGGTATATCCATTCAATGGAATGTCATTTAACTACAAAACAATAAAGTACTGATACATGCTACAACACGGATGAACACTGAAAACATTATGCTGAGTGAAAGAAGCCAAACACAAAAGGTCATGCATTGTATGATTCCATTTACTAATATAAGAGTTCAGAACAGGTAAATCCATAGAAAAAGAAAGCAGATTAGCAGTACTTGCCAGGGGCTGAGAGTAAGCAGGAATGGAGAAAGACAACTAATCAGATATGCTTCCCCGGTGGCTCAGTGATAAAGAATCTGCCTGCAATGCAGGAGATATAAGAGAAACGGGTTCAATCCCTGGGTTGATAAGATCCCCTGAAGGAGGGCATGGCAACCACCTCCAGTATTTTGCCTGGAGGATCCCATGGACAGGGGAGCCAGGCAGGCTGTGATCCATGGGGTCACAAAGAATCGGACAATGACTGAACCAACTGAGCACACACTGATCAGACACAGGGTTTCCATCTGGGGTAATGAAAAACTTCTGAAACTAGACAGAACTGATAGTTGCACACCATTGGGAATGCACTTATGCCACAGAATTGTATACTTTAGAATGGGTACAGCTATGGTGACAGGTTTTATCATTGTGTATGTGTACATGCATGTATGTTCAGTCGCTTCAGTTGTTTCCAATTCTTTGGGACCCAATGGACTGTAGCAGCCAGGTTCCTCTGTTCCTGGAATTCTCCAGGCAAGAATACTGGAGTGTGTTGCCATGCCCTCCTCCAGGGGATTTTCCCGACCCAGGGATTGAACCCTCATCTCATGCACCTCCTGCATTGCAGGCAGATTCTTTACTGCTGAACCACCAGGGAAGCCCTGTGTTTGAGTGTTTTACCATAATTTTTTAAATTTTCTTTTTCTAGCCACACCGTACAGTATGTCAGATCTTAGTTCCCTGACCAGGGAGCAAACCCATGTCCCCTGCATTGGAAGCAAGAATCTTAACCACTGGACCTCCAGGGACATCTCCTACCATAATTTTTAAAAAGCTAAAAATAAAACTGGAATCAAAATTCACAAGATCAAAAAACAAAGAAAGAAATCAGTAGCCATTACAAGAGGAAATTATTAGCCTAGTATTAATAATTCACACCTCCACACACTGGATTAGGTTATTATTACTATTTACACCACCCCTTCTACAAAACTGACACTAAGTTTCCCAAACAAGACAAGGAAAAAAATTAATGAGATTAAATTGAGACTTAGAAAAGCAATTGCTGTGTTTAAATTAATTCTTCCAGATTTAGGAAGATAAAAATTAAAATGGCAAATCTATGAAAGAATCCCTAAATATTTTTGTTGATATTTCTAAGCACACCAGCCAAGAGTCAAAGAAGTAGCTTTGTGAGCTAAGGCAAGTTAATACCTACTCTGGCCCTCAGCTCTTTCATCTCTAAAGTGAAAGGGTAAGATGAAAGAATTCTGCATTTTTAAGTTAACTTCCTAAGAATTAGGAAGAGAAATTGATGGTGTGAGTTTTCATGCCAACAGTTCAGGGATTTTTATCATGCTACCTAATTAGTTGGATCCAACTGTTTCTAATAAAGGAAGCTTAGACCAAGAATAGCAAACTCAATGAGGGATATGCTTCTATGAGCCAGGCAGGTAATTAAATAAGTGAGGGACACTAGGTGGTAACAATAATGAATCAAAGAACTGCTATTGCTAAGTCACTTCAGTCGTGTCCGACTCTGTGTGACCCCATAGATGGCAGCCCACCAGGCTTCCCCGTCCCTGGGATTCTCCAGGCAAGAACACTGGAGTGGGTTGCCATTTCCTTCTCCAATGTGTGAAAGTGAAAAGTGAAAGTGAAGTCGCTCAGTCATGTCTGACTCGTAGCGACCCCATGGACTGCAGCCTACCAGGCTCCTCCATCCACGAGATTTTCCAGGCAAGAGTACTGGAGTGGCTTGCCATTGCCTTCTCCGGAATCAAAGAACTAGTGCCTATCAAAATGGGGCAGCCCCTATTCAACTCCAGCTGGTTAGTGCTTCAAGCAAATGTGGGCCCAGTAATGCCAGAGCTTCCCAAAAAAAGGGAAAGCCAGAAATTCAGACTTTTACACGAAATCTCCAGATTTTGAAATGTTTGCATATAGTTCAAGTTTTTCTCAAAAAAACAGTTGTGCAGACCAAACTAAACAATTCTACCAGGCTCTATATAGCCTGAAGTGAAGTGACGAAGTGAAGTCGCTCAGTCGTGTCCAACTCTTTGTGACCCTGTGGACTGTAGCCCACCAGGCTCCTCCGTCCATGGGATTCTCCAGGCAAGAATACTGGAGAGGGTTGCCATTTCCTTCTCCAGGGGAACTTCCCAACCCAGGGATCGAACCCAGGTCTCCCGCATTGCAGGCAGATGCTTTAACCTATGAACCACCAGGGAAGCCTTTTCAACCTCTGGTTGGAATATTTATTAACATTCTTAGCTGGCATTGCTGACCAGAAAGCCACTGTGTGTACCTAGGCTTCTACAATACCCCTCCATGAGACACAATATAATATAGCTTGACTCAACCCATTCTCTCAGGTATTCATTCAACACACATTTTTGGATAACTGTGCGCCCCAGACACTACCAAGCACCCTGGCTACACAACAGGGAGCAAAAATTGGCACTGTTCTTGCTCTCATATGACTTACAGTCCAGTGGGGTAGATGAACCTTAAACAAAGAATCATTGTAATAGATGGGTCATTATAAGCTGTGCAAAGTACCCTCAAGGAAAGGAATCCAGTGCTGGAGGAACATATAATAAAGGAGTTCTAGTATGATCTATGACAAGCCTAGACAGCATATTAAAAAGCAGAGACATCCCTTTGCCAACAAAGGTCCGTCTAGTCAAAGTTATGGTTTTTCCTGTAGTCATATATGGATGTGAGAGTTGAACTGTTAAAAACGCTGAGCACCGAAGAATTGATGCTTTCAAATTGTGGTGCTGGAGAAGACTCTTGAGAGTCCCTTGGACTGCAAAGAGATCAAACCAGTCAGTCCTAAAGGAAAAAACCCTGAATATTCATTGGAAGGACTGATGCTGAAGCTGAAGCTTCAACACTTTGGCCACCTGATGTGAAGAGCCAACTCATTAGAGAAGACCCTGATGCTGGGAAAGATTGAAGGTAGGAGAAGGGGATGACAGAGGATGAGATGGTTGGAAGTCATCACCGACTTAATCAACTTAATCAAGTTTGAGCAAATTCCAGGAGATAGTGAAGGACAGGGAAACACGGAGTGCTGTAGTTCATGGGTTTACAAAGAGTCAGACATAACTTAGTGACTGAACAACAGTATGATCTAAGTTGTCAAGGAAGGCTTCCATAAGCAAGTGGCATTTAATCTAAGGTCCAAACCATGAGTTGAAATCAAACGGGTAGAGGAAGGAGCAAGCAGGTATTGGTCTGGGTAATCTTCAGCTACAGAAGTCTTGATGGCAGGGTGGGTGTGGGGAGTAGGAGGAACAGAGGTAAAGTCCGAGTGACTGGAACATAAAAAGAAGGGAGAAAAGGGAGGAGTGGTAAAGCTGAAGAGGATGATAATGCCCAGCGCTTGTAGGGCCTTCAAGGTCAGTTGAACCTTTTGGTCTTTGCCCTGTGAGCAATGGAAAATGACTCAAGTGTTTTAAGAAGGGACTAACATGATGCTATGTAAGCCTAGAAAGTTTCACAATGGCTCTTGAGTAGATGTACTGAAGTGGGGGGGCCAAGTGGAATCAGATTCAGGTTGAGCTCATGACAGGCCAATATAGTAATTTAGACTAAGAGGAAGAAATAAAGGGGTTTGAGAAATGTTTTAGGGAGTAAAATCAACAAGAAATTAATGGATTTGATAGTGGGAATTAAGAGA
Organism: Moschus berezovskii; assembly: GCF_049115385.1. Taxonomy (NCBI): domain Eukaryota; kingdom Metazoa; phylum Chordata; class Mammalia; order Artiodactyla; family Moschidae; genus Moschus; species Moschus berezovskii. The sequence continues at coordinate 40,128,923 of NC_142488.1, read as the reverse complement.
AATAAGATGGTTAAGACTGTTTCTCAGCTCTTGGAATGAATAAATGGATGGCTAATAGAGCCAATTATGATAAAGGGGAACACTTCCGGAAGGAAGATGTCCTGAATTTTGTTTTGCACTGCTGAGTTTGGCCTGCTTTTGAGATATTCAAGTGGACATATCAAGTAGCCAGCTAGGTTAACAGGTCTTCTATAGACAGAAATTTAGGCATTATTAGCATGTAGATAAAAACCAAAGTTATGGGTTCCTAATGGAGTCAGTCAGGGAATAAGTATAGAGTAGAAACAAAGGAAGACCTAAAATCTCCAACATGTGCTGGCTTAGTAGAGGGGGATGAGCTAGCAAATAAGGCTGAACAGGATTAGCCAGAGAGATAAGAGGAAAACTAAGAAAAGTGGGGTCACAGAATTCAAGAGAAGAGAGCATTTCAAGCAATGGGAGTGGCTGATGGTGCTAAAGAGGGTGTGGAGGGAAGGGAACCCTCCTATACTGTTAATGGGAATGTAAGTTGGTGCAGCCACTATGGAGAACGTATGGAAGATCCTTTAAAAACTAAAATTAGAGCAACCACACAACCCTGCAATCCCACTCCTGGGCATATATCCAGAAAAAAAACATGATCCAAAAGGATGCATGCATCCCAATGTTCATTGCAGCACTGTTTACATTGCCAAGACATAGAAGCCACCTAAATGTCCATCAATAGATGAATAGATAAAGAAGATGTGGTACTTATATACAATGGAATATTCAGTTCAGTTCAGTTCAGTCGCTCAGTCGTGTCCGACTCTCCGCAACCCCATGAATTACAGCACGCCAGGCCTCCCTGTCCATCACCAACTCCCGGAGTTCACTCAAACTCATGTCCACAGAGTCGGTGATGCCATCCAGCCATCTCATTCTCTGTCGTCCCCTTCTCCTCCTGCCCCCAACCTTTCCCAGCATCAGAGTCTTTTCCAGTGAGTCAACTCGTCGCATGAGGTGGCCAAAGTATTGCAGTTTCAGCTTTAGCATCAGTCCCTCCAATGAACACCCAGGATTGATCTCCTTTAGAATGGACTGGTTGGATCTCCTTGCAGTATAAGGGACTCTCAAGAGTCTTCTCCAACACCACAGTTCAAAAGCATCGATTCTTCGGCGATCAGCTTTCTTCACAGTCCAACTCTCACATCCATACATGACCACGGGAAAAACCATAGCCTTGACTAGACGGACCTTGGTTGGCAAAGTAATGTCTCTGCTTTTTAATATACTATCAAGGTTGGTCATAACTTTCCTTCCAAGGAGCAAGCGTCTTTTAATTTCATGGCTGCAATCAGCATCTGCAATGATTTTGGAGCCCAAAAAAATAAAGTCTGACACTGTTTCCACTGTTTTTCCATCTATTTCCCATGAAGTGATGGGACCAGATGCCATGATCTTTGTTTTCTGAATGTTGAGCTTCAAGCCAACCTTTTCACTCTCCTCTTTCACTTTCATCAAGAGGCTTTTGAGTTCCTCTTCACTTTCTGCCATAAGGGTAGTGTCATCTGCATATCTGAGGTTATTGATATTTCTCCCGGCAATCTTGATTCCAGCTTGTGCTTCTTCCAGCCCAGCGTTCCTCATGATGTACTCTGCATATAAGTTAAATAAGCAAGGTGACAATATACAACCTTGACGTACACCTTTTCCTATTTGGAACCAGTCCGTTGTTCCATGTCCAGTTCTAACTGTTGCTTCCTGACCTGCATACAGGTTTCTCAAGAGGCAGGTCAGGTGGTCTGGTATTACCATCTCTTTCAGAATGTTCCACAGTTTATTGTGATCCACACAGTCAAAGGCTTTGGCATAGTCAATGAAGCAGAAATAGATGTTTTTCTGAAACTCTCTTGCTTTCTCCATGATCCAGGGGATGTTGGCAATTTGATCTCTGGTGCCTCTGCCTTTTCTAAAACCTGCTTGAACATCTGAGAGTTCACGGTTTACATACTGCTGAAGCCTGGCTTGGAGAATTTTGAGCATGACTTTACTAGCGTGTGAGATGAGTGCAATTGTGCGGTAGTTTGAGCATTCTTTGGCATTGCCTTTCTTTGGGATTGGAATGAAGACTGACCTCTTCCAGTCCTGTGGCCACTGCTGAGTTTTCCAAATCTGCTGGCATATTGAGTGCAGCACTTTCACAGCATCATCTTTCAAGACTTGAAATAGCTCAACTGGAATTCCATCACCTCCACTAGCTTTGTTAGTAGTGATGCTTTCTAAGGCCCACTTGACTTCACATTCCAAGATGTCTGGCTCTAGGTCAGTGATCACGTTATCGTGACTATCTTGGTCGTGAAGATCTTTTTTGTACAGTTCTTCTGTGTATTCTTGCCACCTCTTCTTAATATCTTCTGCTTCTGTTAGGTCCATACCATTTCTGTCCTTTATCGAGCCCATCTTTGTGTGAAATGTTCCCTTGCAATCTCTAATTTTCTTGAAGAGGTCTCTTGTTTTTCCTATTCTGTTGTTTTCCTCTATTTCTTTGCATTCATCACTGAGGAAGTCTTTCTTATCTCTCCTTGCTATTCTTTGGAACTCTGCATTCAGATGGAATATTACTCAGCCATTAAAAAGAATGAAATAATGCCATTTGCAGCAACATGGATGGACCTAGAGATTGTCATACTGAGTGTAGTAAGTCAGACTGAAAAAGATCATAGGCTATCATATACACAGAATCTAAAAAGACATGATACAAATGAACTTATTTACAAAACAGAAACAGACTCACAAACTTAGAGAATGAATTTATGGTTTCCAGAGAGGAAGGGTGGGGGGAAAGGATATTTAGGGAGTTTGGGATGGACAGGTACACAGTGCTATATTTAAAATGGATTAACCAACAAGGACCTACTGTATAGCACAGGGAACTCTGCTCAATGTCATTTGGCAGCCTGGGTGGGAGGGGAGTTTGGGAGAGAATGGATGCATGTATGTGTATGGCTGAGTCACTTTGCTGTGCATCTGAAACTATCACAACATTGTTAATTGACTATACTCCAATATAAAATTAAACATTAAAAAAATCCTCACATGGCAGTTCATTTAACCCATGCCAAATCCTCTCATTCCTGAAACTCAGGCTCTCCTTGTAAGTTTCTTCAAATATTTACAGTGTCCATAATACAGTAGGATCTCTCTCAGGCAGAATAATAGAAGGTGGCCCCACTCTTCTGGCTACAATTAATAGCAAGTGACTTAAATGCTGAAAGATTTTTCTAGATAGAAGAAACATACTGAGAACAGATCCCTGAGACACTGCCAAGCTCTCTTGAGTCGCTCTTTAAACCTTTCCTCCCCAGGCTTTTATATTCTCCTGGGGCCAGGATATTGAGTTCTCCCATTGGCACTGGGACAATAGTTTTGTAACTGATTTACCTGCATCTGGTCTTCCTCCCATAGCCAACCCATCCTTTATTTAATCTATAATTAATCTTTCTTTTAAAAAGTTTTTTGCACTGCATACTCATCAGACTGGCAAAAATTGAAAAGATTTACAATACCAAGTATTGATGTGGTTGTGAAGAACTGCGTCTCTCATCCATTTCTGGTAAGAGTAGTTAACAACCACCTTGGAGAACTATTTTGCAGTAACTCAAAAGATATATTTTATATCTTTAAAAGATAAAGATATATTTTACCTATGCCCCAATGACCCCACTCCTAGAGAAATGAGTGCACGTGTCCACCAAGAGACATGCACAAGAATGTTCATAGAAGTTTGATTTATAATAGCACAAAACTGCAAATAATCAACATTTCCATTAATGGGAGAAGTGATAAAGTGTAGCATATTCATTCAATGAAATGCTACTTAGGAACAAAAAGGAACTGCTTATCCCAAATATTGAGTTGAGTCAAAGAAGCTAGTCATAAAATGATTTATACTACATGAGTCAATTATATCAAGTTTAACAGCAGTTTCAACAACCTCTCTTAGTAGTAGTTAAGAGGTGAGGATGGGACAGTTATTCACTGGGAAGGTACATAAAAGGTCTTTCTTGGCTGATGGAAATGTTCCATATCTTTGTCTGAATGGTGATTACATGGGCAGAACTTACCCATATAAGGGTGATTACGTTTGTAGAAATTCATCAAACTGTGTACTTAAGAACTGACTGTCTTATTTTATGTAAATTACACTTCAACTAAAAATAAGCAGTCCAAAAAAAAGAAAGAATATAAGCAGTCTCTTGTAACACATAATATTGTGCATCAACTATACAATTGAAAAACAGAAAAAGCTATTGCATATTAACCATGAACATTAAAAAATCTTTTGAATCTGCCTCTTCCCTAATTTCCAAATTGAATCCAGTTATAAGATCTCTGCCTGGTTGTCAAGGTCTTCCATCACCTGCGCCAGCCTGGCCCTTCATTACTTGGTCCCACCCGATCTGTTTCAACAGTCTCCCCCTTCAACTGAACACCTAACAGAAAACCACCACGATCTTGCTCATACCATTCCACCAGCCTGCACATCCCTCCCTCTTTCTTTTCTGCAAGCCAGATCCTTTAGGTAAAGCACTAAATTCACTTTCTCCTGCACTTACTCTACAGTGGTATTTCCCTTATTTATCATTCCTTTAGCATAACCATGTATTATCTTACTTGACACTGCCTTACATTGGCTTGTATAGAACCTTAAAATTAATTTCTAATAAATCACATAAATTATATAATATCTATAATTTATAGCAAGCACATGACTTTTCTCCCTGCTCTAAATTCTATAAGGCTGGAACTAAAGTTTCTCTATCAAATCCCTTACTCTCTCCCAGTGCCTAGCATAATAGCACATACTTAGTGGGTGCTCAGAAGTACTCCTTGAGCTTCAAGGTCAAATTAAAAATAACAATAAATATTAATGATGTGGAGTAGAGAAACATCCTCTGTTAGAATGTTAAAATTATCAGATTTGACCAGTCCAAGTTTGACGCATAAAATGGGGCACTCAAAACCAGTGCACTGGGACAACCCAGAGGGATGGGATGGGGAGGGAGGTGGGAGGGCGGTTCAGGATGGGGGACACATGTACACCCGTGGCTGATTCATGTCAATGTATGGCAAAAACCACCACAATATTGTAGAGTGATTGGCCTCCAATTAAAATTAATTAATTTAAAAAGTTATCAGATTTGATACAGGTGAATAGATACAATTATTAATGGTAATCTCTATAGATTATTTTTTATTAGCTATACATGCACATAGTTCGGTAAATCAAATCATTCTACAAGACATATAAACAAAGTTCAGTTCAGTTTCAGTTCAGTCGCTTAGTCATGTCCGACTCTTTGCGACCCCATGAATCACAGCACGCCAGGCCTCCCTGTCTATCACCAACTCCCGGAGTTCACTCAAACTCATGTCCATCAAGTTGGTGAAGCCATCCAGCCATCTCATTCTCTGTCATCCCCTTCTCCTCCCACCCCCAACCTTTCCCAGCATCAGAGTCTTTTCCAGTGAGTCAACTCGTCTTTTCCAGTAAGTCAACTCGTCACATGAGGTGGCCAAAGTATTGCAGTTTCAGCTTTAGCATCAGTCCTTCCAATGAACACCCAGGATTGATCTCCTTTAGAATGGACTGGTTGGATCTCCTTGCAGTACAAGGGACTGGTTGTCCTCAAACACACTTCTTTTTCCTTAAACTTTAATTTATTATGAATAATAAATAACCTAACTCCCTCAGCCCTCAGGTGGGACAACTCAGGATCACGTTCCTCCCTGTCTCCCACAGGCATCCAAAGGACCTGTTGTCCATATTGATAACCTGCTCAGTTTTCCTTTCTGGTCTCCCTTCCCCCTAATAGTTCTAATCTGATCACTTCTCAAATATACTCCTTAACTTCAAATTCTTATCTCAGAGTCTGTTTCTAAGGAAACTCCAACTAAGACCATGGGGGAAAAGCATTCCCACAAGACAAAGGTGGAGTGTTTGTAAAGCTGGGGTAAAAGAAAGCAGAAGGGCAGAAAAAGGAAAGAAGAGTGAACAGAAGGGACTAGAATGAGAGCAGTCAAGACTGAGATGCCACTTTCCATGCCTGATGTTAACAGATGTAGCCAAGTGAGACTTCCTACTGGAAAAGACTCTTCAGGACCCAGAATTCTTTGCATCAACAC